>NC_090928.1:502786755-503420871 GCF_040938575.1 Ambystoma mexicanum | reverse complement strand
ACTCCTGATCATAACCTCAGGAGCCCTAGTACCAGAGGCCTTCATCTCTCCCAGTCCCTGGACTCTGCCACTCCATGTCCCCTCGCGCACATGAGCCCAGGGCCATGGGGATGGCAGATTACTATCCAGCTAGAAGTATTGGGCTCATAGGCCAGTACCTCCCATGATTGGATGAGCAGGTATCGGGTATGGACACCCAAGCACGGTGCAATTTAGTGGGGAACCCCAGGAGAGTAGGCCCATTAAGGGCATCCTGAAATCCTCTGCCCAGTTAGGTCAGTGGGGGGGGATACCCAGCAAATCCTGGTAGCAAGGAGGGATCTGAAGACTCCTCTGAGTGTCACAGGACACAGGAGACCAGGTCCCCACATTCTGCCAGCCGTTCCCAGGCTCGCAGATTCCGGGAAAACCTGGAAGATCAGACGGGCACCTCTGGGAGCAGTGCTTCTGAGTCAGAGAATGAATGGACTAGAGTTACCCGAACCAAAAAGGCCAATGAGGCAAAAAGGGCCTTGCTTAAGGACCCATTGAAACAAATAAAGGCATGCAGGAGTGTCATCACTCCTTATCATAAGAACGCCAAGTATTCCGTTTGGGAACACTTGGAGCTCTATGAGCAAATGATGGAGACTTTCCATTTGAAGGACAGCAGTAGCTGCATCCAGTACGTCAAATGGACATTCTCCCCAGAATACTCCAGTTTCTTTGTGGGGCTGGAGGACCAAAATCATTTAAGATGGTCCACCTATAAGGCGGCCATCTTATAACATTTTTCTGTTCACAGAAATCCTCACGAGGCTCGCAAGGCAGCCTACAATTTGCAATGTGGGGAGGATCAGGCCCCACAAGAGTTTGTGCAAGAATTAAAATGTGCTTTTGCGCAGACCACCAGAAGGGTGCGCACGGATAGCAGAGAATTTATCAATACATTTTTCCATGTCTTACCCAAATACATAATGACCCAGCTCGTGAGAGATTTTCATGAGAAAAGATCTTTAGACTGGGTCATTGAACAGGCTACCCGGATCTATGAGGTGCAGAAGAAAATAAAAATAATACGCCGAAAAACCCCAAAACCAACAGCACCCCTGCCGCTGCCAAGGTGGCAGAGTTAAAGGTTGCCCCGTTTTAGATTTGGAGATGGGGGGGCCTAAAAACCTGCCTGTACCAAATAATTCACAGCCCAGAAGGCCCTCGGGCCAGTCACAGACAGGGAGTCGAGGAGGTAGTCCCACAAATGGGGTCCCCCGCTCCCCTGACTATGTAAGTCCCTGCTACAAGGGAAACCGACCAATCCTGGGTTATGTGTGGACTCCTCCAGCCCAAGGGGGGGGGATCCAGCCAAGCACCTGACCTGGGGAACTTCCCTCCTATCTTCCCCCAGGAGGGCAGAAATTCTCCAAATCCTGGGCAGAACTTTTTCCCCAGGTATCCGCCCAATTTCCAACCCCAAAATCATCCATCCTTCTTTCCCCAATTCCCTGAGCCCAGACAACCTAATCCGGGAGAGGGGAGGCCAAGGGTGGAGGGGTACCAAAATCTTCCCAACCAGGGGTACTACCAGAGAAGGGATAGCTAACCTTCCCGGGATCAGCCCAGGGGAGAAAATAGAGCCCCGTATCAGCCTGAGCGGGTTTCACAACTTGAGTGCCAGGTCCAAAATATGGCACGGGATCTGGGTCACATACTGAGGGCTCAACAGAACCCTCAGATGAGCATGCCACCACAGAATGCCCCAAACTCTGGACCTGGTGCTCCAAAACAATGACAGGGGCAGCACCCCGATAACCCACCGGTTCCCAGGGAGGAGGCACAAGGGGAAGGGGGGTGTAAAGCCTTGGAGGAAGCTTCCTTCCCAACTTGTAAACAGCCCCTGGAAAACCAGGAACCGGAAACAAATTCTCCTGCCCCTGAAAGTCTGCCACCCAAGGAGCAGAGAGGAGGTAGGAGAAACAAAGGACCCAAACAGACCCACTTTGTGGAGGAGGTACAGGACTTCCAATTTGAGGGAGGGGGATCCTCAGAAGATCCTGGGAAAAGGATCTTCTCCTTCAGAGATGGCGGAACTCCTCCCAAGGAAAAATGGGTCCCAAGGGATTCCAATCCAGACTGGGGAGATGTGGAGACTGAGCTACCGCCGCCCATCATCTCATCCCAGAACCGACAATACCAAAATCCCCTGGTTCAAACCCATCCTGGTGACTGCCTCCAAAAAGGGGGGGGCGGCCCAGAACCGGAACCAGGGGAAGCCACAATGGCTCTGATCTCCAGTTGCCAACTTTTTCTTTCATATTCCCAAGGCACTCCACAGAATTCTGCCCAAATCTCTTCTCTAGCAATGTCCAAAACCAGAAAGTTAGCCCACCAGTTGTCCAAAAATGTGCATTATCTGTGCCCCCTTGAGGAGAAGGAGGGAAGATACTATGCCCCGGTACAAGTACAGGGGCAGGGTACAATTTTGGCACTGGTGGACACTGGATCCCAAGCTACCCTTCTGTCCAAAAGGGCCTTTGAGGAACTAAATGCAGGAAGGGGGGAGAATTACCGAATTCCTCTCACCTCTCTTCCTGGACAACTGCAGAACTTTGACGGGAAAGAAATTCCTGTTGAGGGGACTGCAGACTTGGACATTAAAATTGGGCGACACAAGGTGAAACACCCGGTCATAATAGTGACTCCAGAGGGCACCCCTTGTTTACTAGGGAATGACCTCCTGAGAAGGTTGTCGCCCCTAATAGATTGTGTAAACAAGGTCCTCTGGACCCAGACTAGCCGACCAATAAAATTAAAACAGAGTGTCAACCATGTTAGTTTAAACGGCACCTGCCACATGGTTGAACAAAAATCTGACCAAGTAGAATTTCACTTCCAGAACAACCAAACTCCAGGCGTGACAGTAATAGCAGTAGGAAAACAGACTGGTGATGGGGGGTCCTCTCTATTTCTGAAAATCAACCTTCCTTCCAGTTTAAGGTGGTATTCCACACTGGAAGGAAACACCCTGAAATTCTTTACTAATCCACAATCAGAAACTCCCACTCCTATAGTCCAGAAAGATGTGAAATCAGCTCAAAGCCTAGCCGATATTCAGCAAATTGGAGAGCAGTTGTTCATCCCTGTTCAGTTAAATGATGGGAAGGACTCTGTTCTCGCTCGAGCGTGTGTGAACAACGGTAAGAGCTTCATCAGTGAAGCCATGTTCCGCCAACTCCCAAAAGATCCAGCCATTCCCACATTCAAACTGATAGACAAATGGGAAATGGACCTGGAAGCACCTAATTCCAAACATCTCCTGCCAAGCAGGTGTTTGCTCAAAATCTCCATTGACAACAAGAGCATAGTCCATAATTGTTGGGTCGTGCAAGACGTCACTGCCGCCTTTTACTTAGGCGGTGACATTCTCAATCGCTTTGGCATTAGCTTGGACCTAATAAACTTCAAAGCTTGGTCCCGATTAGCGGATAATCCCATGGGCTTTGATGATCCAGAAAAAGCATTTAGGTCAGCTCAATTGCTACCTTATGCAGTTGAAATTCAGATTAAAGAGGAAGTCACCATCCCAGAAAGGACCCGACAATTCTCCCTGGGAGTGAAAGTTAAAAGAGGACAAAAACTGAAAAACCCTGATGCTTATATCC
Organism: Ambystoma mexicanum; assembly: GCF_040938575.1. Lineage (NCBI taxonomy): Eukaryota > Metazoa > Chordata > Amphibia > Caudata > Ambystomatidae > Ambystoma > Ambystoma mexicanum. The sequence continues at coordinate 503,417,233 of NC_090928.1, read as the reverse complement.
ATCTAAATGCTTCTCTCCAACAGCAAGGGTTAGGGGTAAACCCAACACCATTAGTCAACATAGAACATGACACCATTCCAATAGAGGTGGATAACAGCGACTTAAAGAGTATTACTCTAGCCGCAGGCACCATTATTGGAATGGCGATTGATGACCGACATTTCTCCATTGATTTAGGAAATTAACTGTTAGGACCAATCCCCAAGGACTGTTTTGACAGTGACAGTGAGGACAATACAACACCAGACAGGATTTTCACCCGGCATGGGGGGAACTTCCTGGTGTACACTTCTTGCCCTTATGGTAAGGAAGATGTGACTTGTGACTTCAGGAGGGATGAGGTGATTTTCCAGGTCCATGAGGGCTGCCTTTCCCACCTGAAGCCTCCAGTCCAAATCAGCACTCTGACCAGGGACTTCTTCACCCAGCTGGAGGAGGCCGCTGAGATAGCCAAACCAGAAGTCTTTCCAGGCTTCAGGCAGATGGTGGAAGAGAGAGTCAACCTAGCTGATGCCTGTGTGACTCTGGAACAGAAGAAAAAGTTGAAACAAGTTTTCTTGGATTTCCAAGATCTCTTTGCGGTAGACTCATATGACTGTGGTCGCACCAACATCCACACCACAACAATTCCCACGGACCCTGGAATGACTCCAGTGTTTGTGAAGCAATATTGCTTGCCTCTCGCATCCATGGAGTCCCTTACTGAAATAATTAAGAACCTTGAGTCCCGGGGAATAATCCGTCCAGTCCACAGCACTTTCAATAATCCGGTGCTGGGAATATTGAAGCCAAACGGCCAGTGGAGTCTCTGCGCCGACCTTAGGGAGCTCAACAAACGGGTCCATACTTCCCGATGGCCTCTGCCCTACATTGACCAAGGGCTGGCCCAGATTCAGGGGTCACAGGTATTCACAGCAATAGACCTGACCAATGGATACTGGACCGTGCCTGTCAGTAGGGAGGACCAATACAAACTGGCTTTTACCTTTGGGGGCCAGCATTACACATGGACCCGGACTCCCTTCGGATACCTCAACTCCGGCAATGAATTCAACATTTTCCTACATAAGGCCATGCCCGACCTGGGTGCGAGGGGTAACCTGGCTTATGTAGATAATGTCCTCATCAAAAGTTCATCTGTGGAGGAACACATAGCGGAGATCCGTTATGTTCTGACACAGTTGAGGGCCGCCAGAGCAAAACTTTCCTTTCAGAAAGCACAGTGGTGTAGAACCCGTGTTAATTTCTTGGGGCATGAGATTACTCCTCAGGGTCTCTGTCCCCAAGAAAAGAAAGTGGAAGCACTCCAGAAACTGAAAGACCCCACAACTCTGCGGGAACTAAGGAGCCTCCTTGGACTGACTAATTACAGCAGAAAGTTCATTGAAGGCTACGCAGAGATCACTAGACCCCTGATTCATCTCTTGAAGGGGGGGTCAAGCGGGAATGGGGTCCAGAACAATCCGAAGCGGTAAGACAACTCAAAAGAAGCCTCTCACAAGCGCCTTGCCTAGCTTACCCTGTCAGAAACAAGGAGTTCTTCCTGGAGACGGGGTTCTCTAATACGTGCTTGACGGCAGATTTATACCAAAAGCATGACAAGGTCAATAAAGTAATCTCCTATGCGAGCAAAACTTTATCCTCTGTGGAGGAAAAATTCAACGATTGTGAGAAGGCACTCCTGGCAACGGTGTGGGCATTGAAGAATTACCGGCCGTTTATCCAGGGGGAACACATCATAGTGGGGACTCCACACCAGCCTCTGCAATATCTCCAAAGTGACAGAATCCGGGCCGGAAATGTGAGTAATTCCCGAATTACTTCCTGGATTCTGTCAATGCAAGGCTTTCCTGTGGAGGTCAGAGATGGCCAAAACAAGAAGAGTCCCCTCGCGCAAGGTCTGGCTGACTTGCATGATTGTGCCAGAGAAAACTGTCTCGAGGACGAAAGTCTAAAAATCAAGGACAACATGGAGGCATACCTTAATTCCCCACACAAAGTCTTTGAAGAAGACAAGTGTGAGGGAATGCCCACTGTCTATGTGGATGGATGCTCTTACCATGTTGACAACGACGGGGAGAAAGAACTGGTGGCTGGCGTAGGGAATGCATGGGTGAAGGAGTTCCCAGAACCCTCCGCTGGATACAAAATTGGTCCCCGAAGTAGTCAGGTGGCAGAATTGATGGCTGTGCATCAGGCCATCCTCACTGCTGTCCAACATCAACTCCACAAACTGGTCATAATCACAGATTCGGATTATGTACGGAACGGGTTCGTGGAGCACCTGGTTAATTGGAAAACCAGAGGCATGTTATGTGCTAATAACAAACCCTTGAAACATGGGAAGTTAATCCAAAACATTGATGATCTGGTCACATCGAATGGGATGACCATCTACTGGAAAAAGATCAAAGGTCATTCCAAAGTAGAGGGACCAGACAAAACTGGAAATGACTTAGCTGATCAGCTGGCCAAAACCGGGGCCATCCAAGGGGATCTAATAGAAATAGAGTCCCTGTTGGGGGAAATCCAGGTCACTGCTATCACTAGGTCCCAGACAAATGCTCACAATGATCTTTCAACTGCACAATGGAGTAAGGAGACCCCTGATGCTGATTTAATTACAGCTCAGAAGGGGGATCCAATTATTGGTAAGTTTTACCAACACCTGGAGGACCCTGAGAACTTTCCCCTGAGGGATACCGATTACATTGGGAAAGAGGACCTAAGAGTGTTGATGAAATGTCCAAAAATGTTCCGAATCCAAGACGGTTTGTTGGTAAGGAAATCCCAAGCTGGCCATGATCAGTGGGTGGTTCCTACCTCATTCCGAAGCCTGATGTTAAGTCACGCCCATGATGCGGCCACCGCCGGTCATAGGGGGTTTCACACAACACTGGAAATCTTAAGAGAGGTTGCATACTGGCCACACATGGTACAGGACCTCAACCAATACTTGAAGGGGTGTCTTGTGTGTGCACAATGTCAGCGATCATCCCTCACACACCATGCGCCTCTCCAAAAGATTTGCAAATCGACTTTGTAGGCCCTGTGATTCGCTCGTCTAGAGGAAACAAGTACATGTTGACCATTACATGCTTGTTTACCAAGTGGGTGGAATGTCTCCTAGCCCCAAACTGCAAGGCAGAAACAGCAGCTGCCCTGATGATTAACCACATCTTTTCCCATTTTGGTCTACCTCAAAGGATTGAGTCAGACAGAGGTAGCCACTTCACCAGTGAAGTAATGACAAAGATGTGGGAGATACTGGGGGTTAAAAGGAAGCTACACATTGCTTACAGGCCAGCTTCTTCTGGAGCAGTGGAGAGATATAAACAAACCATTGTGAGCATCTTAAAAAAGTTTGTGGCAGATTCTGGGCCAAGTTGGGATATCCGATTACCTCTGGTCCTAATGGCCATCAGATTTACCCCTTCATCTGCAACCAAAATGTCACCATTTGAGTTGATGACTGGACGCAAGATGGTTCTTCCCCAGCATTTGCTCTACAGGACTCAAGAGCAGACACTGATAAATGCCTCCACAACTCATGAGTATGTGGAGAATTTAAGGAAACACCTTCAACATGCTTTTGCCTATGCTCAGCGGAATCTAGAAAGATCAGCCGAGAGCATGAAGATCAGCCGAGAGTATGATTTAAAAACTAAACGAAAGGAATATAAGGTGGGTGATCGGGTCTATCTATACAATTTCCAAAGGAACCAGGCCAAACAGCGAAAATGTTTGCCTACATGGAAGGGACCGTTTGAAATTATAGACAAAATCTCCCCTGTGGCCTACAAGATCCGCATCCCCAAAGGCGGTTTGGCAGAGGGGGAAGACAAGTGGGTACATATAAATCAGCTAAAGTGTTGCCATTCCAGGCACACTCTGCAACAACTGGAGGAATCCACTGGAATCCCAGAGGGGGCCGCTCCAAAGTAATTCAGTTCCAACCCTAAAATATTCCACATATAGCATATACAATTCTGTGATCCTTGTATATATATATATATATGTCCTTGTCTCCTAAGTTAAAAAAGAAAATGTATATGTTCATATCTTCTGATTCATAAAATGTATATGTTCGCCACACCATTAATAGTGGTGGAAAAATGTCTAGGAATGTGTATTGCCGCTTTGCTTTATCATCCTAGGAGAGATGAAACCATCGATACTGACCAAGGAGGATGACTGGGGACCGGGAGCAGATACCCGAGGGGCCCGGGGTACCGCCCAGTATTCCCATCAGGACCAGCGAGGAGAACCGATCGATCCAACTGGATGGGGGAAAAGATGCTGAACTGTGCCATCTACCGGAAGAAGATGAGGAGAACATCTCAGATCTTGCGAGTTCCATCTGAGAAAGGACAGAATGGCCATCGCAAGAGCGGGGGCTTGTGGGATGTTTTTACCCATGCATCCAAGCCCTACAATAAAACTGTGCAGTACTGGCATGGAAAACATCATGATGGCCAGAACTCCCCAGAGAGTGCACAGGGAAAACATGAAGAATAGGCTGCCACCCATTTTTGCCTATGTTGTGAGCACAGGAGGGCACTGCCTAAAACCACCATTGGGCTACACACACAGTAGCCTGAAACCATTGGGAATGACAATGCTGATTGCCAAAAGCAACTCAGAACTGTGGGGAATTCATTTTCTTAATCCCAAAAATGGTTGCATTACCAGTACTCACCACTATCAGAAAGCCAGCGTTTTAAAACCACCAGACTTTTGTGTAAAACTGAACAAATGAAACAAAACCAGACCAAGGAAAGACTTGCTAAGAGATGGATACAATGTAAAACTATATTCTGAAATGACTTGAAGGAAGTAATTATTTAATGTATATGTAAAAATTGTAAGTGATTTAAACTGGGAACAAAAAGTGACATTTAGCTGAAACCTGGCTTAATGAAACTGAATTCTGCCTGACAACTACCCCCGACAGGAGTTGAAACTGAATGCTCAGCCACTCTGCCCATGGCCAAAAGGAGTTAACACCTCTCTGATTAGATTAGGGGTGGAGCAGCTGGGGACTACAGGGAGTTGAACAAAGGCCTGTCCTGGACTCAGAAAAATGTTATATTGGGGACGTCGCAAAATAGCTTCCTCTTGGGAGAAACTGGGGGGCAGCTGTGCCTCTGTGAACAAGCTGGCTTGGGGGAAGTGGATAAACCAGTTAATCCACCATGTGATGTGGGAAGCCGCACCCCTTTTTGACCAGAGCATAATTTTAAAAAGATAGATAACTCATAGTGCGGACTTGTCAGAATTATATAAGTAATATCATTATTTTTGTGATTTTTCTGTGAACATTTTGAGAGGCGTTAGGACCCTGTGGTGTATTCTGGGGGGTTGCTAGCGGAAAATAAGGTCTCACTCCAAATGTCTGCATGTTAAAAATCTGACACTTCATCAATTAATGTCCATACTCCTTGCGCACATGTGTGTAATTTTGGGTAAATGTCCGATATTGCAAACCAGTTAAAAAGCACAAAATGTTGTCATTTTTGAATGCAAGCGCCCAGGAAGATCAGAGGCGGACAAGCATGGACCATAAGGAATATATAATGTGCACATGTAATGTCAAAAAATTGTATATCTGGGAAAGATGTATTTGAATCAAATGTAGATTTGTGGGCAAACTGGCCAGGGGAGGATCCTCCGACCCATAAACAGACCTCATCATGATGACAATCCATTTCCTTCCCCCAATCATGGGAGAGGGGAGAATTGGGCCAATGACAAGTAGAGAGGGGCAGGCTTAGCTAGTCCCAGGCACACACCCATTTTCAAAACACATAAAAAGACACTGCTGGGACAGGTAGAGAGATTCAATTCCATTTGCTGCGGAGCATGCTGACCGACGACTTCACATCCAGAGATCCAGACTTCAAATCCATCAATATCCAAAGACCAGAACTTTCCTTCAGGACTTAAAGCAAGGGCCTAAACCCACAAACTGAGAACTCTTCTCAGCAGGCCACAGCATCCTTAAAATCATTTGCAAACTATTCCACAGCCGGGCGAGCTGTTTGAATTCTTTTGCCAAGAACAATTGCCAGAGACCCAGACCGCTGTGAGCAGAACCAGTGCCTGATTGACCCGCCGTATCCAGAGAGGCTAGACCAGCAGAGCAGAGCTGACCCAGACGCTGTGAGCAGAACCGCCCAGTCCAGTCCAGTTGACCAGATCCGTGACGAGGCCCATTCATTTCAAAATTAGGAGTGAGTATCCGCCAGAACTGTGCAGAACCCAATCTCTTATTTAAAATAATCTAATCCGAACTATTTTAACCTAAGTAGAACTGCCTCCTAGAAATTGTGTCATCTGTCATTTTTAAAGCTGCACAACTGTCACCTGTCAATTCTGCAGCTGCAAGCTGTCACCTGTCATTTTGAGTTTTACTTTAAATCCGAAAATCTACCTTTATTAAATCATCTGTATCTCTGGAACCGTTTGTGCTAGGAATGTAGTTTAACTTTCCTCTGAAAGCTTAGAATCTAACCTTTCCAACAAGTCTAGAAGTGACTTGCTACTCCTTAAACTTTTGCTGCAATCATGATTCACGCACTCGCGAATTTACCACGATTTGCGATTTTGGCTCAATTTCTCCACTTGTCAAAATACCTGCTCCATTCTTTCTTTTGTTAAAATCCGTTGCAACTTGGTAATAAATCATAGAGCATTGCTAAAGTGAGCCTGAACTAATACCAACACGCATCTCCCACTCACCCTGAATCTCTAGAAGGAATTAAAATCAGTTGGCACTTTTTCCCATCCATTGCCATCACATTTAAAAAGCATTTTGGCCTGTGTTTCAAACTCCTACCTGCTTTCTCTAAGCTTGCTGGGGGGAACCGAATTTCGTATTGTATTTGATTGCATTCCTGAGAACTGTGTGCTCCTCTTTCCATCTCCTTCCATTTCTTACATTGCATAGGGGAGGGGGTGAATTGCTAGAGAAAAAGTGATTATCTTATCTTTTGCTAAAATCATATCAAGTATTTCTGTACTGCATTTTGTTCCTCATTGCTTTTCCCTTGAAACCATAAAAGTATTTTTGCTACTTTATCCATCCTATACTAACTCCTCATTGATTGTAAAGAAGTGTGCTGGTGCCAGATTACCCATTGTTGATCAACATCATATGTCTAAGTGTACTATCAGATATTAATTTATTATAAAGTGTGATATACATATATTGTTTAATTTTTCAAATATACCTTTTAATTTGCAAAACAAACCTACTTCTTGGCTCAGTGGGGTCAGGGGGATTCTAAGAGGGGGTGTTATACAAGGGTTGTCATCCAGAGTACTGAACTGATTATAAAAATACATCAATAAGGGTTTTCCTCAGCATCCCAGACTAGGCATTGACTTAGCTGTAGTGTTGATTGAATATCGCTTACAGAAGGCAGAGAAAGGGTATAGTAATCCGAAACCTGAGCCACCTGTTTACAGCAGTGATGAGTGCCCAGAAAGGACTTTAGAAAATAAAGTGATCTCTAAAGCCTTACAGGACAAATAGAAAAGTGAATGGCCAAGAGTGACCCATAGAGATAGAAAGGGAAATTAAGAGATGGAAAAGAGAAAAAGACAAATCTGATGAGATAGCGCTTATACAGAATGAATGGATGGGTAGTCAGATATTGCTAAAACTTTATGGGAAGAGCATCATGGAAGTACAGCAAGGAGAAGATCAAGATGAGCAGGATAAAAAAGACAGGGAACAAGAGAAACAATTGAAAGAAGGTGAATATAAAAGAAAGAGTAGACAAAGACAAGAGCAGATGTATCAGGAAGAGCAGAAGAGAAAGGAAGAAAGAGTCGAAGAGCAAAGAACATATGAAAATAGACAGAGAGCAATAGAAGAACGAGACAGGTTAGAAAAGAACAGAGAAGAAGAGGAAGAACAGAAATAGCAAGATAATAGAATGCAAAGACGCAAAGACAAGGAGGTGCGAAAGGCAAATGAAAGAATGGAAGTAAAAAGACCGGAAGAAGAAAGTGTTAGAGGGGAAGCAAAGAAACAAAGGGAATTTGATGAGGAAATGGAATGAAAGAGAAGACCGAGAGCATGTGACATTGATCGCCCTGAGAAAGAGCTAATGGAACCAAGTCCAATAGCAATATGGGGCAACATAGAGGAGTTTCTCCTGTCGCAAGATGCAATGCCAGATGAATTTTGAGATAGGAAGTATTGGAGACAGAATCGATATAGCGTATCAGGAGATGAGAACAAAAAGTGAATTGAGGAAAACAGGAAAAGGAGAACGATCTGAAATTGCCCAGTCATGAGGCAAGGAAGGAAGCCAGTTTAGTCTTGAGCATAAAGCCTTGTCTTTGGACAGGCTGACTTTAAACAGAGATGAAAGTCATACTAGTTGGGCACAAGATATGTCAGATGAAGACAGGCATACTTTCTGTGGGGAGGCGGGTGCCAGTGCATGCAGTCCTGATGGATGCTACCAGACAGACAAGGAAGTGAGATGGTCAGAGTTAGACAATCTAAAAAAAGGACGCCAGAGCCTATGGCATACCCAGAGTGACCTAAACAGTGATATTATAGTGTGAGGGGAAAACACCATCATATGTGAGCAGACTAAGATCATTGTCAGGGAGAAGGCGATCAGGATCCATTGATCCTACTATGGATAAGCAGACGATGGGAGACGATTGTGATGTGGGGAATTTGTCATTCCCTTTATTAGAGAAAGGAGGGGTCAGACTGCAGTATATCCCCTGGCCCCAGATGGATAAAGATAGTTTAAGATGCAAATTGCCCAGCTTAACAGTGGCTGCAAGAAAATGGATCTATGAACTGGAAAAAATGACATGAGGAAATACCTTAGCCATAGGGGACATTAAGGGTCTTCTAGCAGCTATGCTTGGGGAAAGGGCTGCCGACATTTGGACGAGAGCAAGATACTCGAGTTTCACAGCGCATGATGGGGCACCATTGAAAAATTACAGAGCACCCATTTGGAAAGCGCTTACAGTACATTATCTGGGTACATCAGACATGGGTGCAATTATGGCACGTAAGATGCAAGAAGGTGAAGATCCTCTTGCTTACATTAAAAACTTTCAGGAACAATGGTCTTTAGAAACTCGAGAGCCTTGGGGGAAATCAATACCTGTATTCTATCATATTTTGTGTCAGGGATTTCCAGAACAGGTACAGAGACAGCTCAAGAAGCTGGTGGGAATGGAAGCAAAACTATGGCCAGAAATACAGTTGACCATTGCACATTATTGCCGATTATTGCAAGAGAAAAATAAGAAAAGGAAAGATACTAAGAAGCTTGAGGAAGCTAAACAAGTTCAGAAAAAACAGTCAAAGTACGCTATAGAAGGAGCAGAACTGACAGGCAGGGAGGGGCTGGGAACGCAGCAAGTAATAGGTGTGTCACATATTAGTAATCAACGACAACCAGAGCAAGAAGGGAACAGGTTTATGCCGAGAGGCAGGCAAAGGGGTTTCAGAGGAAGAGGAGGTTTTCAGAATAACCAAGGTGGTTTCCAGAATGTGTAGACTGATAATCAAAGCATGCAGGGAGGGCAGATTAGAAGACTCCTTCCTGTGTGTTGGACATGTGGAATGACAGGGCACATTGTACAAACATGTCAGAGCCAACGGTATGTACAGAATTGGCAATTCTCAAGAGGGGGACAGCTTATCCTCCGGTATATCGCCCACAAAGTAGGGACAGGTTCGCCCAAGATCAGACAGTATATCAAGCACAAGTACCGCAAACACAACAGGCTTTGCAACCACATCAAGCACCATTGAATCCACCACAATGGCAGTCACAGCATGCACCCATGCAGATACAGCAGAGTGCAAACACAGGACAGTTATTGACTCCTAGAGTAGGGGGTGTCACGGTCGCGTGAGTGAACCATTTTACCGGCATGGGAATAAGCATGCACCTACAATAGGACAGCTCACAGGGTGACTTGATGTGTTCAGTACTATCAGTGATGTCAAATCCTCAAGAGGAACCAAAGGCTAATGTTTCCATAATAGGCAAATCGTTTTCTTTTTTAGTAGACACTTAAGCAACTCACTCATGTATACAAGAGGGAACATTTTAGTTATCAGGAAATGCCATGAATGCTCAAGGCTTCTCTGGAGCTACAAGTAGAGTTCCTTTCACTGAGAAATTACCTGTCCCTATAGCTGAGTGTGATATGCCTGCTTCATTATTGTATTCAAGGCAGACACCAGTTAATATTCTGGGTCGAGATTTAATGACGAAGTTGAATATGACGATTTCCTTCACTGATGAAGGTATAGTGTGTTCAACACCAGGAATACATTATTTAAATGTTGGTAAATTTATCATGGCATTTACTGGGCAGATAGCTCTGTGAGGAGCACCGTTAGAACCAGAGGTCATTCGTTATGGGCACGCATATTGTTAACATGGCTACCTGGATTAGTAGGCAGAATTATGAGGATACCTGACAAATTTTGTTTAGGTCACAGATACCTATGGACAAAGAGGGGGGCAGGTTTTTCCCCTGGAATTGCAGGCAGCTATAGTGCGAGGGGAATTGGTCATGCTCGAAGGATTTGATGATGAGGACAGGCCATGGAGAACAGTGATTTCCATTGGGGAAGGGTACAGATTGACTGACGTCACTGACAAGGATATGTTTAGAGACAATCTGTCAGATGAGGTGGTATACGAAATGAGCATCACTTATTGGATTAGGACAGAAAGAAGGGAGGTTACACAGCAAATGATGATAGCGTGGCAGTGCCCCGCATTTTATGATAAGGACATGGAAAAAAGGCCAACTTCTTTATGGACTATGGGCCCCTATGACATAGGCTTGTTGAAGGCAGTGGGAGAAGTTAAGATAAAATTGAAACCAGGAGCAATTTTACCTTGTGCAAGGCAGTATCCTATGTCTTGAGAGGCAGATGAGGGTATTTTTAAGACTGTATTGGCTATGAAGGTACAAGGCATCTTGGTGATGTCAGAGTCACCATGTAATACTGCAGTGTATCCTGTGAAAAAAATTGAAGGGGGGTCATGGTGTTTAATTCAGGACATGGGGCCAATTAACCAGATTGTAGAGGCAGAGTTTTCTTTGGTTCCGAATCCTGTGATGATTTTATGCAGTATAGAAGCACAATATTTTACGGTGATTGACTTGAAAAATGTGTTTATCTCAATCCCATTGCACAAAGATTCCCAAGATCTTATGTCATTTACGTTCCATCAGACTAAACTGAAAACACACATTTGCCCCAGGGGTACTGTGAGTCTCCATCGATCATTAATAGGGTCCTGCAGATGGACCTGAGCAATATTGATTTGCCAAGTATTGTGTTGCAGTATGTAGAGAATATTTTATTCTGTAGCACAACAGAGGAAGAGTGCAGATGAGACTAGATTCATCTGATGATTATTCTGTCAGACAAATGATACACAGTGGATAAGGAGAAATAGCAATATTGTCTGGGAGAGGTGTTATACACAGGTCAGTTGATCTTGCAAAGAAAGTTACACCTGAAAGAGCTTAGGTAATTATGAAAATGTCAAAACCGCACACAACAAAGCAAATGCAACAGTTTCTGGGACTGTGTTATTATGTCAGAGCATGGGTATGTGATTATAGTTCATATACGAGAACCCTTTTGCAGGCTCTGAAGAAAGCACAGGTGAATAAGGAAAACATTTAATGGACTGAGGAAATGGAGGAAGGGTTTAATGAATTGAAAAAGGCAATTTGCACAGCTCCAGTTTTAGGGATTCCCAATCATTTTGAGGAATTCTACTTATTTTCACGCATGAATGGAACAGTTATGACAGCAGTACTCACCCAGAGAACCATATTAGGGTACAAACTCTTAGCATATTATAATGGGATTTTGGACCCAGATATGAGAGGTCACTTCCCATGCGAACAATCATTGGCAGCAGCCACGTTCGCTTTTGAGAAATCTGCAAGCTTTGTGATGGGGTGTTCCATGACTTTATTTGTTGAGCATGCATTGATTGCTGTTTTGGAGAAACCTAAAGGTACGCTGATGTCCCAGAGAGCTTCTGCTTATGAGGTGGTTATATCAAAAACTGTGATCAAAATAGTCAGGTGTAAAATAATGAATCCTGCCATGTTTGTAGCCGAACCATTATCAGCGGATGAGCATGTACATAATTGTTCGAACTATGACGAATTTCATGATGAGATGCTGATGGTAAAAGAGAATGGGCCTCATTACGAGTCTGGCGGTAACCACGATGGTAAAACCGCCTGGTTACCGCCAGACTTGTATTACCATTCTGCCTCCGTGATTCCCAGAATTACCGGGGCATTACAACCCCGGTTTTCCGGGAATCACAAAGGCGGAATGGTGTTAATCCCCATCGAGTCCTATGGGACTCGATGGGAATGGGGATCATGGAAACACCGGTAGCATCTCGTAATGCTACCGGTGTTTCCTCGTCCGCCCGCAGGCGGGCTATGGGGCTTGATGGGAATGGGGATCATGGAAACACTGGCAGCATCTCGTAATGCTACCGGTGTTTCCTCGTCCGCCCGCAGACCTGGCGGGAACATCACCTACCGCCTGCAGGAGTTGTGATCGCCCGGCATGGAAACAACAGTGGCGGCGGGTTTACCACCACCGCCGCCACCGTTGTTTCCATACCGGGCGATTTGTAATGAGGCCCAATGCCTTAGCAGTATGGGATGTTCTCTTTATTGATGGTTCTTCGAAATTTGATCAAACTGATGGAGAAAGACATTCAGAAGCTGCTGTGGTAAGGCACAGAGCAAATGGGGAATTTGAAGTAATGATACGTGCATGACTACCTCTCAATTTTCACCACAAGCTGCAGAATTAGTGGTGCTTATTGTCGCGCTTGAGAAACATGCAGAACAGCAAGTGACGGTATACAGTGACTACGTCTATGTGACATCAACCTTGCACGCAGGGCTAGCATGTTGGAAAAGGAGGGGCTACCTCCGAGAGGACAGGTTTATTAAGGCACGTCAACTCCCATTAGCCATAGCAATAGTTAAGTGTGCAGCACATACTAAGAAAACTGACTTTATTTCACACGGAAACCAAACCCCAGACAAAGAGGCAAAAAGGGTTCCATATTCACCAGATGTTATGAGTTTTGATGCTCCATATGTGGAAAATAATTGTCGCTATAATGGTTGTGAATGAAGGGTTTAATCATTTGTCAAGAACGCAATTGATGGAAGTTCAAGGTGGAGCTGCACAGGGAAAGAAAGTAACTGTGGACACAGAGGGGGATTCTTTATCCCCTTCTGAAGCATTGCGGTGACAAGACAGCGCTGGTAAACCGGTGATGCCTGTAGCCTTATTAAGGGTGGCCTTAGAACAGCTACACTACCCTGCGCATGTAACTAGGGAGATCCTCGCAGCAACCGTTATGGCGGATTGGTTTGTACAAAACCTGTTAGAGCATGTTGCTTTTTATGTGGTAAATTGCATCGTATGTCAAAGGTTTACTGTTTGGCGCACACTGCGAACAGTTAGAGAATTAATTCCTTGGCCAAATGGTCCTTTTCAGAATTTACATATCTATTATGTTGACATGCTGCAAGTTTGTAGTGGATACAGTTATATGAAAGTGGTAGTGTGCCCTTTCTTGAGATGGATTGAAGCCGGTCCATGCAAAAATCCTGATGCCACTTCTACTGTGAAGTTTTTAGTTCGGAATGTATTTCCAAGATGGGGAGTATCTGATGTGCTGAGATCTGACATTGGACCTCATTTTATGAATGAGGTATTTGAACAGTTATGCCTATTGCTTAGTATTAAGCATTCATTTTCTTCTGCTTATCACCCACACGCAAACAGGTTATGTGAGAGACTCAATGGTCTTCTCATAGAAAAGATAGCAAAGCTGACATTGACACTGAAGAAGGGGTGGCTGCATTGCCTGCCCCTTGCATTATATGCATTGACAAATCAGCCCGCATCAGACCACCACCTCATACCCTACTAGCTAGTTACAGGGAGATGAATGAGAAAACCTGTGACTCCTCCATCGAGGACTAAGTGTGATTCCCAGAAGACAGCCGAACTGTTAGGAAATGAGTTACGTACATACTTAACATGTATGACCGCTAGTATCTTTGTCATTTCAGATCAACTCAAGCAGAAGGGATGTCATTCTCACGACACAGATGAAGACAATACAGCAACCGGGCCTGAAAAGCTTGTGTTCCTAAATTGTTTGCCGGAGATACCGTTTTAATTAGGAACTTTATCCGGAAATGGCACAAGCCTAGGTTTAGTGGTCCTTTTGTAGTGGAAGACATTACTCCTTCAGCAGTTAAAGTCCAAGGGAGGCAAGCTTGGATCCACTTGGGAGATGTGAAAGTCTACGCTGGAGAGGCCAACATACCCCCAACCCATTCGGAAGCAAGTCAAGAAGAAGAAGTTCAGCTTGTGCAGACTCGATTCATGACGAGGAAGAAGGATGCAAAGACTACCCAGTAGGAAGACGAAAGTGTACATTTGGAGTGTGGCTCCCATGAAACACTCCTTATAGATATTATAGCAAGAAGTGAGACAGTTATTGTTCTTGAGCCACAGGAGCTTGTTGATATTGGACCTTAGGAATGCTGAAGTAAATGTAAAATGCCTGATCTTCACTTTCTTTTCGATGACTGGAAAATGTTACAGTTCCCTGATTTGTTTCTCACTGAGTTTCTCTTTGGACGCATAAATGGTGTTGACAGATGTTGATGTTCACAGACTACTTCTTGCTGTCTTCATTTATATACTCCGAGCTCACCCTTCTCTTGTTGGGCGCAGCACTGATGTGAGCACTTTTGTCCAAGATCCTAAAAATGGCACAGTGATTAGGAGATTTTTGGCAGCAATTATAGAGCAAATAAGACCGCTGCCAGAAAGTAAAACGAGATTGCCTGATTATAGAAGGTTTTCCTTCCTTGAGAGTAATTATAGGCAAAATGTGGTCTATTGAACATATTGCATTTCCAGAGACTGTGCAGAGTCAACGACGTGTGGAGAGACACTGATGGTGGAGTCTAATATATTGGTGCATAATATATGCCTGTGCAGAATTTATTATTGTTTTTATGATTCTGCTAATGCACACTGTGTATTTTGTCGATCCCAAGAAAGAGAGAGTCCCTTTGATTCTTCCTACTCCAGTGACTTATGCAGATCCAGATATTGCAAAGAGGTCTAGGCCATATGTGATAATTCCTACATCATTGGTGCATGATAAAACACCTATTTCTGTGACAAGTGGCCCTAGACTTCAGTTTGGAGGGAGGTCTGTTTTTGAATTACTCCATGATCATTGGGTACACACTTAATATACAAGAAAGAGACGAAAGAGAAGTGCAAAGGAGGATGATTACAAATTAAATGACTATTTCGATAGTACAGCGCATTTGGGAAATAACATGGGCTATGAACACATGAAAGAAATAGGAAAAATAACTTTGAAGGAGGATTGCTATGTATGTGCTCTCCTGCCTTATGCTATGGGAAAGTCTAAGATATATTTATAGCTATAGAGATAGATTTCCAAACAGCCCATCATCTGACTCACCTTGCACTCTGCAACACAAGAGGTCAATTCAAGGGTTGAACAGCATCATTGGTATGGGTGACAGAATGGTCATTACCAGATGAAGATTACTATGTTCAAGATTTGAAGACAAGATACAGAGCACACACCAGAAATCATGTGATAAGATATGAACAGCCTGGAAGGCATAGAGCTGGAATTAGATGGGAGATAAACAGAAAACTAA
Organism: Ambystoma mexicanum; assembly: GCF_040938575.1. Taxonomy (NCBI): domain Eukaryota; kingdom Metazoa; phylum Chordata; class Amphibia; order Caudata; family Ambystomatidae; genus Ambystoma; species Ambystoma mexicanum. The sequence continues at coordinate 503,401,435 of NC_090928.1, read as the reverse complement.
ACTGCCAAGGAAAGACTGATGAAGAAGTTTGATGCTGTAAGGAAAGAGGAAAGATGTGAATCTGGAGAAAAGTACTTTCTCCAGCTGGCTGGGAAAAAGGCATAATCGTATGCAGAGCTGTGGCAGTAACTGGTCATCATAAGCCAGTTATTGAACAAGTGGAAGAATAATGCCAACCTCTATGGCTGAGGCTCGCAAAGCTATTGACATGGGTCGAAGACTGAGGAGGCCATTGCAGATAGTGCATTTGGCTAGTAAAGAGCTATGCTTCAGAAACAATGGCACGAGAAAAGTCGGATAAAATCAGCAGTGTGGTTAAATCTTCGATTTGCCAGGAATGAAGGATGAAAACAGTAGTGACAATGGATCACTACTGGGCCTGTGGATCCAGAGCTTACATGAAGCGGCTGAGAGATTGGGGAGGACTATTTACTATAGTGATTGTTCATGTTCCAGCCTTGGTGATCCTGTGACCTGAACATTGGAGAGTTTCCAAAAACAGATGCTCACCTTAGCGAGAAGAGATCTGTTGAACTCCTTAATCGAATGAAAAGGGAAAACTATTTCTCAGCCAAGTCGATAGAAGCTTTTTATGCTATTTCATATGAACATAGATTGTTCAGCAAGTCTGCTTCAGTTTTTACTGTTATCTTTATGCCTGGGATCCAGACGATGGCAAATACCAAATGGTTGCAGATCAACAGATGGGAACATGTGCAGCAGATTAACACTACCATAAAGGGATTCAATGCTATCAGGGAAGAGTTGAGAGCCATAGGACTGATGACTCTCCAGAACAGATATGTCTAGGATATGATCACAGCCATGGATGGAGGTGTTTGTGCCAAAAACAGAGAATCATGTTTCACACTCATACCTTCTCATGACAATGAGAATGGTACCTTGACAGAGGCCATAACGATGCTGACAAACTTGCACATCAAGATGGAAGACAAGTGAAAGACAATGCAGAAGACAACTTCTTTGCGTCGATCTTCTCATGAGTTCCACAATGGATGGTGAATTATTTCAAGCTCCTTGGAGACCTGTTGGTGATGATCATGTTTGGATTCTGTGTGATCGGGATAATAATCACACAATGCAAAGAAAGCAGTAGGAATGAATATTGTGATAGAAGTCGAATCAGGATTCAACTTAAAGAGCTGACAGATGTAAAAATCAGAGGCTACGTAAAGGTCAGTATTCATGCAGCTGAAGGAAAAATTTTCCTATATCATTATTTCCTACCATCCCTCGCAAACAGGGAGGTATCTGGCGACAGGACCAAATAACTTTTTGTCAAATATTAGCAATTCAACACAAAAGTAAAGAAAATTGTTTGTGCCCACTCATTCCTTCCTTTGGACATTGTCACTTTTGTTTGCACCAAAGAGTGGAGGCACGCTAACGACCAATACCATGTCAACAATAGCATATGAAGAATTGAGCAGCTTAACAGATAAGAAAGCGGAAACTCTGGGATTTACCCCAAAAGAGGCCAATGCAATCCTATATTCAATAAGAGACTCTGGAGGCAGTCCAAACATCACTGATCTCTGGAACGACTAATTCGCAAGGAAATAAATAGAACATTGCATGCGGTTACCTTAACAAAGTACTATAGAGCACAAAGAATCCTGCAAGGTTTAAGGATTCCATTGAGACCTAACTTATTTAAAGAGAGTCGAGAGTTCGTCAACAAGCGGGTACAAATTCTGAACAAGTGTTCCTTAGATTTAATATTATTAACTGTTCAAGAACTTTCAAAAGAACTGGATAAACTCACAGCAGAAATTTCTGAAATACAAGCTGAACTAACAACAGCACTATATGTAACAGATCTAGAGAAAATTCTGGAAGATATAAATACCAATCTTGCAGAATATTGCACGGAACTGGAAAATAAAAAACTATGCAAATTTCGTAGAGGTACAAACGACTATTTAAACAATGAAGTTTATAGTTGGATGAATAAATATAGCCAGAAACCAACAACCAGGAATTCAATAAGCTCTTCAGATCCCGATACCAGTGGACCAGAGTCAACAAGTACCGAACAACAAGACGCAGGAGAAGGAACCATCACTAACATCAGATGCCCCACGGGAAGAGAATTCAACTCAACCATTACTTTTTTGGGCAGAGGCCCAAGAGGAAAAGGACCATGAAAGGACGAAGACAGAAACCAACAGTGACAAACACCCAACAGAACCCCAGGAAAACCTAGTGGTTTATTTATCTGGATACCAACTGAACAAAGAAGAGAACGACCTGTTGTAAAAGGGACTTCATTTTGATCCAACATATTACTCAAAACTATTCGAAAAGAAAATTGAACTCTTTAAATTCTCAAGAAAACTCAGATAAAAAGCATTTTTTGCTACAATGGAAGAAGAGACCACATAGCATCCATCTCAAGAAACTAAATACAAAGAATTCAAGCCCAAAAGCACCTTCATACCACCAGTGAACTATCCAATGATTGATCTTTTCCAAAGAATGGTCACGACCGACCTCAAGAAACTATCGTACAAACCACTGCGTAACAACAACTTCAGCAAAAAAGATCTAAATATCATCCAAAGACTGTTTTCCAATGGCAACATCACATTCAAACCAGCTGATAAAGGGGTAGCCATGGTCATACAAGACACCAAAGATTATCACCTAGAATGTTCATAGCAACTTATGGACACATCCATATACAATTCCATAGATAGAGATTCTACCAATGAAATAAAACAAAACTTGGAATACATATTGGATCCAAGAGTACCTGTATTCTACACTATTCCCAAAATTCACAAAACACTATCCAAACCCCCGGGCAGGCCCATTGTGTCTGCAACAAATGTTATTCTACAACCATTAGGAAGGTATCAGGACTATTTTATTCAGCCTATTACACAAAACACAAAGAATTACATTAAAGATACCACTAATTTCTTTAACATTCTAACTACTATAACAACTAAGCATGACATCATACTCTTTACCGCAGATGTACAGAGTTTATACACCTCAATCCCACACAACCAAGGCCAGGAATCAGTGGAATGGCTTCTACTAAACAATGAAGACATAGGAGCATTAAAAGAATTTTTAATGATTCTACTAGAATTCATTGCAAAAAGTTCCTATTTCAGATACCAAGAACAATATTATTTGCAGACAAGCGGTACCTTAGTGGGGGCAACTATGGCGCCAAGCTATGTCAACAGCTTCATGTACAAATTCGAAATGGAGAATATCTTGAATCATAATACTTGGAAACAACACCTCCAGTATTGGGGGAGATACACTGACGATGTATTTGGAATTTGGCAGGGAACTGAAGACCAGTTCAATTAATTCACAGAATTCTTGAACACGATAGATGAACACATACAATTCACCACGACTCACAGCAAGAAAGAAGTGAACTTTTTAGATGTCACTGTGATGTATACGGATTCAAAACTCACCACCACTCTGTATCGCAAACCAAGTGATCGTAACAATCTTCTACATCGTTTAAGTGTCCACCCACCTAATACTCTCAAAAGACTCCCATATAGTCAACTACTAAGGGTCAAAAAATAGTACGATATGAAGCTGAATGCAGAAAACAAACACAAGAAATGGCAACACGATTTCTACAAAGAGGCTGCTCACCACAAGAGATCAATAACTCAATATCTAAGGTGGAAACAATGGACAGGAAAGAGATATTGGAGAAAGTTACAACCACCAAAGAAATACCACTGATTTACGTGACCAAATACTCTACAGAAAGCAATAAAATCAAAAAAATTATCTTGAAATATTGGCACTTTTTGTCAGAAGACAGAACTTTGGCATATCTGTACACAACTCCACCGATGTTTGCGTACACCAGAAGCCGAAATATCAGAGATATGCTAATATGTAGTGATGTCCAAGTTCAAAAACAAAGATCAAAGAGAAAATGCACTTATCCGTGTCTGAACTGCTCAAATTGCCACATGGTCCAGAAAGGAGACATTGTATTTCACCCAAACTCAGGCAAAAAAATCTTTCTGAAGAAATTTGCAACATGTGACACTATGAACGTCATATATAGTATCAAATGCCCACGCGGCAAATACTATGTAGGTCAAACAACACGCAAGGCCAAAGTAAGGTGCACTGAACACCGATCTAACATACGAACAGGCAACATTAAATCTCCTGTATCAAGACACTTCAAAGAAGCAAATCATCGCATAGCACAGATTATATTCCAAATTCTTGATGTGCTAGAAGTAACACAAGGAGTCAATGTGGACATTAACAGGCTTCTAAGTCAAAAATAAACTTTTTGGATAGAAAAGTGGAACTCTTTACATCCAGGGGGTCTCAACGAGGAATGTGACTATGCATGTTTCCTTAAACTTACTTTACTGTAATAAGTTGGACATTGAGAAGCAGACAAAACAATTGTATGTATAAGTAACATATAGGAAATCAAACAGCAATATACACTCTGATATATATGTGAGAAATGTCGCAATGACAGACCACGGAAAAACATGCCATTAATTTTGCCTTTTATATTTAGAACTATCCTCAGTGTTTGTCTAACCCATCTTTTTCACGATTACATTTTCAGATTTTGTAGACAAAAATAACGGGTAATGTACTTCTATTAATTATCACCGACAGGGTCAATGATATTATTGCACCATCTGCAATGGACATCATACCAATATTGAATGCTCAATGATTTATCTACAAAAATGTACTTTCCATACTTATCACTGACATCTCTAATAATCTAAGTACATTTTCCGACTTAGCAAGCGATTCCAAAATGGCCGCTGGCACGTGATGATGTCATTTTGTATACATCAAAGCAGCTAGGTTAACCAGCAATGCGTGTCTACGCGAGCGGGATGCCCTGCTGCTTCAAGACTTCACTTAATCAGGTAAGACTCCACATTTGGGGAGGTGAATCTTTAACAATTTGACATATTATTGAATTAAGGGTTAGAATTTCACAAAAATATATACTTTTCACCATTTAGATTCCCTAACATGAACTGCCATATGAGGAGTATATCTGATATATATAACAGCTATCAAAGGTGAAACTGCTTGAGTGTACAAAAATGTGGGAATTTTTTCCATAAGAAAGAATGCATATATAAGGCCAAGGATTCAAAGAACCATGAACACAGGTACATTTATGAACAGTTTGTGTACTATGAATACTGAATAATGCATAAAACACATGTTTGATTTACTTCTAAACTATTATGTTGATTGTTACCATATTATCATTTTCTACTTTTATTGTTTCGTTAACAACAGTCCCTGAAGAAGGTCTTGAATAGACCGAAATGCTTTTGACCATACAATTCTTCCAAAAGGCCTACTATAAAGCGCAATTTAATAATTAATATCATTTGAATCCATCAAGTTTGTCAAGACTCTTTAACGAATATCAAAATATAACCTAACAAGCTTAAGTAACATTTAGTGGAGGTGCCCACGTAGGTCCTTCCAGCAGACTGGACAAACCAATACAGCCATTTGTGCATCATTATTTCCTACCACCCTCGCAAACTGGGAGGTATCTGGCGACAGGACCAAATAACTTTTTGTCAAATATTAGCAATTCAACACAAAAGTAAAGAAAATTGGTTGTGCCCACTCATTCCTTCCTTTGTTCTATAAAAGAGAAACCACAAGAAGTATGTGGGAACATGGATCTACTGCAGTCCGGATAGACAATGCAGTCGTATGACTTGGAGTGTTAATGAACATGTAAAATAATCAGGATGCCTAAAAGGAGTCATAAAGATAGGCTGTCTGGATGTCAAGATTGATGAGAGAGTGGTTAATGAATCGGCCAGAGGGGAGTGTAGAGGAGGAGCCAAATTCCCCTACCAGAAGCTCTGCCCACACGTTGCCTATATGTTGGGAACTGGAAATTGTGACATGTGCAGTACCAGGAGGGTGCCTATACTGAAATAATCTTTGACACATGGTATCCATTGAGAAAACCCTGTATGCATTCACGAAGAAATGATGTTCTTTTGGAGAAAGTCCTGGAAGAATTTTGAAAATGAACGGGAAAGAAGACTGATGACATCATACAAAGCAGAATTGATGCACTCAGAAAAGATGCAAATGAAGAGAGAATATAAGCATCCTATAGAATCTGATGACAAAGTAATAAAGTATCAAAGAAAGGCAGCATTTCAGGATCGAAATGAATATTGCCCGTACGAAGAAACACTGAATAAAATGCAAAGTCATTTTACAATTGTACAGATTCAGTAATGCAATTAGACAAAGTGATCCTATGGCTGGCTACATAGTGAATAGATTGTGGTGATGTGCCAATGTATATACATAGGAATGTATAGAATCTGATGTTCCACAATGCACTTTAGCAAACTTAAACCCTGTGAATAAGAAAGGGCTTGCAGTGTGGCATAGTTGGAAAATAGCTGATGTCGAAGGAGAATTCAAGAAAGGCTGGCTGGCCCAGCAACAAGAGTCGGGCCACTGTGATCCTTATTGTCTATCAAGAAGCTACATGAACGTGAGAAAGAAGCAAACTTCTGTTTGAGCTGCGATGGAAAAACACTGAAGGTGCCAAGAGTTCATCATTTAATAGTATTTTATGCAATGAAAAGCTGGAAAACATGGTCTCCAGTCACATGGTGAGATGGAAATAGACTGTGGGACGATCTACATCGAAACCAGAAGATAAGACCATGCCACACTCTCTTTTATTCTCAGGCACAGTGGGCTTCTACAAGACCGAGTTCAAAGCCTTAATTGAATGGCAGACTGCAGGAGTGAGGATGGATAAGGGCTAATTGGATGGGCAGGTATGACCAGGCCAACACTCCCAGCACCTGGGGTAATCAGCTTGCGTGCTGCTAGTGAGTGGAATATTCCACATGGGTACAAGCATGACAACCAATTATAGAGGGCCATCTATTAAGGAGACCTATAGTTTGTGTAACCAATGACGTGTCGCGTATTAGTATGAAACTGAAGATGACTTGCACCTGGGATGGGCTTAGTTGTCCACCTGATTTTAGAGACTCAATTACAACGCCTGTCAGTTTGGAACTTATACCTAGATGTTCCTTTAAAGCCTATCACTTTTCTTAGTAGGTTTTCTTAGTTTGCCACATAGGATGATGTCAGTAGTGACACATTTTTAGTATGAGTGTTGTTTTTTTAATGAAATGCATTGAGACTATGCTGTGCAATGTCCGTTGATGTCTGTTGTAACTCCCTGTTTTAGATAATTGTTAATAAAACAGTGCAATGTTTTGCCAACTTCCTGAGTTGGTTTGATTATTGAGTAAATTCTGCATCCCCTTCCATCTCTAAGTATTGCTACCTCGTCTTAAAGGGCCCCAGGTTCCAGGGTTTATAACCATTGGGTGTCCTCTGCTCGGCAGTGCTACTTCCGAATTGTCTATTTTTTCTTCACGTTGAGGATTGTTGGCCCTGGTGATGTTGTTGCCAGGTGAGGCCACAGCTTTGTAGGGCTTAATGTCTCCCAAATGATGCCAAATGTTTTTCACAATGAGTTTGACAGCTCTTTAAGTCGCTGCTTCCATTGTATGGGGACCCGTGAACCTTGGTGCATCCCAAAGTCTGGTGAAGTTCCTCAGGAGGACCTGGACCCCTGTTTATACAGGTGGCTGCCTAAGTAAGTCCTCTTGGCTCTGAACTTTGTCGCTGTCTTTGCCGGCCTCAGGCCCCTCCTTGTACCTTTGCAGCTGGTAATAAATAAAAGAGGAACTAACAATCAAGAAAGTCATATAATCATACACTTCCTGACCCAATACATTTGCTACACTTTCAGCATCCTTCACTGCTCTAGTGGGAGGAGCCAAAGGAAGTCACATACACCGTCCTGTTACTACTTTGTGCGGGGTTATATGATGGTCAGTCCCAGGCTTGTTGCACAGTGCAAACAGGGGTAGGGGTAGGCAATGCAGCTATTTCTTGCTCACACTCCTTTTAGTCTTGGCTATAGTGTCTTTAAGAAAGCTGTTGAGACCTTCACACATGCCGTTCGCTTGTAGGTGATAAGCACAGGAAAATTTGTGTTGGATTCCCAAAACAGTTGTAATCAGCTGAAATATCTTATTGGCAAAGTGAGGACCTCACACACTCCCCATCGTGGGAAGACTTCCCGGACCAGAAATTTCACTCCTCTAAGGGCATCATAATGAGAACAAGGGCTAGCTTCGATACAATGGGAAAATGGATCCAACAGGAAAATGGACACACACCTACTATCATGTAACTGTACCCTTGGCAAACTTGGATCATGTCGACATAGTCAACGTGGAGGTGTTGGAATAGACCCAGTGGGTGAGAAATGGCCCCTCTCACTACCCTTAATGTATGACCTGCAGTAAACTGTTTGCATATCAAGCAGTTGGCCATACACAGAAGATAACTGAACCATATGTGTAAGCAGTAAGGGACTTCGGGCACATGTGCATAATAGCAAGCTATCTTTCACGACCCGGAAGCCATAACTGCGCATGTTATTATGGTTCTTACCCTCCTCGCTATGAATAGAAAAACAAGAGAACTACATTGACGTAACCTGAAGAGGAAGAAGGAAGAACACGGAGTGGAGGCAGAGCAGTTGTCCAAAATTATATGGTTGAAGGGTGATTTTAATTTGAAAGCCCACTGCAAGTCAAGGGCATGCTGCTGTTTTCGCTGTCTGGGATTTACCCGCAACTGAAACTGAAGGACTGCCTGCGGCTTTAAAGGAGTAGGGGGAAGGTCTCCGCCCAACCAGGAAATTCAGCATCAAAAGGAGACCGAGTTCACCCTTGCGGCGTTAAGCCCACTGCAGGTCAAGGGCACGCTGCTGTTTTCGCTGTTTGGCTGGAGGCTGCCGCTGACCGCCAGAAATCTAATCTCTCATCATAAAGAAAAAGAAACTTGAGGTAAGCAATAACGGTGTGCTGCGCTTGAGGTACAACTTGCAACTATACTCCCATACATGCAATGAAAACTGTGCGAGACAGCTAATTTGATGCTAAACCTCCCGCTTATGATAAAATACCTGCGCAATTGAACGTTTTGATGTTTTGACTGCTCCTAATGAGGCAGCGTACCTCCGCCCCATGCAGATTAGACACTGCGCCCCTCACTAAAGTATCTATAAAGCCCGCGGGTATTACAATCATAGATCAGCGACCTAGCTGCTTACCCCTTCCATTCTGCCCCAACCCAAATTCGGGCAAAATAACCAATGCAAAAACAGGAGCCCGCTCTAGCTAGCGAAACATTCTGGGCTTAGAGAATCACACGAATGAGAATAACAGTGGAGACTGCGGGCGACACTCACCTTTGATCCACTGCTCTACATCTAGAAGATCCCCACTGATCAAACCAGCACAAAACATGACCTGAAACTTCAGTGCCGATTCAACGGTGGAGACAGCGGGCAAGCTTGGCCTTTGATCCACCTGTGGTAACATCAAAGAACAAACAGCCCTGACAAATAATAACGCAGACAGAAATTGCGACAGAAAAGGAGCAAGGAAGCAAAAACATATAAGCAGTAGAATGGAGCAGCAACAATTAGAGAAGAGCATGAAAGTTGCAATCAACTCGAGAATCGCGTGACATGCCACAGTTAGTTCCTTATCCCCAGAAATGGTCAGCTGTGGGAAGGGCACGACAGACAAAAGGAAGAATACACGAGGCTCACAGTTAACCGCATCCCGATAGCAAGGTACAAAGAAGATTCAGAAGTCACTGAAAGCCACTGACCTGGTCAATCACCCATCAACTACTACATTTGATATCAAGATCCAGCAGTAAGGAAAGAAGGCTACAGCATAAAACTCTTCGAATTGAGAAATGACTCCACCGCGGACCAGAGTGCGAAAAAAGAACACCGGCACACCGAACACCAAGAGTAAAAACTTAAAGGTGCAGGTAAAAAACGAAGCATCTTTATGCAACACCTCACTACCAGACAATGGAGACTCTGACAAAGAAACTGAGTATAAAGCTCTAAACCAAAACATATCCCATAACACGAGCGACATGCAAAAGACATTGTGAAAGTACATGATGGAGAGGAACCTCAGACCCAGATGGAGGCTCAAAAACAAATAACTCTGATTAAAGGGGACACCGACCTAGGAAAAACAAAGGTAACGACCCAAGTTCAAGATTCAAGAGATACGGAAGAAGAAAGAGGCACAATAGATCAAAAACAGAGTGCTGTGAAACAAACGCCAAAAAAGAATCAGGCAAGGACGCTAACCTGATGAAACCTATCATTTCAATAAAGAAGGACGACATCATGATGATAGCAAGTAAACAGAAGGGATCAGAAATGAGAATACATAACAATGGTCCACCCAATGGAAATGAAGCAGACCAATAACATGAAATGCACTCAAAAGAGGCAGAAGAGTTAACCCAGCAACAAAAAGCAAAAAAGGCAAGGCGAAAATGGCAGTCTCTATGCAAGAGTCGAAAGATACTCACAACTTCCAGTGAACAAGACATCTGAGCAAATGAATCCAAAAGCAGCGCTACTCTCATTTGACATAGCTGAAATCAGAAACCTAATGAGAAACCACGAAAAAAGAAGGGAAGTATTCGGAAACAGACAACCCCTTGGGACGACAGATGCAAGCAAAACAATCATCCCTGAATAACAGTCAATTAAAAAACAAGCTTGCAGTAAACAGAAGGACAACCACAAACAGAGAATTCCAGCGAATGGTGACCTATATATAGAAGAACGACTGGATAAGGGCAACACATCGTTCCATCCAGAAGAGTCTTCAACTCTGAATATATGTGGATGCAAGAATGGACACAACCATGAAATGGTACCAATTCCAACTTCAATTTTAGATCTTCAAAATATGTTAATAACAACAACATCACAATCATTGATCCCATACATGAAATTGCAAGAGACACTAACAGACACAATAAAAGATCAAGCCACTCTACTGGCATTAATATATTCGAAACAAATCTGCCAGGAGACATACATGAAGAAATTACAGGAACGTTTGGATATCGAAGCTAGCGCCAGTCACCTATGGCAATCCAGACTATTTGACATTGCAAGGAGCGATCGAGCCGAAAAAACAGATCTAACGCATGAATTGATAGCGATGATGACAGCAAGGAAGAACCCGACAAATCAGATCGAGAATGAAAGAATGAAAGAAAAAGCTGGTCACAAAACATCACCAAGGCTGACACAAGACAAAGATATAATACCGGCATGCGAGGAAAGAGAACCGGCTCCTCAAAGAATCTTATAAAACATTCCTGTGCAAAACCTAATAGATCTGAGCGAAGATCCGAGATCCCTCACAAACCCTGCAAAAAGTAATTTGAAAAGGCCCGAAACATATGATATCTTCAATAAGGGAAGTAAAATTATACCATAGAAAGAAAAACAAAAAAAAAGGCGCCAATGGCAAAAACAAAAGACAAACAGGCGTGCGTGCTTTTCTAGGAAACCTCAAAATTCCAACAAAAGATATTGCAGACAAAAACCAGAAGAAGGGACAACAGAAGACAAAAACACCACAACAGGTGAAGAATGCTGACAAACCCCCAAAAGAAACCAATCACCAGGCGAAGGAAATGCAGAAGAAAGACTAATCGAGGAATTGATGAATATGTCAATATATGCGGAAGAAATTAATGATCAATCTGAGGAAGCACAAATCAAAATGAGCCAAGAATCCATGATCATCTTGGACCAATATGAGGAGGATCACTCACAAGAGTCCACAAGATATGACTACACACTCGAGGAAATATCAAATGAAGACTTAGAAGATGAAACAATAGAAATGACAGAGAGGAGCGAAATGAACATGGAAGACTGCAGTGTCAATGAACGGCAATCGCCATTGGAGCAACAGAGAAAGAATAACAAAATCCGAAATACACCCAAGACATACACACAAAAGAAAATACAACTTCCGACCTTTATTGATCCACAGAAAAAATCAAAAAGTATGGCGCACAGGATAAAATTACAAAGAATAACAACGCAAAATGATAATCTAATACTTAACCGCACAAACATACTGAGGTTGATGCACGTGATACCGAACATGAAAGAAATATCAACAAAAGACATTCACACCATACAGTTCCTGGATGATGAAACAACGGATCAAGTATGGATTGAATTCACCAATGGAAAAGCTCTAACTATAATGATCGAATATAAGCCAATTTTCAGACAACTAGGATTTGATCTATAATTTTCTGATCAAAGAAGTAAGGATGTGAAGAAACGAAGAGACATCCCTGATGAACAAGAGACGAAATACCCAAAGTATCTGGAGATTAACAACCCAGAAGAGGCACAGGGTGGATCAAAGGAGCCCAATCAAATAAGGAGAACGACTGAAGGCAGAAGAAAAGAGGAAGAATACCCACTAAAGTGGCAAGATTCTTACATCAAACAAGGAATATGGAGACAACGCAACGATTCAAGTTCAAGTGATTGGGAGAGCTATAACCAACAGTGGTAACAATTAAATAAAGAGAGGACGCCAACACTCTGTTATGTTCAAAGGGAGGCTTTCACATAACCAGTAGATTAAAAGTAAAGAACCTTTTATTTGCAAGTTGATGACATAAGACGACCCCCAGCAGGAGGAGTACAATCTTCCCACTAAGGCCCTGCTTCTTCACTGGCTCACCTTGGAACCCTGCTACATAAGATGCAGTTCTAAGTTCTATAGTATCTAAGTGACAATAGACACAGTGAAGGAAATATTATACACTCATGGTTTAACAGGTAAACATTGGAAACACTGCACATCCTAACACCTCTCCTCCTTAAACATAACAAGTAACTGTGTGGGTGAGGACCCACTAAAATTGAAACCTGTAAAACACATATTGAACAACTGAAATTGAAACCTGTAAAATAAATATTATACACTCGTGGTTTAACAGGTAAAACATTGGATGCGCTGCAAGTCCTGGCACAAATCAAGAGCATAGATATATGACATCTAGTGGTTGATTAGGTAGAGTCACAAGAAAGTCCCTGTCTCCAACTAACTGAAGACAAATTAACATTGAAACGGAAAAGCCACCCTTTCCTTATTCCAAATAGCTCCTCCTTTGACCAACACTGACGAACCCAAGTCTTTCACAACTTGCTTGGGTTCAGAAAACAACGAGGCTCCTTTACGAACTTTGGTGGGGAGCTTGACTTTAATCCAATCACCCTCTTTGACCTTGAGTTCCCTACAACAATTCTTCTGATCATACCTCTCCTTGGATCTAACTCCAGCTTCAAAAATTCTCCTTTTTACACTCTCTAGATCCACATCCACCATTTTTGATTTGCCCATCCAACCTGGACATAAATGAGTATTTGGTTTTCTTCCTCTCAAGATCTCAAATGGACTCACGCCTGTGACACTATGGGTAGTTAGCCTATACTGGAACGTGCGTTCCATCACTGTTCTCACCCAATCTCCTCCAGTAGCCACCGCTATCCTAATAGCCTCCATCAGAGTCCTATTAAATCGTTCCACACACCCATTACTCTGGGGATGATATAAAGAAGTATTCACCTGCTCAATCCCATGATTCTCTAAGAATTCTTTAAACTCTCTGGAAACAAGTTGGGTCCCATTGTCAGACAAACACTTTCTTGGAAACCCTTCTCTCCAAAACAGTTGTTCCAAAAATCTGATTATACTACTACTGGATATGTCCTTGAGTACACATACCTCCGGCCATTTTGATAATAAATCCATGACTACTAATAGGTAGCTATCTCTGCCACCACCAATATTAAATGGACCGAGGAGATCCAACGCAATTTCGTCCCAAGGGACACGCGGGGACTCCCTCACTACCATGGGAACTTTTTGCACTTTCAAGCCTTTGTTTCCCTCAATACATTCCACACAGTCTTTGACTTGTTCCTCTATGTCCTTGTCGATACCAGGCCACCAAAATTCAGACCTCACAAGTCCCTTCGTCCTGGCCAGACCTAAATGCCCAACATGGGCCAACTCCAAGACAGACTTCCTCATACCGACTGGCACAACCATCTGGTGACCCTTGTATAAATAACCATCCTGAATCCATAGCTCCTCCCTCACTTTGGCAAAACCATTCATCTCGCCCCTGTGGCTCTTAATTTTACCTTCTGCAACCAGAGTAAGTACTCCTTGATATACAACATCCTCCGTGCAAGACACATCCCACTCACTTTTCTTTAATGTTTCATGCACCTGGAATATTTCTGCACTCTCCTCTGAACTTGTAAAGTCACTATCGTCAGAAATTTCCCTCTGGACAGATCTAGACAAGGCGTCTGCAACCACATTAACCTCCCCCTTTACGTGGAGCATGGTATACTGTAACCCTTGCAATGCCGTGACCCATTTCATAATGCGTCTTGACACTCCCTCCAAACCACCTTTCGTAAAAATTCCAACCAAGGGTTTATGGTCAGTGCAAATGGTGAAACTCCTCCCCCACAAGAATCTTTTAAATTTCTCGACACCCCAAACGCATGCTAGAGCCTCCTTCTCAATAACTGAATATCTAGATTCTGGGCCCTTCAAAGACCTGGACGCAAAAGCCACAGTCTGTAAACCTGTCTGATCCTCCTGCATCAGAACAGCCCCAACACCATAATCACTGGCATCAACAAAAAGCAATGTGGGTTTACTTTCCTCAAATATTTTCAAAATGGGAGCATTGACAATAGCCTCTTTTATCATCAAAAATTCTTTCTTGCACCGGTCACACCATTTAAAAACGACTCCCTTGCGAGTGAGAAATCTCATATTCCTCGACATTTCTGCTAACCCCTTGACAAATTTGCCGTAAAACTCCACCAGTCCCAAAAATGATAGTATGTCCCCTTTAGACTTAGGCTCCTCCATTCTTTTTATGGCCTCAATAGCCTCCTCCTTGGGTCTAACCCCTTCCCCAGTGATCTCATGACCCAGGTACACCACTTTGTTGGCTTTAAAAGTACATTTTTCCAAGGCAACGGTGAGGCCTGCCTCCTTCAAAATATCCAAAACTCTTTTCAAACGAACATCATGCTCCTTCTCATCGCTCCCACATACAAGAACATCATCCTGATAACACATCACCCCTTTTTCACCCCCAAGTAATTTATGCATAATACTCTGAAACACACTTGCGGCTGAGACCAAACCAAATGGCATGCGAACACACCTGAACAATCCAATTGGGGTGATGAAGGCGGTGAGATCCCTGGAATTAGGGTGCAATTCAACCTGATGGTAGGCCGATTTAAGATCTAGTATGGAGAACACTTTTGACCCAGCTACTCCCACCATCAAATCATCTATTCGGGGAAGAGGAAACCTGTCTGCCACAACCATGCTGTTTAGATGTCTAAGATCTATACAGAGCCTCAAAGACCCATTGCCTTTTCTGACTACAACTATAGGACTGACCCATTCAGATGCTTCTATCTTTTCAATGACACCATCTCTTTCCATTCTCTTGAGTTCTTCCTCTACATCTCCTCTAAGAGCAAGAGGAATAGTTCGCAGTTTTGCAATCTTAGGGACAGCTCCTTTCTTTAGGCGAATTACATGTACAAAGCCCTTAAGGCACCCCAATTTCCCAGATAACGTGGTTTGTATCTCTGTGGGCTCTCCTCCCGCAACAGACATTACCTGCTCGGGATGACTTGCCTCAAGCCTTATCTTCAATTCAGCTTGATCACTCCATGACAACAATTCACCCCCTCTGTTGGTAACATACACACAACCTTTGGCCTTCCTGTCCTTAAACTGTAATTCAGCATCAAAGCAACCTATAATATCTATGGGAACATCTCCATAAGCATTTGCTTTAAAAGTATTTTCCCACAGAGTACAACTATCGAATTTGTTCCTCCACACTTCCACACTTATCAAGGTGTAGTCAGCACCACTATCCATTAGCATGCGTACGGGTACACCTCGAATTACAACCTCAGCATAAGGTTTCTGCATTTTCACTCTGCCATTGACAGCATTCACTGTAAATACCACTTCTCTGCCATCCTCACAATATGACTCATCTTCATAACTTGCACTTATTTCATGCACTTGATTTGACCCAGCATTAAAATTTCTACAACATCGGGCAATGTGCCCTCTCACACCACACTCATTGCATATGATATGAATAGCAAAGCAATCCTTATCCGAGGCTATATGCGACAAGCTTCCACATCTAAAGCATCTTCTCCCTGGAAAACCTCTGGATTGTCCTGAATCCCTAACCATCTTGAAAGAATTCATGTCTTTGGGAATCCCTCTGCTATCTTTTGCAGGAACCCATTGACGCCATCCTCTGCCAGTTGCCGGTCTGTTCTCTTCGCTCCTTTTAGCATTCTGCGAGGCGCGTCTTGGATTCCACGTACTCTGCCTCTGAACAACCTTTGACACCTTCAGCACTGAACCCTGACTCTCATCCAACTTGGGTTTACCATTGTTCACAGTATCCGATTGAAGAACTTCAATGCACTTATCTGTGTGTTCCACCATTTTCGCTATCTCAATTGCTCGATCCAAAGTGGGGTTCCTCTCTTTCCATAGTTCTTTCCTAATACTGTCATTGGAACATTTAATCATTAGCTGGTCTCTCAAGTGCTCATCCTGACAGTGAGTGAATTTGCATTTCACTGCTAAGCCCCTTAAAGCCGTGACAAAATCCTCGATACTTTCCCCATTCTTCTGCTCTCTCGTGGCAAATTTATATCTTTCCAATATAATGTTCTCCTCCACTCTAAAATGTCTGTCCAGTTTGGCTAATGTCCTTTCATATGGACCAGCATCCAAAATGTCAGAAGGCTCCGGCAATCTCTTAAAGACCTCTTGGCCTGCAGTTCCCAAACAGTGAAATAGCAATGCCTCCTTGCGCTCATTGGAGTAGTTGGCACCAAACACTGCTAAGGCATATTTGCTGAATCCTTCCTTCCAGTCTTCCCATCTAACCCTGGGTTCACCTGGCACTGCCAGAAAAAACACAGGAGCAGGCACATTTGCCATGTCTCAAAGTTGCAGAATAGAATAACAATCTTGCAATTCTGGTTTAACCAATAGAGCTCCCACCCAAACAGGTAGGTGACACTAATTAAAAGATAGCTGCTTGGTTATGTACTCACCCTGGAGCGCCTCACCAGGGTCATCGGCGGCGACTCCTTTCTCAACCTTGCTCAGTGTGGGGCCAGGGTGTCCAATGGCCGCTCGGAAAACACACAACCCAAAATCCAATTATAAAAGTGCCAAAGCCGTGTCTTTGCCAGCCCGGTCTCCACAAGTTCAACAAAATTGCAGGGGTCCAATTCCAGCTCCCACAGACCACGGAGCCTCCAGGGGTTTTCCTCTGGCGCTAGCAATGTCCCTCCAGTGGATGCCACACACTGGATGTCAGGCCGTCAATAATCCACTGAAAAAGGCCCTCCCTCAGGCAAGTCAGGCTGGCTCCGCTCCACAGCCAGCACACTAGATCTGTAGAAAAGGCGCTGGGGGTCGCCCTCCGGGTCCCAGTCAAAATCCTCGTCGCCAAATGTTATGTTCAAAGGGAGGCTTTCACATAACCAGTAGATTAAAAGTAAAGAACCTTTTATTTGCAAGTTGATGACATAAGACGACCCCCAGCAGGAGGAGTACAATCTTCCCACTAAGGCCCTGCTTCTTCACTGGCTCACCTTGGAACCCTGCTACATAAGATGCAGTTCTAAGTTCTATAGTATCTAAGTGACAATAGACACAGTGAAGGAAATATTATACACTCATGGTTTAACAGGTAAACATTGGAAACACTGCACATCCTAACACACTCCCACTGTGTTCATGGAACACGCATGGACACAAACATGTATTCAGAGACACAGAAAAAGATCTACATAACTGTGATATAGTCTGCATACAGGAATCATGGTTAGCGGACCAACCAATATGCAACGGATACACAGTGCTACTGAACCCAGCGATACAAAAGAAAAAAGGCCGCCCATTGGCAGATCTTTTAAGCTTGATCAATAATGCAACAGACATTGAAATAATTGAGTTGGAAAATGTGCCTCCCTGGACTCAAACAACAATAATTAAAATCAAGAGAATTTACACTGAGGAAACTGATTTTACCAACTGTCTAATGAAAGCTCTACTATGGTGTATAGTTAAAGTATATTGGAATCCAACAGCCATAACAGAAGAAAGCTTTATAGACAAAGTTTTTTCAGCAATTGATCGTGCAAAAGTCAAATATACCCAAATAGAATGTATTATTTGCGGAGATTTAAACATATACCTATGTGACAAAAACGGTGATGAAATAGAAGAACACATCCTGCCATCTTGAGCAAATAAATTGATCAGTGAAACAGCGAATAGGTACATCTTCAGATCAGACAGCCACGACAGAGTGACAGGCTGTCAGATCGAAACCTGGGCCAATGGTAAGACAACCGCAATAATTGACTACATCTACATGACTAAAGGAATATGTGATGAGCTTAACAACTCCATCAACCTCAAAAACCCTAATAGTGACCATTATATCATGAAAAGAACATGGAATGTCGAAACCATGAATAGGGAATCCAATCTTTTACCTTGCATAGAGTTAAACAATGGAATTAATAGATTAAGGATCAGCCAGAATAAGATAGGAAAATTGCCAAGCATAATGTCAAACTCAACGCTTGATGATATAAAAAAAAAAAAAACTATGAAGGCTTCTTCTACCATTCAAGAAAGATACAAAAACAAATCTACAAGTGTTAAAGAAACATTTGCACGCATATATTCCAAAAGTCGTACAAAAGAAGAAGGAACTGAGACAGACATTAAATGGATAAAAAAAGAAAATCGTGGCGACAAACACAAAAAAATTGAAATGGGTAAAACAACAACACAAGAACTGGATGAAAAACAATAAAGCGATGATACTACAAGAAGATGCAGAGAGAATGCTACAAGCAATGAAAAACCGTAATACGAGGCATTTATGGTCTCTGATAAACTGTCAGACCCATACCCAAGATGCCATGACCGCCAATGTACCTGAGGCAAGCTGGATAAAATATTTTACTGAATTATATGGCCAAAATCAACAGAACAAAGAAAACGAATGGCAGCTAAAAAATATTTCATGACAATTCATGTGGGACTTAGAAGATATAAAAGAAGCAATAAAGAACCTAAATACATCCAGAGCGCCAGGCCCTGACGGTCTATCCAACATGATAATTAAACAGAACCCTGACTCCTGGAGCTCAATATGCGACTGCATATTTAAGCTCATACAGAAGACCAAAAACATACCAGAAACATGCCAGCAAGCTACCATAATTCCAATATTCAAAAATGGGCTAACTGAAGAGCCAAGAAACTACCGCCCATTGGCCTTATTGGACCCACTCGGGAAAATATTGCGAAAATACTACACGGGAGCTAGAAAATCTGGGCAACAAAAGAAAAGAAATATGCCATGAGACAAACAGGATTTGTAAAAACAATAGGGACTAACATCAACCTTTTCATCCTGAATCTATTAAAACATGAAGCTATAATATACAGAACACAGACCTCTGCATTTTTATAGACCTAATATTAGCATTTGATTCAGTAAAAAGAAATCATCTGTGGAAGAAACTAACTGCCTGGGAGTGCCCAAGTAACATCTTGGAACCGATCAAGCTACGGTACCATAATACCACCATAAAAATCAGAATTTCCAAGGAAGGCTCACTTTCAGATCAGATAAAGACATGCAAGGGCCTAAAGCAGGGTTGTCCTTTGGCTGCCACCTTGTTCCACCTATATATAGCGGACTTAGAAACAAGCATCTATACACCGCAGATCAACCCTCCGAAACTGAACAGCACAACAATAACGTGCATCATGTACGCAGATGACATTGTAGTACTAGCAAAAACCCAGAGTGTGCTGCAGATTGCCCTACAAAATCTAGAGCAGTACATGATGAAAAACCAGCTCGAAATAAATGTTCAGAAAACAAAAATCATGACAGTGATGAGACAAAATTAAAAGAAAGAGCCAGTAACATCATTCTAGATTGGAAAGGAGTAAAAAAGGTCAAATACCTTGGAGTTTGGCTAACCCAATCACCGACAGAAATAGAATGGCTGCAGCTCCTCAGAGTCAAATCACTATCATTAGCCGACAAGCGAAAATTATTCATCAGAAATACGGGGAAAATTTTCATTGATACTTGTAATAACATTCTATAGACAAAAAGTGATGGCAATTCTAACATACGGCGCAGAAGCAATGCTAAACATAGAAAACACCAGCTGGCAACAAATAGACGGCCAGTTCTGGAGGAAAGTTCTAAGCTTACCAGCATCATTCCCCATGCCACACATTCGAGCAGAACTAGCCTTACAATCACTGAACTTCTATTCTTGACTGGAAACAAATTGATCTATATAGGAAGATAATGAGTGACACATACGCACCACCAATAGAAATCTTACGATCAAAGATTAATGGAAAGAAAGAACAACCATTGGAAATATGGAAAAGAGTGATTGAAGTGAAATGTGAAGCTGAAGGTATCTCCAGAGACATGTTCCTCAACAGACCACAAAAATCAAAAATAAGACTGATAGAGAATGACTGGATACGGACGAATGAGACTAAAGCCAAATATCTACAGGACATCATGTGCAAACTGGATGTCAGACCAATTAATAAATTGCCAGCGTATTTAAAGTCATTCCCTTCACCGAAGATCAGAAACACATTTATGAGAATGAGGCTAAACACTCTTCCCACACATGAAATCATGGCTGTCAGGAGAAAAATCACAGCTAACGAAAAATACTGCAGGTTTTGTAATGACGAAGAGACAATCGAAAGCCTGCACCACATTATGATGATATGCCCAGCTCTAAGTTGGAAAAGAAATCTATCCAAGGATGGTTTATGCAGAATCAAATGTCGTTCTCCCCAGAAGATCGATGGGCCCTAATTATAGCAGGAAACGAGAAACAATTGATATATGCGGTAGTTTCCTTATGGAATAACATCATGGGGAACTGTCAAACTAGATGACAAAGAAGAAAGAAAAGAACTGATGATACACAACAGCCGCTAGCAGGTTTAATCGCAAAAATGTTTTATTAAGTTTGGTGAAATATATAAAGTGACATCAAAGACAATCCAATAAGATGAAAGGTTTGATATGTAAACCGAAGCATTTCAAATAAATACATAAAAAATAAATATCAAGCAGTTACTCATGAATTCGGCCACGTGTTCCACTAATTTAGGACACAACCATGTTTCTCCAATATGGGTGGCAAGCATATCCTTCCCTGTATGGGTTGGATTATGTAGCTGTGTCGGTGCTGTGTCCAATAATGCCTGTCTTGTTTTACCCCCATAAGGTGTCTTATGGGGATACTGTACAAGCCCCCCTGAGCCACAGTTCCTTTCCTCCCTGGGTGCAGCTCCCTTGAGCTCCATAATTTGTCTCACTGATAGTATCTTATACCTCTCTTTGAGTATCATGGTTCTTGCATAATTGCATGCGTGTGACAAAGCCTCAATTTCTGAAATGTTCCCAAAATATGCAGTGCATTTTGCCTCTGTGTCCCCCTTGAGATAGGATCCTCTCCATTTGTGTGTGCTTTTGTGTGGGCATTTTACAATTTCTAATTGCTATGGGAGATCTATGGGCATCCTTAGAAGGGTGGCTCCCCCGTAATGAAGGTTGCCGGTACGGGACCGGCACCCTTCATTACGGGAGCGCCGATTACGAGGTTCCCTTTGCGGGACCCGGACCAGACATTTGGTAAAACCAGATGTCTTTTCCGGGTCCCGTGAGGGGAAGAGGGAGGTATTAACGGGCCATTTGTAATGTGCCCGTTAGTACATCCCTCCCCATTCCCATTGAGCCCTATGGGGGCTGAAATGGGAATGGGGAATGGTTCCTTCATGGAGGAATTACCGGGTCCTCCAAAGTTGGAATGACCCGGTTATTCCTCATTGAAGGAACCCAGTAATGGTGCCTGGTTTGGAGGCAGCCATGGTGCTAATAGCACCATGGCTGCCTCCAAACTCGTAATGAGGCCCTATGACTTCTATCAGTGTTCCCAATAGGAGTGCATGCTGTAGTGGTGACCCATCTGCACCTCTGAAGCCCCTCCTCATCCAATGTGAAATCCCAGAATGCACTGCGGATGTCACCTAAACTGAATCTCAATAAATTGTTACTTCTTTTCCCCTGCGGCGCTCTAATGCCAAGAATAAGGGCACTAATTCTGCTGCTTGTGCTGAATAATGTGATGGCAGGCGTGCATTCGCCATTACCTCACTTGTCCTCTCCTTCCTCAATCTCACGACTGATGTCACAGTATGTCTTTCCCCACTTCTCTGGTCAATTGTTGAAGAATCGTCAATATAAAGCACACCTTCCTCCTCAAGTGCATACACCTTGCGAGTGTAACTGAGTTCTTCTAGATTTGCTGTGCAGTCATGTGCATAGTTCCCTTCTTCTAGAACATCGGTGATGAAAGTCGCCGGATTGACAATTGTGCGCCTCACTATCCTGAGAGCTGGGTGAGATAGTAACACCTCATAGACCAAGGCCCTTTTTGTTGTCAGTGTGCTCTGAGGTCTTTCCAGTATTGCAAAGAGAGCATGTTTGACATAAAGAGTGGTGCTGCATTCCATGGTAATACTCGCTGACTTGTCTTCTGCAAATTAGGCTGCATCCAAAGCTTGTTCACATGGATAGTGTCCTCTCATCACTGGGTCTAATTTCCCATTGTAGTAACCTAGTGGCTAGTGTCCCAAGCTGTTCTTCTGTGTCAGTACTGCTGTCATCACTACTCTGTCATAGTGTGAGAATAGAAATAATTACTTTTGATAGTCTTGGATCCCTAACACTGCAGCTGTGCATATTGCTTCCTTCCGCTTGTTAAATGCCTCAGTCGTGTCTATGGTCCATTGTATTATCTTCTCCCCTTTCTGTGCTTCCTTTAGTGTACCTAATAGAGGCCTAGGGTACATGCTGTAATCGAATACCCATGCCCTGCAGTAATTACATAGCCCCAAAACCTGTTGCATTTCTCTAACTGTTGTGAGTTGTGCTGTCCTGCGTATTTCCTCTGCCCTTTCTCGTGTCACTCATCGGCTATTTTGAGAGATCATTTGCCCAGTGTATAACACTTCTTTCTGGCAATATTGTGGTTTGGCCTTGTCCACCTTGTATCCTTTGTCTGCTAGTACTGTCGCATGTTTACTGAGACATTTATACACTGTTCTTCTGTCTTTCTGCAAATCAATATATCATCTACCTACTGTATAACAGTGCTGTCAATTTTCACCTTGCCTAGGTCCATCTGAGGTACCCTAATGATTATGGAAGGTGATCCAGAGTACCCTTGAAGAAGTCTTGTATGTTTCAATTTCTTATTTCTATATAGAAATGAACTTAAGTTGTGTGAGTCTGGGTGTAATGGTATAGCGAAGAATGCATTCTTCAATTATATGACTGTGAAGTAGGTAGCTTCAGTGGGGATGCTGCACACATTGTTGCTGTGTTTGGAAGGAATGGATATTCTGCTTTGACAACAGGGTTAAGAAGACGCAAGTCCTGTATAAAATGCCATGACCCCCATGTCGCCTTTTTGACAGGGTACACAGCAGTGTTGCATGGTGACTCTGATGGCACTAGGATGCCCTGCTTCACTAGTGCTGCAATGGTCTCATAGATACCTTTGTCTGCCTCCCTTGAGAGCGGGTATTGTATAACTTACAGTAAAATTGCTCCTGGCTTTAGTTTTATTTTTACTGCTCATATCCCTTTCAGAAGCCGGACATCATAGGGATTTGTGGCCCATAAGATGTAGGGTACCTTTGCAAAATCCTCCTCAAGGACGGTTGGTGGTGCTTTCAGCACCATCACAATTCTCTGTGGTACCTCTCTGTAGTGTATTTTCACCCAATATGTGATGCTCACTTCGAACACCATCTGGTGATCTGATCTGTTGTCTCTGAATAGTTCTTCGTCTGTGGTCAACCTGTACCCTTCAGCTATGGCGATCATTGCTCGCCATGATTGCCCTCTGTCATCTGTCCCATGCACTGTTATCCACTCTTCTCCCATGAATACTGACTCTGATTCCAGTGGCACTATTGTCCCTACTTCCTCATCTAATGGTACCTCTGCCCTGAGTAAGTACTTGTCTGAAAGGCTCCACACTTTCCCCTGAATCCCTGAAAGCCATACTATTATGATTTCTGTCCCATATTGGAACTGCTCCCCATCCACTGGCAACCCCATCCGTACACTTTGTCCACAATAGGCTTGATTTCCCTTACGTTTAGAAGGTGTATCCCTGGTATGGAACACACTATCCCCTTATCGGTGAATGAAATGGTCACGTTAAGTCTGCTCATAATATCTCTCCACAGTATATTTACAGTAGTCTGTCAGGAATAAAGTAGGGACAAGGCTAGATCATGCTGTCCTATATAAAATGCAATATTGTCTGTAAAAGGAACCACTTCTGTCACCCCAGAGAAGCTTTGAGCATTCATGGCATTGCCTGACATACTACATTTCCCTTCCTGGATGCAGGATTTAGTCACACTTGTGTATAGAAGAAAGAAAAAAGTCTTGTCACCTCTCATCACCCATATATGTGGTACCTCCGCAGGGTTGGATGTAATTGAGAGGATGGAACACATCAAATCCCTCTGTGGGATGTCTATTGAGGGTATAAGCACATCCGTTCCCCAAGAATGGGTTGCCTGTCACTACCGTGTTCCCCCCCAAGTTCCCAATGGGAATCGTTGTCATGGAGTCTGTGCATGCCATTGTCCCATCGTTTGGCTGTGTGCTGTTCTGCACCTGTGGTATTTGCTGTGCTGTGTATGTGTGTTACATGTTGCCCTGCATCTGTGGCATCTATGGTGCCTTTGAAAACTGCTGCATAGGTGCTTGCATTTGCGGTGCCTGCGTCATGGGCTGGTGTGCCTGTGGGTATACATTCAGTACATGTCCTTGTTGTGGTGTCTGGTCCTGCTTGTAGTACTCAACCTGTTTCCGCTGGTATGCTGGCTGGTATTGCATTTCCCCATTCTGTTGCCATGTTCCCCTACCTCTGCACACCCTTGAGATATGCCATATCTGTCTGCACAACCTGAAGTGGAGTGGCTCTCTCCCCTGCCCTTGAAATCCCCCAGAAAATCCCTCTTGGTCCTGCTATGGTGGCTGCCCATACCCTCCAAAACCCCCTGGGAATCCCCTGTGGATCTGCTGCACCTGGTGCCTGTACCCGAATCCTCTAGGTGGCCCCATCAGCCTCGAAAGCCATGCTGCCCATTCCCCTGCCCCATGAATCATCCCCCAACGGGCGGTGAAGAGTGCTGCATCTGTGTGCCGCGCTTGTCAATACTGCCCCTTCTAAAGCACATTTAGATATCTTCCTGTGCACTAACTTTGCCTCCTCCTATCTTCTTTCCTCACATTCTCTTGCAATAGCCTACAGTAGTGTACTATCATGAGTTGTAGTGCCTCCATTCCTACTAATTTCTTGAGTTGCTTTTGCTCCTGCTCTGTCAACCCTTGGCATAATATGTGGTAGAATAATGCTACTATTTTGTCCCACGGTTCTCATATTTCAAGGCATCAAAGCACTTGAATTGTCTGAATGTAGCATAGGGGGTCTTCGTCTTCCCCCATTTTGCGTCCCATAATCACACTAATGTCTGATGTGTCTGGGTACTGAGTCCTTAGAGCTTGCCACAAGGCAGCTCAGCAATTTGCAAATGGCACGCCATTGTGCGCCGTGTCCTGGGTGGTACCCTGCCCTCTTCCATAGATCATCAGCAGCCTCCCCGAGGATTGCCACTAGTAGTCCCTTTATGTCCCCACTGCTAATTTCTGTCCTGCTCTCATCCTTTCCATTTTGTATATCCATTTCCCTGCACCCGCAGGTATTGAGTGTAGTCTACATGTCAAGTTTTCCTTGTCTATGTGCTTCCATGGTATGTATTAAGGTCGCCCCCCTCCCTTCTCTAGTAGGGGTAACTGTGGGGAACCCGATCTCCCCATTTGCTTCTCATGTCAATGTGATCTGTCTGTCAGGTCTGTCAGCATCTTTAATGTCAGCACATGCATTGGCCATCACCCCCTTCTTTTCCCCTGGGAGATCCCCAAGTCTGGGAGCAAGTGGTCCAAACTGTGTGATGTGTCTCTAAGTTCGTTGTGATTGATTGTCTTTGTCACCCTTAAATCAGCCTGTGTCTTTCCCTATTTCCCATGCAACCCTCCTCTCTGTGCTCTTCCCCGTTGACCGATGCTTGTGTCGCCCTCTTCCCTCATCCTCACTTCCCTCTATGTCCCCGTATGAGTCCCCGTCTGAGTCGGTTTCCATATCACTGCAGAAATCATCAACAAACTCAGCCTCCAAGGGGTTGTGTCATCGCTGGGCTTCCCTCCAAAGTCAATCAGGTCCTTGCTACCCTTTCCCCCGCTGTGGGACCCCATGTCTGTCTGTCTGACAGAGAGGCAGTGCTGGCCTGTGTGGTAGTGCTGTCTGGCTCCGTTTGCCTACCCCTCCCATTTTATCATCTGCTGTGCCCGTTGCCCACTTTGTCCTCCTCCTTTCGTTTGTGCTCTCTTGCGAGTTGCTCTAGTTACCACTTTCTCCATTCCCTCTCTACTAAAACTTGCTTTGCCTTCTCATCTTCTTCCTTTCGCCTCTTTATCTCTTTGAGCTCCCTCCTTCTCCTCTCTCGCTGCTCCCCTCTTCCTCTTCCTCTCTTTGCTTGTTTCTACATTTTCTCTTGTGTCTCTCCTCTTCTACTTTCTCCTTTCATTCTACTTCTTTCATTATCTCCACCCAGTACTTTGCTGCTCTCCTTGGTACCCTCCATTTCTTTGATTACCCCTGCTGCTTCTCTCATTGTCTTCTCATTCAATTTGAGGAGTATCTGCCCTCCTACCCATTCATTTGAGGCTATGCCCTCTAGACCATCCTTGGCATTAGTCTGTATCTCGCCACATGCTCCCTTCCTGCTGTCTGTCTGTCCAGTCCCTTTCTGCCCCTCCTCCTTATTTTATGATGGAGGTTGACATTTTTAATTTGTGTACCCCTACGCTGCCTTTACCTCCCATATAGGGTATAACCACTGCTCATCGTCTGTATCCTCTCCCTTCTCACTCACAGGAGAAGGTGGGGGAGTGCAGGGCGGGGATGCTGGCCCTGGTGTCTTCTATTGGCTCAGCATCCATTGACGCCTCCCTGCTTCCCCCTCGTCCGACTGGAACATTTGCCAGAGTTCATATATTGCTATACAATTGGTCAATTTCCTCCCTTTAGAGGTGTCCTGTAGGTGTGTCAGTAGTGATTGCTGCACATTTTTGGAGAAACCTCTGCATTGTGGCCATGGCTTACTCAATTAACCCTCTGTACTTTTCATCAGTTCCGCGCTATATTTACAAATCTTGTCCTCATAGCATGGAAGGGTCTTACACAGGTGCTGTAGGGGTGTGTCCCATTGCACTTCCCTTGATACACTGCTTTTATACTTACTTGACCTCAATTTGAGGCTTTCAACACTCAGTTCTTACACAATCACAATAAAATGGCAGTTCTCACAATTATTCTCAAGCCTCTCTGGCCCCAAAACAACTTGTCAGGCATGCTGTGCGCCCTGCCCCTTTGCAACTCTCCGCCTCCTCAGGCACACCCACCAATCTTGCGCATGTGCCTTCCATGCATCAACTTTAAGTTCAAGCTTCTCATTACCAATTTCAATAGCTCCTTGTGCTCTCCGAGTCCTATGCACAAACCTAATGACTAACTCACTAAGAAAGGTAGTGCTACGGATCCCATTACAAGGCACACAATGTTAATTTCCCATTACACAAAAATGCACACATCCCCAACATGAACCCACAGCTGTCTTCTGCCTGCTAACAGGGGAAACCCATACTTTTGTGTTCAATCTGTACCTACAGCATCACCTTGTTTATAAAACGCCTCAGTGAGACTTAACCAGACGAACACCTTCCACAATCTAGGCCAGCCCCCTTGCTACACCTTACACGAGGATATGATCATCTACGACCCAAATTAAAATGTCCAATCCACAGGAAATCCAATATTCACATATGTTATGTTATGCTATGTTAAAGTATTTCGTACCAAGGTACAGCGCAACCAACACCAAAAAGGCAACATGGTGCTATGACTGAAAACAGAGATACCGCAGAAGCGAGGGACTGGAAGAGTAGAGTTTTTAAAGCTTTCCTAAAGTGTATATGAATCGGACAGGCCGGGAGGTCAGTCTGAAGGGCATTCCACAACATGGCAGCTCTAACCGAGAAAGAGCAGCCTCCCATTCTTGTACGACAGAATCTAGGGACAGCCAGGAGGGAGCGGTCAGCAGAGCGCAGTGCGCAAGCAGGAACATAGGGTCAAAATTTCAACTGCAGCTAGTCCTGACCTGCAGCATAGAAGGCCTTATGCACTAAACAAGGGGATTTAAAAGACACACGCTTAGCCACTGGAAGCCTATGGAGAGACCTGAGAACGGGTGAGATATGCTCCCAATATCGAGTGCCAGTGACGAGGCGAGAAGCAGAATTTTGTAGCACCTGTAAATGATAGACTAAATAATCTGGCTGAGCCAGATATAAGGCGTTACTATAGACAATCCTGCTGAGAACCAGGGCAGAAACTACTGGGGCGTGCAGGTAAAGCAAATTATAAGGCAGGACCTTCCTGAGTATTTTCCATTGGAAATGGGCAGCATAACATAACTTCTGTCATCCATGTCCTTAAGTCAATAGTCTACGTTATTCACCAGAACCTTTTCCCTTAAGACCGAATGTGCCCTAACCACAGAATTGACATCTCGCTCTGCTGCTTTCCCTACTATGCTTGACAATACCCAACACTACTAGACAATAATCAGCAATACTTCAAAAATACTCAATGCTGCTTAATACCCCTTCTCACCCCTGTTACTTTCCCACTCCACTTAGTTGCTGTGTGACTGAGTCAATACTTACACTCTATGATCCACTACTCTGTTTATCTACCAGCTCGCCCAAAGCTTCCATGCCACCCTTCTCTTTCTACTGGACTCCTTATGGACCACAGGCTGGATACTCCCGAGCTGCTCCTGACAGCACTTCCCAGCCAGACATGGAGTCTGTGAGTCATCCCGCAGCCCTGCAGGCACTGCAGAGAAAGTGGTGGCTTTATTCCAAACGGGCATAGTCAACCATCCTCTGCTACCAACCTGTTGGTGCAGTAGGCCAGAGTTCTCAGGGTTACTACGAGATCACACGTTCAGATCCCAAGGGCCCAAGGGTATTACCCAAATTGTTCGAACACAATTGTTTGAAGGACCTAATTGCCCTTTGCACAATTGACCATATATATATGTATATATTCGGTGAAAAAACTTTGTTAAAGGGACGTTATGGTTAAGTTGCGCTACTAAAAACCTATGAAATTCAGTGAAAAAATTTTGTTAAAGGGACGTTATGGTTCCAAGTAAAACCGAAAAACCCTTGAAATTCGCCAGTTATGGTAAGCTAAGCAATCATAACTCGTGCCACCACCGTGCACTGCTAAGCTTAACACCCAGGACATCAAAGATGACATCACAAATGTCATTGATGACATTGCTGATGACACCACATGTCTGACGCCCCCTTTTTTCCTTTCCTGACATATCTAGGCCACATGATTTTCTTCAGTAACAGTCAGGAACTAAACATTGTAAATGTACTATATTTGTAGACTTATCCTTCAAGTATGTTCTTACAATAATTCCCTTATGGTCCAGTCATATCATATGAAACATATACATAGGGGAAGACACAACCTTGAAAGACAGCAATCCTTTTTGTGCATTAAAATTATCAGTAGAGTTATCAGCACTTTTTGATAGTTTTGATGTTTTTTTATTACTGTACTTTCCTTGTATATGCTCATATTTTTATATGTTGTACTCACACTATTTTCCTTAGGGCCCAGACACATCATGTGATATATATAGATAGGGTAAGTAACAGCTTTGAAACAGAGCAATAATTTCTCTGCATAAAGGTAATCAGTTAGGTTATGAACACTTTCTGCTACTATTGCTGTTTTTTTTCTTACTTCAATTCCCTTGTATATATTCATATTTGTATGTGGTGTTGTCTCTTTGTGATTTGCCTATAATAATGCAATTATGTAATAAGTGGGTTTTATTACCTACTTATCACAAGTTTCACTGTACGCAAAACTCTAAAATGAAAACAGTTATCATTTCACTATTCAACATGGCAAGCTTATGAATATTGCACCTCCATCATGTATGCTGCACACAATGCCTATGTTTCTACATGAGTACCTTAGTATACTGGATTGAAGTTAATAATAGAATGCTATTTATATCAATGCATAGCTTAATGCACTGATTAGCATTTGATATTTATTCCAATAATCTTTTACACTTTTTATTAACATTACACTAAG
Organism: Ambystoma mexicanum; assembly: GCF_040938575.1. Taxonomy (NCBI): domain Eukaryota; kingdom Metazoa; phylum Chordata; class Amphibia; order Caudata; family Ambystomatidae; genus Ambystoma; species Ambystoma mexicanum. The sequence continues at coordinate 503,370,897 of NC_090928.1, read as the reverse complement.
AATCCCTTGTACAGACTTTTCATGAAAGGTAAATGCACATGTAATGTCATCAGTGATGTCATCAATGACATGTGTGATGTCATCTTTGATGTCCTGTGTGTTAGGCTTAGCAGTGCTCGGTGGTGGCGCAAGTTATGGTTGCTTAGCTTACCATAACTGGCAAATTTCAACGGTTTTTCGGTTTTACTTGGAACCATAACGTCCCTTTAACTAAGTTTTTTCACTGAATTTTATAGGTTTTTAGTAGCGCAACTTAACCATAACGTCCCTTTAACAAAGATTTTCACTGAATTTCATAGGTTTTTAGTAGCGCAACTTAACCATAACGTCCCTTTAACAATGTATTTTCACTGATATTTCATAGGTTTTTAATAGCGTAACTTAACCATAATGTCCCTTTAACAAAGTGTTTTCACTGAATTTCATTGGTTTCTATTAGTGCAAGTTTACCATAACGTCCCTTTAACAAAGTTTTTTCATTGAACTTCATAGTTTTTTATTAGTGCAACGTAACCATAACGTCCTTTTCAAAGGATGAAGACCACTAGCATACTAGGTTCTCAAAGTGGGAACCCGGGGTGGTAAAAAAAAGATTTTTCTTCCCAAACCCGGAACGCCTGCGGCATCCTGGTGTAGGAAGGAAAATCTTTTACCAAGATGGACACCATGGAAAGGGAAGGCGGGTTGTATAAAGAGAACACAACAGGGAATGGGTAGGGGGGACCAGGAGGGAGACACGGGACATGAGAGGGGGTGGGGGGCAACAGCAGGGAGACACAGGGCAGGGCATGAGCAGGGGGTGGGGGGAACACAAGGGAGACACGGGGCATGAGAGGGGGGTGGGGGGTAACAGAAGAGAGACACGGGGCATGAGCAGGGGATGGGGGCAACAGGAGGGAGACACGGGGCATGACCAGGGGGTGGGGGGCAACAGGGGAGAGACACGGGGCATGACCGGGGGGTGGGGGCAACAGGAGAGAGACACTGGGCATGTGAGGGGGGTGGGGGTAACAGGAGAGAGACACGGGGCATGAGCAGGGGGTGGGGGCAACATGAGAGAGACACAGGGCATGAGCGGAGGTGGGGGGTAACAGGAGAGAGACACAGGCATGACCAGGGGGTGGGGGGCAACAGGAGAGAGACACGGGGCATGACCGGGGGGTGGGGGTAACAGGAGAGAGAAACGGGGCATGAGAGGGGGTGGGAGGCAACAGGGGAGAGACACGGGGCATGACCGGGGGGTGGGGGCAACAGGAGAGAGACACTGGGCATGTGAGGGGGGTGGGGGTAACAGGAGAGAGACACGGGGCATGAGCAGGGGGTGGGGGAACACGAGGGAGACACGGGGCATGAGCGGAGGTGGGGGGTAACAGGAGAGAGACACAGGCATGACCAGGGGGTGGGGGGCAACAGGAGAGAGACACGGGGCATGACCGGGGGGTGGGGGTAACAGGAGAGAGAAACGGGGCATGAGAGGGGGTGGGAGGGTAACAGGAGAGAGACATAGGGCATGAGCAGGGGGTGGGGGGCAACAGCAGGGAGACACGGGGCATGACTGGGGGTGGGGGGCAACCGGAGAGAGAGACACGGTGCATGAGAGGAGCGTGGGGGTAACAGGAGAGAGACACGGGGCATGAGCGGAGGGGTGGGAGATAACAGGAGAGAGACACGGGGCATGAGCAGGGGGTGGGGGGCAACAGCAGGGAGACACGTGGCATGAGCGGGGGTGGGGGTAACAGAAGAGAGACACGGGGCATGAGAGGGGGTGGGGGTAACAGAAGAGAGACACGGGCCATGAGCGGGGGGTGGGGGGCAACAGGAGGGAGACACGGGGAATGACTGGGGGGTGGGGGGCAACAGGAGAGAGACACGGGGCATGACTGGGGCTTGGGGGCAACAGGAGAGAGACACATTGCATGAGAGGGGGTGGGGGGTAACAGGAGAGAGACACAGGGCATGAGCGGGGGGTGGGGGGCAACATGAGAGAGACACGGGGCATGAGAGGGGGGTGGGGGGTAACAGGAGAGAGACACGGGGCATGAGAGGGGGGTAACAGGAGAGAGACACAGGGCATGAGCGGGGGGTGGGGGGGCACCAGCAGGGATACATGGGGCATGAGCGGGGGGTGGGGGGCAACTGCAGGGAGATACGGGACATGAGCAGGGGGTGGGGGGAAGACGAGGGAGACACAGGGCATGAGAGAGGGGTGGGGGGTAACAGGAGAGAGACACGGGGCATGAGCATGGGGGGCAACAGGAGAAAGACATGGGGCATGAGCGGGCGGTGGGGGGTAACAGGAGAGACACGAGGCATAAGCGGGGGGTGGGGGAACAGGAGAGTGACATGGGGCAAAAGAGGGGGGTGGGGGGCAACAGCAGGGAGACACGGGGCATGACCGAGGGGTGGGGGTAACAGGAGAGAGACACACGGCATGAGCGGGGGCTGGGGGGCAACAGGAGGGAGACACGGGGCATAAGAGGGTGGTGGGAGGCAACAGCAGGGAGAAACGGGGCAAGAGCGGGGGGTGGGAGGCAACAGCAGGGAGACACGGGGCATGAGTGGGGGGAACAGGGGGGAACAGGGGAGACACGAGGCATGAGCGGGGGTGGAGGGAACAGGAGAGAGACACAGGGCATGAGAGGAGGGTGGGGGGCAACAGCAGGGAGGCACGGGGCATGACCGTGGGGTGGGGGTAACAGGAGAGAGACACCGGGCATGAGCGGGGGGTGGGGGGCATGACAGGGAGACACAGAACATGACCTGGGGGTGGGGGACAATAGGAGAGAGACACAGGGCATGTGAGGGGGGTGGGGTAACAGGAGAAAGCCACAGGGCATGAGCGGGTGGTGGGGGGCAACAGCAGGGAGACACGGGGCATGAGGGGGGGTGGGGTGGGACAGGGGAGATGGGCATGAGTGGGGGGTGCGGGGGAACAGGGGAGACACAAGGCATGAGCGGGGGGTGGGGGGAAAAGGAGAGAGACACAGGGCATGAGAGGGGGGTGGAGGGCAACAGCAGGGAGGCACAGGGCATGACCGGGGGGTGGGGGGTAACAGGAGAGAGACACAGGGCATGAGCGGGGGGTGGGGGGCAACAGCAGGGAGACACAGAACATGACCGGGGCTAGGGGGCAACAGGAGAGAGACACGGGGCATGAGAGGTAGGGTAACAGTAGAGAGACATGGGGCATGAGCGGGGGGTGGGGGGCAACAGCAGGGAGACATGGGGCATGTCAGGGGGGTGGGGGGTAACAGGAGAGAGACACAGGGCATGAGCGGGGGGTGGGGGGCAACAGCAGGGAGACACGGGGCATGACCGGGGGTGGGGGGCAACAGGAGAGAGACACAGGGAATGAGAGGGGGGAGGGGGACAACAGGAGAGAGACACGGGGTATGAGAGGGGGTTGGGGGGCAACAGCAGGGAGACACAGGGCATGAGAGGGGGTGGGGGGACCATGAGGGAGACACGGGGCATGAGAGGGGGGTGGGGGTAACAGGAGAGAGACACAGGGCATGAGCGGGGGCTGGGGCGCAACAGCAGGGAGACACGGAGCATGAGCGGGGGTGGGGGGCAACAGCAGGGAGACACAGGGCATGACCGGGGAGTGGGGGGCAACAGGAGAGAGACACGGGGCATGAGAGGGGGGTGTGGGTAACAGGAGAGAGACACGGGGCATGAGCAGGGGGTGGGGGGAACACGAGGTAGACACGGGCCATGAGAGGGGGGTGGGGGTAACAGAAGAGAGACACGGGGCATGAGCAGGGGATGGGGCAACAGGAGGGAGACACAGGGCATGACTGGGGGTGGAGGGCAACAGGAGAGACACACAGGGAATGAGAGGGGAGAGGGGGACAACAGGAGAGAAACACGGGGTATGAGAGGGTTGTGGGGGGCAACAGAAGGGAGACACAGGGCATGAGAGGGGGTGGGGGGACCATGAGGGAGACACGGGGCATGAGAGGGGGGTGGGGGTAACAGGAGAGAGACACGGGGCATGAGCGGGGGTTAGGGGGCAACAGCAGGGAGACACGGAGCATGAGCTTGGGTGGGGGGCAACAGCAGGGAGACAAAGGGCATGACCGGGGGGTGGGGGGTAACAGGAGAGAGACACGGGGCACGAGAGGGGGGTGTGGGTAACAGGAGAGAGACATGGGGCATGAGAGGGGGGTGGGGGCAACAGCAGGGAGACACTTGGCAAGAGCGGGGGGTGGGCGCACCACGAGGGAGACACGGGGCATGAGAGGGTGGTGGGGGGTAACAGAAGAGAGACACAGAGCATGAGTGGGGGTTAGGGGCAACAGCAGGGAGACACGGGGCATGACCGGGGTGGGGGGTAACAGGAGAGAGACACGGGCATGAGTGGGGGTTGGGGGGCAACAGCAGGGAGACACAGGCATGACCGGGGGGTGCGGGGCAACAGCAGGGAGACATGGGGCATGACCGGGGGGTGGGGGATAACAGGAGAGAGACACGGGGCATGAGCGGGGGTTGGGAGCAACAGCAGGGAGACACGGAGCATGACCAGGGGGGTGGGGGCAACAGGAGAGAGACACGGGGCATGAGAGGGGGGTGGGGGTAACAGGAGAGAGAGACACGGGGCATGAGAGGGGGGTGGGGGGCAACAGCAGGGAGACACAGGGCATGAGCGGGGGGTGGGGGGACCACGAGGGAGACACAGGGCATGAGTGGTGGTGGGGGGTAACAGGAGAGAGACACAGGGCATGAGCGGAGGGTGGGGGAAAACAGCAGGGAGACACGGGGCATGAGCGGGGATAGGGGTTACAGGAGAGAGACACGGGGCATGAGCGGGGTTGAGGGGGCAACAGCAGGGAGACACAGGGCATGACCGGGGATGGGGGGCAACAGGAGAAATACACGGGGCATGAGAGGGGGGTGGGGGGTAACAGGAGAGAGACACAGGGCATGAGCCGGGGGGTGGGGGTAACAGGAGAGAGACATGGGGCATGAGCAGGGGGTGGGGGGCAACAGGAGAGAGACACAGGGCAATGGCGGGGGGTGGGGGGTAACAGGAGAGAGACACAGGGCATGAGCGGGGGCGGGGGGCAGCAGCAGGGAGACATGGGGCATGAGTGGTGTGAGGGGCAACAGAAGGGAGACACGGGGCATGAGTGGTGGGGCAACAGGAGAGAGACACGGGGCATGAGTGGGGGTGGGGGGTAACAGGAGAGAGACACGGGGCATGAGCGGGGGGTTGGGGGTAACAGGAGAGAGACACGGGGCATGCGGGGGGTGGGGGGCAACAGCAGGGAGACACGGGGCATGACTGGGAGGTGGGGAGCAACAGGATAGAAACACGGGGCATGAGAGGGGGGTGGGGGGTAACAGGAGAGAGACACAGGGCATGAGAGGGGGTGGGGGGCAACAGGAGAGACACACAGGGAATGAGAGGGGAGAGGGGGACAACAGGAGAGAAACACGGGGTATGAGAGGGTTGTGGGGGGCAACAGAAGGGAGACACAGGGCATGAGAGGGGGTGGGGGGACCATGAGGGAGACACGGGGCATGAGAGGGGGGTGGGGGTAACAGGAGAGAGACACGGGGCATGAGCGGGGGTTAGGGGGCAACAGCAGGGAGACACGGAGCATGAGCTTGGGTGGGGGGCAACAGCAGGGAGACAAAGGGCATGACCGGGGGGTGGGGGGCAACAGGAGAGAGACACGGGGCACGAGAGGGGGGTGTGGGTAACAGGAGAGAGACATGGGGCATGAGAGGGGGGTGGGGGCAACAGCAGGGAGACACTTGGCAAGAGCGGGGGGTGGGCGCACCACGAGGGAGACACGGGGCATGAGAGGGTGGTGGGGGGTAACAGAAGGGAGACACGGGGCATGACCGGGGTGGGGGGTAGCAGGAGAGAGACACGGGGCATGAGTGGGGGTTGGGTGGCAACAGCAGGGAGACACAGGCATGACCGGGGGGTGCGGGGCAACAGCAGGGAGACATGGGGCATGACCGGGGGGTGGGGGATAACAGGAGAGAGACACGGGGCATGAGCGGGGGTTGGGAGCAACAGCAGGGAGACACGGAGCATGACCAGGGGGGTGGGGGCAACAGGAGAGAGACACGGGGCATGAGAGGGGGGTGGGGGTAACAGGAGAGAGAGACACGGGGCAGGAGAGGGGGGTGGGGGGCAACAGCAGGGAGACACAGGGCATGAGCGGGGGGTGGGGGGACCACGAGGGAGACACAGGGCATGAGTGGTGGTGGGGGGTAACATGAGAGAGACACAGGGCATGAGCGGAGGGTAGGGGGAAACAGCAGGGAGACACGGGGCATGAGCGGGGATAGGGGTTACAGGAGAGAGACACGGGGCATGAGCGGGGTTGAGGGGGCAACAGCAGGGAGACACAGGGCATGACCGGGGGTGGGGGCAACAGGAGAAATACACGGGGCATGAGAGGGGGGTGGGGGGTAACAGGAGAGAGACACAGGGCATGAGCCGGGGGGTGGGGGTAACAGGAGAGAGACATGGGGCATGAGCAGGGGGTGGGGGGCAACAGGAGAGAGACACAGGGCAATGGCGGGGGGTGGGGGGTAACAGGAGAGAGACACAGGGCATGAGCGGGGGCGGGGGGGCAGCAGCAGGGAGACATGGGGCATGAGTGGTGTGAGGGGCAACAGAAGGGAGACACGGGGCATGAGTGGTGGGGCAACAGGAGAGAGACACGGGGCATGAGTGGGGGGTGGGGGGTAACAGGAGAGAGACACGGGGCATGAGCGGGGGGTTGGGGTAACAGGAGAGAGACACGGGGCATGCGGGGGGTGGGGGGCAACAGCAGGGAGACACGGGGCATGACTGGGAGGTGGGGAGCAACAGGATAGAGACACGGGGCATGAGAGGGGGGTGGGGGGTAACAGGAGAGAGACACAGGGCATGAGAGGGGGGATGGAGGGGTAACAGGAGAGAGACACGGGGCATGAGCGGGGGGTGGAGGGCAACAGCAGGGAGACACGGGGCATGAGCGGAGAGTGGGGGGCAACAGCAGGGAGACACGAGGCATGAGCGGGGGTTGGGGGTAACAGATGAGAGACACGGGGCATGAGCCGGGGGTGGGAGCAACAGCAGGGAGACACGGGGCATGAGCGGGGGGTGGGGGGCAACAGGAGAGAGACACGGGGCATGAGCGGGGGTGGGGGCAACAGCAGGGAGACCTGGGGCATGTCCGGGGGTTGGGGCAACAGCAGGGAGACATGGGGCATGACCGGGGGTTGGGGCAACAGGAGAGAGGCACGGGGCATGAGCGGGGGGTGGGGGTAACAGGAGAGAGACACGGGGCATGAGCGGGGAGTGGGGGTAACAGGAGAGAGACACAGGGCATGATCGGGGGTTGGAGGGCAACCACAGAGAGACACGGGGCATGACCAGGGGTGTGGGGCAACAGGAGAGAGACACAGGGCATGAGAGGGTGGTGGGGGGTAACAGGAGAGAGACACGGGGCATGAGAGGGGAGTCAGGGGGTAACAGGAGAGAGACACGGGCCATGAGAGGGGGGTGGGGGGCAACAGCAGGGAGACACGGGGCATGAGCAGGGGGTGGGGGGGAACACGAGGGAGACACAGGGCATGAGCGGGGGTGGGGGGTAACAGGAGAGAGACGCGGGCATGAGCGGGCAGTGGGGGAACACGAGGGAGACACGGGGCATGAGCGGGGAGTGGGGGGTAACAGGAGAGAGACACGGGGCATGAGAGGGGGGTGGGGTAGCAGGAGAGAGACATGGGGCATGAGCGGGGGTGGGCAGACCACGAGGGAGACACGGGGCATGAGAGGGTGGTGGGGGTAACAGGAGAGAACACGGGGCATGAGCGGGGGGTGGGTGCAACAGCAGGGAGACACGGGGCATGACCGAGGTGGGGGTAACAGGAGAGAGACACAGGGCATGAGTGGGGGTTGGGGGCAACATCAGGGAGAAACAGGCATGACCGGGGGTATGGGGGGCAACAGCAGGGAGACATGGGGCATGACCGGGGGGTGGGGGTAACAGGAGAGAGACACGGGGCATGAGCGGAGGGTGGGGGCAACAGCAGGGAGACATGGGGTATGAGCGGGTTTGGGGGGCAACAGCAGGGAGACACGGGGCATGACCGGGGGTGGGGGGCAACAGCAGGGAGACACGGGGCATGAGCGGGTGTTGTGTGTAACAGGAGAGAGACACGGGGCATGAGCGGGGGTGAGGGGGCAACAGCAGGGAGACACGGGGCATGAGCGGGGGTGGGGGGCAACAAGAGAAAGACACTGGGCATGAGAGGGGGTGGGGGGTAACAGGAGAGAGACACGGGGCATGAGCAGGTGTGGGGGTAACAGGAGAGACTGCCTTATTAAAACTGGCGCATCTCAGTTGGCCCTTCTGTAGGGCTGCAAATTTTCGAAAAATTCGATTTTTTCTTCAATATCTTATTGTAATCAAATATGAAAAGTCAAATATATCTATGTATTTTTAGACAGGAATGTTTATTCACATTCTCATGTATTGATTCACATTGCACTGTGTTGGGCGATCAAATTTTTGCCTTCAATATACATTCTGCCAATGCATTTCGGTTTAAACCTTCGTCAGGGCTGTATAAAGGCACTTGATTACATCATCAAGTTAGTCATAATAATGTATTCATAAATTTAAGTACACTATTCGGTTTAAATACAATATATTAACAAATTCACACATACCATTTGGATTGTCCCACGTATATGCAATAGTTCCGCCGAATGAAAAATAAACAACCAACAAAAGCCATTTAGTTTCAGCATTATAAGTTTTGTATGCATTGATTTTTAGGACAGAAACCAGTCCTACCTGATCGCTTTAAAGGCGTTTTCTATAGTTTCGCAGCTGTGTGTGTTTAAATGCGTAGCGAGGCGCATATGTCCATCGTCTCTCTGTTAAAGAGATAGGCGGTTTAGACAGCCATTCTGATGTTGTTATATCTAATGTAGAGCGCGGCGAGTGTTCGCCGATGCTTACCTGGAGTTCCAGCGTTGTCCTGCGGTCTATAGAGAGACGTGTGCGCGCAGGCGCCTGTGTGTTTCATTTAAACGTTGTCATGGAGACGGTTGCGAGGCGCCGTGGTCCAACCGGGTTGCCGGAGCACGTACGCCTCGCGCCCCACCCCCGGGTGATTACCTTGGGGCGGGGATGTCTCCATGGAAACCTCTGTTCCACTATATGCAATAGGTCCAGCTGTCAATGCCTATGCGTTACTCCAAATTCGGATAGCTAGACATGAATACTCTCGTGAAAACATACATTTCTTGGATGTAGAAATTAGAATAACAAACACAGGATATCAGACCACCATTTTTCGTAAATCCACAGATCGGAATAATTTACTTCAACGACTAAGCTTTCACCAACCAAGTCTCATTAAAAATCTACCATACAGTCAGATGCTCCGTGTGAAAAGATTGGTGAGCGATCCAATAGAGTACGAAAAGGAGATCAAAGAAATGGGAAAGAAATTCCTTGACCGTGGTTACAAGCAAGAAGAAGTGTCGGCAGCGGAAATACGCATAGCAACACAGACAAGGGGAGACTTATTGAAAACAAAAACCAAAAAGGATGATGAATCTCCCTTAGTTTTTGTATCAAAATACTCAAGACAGAGTAACCGCATCAAGACAATCATTAAAAAACATTGGAATACAATGACCTGTGACCACCGAGTAGAACACCTATTTAAAGACATCCCGGTATTCGCATATCAACGAAGCCATACTCTCAAGGATAAATTGGTAAAAACCAAACCAGCACACAAAAAGAAAACTACGAAAAGATGTGGTACCTTTCCCTGCCTGAATTGTAACAACTGTGGCTACATAATGAAAGGGGATACCTTGAGACATCCGTATACAGGAGAAACCATAAAATTAAGAAGTTTCGGGACATGTGACTCTGAAAACGTGATATGCACTATAAAATGTCCTTGTGGTTTACATTACGTTGGCCAAACTGTGAGAACAGCTAAAACAAGATGGAATGAGCACAGATCTTGTATACGCAATAATAACAAAATCTCGGCTGTGGCCAGACACTGGCAAGACAAGAAACATAACTTGGCACAAATACGTTTTGCTATCCTAGAGATAGTGGAAAAGAGAGATTCACATGAAAACTTCCAACGAACAATGGATCAACGAGAAACCTTCTGGATTGACCGTTTGAGTTCTCTAATACCAAAAGGAATGAATGAAGAGATTAACTATATGTGTTTTTTGTAATCTAGAATTTCCGATTTTGCATATATACTTACAGATGCAGAACAACCTCAGATGTACTCCAGGCATTGGTGCATGAGACCGATTTATCTAGACACTGGGATTAACATTTATACCCTTTTTGAATAATCATTGCATGCTTTAATTGTTTAGAAATCACTCTGGGTGAAAGACTGCTGCTTGCACATTTTGAATAATAGTATAGCACATATATTATGAAATATACGTAATGCACCGTAGGAACCCATGTGTAATCACAAAAAGTATGTCTAGCTATCCGAATTTGGAGTAACGCATAGGCATTGACAGCTGGACCTATTGCATATAGTGGAACAGAGGTTTCCATGGAGACATCCCCGCCCCAGGGTAATCACCCGGGGGTGGGGCGCGAGGCGTACGTGCTCCGGCAACCCGGTTGGACCACGGCGCCTCGCAACCGTCTCCATGACAACGTTTAAATGAAACACACAGGCGCCTGCGCGCACACGTCTCTCTATAGACCGCAGGACAACGCTGGAACTCCAGGTAAGCATCGGCGAACACTCGCCGCGCTCTACATTAGATATAACAACATCAGAATGGCTGTCTAAACCGCCTATCTCTTTAACAGAGAGACGATGGACATATGCGCCTCGCTACGCATTTAAACACACACAGCTGCGAAACTATAGAAAACGCCTTTAAAGCGATCAGGTAGGACTGGTTTCTGTCCTAAAAATCAATGCATACAAAACTTATAATGCTGAAACTAAATGGCTTTTGTTGGTTGTTTATTTTTCATTCGGCGGAACTATTGCATATACGTGGGACAATCCAAATGGTATGTGTGAATTTGTTAATATATTGTATTTAAACCGAATAGTGTACTTAAATTTATGAATACATTATTATGACTAACTTGATGATGTAATCAAGTGCCTTTATACAGCCCTGACGAAGGTTTAAACCGAAATGCATTGGCAGAATGTATATTGAAGGCAAAAATTTGATCGCCCAACACAGTGCAATGTGAATCAATACATGAGAATGTGAATAAACATTCCTGTCTAAAAATACATAGATATATTTGACTTTTCATATTTGATTACAATAAGATATTGAAGAAAAAATCGAATTTTTCGAAAATTTGCAGCCCTACAGAAGGGCCAACTGAGATGCGCCAGTTTTAATAAGGCAGAGTTGCCTTGTTTCTTCATTTGCAGTTTATTAAGGTCCGGGTGCTATAGGACTAGATTTAAACTGGCAGCTCCAATTTTACCTGACACTGAAGGTGAATCTTATATATATAATTTAAATAAAGAAAGAAAGAGAAGAAAATAACTTGTGGTGCCCACCTCTCCGATACTTGGGTAACAGGAGAGAGACACAGGGAATGAGAGGGGGGTGGGGGGGTAACAGGAGAGAGCCAGAGGGCATGAGCGGTGGGTGGGGGCAACACCAGGGAGACACGGGGCATGAGCGGAGGGTGGGGGCAACAGCAGGGAGACACGGGGCATGAGAGGGTGGTGGGGGTAACAGGAGAGAGACACGGGGCATGAGCGGGGGGAGGGGGCAAGAGGAGAGAGACACTGGGCATGAGCAGGGGGTGGGGGGTAACAGGAGAGAGACACAGGGCATGAGCGGGGGGTTGGGGGTAACAGGAGAGAGACACAGGGCATGCGGGGGGTGGGGGGCAACAGCAGGGAGACATGGGACATGAGTGGGGGGTGAGGGGCAACAGGAGAGAGACATGGGGCATGAGCAGGGGATGGGGCAACAGGAGGGAGACACGGGGCATGACCGGGGGTGGGGGGCAACAGGAGAGACACACAGGGAATGAGAGGGGAGAGGGGGACAACAGGAGAGAAACACGGGGTATGAGAGGGTTGTGGGGGGCAACAGAAGGGAGACACAGGGCATGAGAGGGGGTGGGGGGACCATGAGGGAGACACGGGGCATGAGAGGGGGGTGGGGGTAACAGGAGAGAGACACGGGGCATGAGCGGGGGTTGGGGGGCAACAGCAGGGAGACACGGAGCATGAGCAGGGGTGGGGGGCAACAGCAGGGAGACACAGGGCATGACCGGGGGGTGGGGGGCAACAGGAGAGAGACACGGGGCACGAGAGGGGGGTGTGGGTAACAGGAGAGAGACATGGGGCATGAGAGGGGGGTGGGGGCAACAGCAGGGAGACACGGGGCAAGAGAGGGTGGTGGAGGTAACAGAAGAGAGACACGGAGCATGAGTGGGGGTTAGGGGGCAACAGCAGGGAGACACGGGGCATGACCGGGGTGGGGGGTTACAGGAGAGAGACACGGGGCATGAGCGGGGTTTGAGGGGCAACAGCAGGGAGACACGGGCATGATCGGGGGTGGGGGGCAACAGCAGGGAGACATGGGGCATGACCGGGGGGTGGGGGGTAACAGGAGAGAGACACAGGGCATGAGCGGGGGTTGGGAGCAACAGCAGGGAGACACGGAGCATGACCAGGGTGGTGGGGGCAACAGGAGAGGGACACGGGGCATGAGAGGGGGGTGGGGGTAACAGGAGAGAGAGACACGGGGCATGAGAGGGGGTGGGGGGCAACAGCAGGGAGACACAGGGCATGAGCGGGGGGTGGGGGGACCACGAGGGAGACACAGGGCATGAGTGGTGGTGGGGGGTAACAGGAGAGAGACACAGGGCATGAGCGGAGGGTGGGGGGAAACAGCAGGGAGACACGGGGCATGAGCGGGGGGTGGGGGGCAACAGCAGGGAGACACGGGGCATGACCGAGGTGGGGAGTAACAGGAGAGAGACACAGGGCATGAGCGGGGGTTGGGGGCAACATCAGGGAGAAACAGGCATTACCGGGGGTATGGGGGGCAACATCAGGGAAACATGGGGCATGACCGGGGGGTGGGGGGCAATAGTAGAAATACACGGGGCATGAGAGGGGGGTGGGGGGTAACAGGAGAGAGACACAGGGCATGAGCCGGGGGGTGGGGGTAACAGGAGAGAGACATGGGGCATGAGCAGGCGGTGGGGGGCAACAGGAGAGAGACACAGGGCAATGGCAGGGGGCGGGGGGTAACAGGAGAGAGACACAGGGCATGAGCGGGGGTGGGGGGGGCAGCAGCAGGGAGACACGGGGCATGAGTGGTGGGGCAACAGGAGAGCCACACGGGGCATGAGTGGGGGGTAACAGGAGAGAGACACGGGGCATGAGCGGGGGGTTGGGGGTAACCGGAGAGAGACACGGGGCATGCGGGGGGTGGGGGGCAACAGCAGGGAGACACGGGGCATGACTGGGAGGTGGGGAGCAACAGGATAGAGACACGGGGCATGAGAGGGGGGTGGGGGGTAACAGGAGAGAGACACAGGGCATGAGAGGGGGGATGGAGGGGTAACAGGAGAGAGACACGGGGCATGAGCGGGGGGTGGAGGGCAACAGCAGGGAGACACAGGGCATGAGCGGAGGGTGGGGGGCAACAGCAGGGAGACACGAGGCATGAGCGGGGGTTGGGGGTAACAGATGAGAGACACGGGGCATGAGCCGGGGGTGGGAGCAACAGCAGGGAGACACGGGGCATGAGCGGGGGGTGGGGGGCAACAGGAGAGAGACACGGGGCATGAGCGGTGGTGGGGGGCAACAGCAGGGAGACACGGGGCATGACCGGGGGTTGGGGCAACAGCAGGGAGACACGGGGCATGACCGGGGGTTGGGGCAACAGGAGAGAGACACGGGGCATGAGCGGGGGGTGGGGGTAACAGGAGAGAGACACGGGGCATGAGCGGGGAGTGGGGGTAACAGGAGAGAGACACAGGGCATGATCGGGGGTTGGAGGGCAACCATAGAGAGACACGGGGCATGACCAGGGGGTGTGGGGCAACAGGAGAGAGACACAGGGCATGAGAGGGTGGTGGGGGGTAACAGGAGAGAGACACAGGGCATGAGAGGGGAGTCAGGGGGTAACAGGAGAGAGACACGGGCCATGAGTGGGGGGTGGGGGGCAACAGCAGGGAGACAAGGGGCATGAGCAGGGGGTGGGGGGAACACGAGGGAGACACACGGCATGAGCAGGGGTTGGGGGGTCACAGGAGAGAGACGCGGGGCATGAGCGGGCAGTGGGGGGAACACGAGGGAGACACGGGGCATGAGCGGGGAGTGGGGGGTAACAGGAGAGAGACACGGGGCATGAGAGGGGGGTGGGGGTAACAGGAGAGAGACATGGGGCATGAGCGGGGGGTGGGCAGACCACGAGGGAGACACGGGGCATGAGAGGGTGGTGGGGGGTAACAGGAGAGAAACACTGGGCATGAGCGGGGGTTGGGGGGCAACAGCAGGGAGACACGGGGCATGACCGAGGTGGGGGGTAACAGGAGAGAGACACAGGGCATGAGCGGGGGTTGGGGGCAACATCAGGGAGAAACAGGCATGACCGGGGGTATGGGGGGCAACAGCAGGGAGACATGGGGCATGACCGGGGGGTGGGGGGTAACAGGAGAGAGACACGGGGCATGAGTGGGGGTTGGGAGCAACAGCAGGGAGACACGGGACATGACCGGGGGGTGTGGGCAACAGGAGAGAGACACGGGGCATGAGAGGGGGGTGGGGGGTAACAGGAGAGAGACACGGGGCATGAGCGGAGGGTGGGGGGCAACAGCAGGGAGACACGGGGCATGAGCGGGTGTTGTGTGTAACAGGAGAGAAACACGGGGCATGAGCAGGGGTGAGGGGGCAACAGCAGGGAGACACGGGGCATGAGCGGGGGGTGGGGGGCAATAAGAGAAAGACACTGGGCATGAGAGGGGTGTGGGGGGTAACAGGAGAGAGACACAGGGAATGAGAGGGGGGTGGGGGGGTAACAGGAGAGAGCCAGAGGGCATGAGCGGTGGGTGGGGGACAACACGCGGGAGACACGGGGCATGAGCGGAGAGTGGGGGCAACAGCAGGGAGACACGGGGCATGAGAGGGTGGTGGGGGTAACAGGAGAGAGACACGGGGCATGAGCGGGGGGAGGGGGCAACAGGAGAGAGACACTGGGCATGAGCGGGGGGTGGGGGGTAACAGGAGAGAGACACAGGGCATGAGCAGGGGGTTGGGGGTAACAGGAGAGAGGCACAGGGCATGCGGGGGGTGGGGGGCAACAGCAGGGAGACATGGGGCATGAGTGGGGGGGTGGGGGTCAACAGGAGAGAGACATGGGGCATGAGCGGGGGCAGGGGGCAACAGGAGAGAGACACAGGGCATGAGCGGGGGGTGGGGATAACAGGAGAGAGACACAGGGCATGAGCGGCATGGGGGCAGCAGCAGGGAGACACAGGGCATGAACGGGGTGAGGGGCAACAGCAGGGAGACACGGGGCATGAGTGGGGGGGCAACAGGAGAGAGCCACGGGGCATGAGTGGGGGGTTGGGGGTAACAAGAGAGAGACACAGGCATGCGTGGGGTGGGGGGCAACAGCAGGGAGACACGGGGCATGACCGGGATGTGGAGAACAACAGGATAGAGACACGGGGCATGAGAGGGGGGTGGGGGGTAACAGGAGAGAGACACAGGGCATGAGTGGGGGGTTGGGGGTAACAGGAGAGAGACACAGGGCATGCGGGGGCTGGGGGGCAACAGCAGGGAGACACGGGGCATAAGCAGGGGGTGGGGGGCAACAGGAGAGAGACACGGGGCATGAGCGGGGGTGGGGGGCAAGAGAAGGGAGACACGGGGCATGACCGGGGTGGGGGGCAACAGCAGGGAGACACGGGGCATGACCGGGGGTGGGGGGCAACAGGAGAGACACACGGGGCATGAGCAGGGGGTGGGGGTAACAGGAGAGAGACACAGGGCATGAGCGGGGAGTGGGGGTAACAGGAGAGAGACACAGGGCATGAGCGGGGGGTGGGGGGCAACCACAGAGAGACACGGGGCATGACCAGGAGGTTTGGGGCAACAGGAGAGAGACACAGGGCATGAGAGGGTGGTGGGGGGTAACAGGAGAGAGACATGGGGCATGAGAGGGGAGTCAGGGGTAACAGGAGAGAGACACGAGGCATGAATGGGGGTGGGGGCAACAGCAGGGAGACACGGGCATGAGCGGGGGGTGGGGTGAACACGAGGGAGACACGGGGCATGAGCAGGGGGTGGGGGCAACAGCATCGAGACACGGGGCATGACCGGGTATGTGGGGGGCAACAGCAGGGAGACACGTTTACATGACCGTTAGGTGGGGGCAACAGGAGAGTGACACGGGGCATGAGTGGGGGGTGGGGGCAACAGCAGGGAGACACAGGGCATGAGCAGGGGTGGGGGGCAACAGGAGAGAGACACGGGGCATGAGCGGGGGTGGGGGGCAACAGCAGGGAGACACGGGGCATGACCGGGGTGTGGGGGGCAACAGCAGGGAGACACGGGGCATGACCGGGGGTTGGGGCAACAGGAAAGACACGGGGCATGAGTGGGGGGTGGGGGTAACAGGAGAGAGACACGGGGCATGAGCGGGGAGTGGGGGTAACAGGAGAAAGACACAGGGCATGATCGGGGGTTGGGGGGCAACCACAGAGAGACATGGGGCATGACCAGGGGGTGTGGGGCAACAGGAGAGAGACACAGGGCATGAGAAGGTGGTGGTGGGTAACAGGAGAGAGACACGGGGCATGAGAGGGGAGTCAGGGGGTAACAGGAGAGAGACACGGGCCAATGATTGGGGGTTGGGGGCAACAGCAGGGAGACACGGGGCATGAGCAGGGGGTGGGGGGAACATGAGGGAGACACAGGGCATGAGCGGGGGGTGGGGGGTAACAGGAGAGAGACGCGGGGCATGAGCGGGCAGTGGGGGCAACATCAGGGAGACATGGGGCATGAGCGGCGGGAGGGGGGAACACGAGGGAGACACGGGGCATGAGCGGGGAGTGGGGGGTAACAGGAGAGAGACACGGGGCATGAGCGGGCGGTGGGCAGACCACGAGGGAGACACGGGGCATGAGAGGGTGGTGGGGGTAACAGGAGAGAAGCACGGGGCATGAGAGAGGGGTGGGGGGCAACAGCAGGGAGACACGGGGCATGAGCGGGGGGTGGGCAGACCACGAGGGAGACACGGGGCATGAGAGGGTGGTGGGGGTAACAGGAGAGAAGCACGGGGCATGAGAGGGGGGTGGGGGGCAACAGCAGGGAGACACGGGGCATGAGCGGGGGGTGGGCAGACCACGAGGGAGACACGGGGCATGAGAGGGTGGTGGGGGGTAACAGGAGAGAAACATGGGGCATGACCGGGGGGTGGGGGGTAACAGGAGAGAGACACGGGGCATGAGTGGGGGTTGGAAGCAACAGCAGGGAGACACGGGACATGACCGGGGGGTGGGGGCAACAGGAGAGAGACACGGGGCATGAGAGGGGGGTGGGGGTAACAGGAGAGAGGCACGGGGCATGAGCGGAGGGTGGGGGGCAACAGCAGGGAGACACGGGGTATGAGCGGGGGTTGGGGGGCAACAGCAGGGAGACACGGGGCATGAGCGGGGGTGAGGGGGCAACAGCAGGGAGACACGGGGCATGAGCGGGGGGTGGGGGGCAACAGGAGAAAGACATGGGGCATGCGAGGGGGGTGGGGGGTAACAGGAGAGAGACACGGGGCATGAGCAGGGGTGGGGGTAACAGGAGAGAGACACAGGGCATGAGAGGGGGATGCGGGGGGTAACAGGAGGGAGCCAGAGGGCATGAGCGGTGGGTGGGGGGAAACACCATAGAGACATGGGGCATGAGCGGAGGGTGGGGGCAACAGCAGGGAGAGACAGTGCATGAGAGGGTGGTGGGGGGTCACAGGAGAGAGACACGGGGCATTAGCGGGGGCAGGGGGCAACAGGAGAGAGACACGGGGCATGAGCGGGGGCTGGGGGGCAACAGCAGGGAGACACGGGACATGAGCGGAGGGTGGGGGCAACAGCAGGGAGACACTGGGCATGAGCGGGGGTGGGAGGTAACAGGAGAGAGACACGGGGCATGAGCGGGGGTGGGGGGCAACAGCAGGGAGACACGGGGCATGACCGGGGTGGGGGGCAACAGCACGGAGACACGGGGCATGACCAGGGGGTGGGGGGCAACAGGAGAGAGACACAGGGCATGAGCGGGGGGTGGGGGTAACAGGAGAGAGACACAGGGCATGAGCGGGGAGTGGGCGAAACAGGAGAGAGACACAGGGCATGAGCGCGGGGTAGGGGGCAACCACAGAGAGACACGGGGCATGACCAGGAGGTGTGGGGCAACAGGAGAGAGATACAGGGCATGAGAGGGTGGTGGGAGGTAACAGGAGAGAGACATGGGGCATGAGAGGGTGGTGGGGGGAACACGAGGGAGACACAGGGCATGAGCGGGGGGTGGGGGTAACAGGAGAGAGACACGGGGAATGAGCAGGGGGTGGGGGCAACAGCAGGGAGACACGGGCCATGACCGGGAATGTGGGGGGCAACAGCAGGGAGACACGTTCACATGACCGGTAGGTGGGGGCAACAGGAGAGAGACACGGGGCATGAGCGGCGGGTGGGGGCAACAGCAGGGAGACACAGGGCATGAGCTGGGGGGTGGGGGGCAACAGCAGGGAGACACGGGGCATGAGAGGGGGGTGGGGGGAACACGAGGGAGACACAGGGCATGAGCGGGCGGTGGGGGGCAACAGGAGGGAGACACGGGGCATGAGCGGGGGGTGGGGGGCAACAGTAGGTAGACACGGGGCATGAGGGGGGGTGGGGGAACACGAGGGAGACACGGGGCATGAGCGGGGGGTGGGGGGGTAACAGGAGAGACATGGGGCATGAGGGGGGTGGGGGGCACCAGCAGGGAGACACGGGGCATGAGCGGGGGGTGGGGCAACAGCAGTGAGACAAGGGGCATGATCGGGGGCAACGGGAGAGAGACACGGGGCATGAGCAGGGGTGGGTGTAACAGGAGAGAGACACGGGGCATGAGTGGGGGCTGGGGGGCAACAGCAGGGAGACACAGGGCATGAGCGGGGTGGGGGCAACAGCAGGGAGACATGGGGCATGACCGGGGGGTGGGGGGCAACAACAAGGAGACACAGGGCATGAGCAGGGGTGGGGGTAACAGGAGAGAGACACAGAGCATGAGTGCGGGTTGGGGGGCAACAGCAGGGAGATACAGGGCATGATCGGGGGTGGGGTGCAACAGGAGAAAGACACGGGGCATGAGAGTGGGGTAACATGAGAGAGACATGGGGCATGAGAGGGAGGTGGGGGGTAACAGGAGAGAGACACAGGACATGACAGGGAGGTGAGGGGGTAACAGGAGAGAGACAGAGGGCATGAGCGGTTGGTGGGGGGCAACACCAGGGAGACACGGGGCATGAGTGTAGGGTGTTGGCAACAGCAAGGAGACACGGGGCATGAGAGGGGGGTGGGGGGTAACAGGAGAGAGACACAGGGAATGAGCGGGGGGTGGGGGTAACAGGAGAGAGACACGGGGCATGAGCAGGGGTGGGGGGCCACAGGCGAGAGACACAGGGCATGAGCGGGGGTAACAGGAGAGAGACACGGGGCATAAGCGGCGTGTGGGGCAGTAGCAGGGAGACACAGGGCATGAGCAGGGTGAGGGGCAACAGCAGGGAGATACGGGGCATGAGTGGGGGGCAACAGGAGAGAGACACGGGGCATGAGTGGGGGGTGGGGGTAACAGGAGAGAGACACGGGGCATGAGCGGGGGGTTGGGGGTAACAGGAGAGAGACACGGCCCATGCGGGGGCTGGGGGGCAACAGCAGGGAGACACGGGGCATGACCGGGAGGTGGGGAGAAACAGGATAGAGACACGGGGTATGAGAGGGGGGAGGGGGGTAACAGGAGGGAGACATGGGGCATGAGAGGGGGGATGGAGGGGTAACAGGAGAGAGACACGGGGCATGAGCGGGGAGTGGGGGGCAACAGCAGGGAGACACGGGGCATGAGCGGAGGGTGGGGGGCAACAGCAGGGAGACACTGGGAATGAGCAGGGGTGGGAGGTAACAGGAGAGAGACACGGGGCATGAGCGGGGGGTGGGGGCAACAGCAGGGAGACACGGGCATGAGCGAGGGGTGGGGGCAACAGGAGAGAGACACGGGATATGAGCGGGGGTGGGGGCAACAGCAGGGAGACACGGGGCATGACCAGGGGGTGGGGGGCAACAGGAGAGAGATATGGGGCATGAGCGGGGGGTGGGGGTAACAGGAGAGAGACACGGGGCATGAGCGGGGAGTGCGGGTAACAGGAGAGAGACACGGGGCATGACCAGGGGGTGTGGGGCAACAGGAGAGAGACACAGGGCATGAGAGGGTGGTGGGGGTTAACAGGAGAGAGACATGGGGCATGAGAGAGGAGTCGGGGGTTACAGGAGAGAGACACGGTGCATGAGTGGGGGGTGGGCGGCAACAGCAGGGAGACACAAGGCATGAGCGGGGAGTGGGGGAACACGAGGGAGGCATGGGGCATAAGCAGTGGGTGGGGGTAACAGGAGAGAGACACAGGGCATCAGTGGGGGGTGGGGGCAACAGCAGGGAGACACGGGGCATGAGCGGGGGTGGGGGGAACACGAGGGAGACACGGGGCATGAGCAGGGTTGGGGGGCGACAGGAGAGAGACACGGGTCATGAGTGGGGGGTGGGGGGCAACAGCAGGGAGACACGGGGCATGACCGGGTATGTGGGGGGCAACAGCAGGGATACAAGTTTGCATGACCGGGGGGTGGGGGGCAACAGGAGAGAGACACGGGGCATGAATGGGGGGTGGGGGCAACAGCAGGGAGACACAGGGCATGAGCAGTCGTGGGGGGCAACAGCATGGAGACACGGGGCATGAGCGGGCGGTGGGGGGAACACGAGGGAGACATGGGGCATGAGCAGGCAGTGGGGGGCAACAGGAGGGAGACACGGGGCATGAGCGGGGGTGGGGGCAACAGTAGGGAGACATGGGGCATGAGGGGGGGTGGGGGGAACACGAGGGAGACACGGGGCATGAGCGGGGGGTGGGGGGTAACAGGAGAGATGTGGGGCATGAGCGGGGGGTGGGGCAACAGCAGTGAGACAAGGGGCATGATCGGGGGCAACGGGAGAGAGACACGGGGCATGAGCAGGGGTGGGTGTAACAGGAGAGAGACACGGGGCATGAGTGGGGGCTGGGGGGCAACAGCAGGGAGACACAGGGCATGAGCGGGGTGGGGGCAACAGCAGGGAGACATGGGGCATGACCGGGGGGTGGGGGGCAACAACAAGGAGACACAGGGCATGAGCAGGGGTGGGGGTAACAGGAGAGAGACACAGAGCATGAGTGCGGGTTGGGGGGCAACAGCAGGGAGATACAGGGCATGATCGGGGGTGGGGTAACATGAGAGAGACATGGGGCATGAGAGGGAGGTGGGGGGTAACAGGAGAGAGACACAGGACATGACAGGGAGGTGAGGGGGTAACAGGAGAGAGACAGAGGGCATGAGCGGTTGGTGGGGGGCAACACCAGGGAGACACGGGGCATGAGTGTAGGGTGTTGGCAACAGCAAGGAGACACGGGGCATGAGAGGGGGGTGGGGGGTAACAGGAGAGAGACACAGGGAATGAGCGGGGGGTGGGGGTAACAGGAGAGAGACACGGGGCATGAGCAGGGGTGGGGGGCCACAGGCGAGAGACACAGGGCATGAGCGGGGGTAACAGGAGAGAGACACGGGGCATAAGCGGCGTGTGGGGCAGTAGCAGGGAGACACAGGGCATGAGCAGGGTGAGGGGCAACAGCAGGGAGATACGGGGCATGAGTGGGGGGCAACAGGAGAGAGACACGGGGCATGAGTGGGGGGTGGGGGTAACAGGAGAGAGACACGGGGCATGAGCGGGGGGTTGGGGGTAACAGGAGAGAGACACGGCCCATGCGGGGGCTGGGGGGCAACAGCAGGGAGACACGGGGCATGACCGGGAGGTGGGGAGCAACAGGATAGAGACACGGGGTATGAGAGGGGGGAGGGGGGTAACAGGAGGGAGACATGGGGCATGAGAGGGGGGATGGAGGGGTAACAGGAGAGAGACACGGGGCATGAGCGGGGAGTGGGGGGCAACAGCAGGGAGACACGGGGCATGAGCGGAGGGTGGGGGGCAACAGCAGGGAGACACTGGGAATGAGCAGGGGTGGGAGGTAACAGGAGAGAGACACGGGGCATGAGCGGGGGGTGGGGGCAACAGCAGGGAGACACGGGCATGAGCGAGGGGTGGGGGCAACAGGAGAGAGACACGGGATATGAGCGGGGGTGGGGGCAACAGCAGGGAGACACGGGGCATGACCAGGGGGTGGGGGGCAACAGGAGAGAGACATGGGGCATGAGCGGGGGGTGGGGGTAACAGGAGAGAGACACGGGGCATGAGCGGGGAGTGCAGGTAACAGGAGAGAGACACGGGGCATGACCAGGGGGTGTGGGGCAACAGGAGAGAGACACAGGGCATGAGAGGGTGGTGGGGGTTAACAGGAGAGAGACATGGGGCATGAGAGAGGAGTCGGGGGTTACAGGAGAGAGACACGGTGCATGAGTGGGGGGTGGGCGGCAACAGCAGGGAGACACAAGGCATGAGCGGGGAGTGGGGGAACACGAGGGAGGCATGGGGCATAAGCAGTGGGTGGGGGTAACAGGAGAGAGACACAGGGCATCAGTGGGGGGTGGGGGCAACAGCAGGGAGACACGGGGCATGAGCGGGGGTGGGGGGAACACGAGGGAGACACGGGGCATGAGCAGGGGTGGGGGGTGACAGGAGAGAGACACGGGTCATGAGTGGGGGGTGGGGGGCAACAGCAGGGAGACACGGGGCATGACCGGGTATGTGGGGGGCAACAGCAGGGATACAAGTTTGCATGACCGGGGGGTGGGGGGCAACAGGAGAGAGACACGGGGCATGAATGGGGGGTGGGGGCAACAGCAGGGAGACACAGGGCATGAGCAGTCGTGGGGGGCAACAGCAGGGAGACACTGGGCATGAGCGGGCGGTGGGGGGAACACGAGGGAGACATGGGGCATGAGCAGACAGTGGGGGGCAACAGGAGGGAGACACGGGGCATGAGCGGGGGTGGGGGCAACAGTAGGGAGACACGGGGCATGAGGGGGGGTGGGGGGAACACGAGGGAGACACGGGGCATGAGCGGGGGGTGGGGGGTAACAGGAGAGATGTGGGGCATGAGCGGGGGTAGGGGGCAACAGCAGGGAGACAAGGGGCATAATCAGGGGGCAACAGGAGAGAGACACGGGGCATGAGCGGGGGGTGGGGGGCAACAGCAGGGAGACACAGGGCATGAGCGGTGGGTGGGGGGCAACATCAGGGAGACACGGGGCATGAGCGGAGTGTGGGGGAAACAGCAGGGAGACACGGGGCATGAGAGGGGGGTGGGGGCAACAAGAGAGAGACATGGGGCATGAGCGGGGGTGGGGGTAACAGGAGAGAGACACGGGGCATGAGCGGGGGTGGGGGGCAGCAGCAGGGAGTCACGGGGCATGAGCGGAGGTGAGGGGCAACAGCAGGGAGACACGGGGCATGAGTGGGGGGGCAACAGGAGAGAGACACGGGGCACGAGCGGGAGGTGGGGGGTAACAGGAGAGAGACACGGGGCATGAGTGGGGGTTGGGGGTAACAGGAGAGAGACACGGGGCATGCGGGGGGTGGGGGGCAACAGCAGGGAGACACGGGGCATGACCGGGAGGTGGGGAGCAACAGGATAGAGACACGGGGCATGAGAAGGGGGTGGGGTGTAACAGGAGAGAGACACGGGTCATGAGAGGGGGGTGGGGGGTAACAGGAGAGAGACACGGGGCATGAGCGGAGGGTGGGGGACAACAGAAGGGAGACACAGGGCATGAGCGGAGGGTGGGGGCAACAGCAGGGAGACACGGGGTATGAGCGGGGGTGGGGGGTAACAGGAGAGAGACACAGGGCATGAGCAGGGGATGGGGGACACAGCAGGGAGACATGGGGCATGAGCTGGGTGTGGGGGGCAACAGGAGAGAGACACGGGGCATGAGCAGGGGTGGGGGGCAACAGCAGGGAGACACGGGGCATGACCGGGGGTGGGCGCCAACAGGATAGAGACACGGGGCATGACCGGGGGTGGGGGGGTAACAGGAGAGAGACACGGGGCATGAGCGGGGGGTGGGGTAAGAGGAGAGAGACACGGGGCATGAGCAGGAGGTGGGGGGCAACAGCAGGGAGACACACGGTGATCAGGGGGCGGGGGGCAACAGGAGAGAGACACAGGGCATGAGAGGGTGGTGGGGGGTAACAGGAGCGAGACACGGGGCATGAGAGTGGGGTCAGGGGGTAACAGGAGAGAGACACGGGGCATGAATGGGGAATGGGGGCAACAACAGGGAGACACGGGGCATGAGCAGAGGGTGGGGGGCAACAGCAGGGAGACATGGGGCATGAGCGGGGGGTGCGGGGAACACGAGGGAGACACGGGGCATGTGCGGGCGTGGGGGGTAACAGGAGAGAGACACGGGGCATGAGCGGGGGGTGGGGGCAACAGCAGGGAGACACAGGGTATGAGCGGGGGTGGGGGGCAACAGCAGGGAGACACGGGGCATGAGCGGGAGGTGTGGGGAACACGAGGGAGACACAGGGCATGAGCGGGGGGTGGTGGGTAACAGGAGAGAGACACGGGGCATGAGCGGGGGTGGGGGGCAACAGGAGGGAGACACAGGGCATGAGCGGGGGGTGGGGGGCAACAGTAGGGAGACACAGGGCATGAGCGGGGGGTGGGGGGAACACGAGGGAGACACGGGGCAGAAGCGGGGGTGGGGGGCAACAGCATGGAGACACGGGGCATGAGTGGGGGGTGGGGGGCAACAGCAGGGAGACAAGGGGCATGAGCGGGGTGTGGGGGGACTACGAAGTAGACACGGGTCATGAGAGGGGGGTGGGGGGTAACAGAAGAGAGACACAGGGCATAAGCGGGGGGTGGGGGGCAACAGCAGGGAGACACGGGGCATGACCGTGGGGTGGGGGCAACAGACGGGAGACACGGGGCATGACTGGGGGGTGGGGGGCAACAGGAGAGAGACACGGGACATGAGAGTGGGATGGGGGTAAGAGGAGAGAGACAAGGGGCATGAGAGGGAGGTCGGGGTAACAGGAGAGAAACACAGGGCATGAGCGGGGGTGGGGGGCAACAGCAGGAGACACGGGGCATGACCGGAGGTGGGGGCAACAGGAGAGAGACACGGGCCATGAGAGGGGGTTTGGGGGTAACAGCAGAGAGACACGGGGCATGAGCGGGGGGTGGGGGCAACAGGAGAGAGACACAGGGCATGAGAGGGGGGTGGAGGGTAACAAGAGAGAGACAAGGGGCATGAGAGGGGGGTGGGGTAACAGGAGAGAAACACAGGGCATGAGCAGGGGTGGGGGCAATGGCAGGAGACACGGGGCATGACCGGGGGGTGGGGGGCAACAGGAGAGAGACACGGGGCATGAGAGGGGGTGGCGGGTAACCGGAGAGAGACACAGGGCATGAGCAGGGGGTGGGGGGTAACAGGAGAGAGACACGGGGCATGATAGAGGGGTGGGGGTAACAGGAGAGAGACACTGGGCATGACCGGGGGGTGGGGGCAACAGGAGAGAGACACGGGACATGAGAGGGGGGTGGGGGGTAACAGGAGAGAGACATGGGGCATGAGCGAGGGTGGGCGGTAACAGGAGAGAGACACAGGGCATGAACGTGGGGTGGGGGGCAACAGGAGAGAGACATGGGGCATGAGAGGGGGGTGGGGGGCAATAGCAGGGAGACACGGGGCTTGAGCGGGGGGTGGGGGGAACACAAGGGAGACACAGGGCATGAGCGGGGCGTGGGGGGTAACAGTAGACACGGGGCATGAGCGGGGGTTAGGGGGCAACAGCAGGGAGACACGGGGCACGACCTGGGGGTGGGGGGCATCAGTAGAGAGACACGGGGCATGAGCGGGGGGAACACGAGGGAGACACGGGGCATGAGCAGGGTGTGGGGGTAACAGGAGAGAGACACGGGGCATGAGCGGGGGGTGGGGGCAACAGGAGGGAATCACGGGGCATGACGGGGGTGGGGGACAACAGCAGGTGGACACAGGGCATGAGAGGGGGGTGGGGGGTAACAGGAGAGAGACACGGGGCATGAGCGGGGGGTGGGGGCAACAGCAGGGAGACACGGTGGATGAGCGGGGGGGTGGGCGGTAACACGAGGGAAACACGGGCCATGAGAGGGGGGTGGGGGGCAACAAGAGGGAGACACGGGGCATGAGCGGGGGGTGGCGGGAAACACGAGGGAGACACAGGGCATGAGCGGGGGTGGGGGGAACCGGGGAGACACGGGGCATGAGCGGGGGGTGGGGGGTAACAGGAGAGAGACACGGGACATGAGCAGGGGGTGGGGGGAACAGGAGGGAGACACGGGGCATGAGCGGGAAGAGGGGGGAACACGAGGGAGAACCGGGGCATGAGCGGGGGTGGGGAGCACAGGGGAGACACGGAGCATGAGCGGGGGTGAGGGGAACGGGAGGGAGACATGGGGCATGAGCGGGGGTTTGGGGGAACACGAAGGAGACACAGGGCATGAGCGGGGGTGGGGGGAACAGGGGAGACACGGGGCATGAGCAGGGGGTGGGGGGAACAGGAGGGAGACACGGGCATGAGCAGGGTGTGGGGGGCAACAGGAGACACACAGGGCATGAGCGGGGGGTGGGGGAAACAAGAGAGAGACACGGGCATGAGCGGGGGTGGGGGGAAACAAGAGAGAGACACGGGCATGAGCGGAGTTGGGGGCATACAGGAGGAAGACACGGGTAATGAGCAGGGGGTGGGGGGGAAACAAGAGAGAGACACGGCATGAGCCGGGGTGGGGGGTACAGGAGGGAGACACGGGTAATGAGCAGGGGGTGGGGGGAAACAAGAGAGTGACATGTGCATGAGGGGG
Source organism: Ambystoma mexicanum (assembly GCF_040938575.1). Classification (NCBI taxonomy): domain Eukaryota; kingdom Metazoa; phylum Chordata; class Amphibia; order Caudata; family Ambystomatidae; genus Ambystoma; species Ambystoma mexicanum. The sequence continues at coordinate 503,343,782 of NC_090928.1, read as the reverse complement.
GGTGGGGGGAAACAAGAGAGAGACACGAGCATGAGCGGGGGTGGGGGGCAACAGCAGGGAGACACGGGGCACGACCTGGGGGTGGGGGGCATCAGTAGAGAGACACGGGGCATGAGCGGGGGGAACACGAGGGAGACACGGGGCATGAGCAGGGGGTGGGGGTAACAGGAGAGAGACACGGGGCATGAGCGGGGGGTGGGGGCAACAGGAGGGAATCACGGGGCATGACGGGGGTGGGGGACAACAGCAGGTGGACACAGGGCATGAGAGGGGGGTGGGGGGTAACAGGAGAGAGACACGGGGCATGAGCGGGGGGTGGGGGCAACAGCAGGGAGACACGGTGGATGAGCGGGGGGGTGGGCGGTAACACGAGGGAAACACTGGCCATGAGAGGGGGGTGGGGGGCAACAAGAGGGAGACACGGGGCATGAGCGGGGGGTGGGGGGAAACACGAGGGAGACACAGGGCATGAGCGGGGGTGGGGGGAACCGGGGAGACACGGGGCATGAGCGGGGGGTGGGGGGTAACAGGAGAGAGACACGGGACATGAGCAGGGGGTGGGGGGAACAGGAGGGAGACACGGGGCATGAGCAGGAAGAGGGGGGAACACGAGGGAGACACGGGGCATGAGCGGGGGTGGGGAGCACAGGGGAGACACGGAGCATGAGCGGGGGTGAGGGGAACAGGGGAGACACGGGGCATGAGCGGGGGGTGGGGGGAACGGGAGGGAGACATGGGGCATGAGCGGGGGTTTGGGGGAACACGAGGGAGACACAGGGCATGAGCGGGGGTGGGGGGAACAGGGGAGACACGGGGCATGAGCAGGGGGTGGGGGGAACAGGAGGGAGACACGGGCATGAGCAGGGTGTGGGGGGCAACAGGAGACACACAGGGCATGAGCGGGGGGTGGGGGAAACAAGAGAGAGACACGGGCATGAGCGGGGGTGGGGGGAAACAAGAGAGAGACACGGGCATGAGCGGAGTTGGGGGCATACAGGAGGAAGACACGGGTAATGAGCAGGGGGTGGGGGGGAAACAAGAGAGAGACACGGCATGAGCTGGGGTGGGGGGTACAGGAGGGAGACACGGGTAATGAGCAGGGGGTGGGGGGAAACAAGAGAGTGACATGTGCATGAGGGGGGTGGGGGGAAACAAGAGAGAGACACGAGCATGAGCGGGGGTGGGGGGTTACAGGAGGGAGACACGGGTAATGAGCGGGGGTGGGGGGATACAGGCGGGAGACACGGGTAATGAGCGGGGGGTGGGGGGATACAGGAGGGAGACACGGGTAATGAGCGGGGGTGGGGGGAATGGGATATCTGCTCCTCGGTCCTCCGCAGGCCACCGTGTACTGATGGCGTGTCTCCTGCAAGTCTACAGAAGCCTGGGATGTTCAGGAAGTGTAATCCACATGAACCTCACACAGCCCCATTGAAGGCCCAGCTGTCCTCTTATCTTATCAAATCGGAATTTTCGCTTGTTACATTGTGATAATCACTTGTGAAGTCTGAAGTCACCGCAGAGCTTGCCACAGATGCCAATATATGAACAATAAACTAAGATGGCGGGCGTCTCTGAAAATAAGACGCACTGCACGCTTTACTACAGCCAATGGGGGAGCGCGTCAGATGTCCGCAGACATCACGCAAGTCGCTTGCCCAATCCCCGTCCTGTCCGCGGAGTGAACAGGGAAGTGTGTCCGCGAAGCAGACACAGATATCACTAATTTTTTTCACTTACATTTTTGTCTTTTTTTTTAAAACTACTGGACGGATTTACACCAAATAAAACAAGTACGCTTTTGGGACCAAGCCGCCGCTCCTGCTGCAAATTTGGTGTAAATCCGTCCAGCTGTTTGGGCTGTAGGCGTGAGCAAATTTTTTTCCCATTATGTCTATGGGAAAAAAAAAAAGTTTTGGGTGGGGGGCAACAGGAGCGAGACATGGGGCATGTTGGATATAACTTTGCCCCCCCTGGACCAAACCTCACCAAACTTTGCACATAAATCCAGAGTGGGCCATATACTTGTTTTGCAAAATTTGGTGAGGATTCGTCCAGGGGGAGCGAAGTTATAAGCCGCCCAAAAAGTGCTCTTCCTATGGAAACAGCAACTTAACCATAACTACATGGCCACTACCGTGGCCATGTAATACAGATATATATTCAATGAAAAAACTTTGTTAAAAGGGACGTTATGGTTAAGTTGCGCTACTAAAAACCTATCAAATTCAGTAAAAAAACTTTGTTAAAGGGACGTTATGGATCAAAGTAAAACCGAAAAACCAGTGAAATTCGGCAGTTATGGTAAAATAAGCAACCATAACTCGCGCCACCGTGCACTGCTAACACTAACACCCTGGACATCAAAGATGACATCACAAATGTCATTGATGACATCACTGATGACATCACATGTGCATTTACTTTTCATGAAAACTCTGTAGGAGGGATTTTTATAATGTTGACCAAAAAGTGTCAAGGATCATTTGAATAAATATCATGAGCTAATTAGTGCATTAAGCAATGCATTGATATAAATAGCATTCTATTATGAAGTTCTATCCAGTATACTAAGCAACTCATGCAGAAACTTAGGCAGTGTGTGCAGTATACATGATGAAGGTGCAATATTCATAATATTGCCATGTAGAATAATGAAATGATAACTGCTTTCTTATTAGAGTTTTGCGTACTGTGAAATATGTAATAAGTAGCTAATAAAACCCACTTAATACATAATTACATTATTACAGACAAAACACAAAGAGACAACAACACATACAAATATGAGTATATACAGGGAAAGTGAAGTAAGCAAAAAAGCAAAAGTAGTAGCAGAAAGAGTTTATAACCTAACTGATTATCTTTATGCAGAGAAATGATTGCTCTGTTTCAAAGCTGCTACTTACTGTATGTATGTGTATCAAATGATGTCAGTGAACCCTAAGGAAAGGAGTGTTAGTACAATGTATACAAATATGAGCATATACAGGGAAGGTATAGTAATACAAATAAAACTATGAGAAAGTGCTGATAACTCTAATGATTATCTTCATGCACAGAAAGGATTGCTCTCTTTCAAGCCTGTGTCTTCCACTATATATATGTTTCATATGATATGACTTGATCCTAAGTCTACAAATATAGTACCTTTTCAATGTTTACTTCCTGACTGTTACTGAAGAAAACTATGTGGCTTAGATATGTCAGTAAAGGAAAAAAAGGGAGAGCCAGCCATGTGATGTCATCAGTGATGTCATCAATGACATTTGTGATGTCATCTTTGATGTCCTGGGTGTTAGTGTTAGCAGTGCACGGTGGCGCGAGTTATGGTTGCTTATCTTACCATAGTTGCCAAATTTCAGGGGGTTTTCGGTTTTACTTTGAACCATAACGTCCCTTTAACAAAGTTTTTTTACTGAATTTGATAGGTTTTTAGTAGCGCAACTTAACCATAACGTCCCTTTAACAAAGTTTTTTCATTGAATTTCATAGGTTTTTATTAGCGCAACTTAACCATAACGTCCCTTTAACTAAGTTTTTTTATTGAATGTCATATGTTTTTAGTAGCACAACTTAACCATAATATCCCTGACTTTATATACATGTAACATAGAACATACTGAACCCCTAGCAAGTGATTTCGATGTCAGCGGACTACCGCCATGTCCACAGACATATCGAAAATCTGAGCGTGGTGAATGTAAATTTAAATAGTGTGCCCCATTTCCCCTTTGAGGTTGGCTCTGAAAAGAGCTGTTTTTTGGGGGTTTTTTGCAGATGCTTGACAGACACCTGTTAATTTGTATTTTTTTTCTTACTTTACTCCTAGAATCTTCACATAACCTTCTCCAAAGCAACCCTTACATTCCAAAACAGAATGGCATTTCCCATAAAAGATAAGGAAATGCCATCTTCTTTAAAATAAACAGCATTACTGGAATCAATATTCTCATTATTAAAGAGAACATACCAGCTCTAAGCATGAAGGCACACATGCCTCGGTTGATTACACACCTAGCGTTGTTTTGCTGAGGACAAAAAAATGAACTATTGTCCCATATTGCCCTAGGTACTAATCCAGAAAAAAATACTTTGGCATTTGGAAGGATGTTCATTACTGCTTGAACCAAGTGTTCCAAATCTGCCAACAAAGTAGGGACACTGACATAGCCCAAATGGAAAGCACCATAGTGCAAAACTACCACATGGGGACTGTTCACCCTGCCCATATCTTCACAAACTTGTACAATTCCCTGCACATTGCAATCAGGCACAGTGCTCCACACCACCCCCACTCCTTTAGCATCAAAATTCTTTGCAACATGCCTGCATTGAGCATACTGTTGTAAACCATGCACAAACATATCTCCAAGCACCAACACCCTGACTTTCTCCACTTCTGCCATCTTCACTACACACAGTCTCTTTGAACACAAATCCACAACCTCAACATCTGATTGGCTGATCCCTACAGTCTTCTTTCCATGCTGGATTTGCTGGAAAACCCCGGATGTAGCACGCCCTGTCCGCTGACCACGTAGCTCTTAGACAGCCCTTCTACCATTTCCACTTCACTCTCTGTGCCATTCCCTCATTGGATACAGCTAAGCAGGCACACAATACGGAGAACGTCCTCAGAACACCCCCATTGTGTTTATTTCCGAACATTTCAGGACACCGCAAGTGTTCTTAGAACACATTCAACTTGCCAGTGAACAATACGGACAACGTCCTCAGAACACCCCCATTTTCTTTATGTACGAACATTTCAGGACACCGCGAGTGTTCTTAGAACACTTTCAGCTTGACAACGAACAATACAGACAACGTCTTCAGGAGGACACCCCCTGCGAACATTCCAGGACCCCACGAGTCTTCTTAGAACACTTTCAACTTGACACCGAATCCATTCCGTTTATTTACGAACATTTCAGAACAGCCGTGTTGTCCGCAGAAAAATCGAACACAACAAAAGCGTCTAGCACATAAAACAAACAGAACATTGAACCTATATCATACTCCCCCACCCTCCCCAAACACTCCTACACACCAACACACTCCACTAAATGCAATTTTTAATCCAAGTTTCACTGCGCTGTCCGCGGTCGTCGGCGAATGCAAGATGGCGGGCGCCACAAAAAATCTGACGCGCTCCACGCCCCACGCCGTCCAATCAGCGAACACGTCCCATGTTCGCGGACATCACGCAAGCCACCCAACCAATCAGGGCACTGTCCGCTTCGCGAACCAGGAAGTCTGTCCGCGAAGCGAACAGAGATATCACTAATCTTTTTGCCTTACATTTTGGTCATTTTAAAAAAAACTACTGGACGGATTTACACCAAATTTGCAAAAGCACGCTTTAGGCGTGCACAACGTTTTTTTCCCATTATGTCTATGGGAAAAAACAAAAGTTTTGGGACCCCCCCTATAACTTTGCCCCCCCCTGGACCAAACCTCTCCAAACTTTGCAAAAAATTCAGAGTGGGCCATATAATTTTTTTTCCCCCGCATATATGTAATAATTGACCTTCACAATTCGGTCAATTGTGCAAAGGTCAATTGTAATTCGAAAAATTGTAGTTCGAACAATTTGTATACAACCGGGCCCAAGACCCTGCCCCCAGAACAAATGGAGGACTGCCATCCACCCCTGGATTTCTGTCCCCTGATTGGCTAGAACTGGTCTCCTCAGGCCTTGGACCCAATTCAGTTCTCATCTCTCTTTACACCTCTTCAAGGTGATGTCAATGACTATATGGGCCCAATGTATCTGATAGCAATACCAATTTTGCCTATGAGAATGCTCTCCATGTTGCAACATTTTTAACTTATTTTTGTTTCACTTCTTGTCTGCGGTACTGAGAACTGCTCGTCTTCCCACCGAGACTGAATGACAATTGTCTAGCTCGTTCACATCACATGGTTGAGGACCACAAAATCGAGCTCTTCCGGTCTGCAATTATGAGGATTTATTCTCTTTTTCTGCAGCTGTCCCCTTGTCGTTGTAAGGTTGGAATGTGCTGCTTTTTTCTGACATTGGCCTTCCTGCTCTGGGCAGCCTGGTTCTGCTTTTCTCTACTCTCTCGTCCTGCAGTTTGAGGCCTTGTGTGATGTTCATTATATTTATACAATGATTTCTACACACTTATATTTTACTATGTATCCTATAGGTTACTCATATTTGGTCCTGCCAGGCTCCTATGCAATCCTCGTTGCCTTGTGTTTTAGCATTTCTGCCTTTGACTAATGAGAAAAATAATAAAAGATTTTAACAGTATGTTTATGTATCTGTCCTTTAGCTACAGAACTGGGTAAGCATGTTCTTCGTGTGTACGAATGTGTGTTTGTGTAGTGTTTTACATGGTTGCGAGTGTACTTCATGACTAACGTGGCTATGTTGTGGTGTCACTAATGATGCCAGCACAGTTTTTTCTCTGTGTTTAGACAACATCATACATCGAGGCATTTCGATCTACAGCTACTGTTGAAGCACCTGTATCCATAAAGACATTCAATGGATAAGGTTTGAAAGGCTGTCTATGAGAATACCTTTCTGCATGCGTGTCAGTCACTGGTGATCCTGGGGATTGTCCGAATAATGAGTGGCTTTGTGCATTCTTGTCTCTTCGCGCTGTCATGTTCATGGGGATGAGTTGGGGCATTCCTGAGACCCTCTCTTCACTCCCGACTATATTCACCTGCACTCCTTCACTTTTGCTTAAATATACTCAGTGTTACTACCACTCTCTCCCTCTCTCCTCTTGCAGCCCTGAATCTGTTGGTCTGTCAGTCACAAGTGTGACCACTCTTTCACTTTGGCCCTGTGTTTCTCTTCTCTATCTCACTCTGCATATTGTTATCTCACATGAACAACACAGGCTGTAATCTATTGGTTTTTTGTCTTTTATCACAAAACCTTCCAGTAAAATGATGTTGTCTTTCAAGTTCAGATTTGATCTGAAAGTGAAAGGCTTGCAATTAGCTACAGCCTGCCTTTCGAGTTTAGTTGTTATACTTTAAAGGTTAAGTTGGCACAGACTGTGCAGCATTCAATGCTATGGTGAGTCTTCAACCATGTTGCAGGCAACATGAGCTATGGTCTGAAGGCATATTATATAGAATGTTTAAAATGGAGCTAATAGTTACAATAGAGCATAGACAGGGATTTCTGTGTAGTGTCACTTACCTCTGTGCTGGTTCCTGTGCAAGAGGCATCAGTAAAGTAAGCACAACATTCCTGGGGGAAGGGTTGGCAGGTCATATCTAAAAAAAGGAATCGAATCTGAGTTTAAAGGAAGACTTGGTGTTCATTAGGGGTTTGCAGCAGAGTAAAGGTTTCCAATTCAACGCTTTCATAGAATCTATATTTCATGTTTCGCCTAAATCCTAGGATGTTCATGCCCTGCTTAAACATTCTGCTCCCGGCACATTATTTACGACTGAAAAATACGATGTTTAAAATTCGTGTACAATGCGAGGGGGGAGGGAGAGTCGAAATGCATGTGCCGCAACACATCTTATTCTTACAAGCCATCTTTCAAGCACTGCTCTCCGGCTGGGTGTGGGACCTACCCAGAAGGTTCTAAGCCAACACGGATGACCCACTGCTGAACTCGCTCGAACGCTTTCTGAAAGGGAAAGGCAGTGAAAAGCAGGTGTGTCCCGCTAAGTGAGTAAATGATTGACTTGTGCTGAGTGATTAAGAAAAACGCACCCTGATAGTACATGATGGATGGAAATAGCAAACCCCGTGTAGCACAGGTGGTCTGCCCTGCACCTCGTCACCAGGACTAAGCGTCTTTTTTATGAGATCAAGGTGAACTTGCTAAATCTATCCATGGTTCTTCCAGATGGTAGTGTAGACAAAGGAACTGTACAGTAACCATTCCAAGCATGTGTATGATATATTACAACGAGGATTAAGTTATACAAACAAAGATATATATGTAATATAGGCATAAAACCTACTCTGAAACAGAGCCTAATATAGAAGTACAACCAGAGGTCGGTTGGAAATAATGATATGACATGATATGGCATTTATAACGCGCCTATACACAAGTGCATAAGAAATGAGAATGTTGAAGTTGTCCAATTTGTGCCATTGTCTCCCTTTCATCCTAGCACAAACTCAGATATGTTGCAGATGGCGAGCAATGGGCACAGAGGATGTAATGTGTGAAGTTGTCCAAATAATAACTTGCATTTTTACACAGGATCTTCTTAAACAGTTTGCGCCGTTTTTATTGCGCTGACAAGAAAAGGTGTGACTCAGTATCCAAGCCAATGATGCACAATTTATTGACTTAGGGATGATGAAAAGCCGAGTCATCTTTGATAGGATTTGAGCATGTTCAGAGCAAGCTAAACACACATCTAAATGCTTAGAGCCCAACCTAAAAGCTGTTTGACCAGGGAGAGAAAGGGTTGAGTAATGGCAGGAACAATTTAGAAAAAGTAGACACTTGAGATGCAGAAGGGAATCAAAATAGCTGGTTTGTGCGCTCTCATTATTCAATGAATTACATGAAATGGAATAGTAAATGTTGCTGTGGCATGGGGTTAAAACGTTAAAGGGACATTATGGTTACGTTTCACTAATGAAAACCTATGAGACTGAGGGAAAAAACTTTGTTAAAGTGGTGTTATGGTTACAAGTAAAACCCCCAAAAGACAGAAATGTGTCAGTTATGGTAAACTAAGCATCCATAATTTGCACCACCACCGTGCACTGCTAAGACTAATACCCAGTACATCAAAGATAACATCACAAATGTCATTGATTACACCACTGATGACATCACATATCTGGGCCATTTGTTTTTGTTCACTGACATATCTAGACCAGGCAATTAGGGTTTGGTCTCAGCTCATGGTGCAAATGTATGGAATAATGAGCAGGCCTCAAACACACAATTAATTTCTATGCATGATGATAAACTTTAATCTTATTTTCTGGTGATGTTGTTTCTTTCTTCCTTAGTTTAGTTCCCCTGTATGTGCCTCTGATTTGTATACATTGGGGGTCTTCATATGTATTGTTTGTACAAACACATGCAGTTTCATTTTGTGGCGCCAACGTTATAAGCCATCCAAAAACTGCTTTTCAGCAACCCTGTAATGCAGAAATATGCATGGATGTCCCTGAACATCTGAGATGTTTGCGGACTTCAGAGAAGAAAAATGCCGATTGTAGGCTTTTTATTGCCATATCCCATCCCATCCTCATCACCCCATGCCTCCCAGAAGATGTTTTCATTAGTTTGACAAGTGCAATGTTGTGTTTTTAATATGTTTTTATGATGATGTCTGCGGATATGGCGCACCTCAAGTTTTTGAAAATACAACCAGCGGGCGTATATGATGTCCATGAATATCACGCTGCTCTCTGATTGGTCCAGGGGGTGTCTGCCCATTTTTTTAAAAAACGACTTGACAGATTTACACCCAACTTGCAAAAGCATGCTTTTGGGACCAAGCCGCCACTCGTGGTGCAAATTTGGTGAAAATCCGTCCAGCCGTTTGGGCTGTAGGCACGAGGAAATTATTTTTTACATTGCGCCTATGAGAATAATACAATTTTGGGACCCCCCCTATAACCTTTCCTCCTGTACAAAACTGTACCAAACTTTGCAAAATCAATTCGAGAGGGCCATATACTTTTTATGCAAAGTTTGGTGAAGATTCATCCAGGGAAGACGCAGTTATGATGCCCAAAAAGTGTTCTTTCTATGAGTTGAGCACTTTAATCGTAACTACAGGGCTGCTTCTGCAGGCCCTGCAATAAGGTAACGGTCGGCGCCCTATAGTTAAGGTGAGTTGGATTCCCATAGAAACCTTGAAAAAATAAATTGCTAATATCTTTTGACTCATGAAACGGATTTGGCCAATTCAAGTTAATAAGGGACGTGTGCCACCACCCTCAACCCCCACTCCGCAGATTGCAATGTTTGCTAAAGATTTGTTAAAAAATAAAAAGTGATTAAGAAAAAAAATGTTTGGACTTCATCCCATTCATTTTCCAATAGACATAAAAATGTCAATTTTTAACAGCTCGCACAACCCAAACTGCTGGAATGGACCAGTTCTGAAACAACTTGGACACAAAGCATTGACTTGAGACCTTTTTGTGGTTTGGGGTTATTCCGTCCAGTATTTTTTAAAAAATGTGATGTATAAGGTGGTGCCCCCTTCTCCAAAATAGATAGCGATATCTCTGGTAGATTGCAGAGAAGCCGGGTGTTTATAAATGAAACAGTCACCTTCTTTGTTTTTGCTTGATGCAGTAGATAGCCACGGTTATAGCCAAGGGTATTGGATAAAAAAACGCAGGAAAGAAGCCATTTGCAGGTCAAAAAAAAGAAAATTCCTTCAGTTTTGAGGTGGGGGAGGTAAGAGGACAACAAGTGAAATGTGGGAGTTGGAGGGGCTCTAGCGACAGAGTTTTCTGTAGCTTTGGCTATTGACAGAATAGCTGCAAATAGCTGACATTTAAAGCAAACTGTGTCACTGAAACAGTGTGGGCCTCATTACGGCCCTGTGCTCCCGTAATGAAGGGTGCCGGTACAGGACCGGCACCGTTCATTATGGGATGCGTTATTACGAGGTCCCCTAGCGGGACCTGCACAGAACGTCTGGTCAGACCAGACATCCTTTGCGGATCCCGCAAGGGAACTAAGGAGCTAATAACGGACCCGTTATTAACAGGCCCGTTATTAGCTCCATCCCCATTCCCATTGAGCCCTATGGGCTCAGCCACCTCAGTAGCATGTCCGGCCAGAGACCGGGTATTATGCAGCAAGCAGGCTAGTGGGTTGTTTAACAACTGAGTGTCCAGTAGCTTGTAGGGTCCCAAGTGTGGTGCAGAAATGACCTCATAGGAGGGGGGGTCCAGGAGGCCGGTGCAGTGTTAACCGACATGAGTTTGTCTGTAAGGCTTGTTTCAGAGGTCTTACCCCTCGGTGCACTCTCGACAGTGGTTGCACCCTGGAGCACATGTGGGAAATTGTGCCATGAGCGAGAGTATCAAGAAGTGTTTGCAAGACCTGGACTACAGGGCCCAAAGATGTATATAAATGCCTAAGTACACCCAAGTCTTATTTGTGTGGCTAGCGTGGTCAGAGAGACGTTCTAATGGCTCTGCCTTGAGAGTAACAATGACGGTGGCAGCAATCAATAGTCAGCAGAGAGTGGAAAAGTTACCTGTGTAAAGGGCAGGTTCTCCTTCCACACTCTGGAAACGAACTGGCATTTACCGGCCTGTCAAACCCACCAGTGCTAACTCATCACTGACGTGTTTTTCAGGACCACGGGTGCTGGGAAATGTAGTGCGGGTGGACTACGATTCAGAGAAGTCTGCAAAAAGGAGCGTATGAGCTTAATCAAACAATTTTCGAGGCACAGGCATTCACAGAGAATGAATTGGAACAATAGTTATAATGTTATCATATTATATAATAAAAGGCCAGATGTATGTTTTTTCGAAGCCGTCCTGTCCGCTTCATCTGTTATCACCGCTAGAGGGAGCTGTTGCCTTACGTATACAAAAATAAGACTTCAAGTTCATCTTCCAGGTGAACAAAATGTGTATTTCATGTTATCACAGCTAGAGGGAGCTGTTGCCTTACGCGTACAACAATATGATATGATATATTTTATTTGTATTGCACCCATACACAAGTGTTTCAGTTTGCAACAATATAAGATTTTAAGTTCATCTACCAGTCAAACAAAATGTATATTTCAACAAAGATAACATACAATTAGCTGCAGAAAAGGTGCAAGACAGGAATACCACTTCAACAGCATACTTCAAGCTGCATAAACTAAGAAAATATATCTGTTTAAAAAAAACATATGAACAGAAATTAATTTGAATAAGCCCTATTTCTCTAACAAAATAAATTACTTATGTATTATGTAATTATACATTGCAATATTTCTTGGTATATATTGTTATATTAATAATAGTCTTCATGTACGTTTTAAACTGATCTCATGTCTACTTCTAAACATGCTGCATGTGAATTGTATTACTCTGACATCCCTCAACATTAGATATTTGAGTTCAAAACCTGTACATTTAATCCAAGACATTGAGGATCAGATACAATAATTGCCAGTCTGGACAATGTTGAACTTTCAACAGATTCTGTGAGATTTTGTTTGAGGTTACTACTACTCCACGTAAAAAGAGCAAGATCTGTTACAATATTTTTACCATTAACATAAATTACATCAAAATACACCACATTCTATATTTACACTCCGAAAATCTCTTCCTTTCCGCACATTATTTGCCCAGGATCTGGCAAGAGTAGTCAATCCTGAACACTTCTGCAGCTATCTTGCCCTGATTGTGGCTGCTTTTCAGGCCACAAGTAAATGACACATGAGGGTGGACAGTGTAACTTTTCTTTAGAGGGTGGATGCATCTCAATGGGTTTTTTGAGGTTGGAAAGCTTGCTGAAGTATTTGGCTATCAGGATTTTACTAAGGTTATCATGTTTCTAGTGCAGACGTTTACCCAGAAGACAACAAGAACCTTTCTCGTATTGGCATTTTGTTGTCTAACTAATTACATATATATATATATTTTTTTTTTTTTTTTGTTTTTACTGACTGAAAGTGTAAATTATGACATAATCACTGTGCACATATTATTGTGGCACGGCAAGTGTCTCCACCTCTGTGCACCTTCTCTACATCCACCCAACCTCCCTCCACCCCGTCTAATCCAACCACCCACCATAATTCCTTCCTCTTTATTCTACCATTTTACCAAATCTTGACCATCGTATCCCCACCATGTCTTTCCCCATCTATACACTTTACCCTGACCCTAACCACCCTTGCCCAAGCGGTGGCTACATCACAAGAAATGGGATTAGGAGAGTTGCACATGCAGATAACCACAGCAACAACTGGAGGGCTTAACCACGGATACAGAAGTGTCAATCACTGTGCTGCATGTGTAGTCACAGCAAATAAACCTTAAAATATGTAAATATTTACTGACACTTACTTTCACATCAGCCACACACCCACGACCACGTGTAATCATGGTGATATACAGGCCAATGGTATGTTGTGTATGTGTGTTGCTGGCATAGCTGCTGCTACCTCATATTTGATTGGAACTGCGTCACAGAAATGATGAGTGTTGTATGTGGAATGTAGGAGGGCAGGAGAGGTGAGGAGGCCATCAGGGAAGAGGGGGGAGCTGACATAGATGTTGGGGACACTTGCTGAGTGCTTGGCAGTAGAGGAAAGCATTTTCTTCCACTGGTTTTCTAGATAGCCGTGACTACGAAACAAATAAGTTCATTGGATTTGGCTATACCCGCGGGTATAAAGCAAGAAGCCAGGCATGCGTAGCCATGTTAATGTATCATGTCAGTGATTTGGTTGCAGTTGTACACACCGCTTTGTGAATTGCTGCTGTATTAAGCCATACATGCAATAATCATATTATTTTGTGGATGTTAGAACACACAATTTTACATGTATTTCTCATTCCATGTCCTCACCTCTAAATTTGTCTCATTTGAACTTTTAAAGTTTGGCACTGTCTGATTTGAATTAGTAAAAAATCTACGAGTATCCACAGCTACCAGATGGTGTTTATAGCCGCGGGTTGAATAGCCACAGCTATAAAAAGGTGGTTGGAAAAAAAAATGTGTATGTGTTTCCGTGTTTGGAATTGGTTGGTGTTACTGTTGTAATTGTGTACTTGCCTTTGATAGGTTGCAGTGAAATTGTGTCAGCCATTTTAGTACTTTGCTTACTATAGTTGTATTTCCGTGCTATCGATTTGATTATTTGATTATTGATATAAAAGTTACCATTTTGTGCACTTTTCTGATTGCAGAACTCACACTGTGCACTTGCTGAGTGTGTGGCTGATGTGAAAGTAAGTGTCAGTAAATATTTACATATTTTAAGGTTTATTTGCTGTGTTGTGGGTGTCGGCTATATTAACCACTGCAGCCAGAAGGCCTATATTATCACTGTTTTCCAACTGCTCACATCAAGAGGCAGTTAATTGTACTATAAAAGTGTTTAGAAAGTGCATTCTTTTTTAATTTTGCAGAATTAGAAAAATGCTAGTGCTGCTCATACACCTATGCATCATCAGTGTTTTACTGAGATGGCTTTTATATGTAGCCATCCCTGTTTATACACTTATGCTTTATCAGTGTTTTCTTCAGATTCTACTAAAAATAGCTATCCTAAAATGTAGCACAGATTCTCCTATATATGAAGCTACACTAGTTTATAAGCACTGCTGTCAGATTACGTGCCGTAACAAAATAGTATTCCTGCTCACACCAATTCCCACTTACCAGTATTGTAGAAATGTTCTTTTATTTAACTTTCCATAAAATGCTGCAAACAAATACTTTTTTTAAAGAACAGCATTCATGTTGAACTATTTCCCTTTTTCTTTGCAGGTTACTTTTCAATCGAAAACATAAACATTTTAAAAAAACAGTTTGCACATAGCTTTGGTAAATTAACATATATTGTTTTCCTGAGATGTTATTTAATGTAGTGTTGGGAAGGGGATACGATCTACCCACACCCCAGGTGCTTTACAATAAGGCAACGGCTGTCATCGGTAATCTAAGAGACGAGGTGGGAGGGGGTGCAGTTGCAGGCTTCTACACAATCATAATATTGCATATTCTGTAGATGTAGTGCACATGTGGGAATAGCAGCCATCTTAGATATTAGCCACCATACTGTCGCACAAAGCTTAAATTTAGCACGGCAGTCAGCATCCCAGGCCTAGGTAGCAAACATGATCAAAGGAATAGGTTGTATCCCAGACACAGATGAGAAAGGCCTGAGCTACACTGATCCATAAACTTGCCGTTGTCTTAAAATATTGCCAACCCTAGCACCCTGGGAAGAATGTGCCCTGCAAGGCCAGGGGAGGAGGGCTGGATATCTGTGAACAGTGCAATCCCATGGGAAGGAGGGCACAGGCCTCTAAACCCCCCCCACCTCAATCCCAATCCTATGTTATAGTACCCAAATGCTCTGGCTTTAGGGCCCCAGAATTCCAATGTACCAGATAACCCCAGACCACTGACGATAAACCTGTTTGACCCTCGATCTATCAAAAAGATCAGAAAGCAGGGCCTTTCTGCCTTCACTTCTAGGTCATGTGATTTCTGCTGCGAGGTGCAAGGAGGTTTATACCCCAGAACGAGGGTGGGAAGACCTTGGAGAAGTACCATCCTTTCTGGGTGCGAGTGAAGTGTGTCAGTTAGTATGACCTCAACTTTTCCCCCAGGACCCCAGTCTATTCATACCAGGTGTACTGCTACATAGTTATAGATGTGTTTTTCTTAGTAATATAATTGTTACTTGGCCGTCTGCTGAACGATGATGACTGCAACATCGCTCACATGAAAGAAGATGGATGGGCAGGGCTGGGATGAATGGCTTGGCATCCCCATGTGTAGGATCTCACCAAACAGCATTGCAGGTTTTCTAGTCTATATGATGAAGTCATTGATGATGCTATGTACCTTCTTAATGTGCTTCTTGTGCAGATTTTAGCAGAACGTTTCACGGCAGCAGAGTTATTTGTTGGCAGTTTTTCGAATAGTATGGAAAAAAAAGGTGTTATCTTGCAAGAGTTGTATTCTGCTTTTCCCCCAATGAGATGTATTTTTTGTGGTGTGAGCGTCTCAGGGGCTTTCCTACATTTGGTGACCCCGACATGGTCGCAGTGACCCCCACAATGACAGTGGATTCCAGGTCACTTCTCTGAAAGGGCCATGCCAGCCTAAAGCGACCAGTCGCAAGCGCGCAAACCACAGAGGTATGCAGGAGCCATTTTACAGAATTCCTTTCTGCTCTTTGGGGCGGTGCGCGGGTCCCGGAAGGGTGAAGTCCGTTACAGGGACCCTGTGATGGAGGAGCTCAAGTTAACACACAGATGTGAGTACACCACTTGCAAGGGATAGCAACGAGTGGTGGTGTGAATGGGGAATGTGTCATGCATGGGTGAAAGTAAAGTGCAGTAAGGCCACGTGGCGAGATTTCATTTGTTATTATTATTTTTTGGATAACTTAAGAGAATTTTATGGATGAAAAACTGGTGTGTAGGGAGCCTTTCTGAGTGAGGGAAGATGATGGCGCCATTTGTTTTGTGATCAACAAAAAGTAGGAACTCTGTATAATTAGTGGGCTCAGTGGAAGTAGTGGTTCTTGTTTTAGCTTGTTATTTTAACTTGTTGTTTTAGAGTATTATGTTTTTTTGTGCCTGAGGCAGAGGCCTGAGGTTGGCCAGTATTTGTAATTATAATTTGTTTTGAGAGCATGTAATGTGATAGTGTGTATATGCGTGTGGAAATGGGGAGGCAGAAGTGCTCACAGAGGGCAACGTGGTGGTCTGGGCCATGGATGGGTAATGACGTTTGTGATAAAGTTGTGCACAGAGCATATTTGTAAAGGGTGGGATTTTGGATGCGCAAAGGTCAAAGATGGGAGGGGTGATCCCATTGTAATATATGTATAGTGCATTGCCATTGTACAGAGCCAAAATTGAGAAATATCACAAATAATGGGTGGCATAGACAGAAGGTTGTGGGATGCCCTGCCCTTGGACAGAGCAGTGCACCCACTATACAGGGATATTGGATCACATGAGCATGTATTTAGCTGCTAAATATAAAGGTAAACAGCTTCAAAAGAGGAAAGAGATATTGGATTTGTGGAACATGATATAGGATGTGGAGGGCCCTGATAGGGTTGGTGCTCAGAATACTGAAGGGGCCACCCTAGATGAGATGTCTGTGACAATACAGGGGACTGGGACTGTGCTCATACACACATGGCTTTACCCACTTGCCCAGCCACAGGGTACAAAATCCTGACATACATGGCCACCCCAATGACCGCCCTACCTCCCTACATACTGACACTGAGTCTTATCCGACCCCAGTACAATAAGGTACAGAAGCAGCTAGGAGAGGCATTGGAGGCTACACAGGAAGAATTGGCCTGACTGAGGGTTTCCCAGGAAGGAGGAGGAAAGAAGGGGAGTAGGTTTGATGAATGGCGAGCAGCAGACATTTTATTTCGGTTAGATAGCCTGGCCATAAAGGATGTGCACATTGAGAAGGAGGGAGGAGGTGATGGGTGAGCAGGGTGTACAGGGTACGGGATGATGAGGTCCGACAGGGATGCAGACAGAGAGCTGAGGGAAGATGAATGGGGCACAGTGGATGAGATTGAGGATGATGAATGGGATGGGCAAACACCGGGTGTCAGGCCAAGGTCGGACCATGGTTAAGGAACAGGTTTGGCCGGGTGGCAGTTGCAAGGAAAAAGGGGAGTGTTGAAATCAAAGAAGCACGTATTACAGGTATTCAGATGTCGTTATTCTATAGAGGCTTAGGCAGTGTGCACTATGTGCCCCGGGCGCAAATGGATATGAAAACTTTGATTAAGCTGCTCCTGCCCCTCACTTACCATGCTAGAAAATGGATTTACACATTTGAAAAACAGACAGCAGAGATTCCTTTGGCCTTGGGGAACATAAAAAGCTTACTTGCTGCAATTGTGGGGGATCAGGCTGGAGACGTGTGGGTCAAAGCAGGATATACAGTAGTATAGTTGGACGATGACACACATGATGATGCGTCTTTTAACAATATCAGGGTGCAGATGTGGGGCGCATGGTGGCAAACGCACCCCAATACGCCAGACCTGTAGACTATCATGCAGTACACCATGGGGGATGATGAAGACCCCGTTAAATATGTTATTAAGGTTCAGGAGATGTGGTGTACGGAGACCGGGGACCAGTGAGACCTCTTTTTATTTTGTTATTAAAAGGGGGTTAGCCAAGGAAGTTCAGAATTCACTAGACAAGATAGTGGGAATTGAAGCAAAAAGGTGAGCTGAGATCCAAACTATAATAATATATCATTGTAAGAGAATAAAGGAGCGGGAAAAGGAAACAGCCCAGAGGCTGCAGGCAGAGGAAGTGAAAGTAGTACAGAAGAAACTAGCAAAAATAGCAGTTGAAGGGGCGTTAACATCAAGTGCACAAATGGAGGTGACGGAGCAGACCACAGCACCTCCAGAAGTGAGGATAGCAGCATTTTGGCCAGGAGGAGGACAAGGAAAGTGGGGAGGTAGACTGCAGTGCCCCTACCCTGATTGGCAGCAAGAATGTCAGCAGCGCTGGAGGGGCGGGTCAAGTGGAGGAAGAGGGGGATTTGGTGGCATGGGGCCTCAGAGAGCACGCATTAGTCCCTTGCAATGCTGGAGCTGTGGGAAATGGGGACACTTTGCAAGGGAGTGTAGGAGCAGGCAGGTGGCAGGATACCACCCATATAGTAACTACGGGCCACCACCACTGCCCCAACCACAGGTACCAACCTGAGACCAACCTCAGTACCTTATGAGATACATCAGGACTACACTCAACGTCCACCGTGACCCCTAGGTGCACAAGTACAACATCCGCAAGTGACACAGCCATTAATACCCCAACACAACATCACGTATGGGGGTAGCATGCCAACCACATATGGAGTGCCAAATGGCACCATTGTACCCTACTGAGGGGTGAGCATGGTGGAAAACAACACTTTCATGTTCCCCGGCACCAATATGTACCCTGACTAGGACAGCTGATAGAGAAGTTATGCATGCCCTGTCCATGACAGTGCACCCTGGTGAGGAACCCTTGGTGGGCGCTGAGACAGGTAACAGGCAATTCATCTTCATGTTTGACACAGGTGCCACTAAATCATGCATCAGTGAGGAAAACTTCCCATTATCAGGTGAAACTCTTGACATGCAGGCCTTTGCTGGGCTTGTCACCGTGGTTTCCTATACAAAATAATTTATAGAGGAAAAAGGGTGTATGCAGCCCTGTTGTATTCTGAAAGTTCCCTGATAAATGGGTTGGGTCGAGATCTGTTGAGTAAATTGAATATGATGATCTCACTCAGAAATCAGAGTAGTGTGTTCCACAGCGGGCATGTGTGTCATAAGAGCAATGATAATCATACATTCAAGAGGAGAGGCAGTGGTTTGTGTTGTCCCTGTAGATCCTGATCTGTTTGTGTATGGCATAACTGTGCTGCTTAGGGCAGTGCCTCATATTGGCAAGGCTTGTTTTCAAGCAGAGGCGTTTCTAGGGGGGGCCTATGGGGTTACAGCCCCAGGTCTTTTGGTTGTAGCCCAGGATAGAAGCTCAGGATATACAACCAAAAGGCTAGCTATCCCTGAGTCTCAACAGTCCCAACATGAGTGTAGCCCCAGATCCTTTATAGTCCTAGCAACACCCCTGTTGTCGAGTGCCATCTGACTTCATTTTTTGACCTGTGGTATCCCCTGAATTGGTGACAGGAGCGACATTGTCCCTGGATGTGCAGGGTCTGGTGGTTTCAGCTAAGTTTATTGCTGTAATTGGAACTGACTCAGAGGGGTGTGAGTGGTGCACAGTGTTGTGTATTGAGCCAACAATGCCTCTTAAAGAAGTAGCAGATGAAGACGTGTTTGGAGACAAACCAGATGATGGTGAGATTGTCCTAGCAATTTCCATTCCTTGTGACATTATGGTGTAGCATCAAAAAGTGCAATGTCCCCTGATGTCTCTAGTAGCACCGCCCTCCTTCACTGAGGCAGACTTAGAACAGGTTCTTCAAAGGCTGTGGACAACACATGCTCACAATGTTGGGCTCTTTCAAGGAGTATCCCTAATTTGAATAACACTCAAGCCAGGCACCGTGTTGCCCTGGGTAAGGCAGTACCCCTTGTCAAGAGAAGTAGAGGAAGGGGTATGGGACACAGTTGTTGCTCTATTAAATCAAGGGATAATTGTATCTCCTACCTCCTCATGCAACACAGCAATATACCTGATTTAAAAGGCAAAAGGGGGAGCTGGAGAATGATTCAGGATTTGCACCCACTTAATGACATTGTACAAGGATAATTTCCTGTGGTCCCGAAACCTGCAATAATATTGTGTAACATCCAAAAAGAGGTGACCCACTTTATTGTGGTAGATCTTAAGAATGCCTTTTTTTCTGTTCCCTTGCACCCCGTCTCACAGTACCTCACTGCGTTTCCGCATGGGGGATGTGCTTTGAACACGAGACGCCTCAAGGGTACTGCAAATCCCCCATCATTTATAACAGAATATTAGACACCGATTTAGGCAATATCCAGGTCCCCAGTGCCATTATTCAATATATTGATGATCTGCTAGTTTGCAGTGTCAATGAGCACCGATGCAGGGAGGACTCCATGACGCTCTCACAACTTCTGGCCCGCAAGTGATACAAGGTTGACAAGGTGAAGTTACAATACTGCCTCCAGAAGGTACTGTACTTGGGCCAACTAATATCTTTGAATGGCAAGAGAATAATTCCTGATTGTGCCCCCTCTGTGCGTGCCACCACGTAGCCCAAAATGCTGAAGGAAATTTAAATGTTTTTGGGGCTATGTAATTAATGTAGTGTTAGTCTGAATTTATCTATAATATTTTAGAATGAGCTAATCCATTTATTCATTAGTCTTGGAGGCTGTGTGTGGTGGGAGCTAATGCTGGAAGGGTTGGGTTTGCTAAATGCACTCATAGCCAGAGAGTGCTCTGCTTGTTAGTGATTAGTGACGATTTGCCGGTCTTACGGACCAGGGTTCTAATAGTAATAAACCCAGAGCCGCGGGGGCATTACCGAGTCAGGTAATGCACTGGGGCATTACCTGACTCGGTAATGCCCCTGGTGCTCGGGCTTATTGCTTAAAAATTATATATGTAGACATAGGTTTGGAAGGTAGTCCTGAAAAGTTCTATTTTGAGATATGAATTGAGTGTAGTCTTTGTGCAAAGTCACTGTGACCCTTTAATGACTTTCTCTTTATCAACCATAAATATAACTGTAAACATTTTTAAAAGTTAAATAAGTATGCAAAGAATGTTTTTTGTAAAACTATTTATATGGGGGGAAGTGGTTGTGGGATTTATTTTTCTTTTAGTATTTACACATGATAGATCTTCTTCATCTGCCCAATTGTCTGCATATCTCTGAAAAGAAAAGGTTCACAACCACTGATGTTGCGGGCAATTCTATTTAGGATTAGCCAATGCAAAACCAGGTTTGTAGTTACTTAAGTGCTTAGTGTAGCTTTTGTACCCATGCAGTGATTCATGTCCCTAAAGCAGCCTCTACCCGCTCCTCCCTTTTCCAAGTTTAATTATTTTCATCTCCACTATTATTAAATATAGGGTGCATAGTTTTCTTGTTGAATGTTTAAAAAATGAATCAGGGGGTATCACGAAATGTGTGTTTCTATTGCCATAGGTGCTCTTACTCTTGGATAGGAGAAGTACCCTTTTCAGATTTTGGTGTAGGGTGGTAATATTAATAAGTATACATTCTATGTGCTACATTGATGCTGAAAAAATAAAAGGAACTGAAGTTAGGATTTTCCCTTTCATTAAACTTGTAATTTGTGGGCCATGTTGTTCATGACCAATGTAGCCATACATATTATGACTAGTGGTCTGGTAGTGTTCTGAACTATATATAGTGGGCACGGCAGAAAGCTACTGGCCAAGGTGAAGGCCACAGCTAGTGTCGTGGAAAGAAATCTATGGAATAACAAAACCTTTGAAATTCAAGGAATAAACTTTAGTTGCATAGACGTTAAGGTGAGAACGTAATGCAGCAAAACTCCTGAAATTCAGCTAAAACCACCTTAACGTTTGGCCCCCTGTTGCTCAGCCTATGACCACAATGATGACATTACTGATGACATCACTAATTACATTACAACAGTAACCGGCACCAAGCATGGCCTGCAGCCATGGTCAGTTGCCATGGCCAAATATATGTTAACACATGATTGGACCACTAGTCATGGCTTTCGGCCATGGACACTGTATATTTGAAAACACTAACAGGCCACCACCATAGACCTTCAGCCGTGTAGACTGTATATCATATACACTAATCAGCCACTAGCCATGGCCTTCAGCACAGTAGTGGTCAGTGTCCACGTCCTTCGGCTGTGCCCACTGTATATTGTAGCGTCTAAATGGGGCATCGGCAATGGCCTTTGATGATGGTAGTGTGTACATCCTTTGGCCATGCGCACTGTATATTTCTAAATATTAACGTGCCACTAACTTTAGCCTTCGCCCGTGACCACTATATATTATGCCTATCTATATTGTATATAGATGCCGGTCCGATAGCACAGCGAGTATGAGTGCTCACTTTGACATCCATGCAGAGCCTGCTGATGCAGGTTCGTATCCCGGCAGGGCCAAACTCAGCCTTTCATCCTTCCGAGGTCGATAAATGAGCATCACACACCGTGGGTAATAATAAGCAGCGCTCAAATACCTGAGGGTTCGTGGCGCTATATAAATGCTAAATTATTATTATTATCATTTTTATTTATTATTATACAACACTAACGAGACACTAGCCATGGCCTTTGGCCAGGTGGCCACTGCATATTTTTAAATGCTGACGGGCCACTCACCATCACTTTTGCACTTGCCCAGTGGGCATTGATGTTTGCTGTGCCCACTGCATATTTTACAACAGTGGTCAGTCATTAGCCATGGCGTTTAGCCGTGCCGTCTGTATGGTGTAACATATGAATGGGCCACTAGCCATGGCCTTTACCCATGGCCAGTGGCTATAGCTTTCAACCTTCCCACTGTATATTTTACAACACTTACCAACCATTAGCTATGGCCTTTGATGATGGCCAGTGACCAGAGCCTTCATCGTGGCCAAATCCATGGCCTAAATTGTTATTAAGATAATCCAAGTTTTTATGAGCTAACTTATTACTGATGTTATGTCTAATCACATTATTGATGTAATCTGTTATTTACAATGTAATTAGTGTTGTCACTAGTGATGGCATCAGTGATGTGATATGTGATGTAATCAGGTTTTCCATAGAACATGTAATTAGCGATGTCATCAGTGATGTCATATGTGATGTCATCACTGTGGCTGCACAACAGGCGGCACACAGTTAAGATGGATTTAGCTGAATTTCAGGGGTTTTGCTGCAATAAGTTCTCACCTCTTCGTCGCTGCGGCTAAAGTTTTATCTTTGAACTTCAAGTTTGTTTTTAACAATGTATTGCTTACCTTAACGTCCCTGCAACTAAATATGTTTTCCTTTAAAAATATATACATATATAATATATGCATTGCATTCTTTTTTCTTAAAGTGCAGTTAAATTTAGCAGATTTAACACAACAAAACCCTGGAAATTCAGCAGATGTGGGAAGTCATGAACAACTTAACTCAGCCTTACCGTTGATGTCCCCCATAAAAATATCTCCTGCATAATGCCATGTTGTATGTCATTGTGAATTCCTTCTCTTATAATATGTATGTGCTCATGGGCTTTGCAACGGGAACGCACTGAGTTAAGCTGGTCATGACTTCCCAAATCCGCTGAATTTCAAGGGTATTGTTGCGTTAAATCTGCTCAGCATAACTGCACTTTAACTAAGATTTCAAGTGGATTTCAAAGGTTTTGTTATACCATAGTTCTTTAGCCGCTAACCAAGGCTTTTGGCCATGTCCACTCTACATGTTCCCCAAATGTACTTCTTTTAAACCCACTATATGGCCATGTCCTTCGGTTGTGTCCACTATACACTGACCAGTGGCCTTTGCCCGGACCCACTCTATATTTTAAAACAGTATAGGCCCACTAGCCATGGCCTTTGACCTTGGTTAGTGCCCACGACTTTCAACCTTACAATGCATGCCTTTTGGGCAGACTAACCACGGCCTTTGGCAATGCCCACTGTATATTTCAGAACACCACCATGCCAGTGGCCACGGCTTTTAGCCATGTCCATTTTCCACCCACCATCTCACTATAGCTGTGAAAATCGTTTTCTTCATTAATTCGATTGTTTTTATCTCTTTTAAAAAAAACATTTTTCCCATAACCGTGATTATCCTGGTAATGCACGACAAATACCCGCAGTCATTGGTAGGTGCCTGCCGCCCACAAATAATCGCAGTCATCTGCAAAAACAGCAACAAATAATGTCTTTCCTGCCGTCCCAGGCACTCACCAAGTGCCCTCCTTCCTTTGGCATGCTCCCCTTACCCCTTAACTCCTTTTTTCCTCCCTGCCCCTACCCATTTCCCATTACCCAACCCCAACACTTGTGGTTTTGTTTCATAACCATAACAACGGCCGAACATGTTGTACAGTTTCTTGAGGTCTCACTAGCTATGACCTTCGGCCATGGCCTCTGTGCATGTTGCACCAATATATTTCTTTTGGGCCCACTAGCCATGGGCACTTGCCATGCCAAACAATTACTTTGTTATCAAACACCCACTGCCATGTGCCCAGTAGATGTTAAACCTTATTCCCGTGATAATTTCACCGTAGTCATTTCCAATAACAGAAATTGCTGCGGTAGAGTAGCAGTTCGCCGATTCCTGTCATAAAAGGAAAAATGTATCAGAATTAAACAGTATTCCACATCCTCACAGGCTCTCAGCATGTGTCCTCCTTCTTTTTTCCAGGTCCCCTCACTTCAACCAATTTCTTTTTGCCTCCCTAGTCTTCCCCATTAGCCCCTATCACTCATTGCTTTGTGTGATGCAAATTCTTTCCCCAGCGTGTCTTGCGGTGTTGCCGTTGAAATCATGTGAGATTCCTGCAGTCTTCCCCTGATAAACCAAACATATTCTACGTGTAACTGGTTCCCCAACCAACCCCCTAATCTCCAACATCACTTGACATCTTCTTTCCTACTCCAAACCTCTAGCCTGATGTGATTGCTATTGCTATTGATCTTCATATGGAGTTTATGACCAGGCCATCTAAGCGCTGTGGTTCAAAACAATCAGTGTTCCCATAGGAGTGACTACATAAATAGGAGAGTTTTGAGTTGCTTTCTAAAGTCGAGAACATTATTAGACTCTAAGGTCATGAGGGAGTTCCATCCTTTTTCCTCCTCCAAATAGTGTTTTAAGTTCTTTCATTTGCTGCTTCTCCCAATAATATTGCAGGAATCATTTACATCAAGCAAAAAAAAGAAAAGCTCCAAGGCCAATAGATATCAAGGTTTTAAGGAACAGGAAGACACTCCCATGTCTCTGTTGAATATTTTATAAACTACTGGATGGATTTACCACAAACCATTCAAGGAAATTAATTCAATGCTTTGTGTCAAAATTGTTTCTTATTTGATCCAAATTTGCTAACAACACTTTTTCTCTATGGGAAAATTAATGTGATTGGCTGAAAACAGACTGTTTATGCTTTCTTAATAACATTTTCATTTTTTAACAAATTGTTCCCAAAATGTTAAATTTGTGAGGGGGGCGTGAAAAGCCTTTGGTTTAGAACGTTATCCAAATTCATCTAGCAATTCAAAAGTTATTATCCTCTCTCAACCTCTCTGCTGCAAAGCACCAAGACCGATATAAATGTTTTAAGGCGCATGGGGGCACACTGTTCTCAGTCGAATATTTTGCAAACTACTGCATGGATTTACCCCAAATCTGTCAAGGAAATTAAGTCAACTCTGTGTGCCCAAATTGTTTCTTATTTGGTTCAAATCTGCAAAGTGGTTCCACATTACTGCTGTTCAAAAGCTGCTATTTTTCACTACGGGAAAATTAATGTGAGTACGCTTAACACAGAGGCCCTCATTACGACCCTGGCGGAAAGTGACTGACCGGACCGCAACAGCGTAAATAGCGTTTCCGCCATTGCACGAAGGAGCAAAGTGCGGCTAACTACGACCCATCGGGCACGAGCATTACGCCATGGCGGAATCCGAAAGGCTGCGATGGCGGAAATGACCCCAAAACGGCCCTTACCGCCGCCGTACGCTGCACCAGGTGCAATACCGCCACCCATCTTAGCGGTCACCGTAATGAGCGGTCACCGTAACGAGCGTGCACCGCAAATTACGGGCACCGTAAATATACGGAAACGGAAGTAAAAGCATGTGGCCGGAACGGGAAACAGCACGCCGCACAACTATAAAAACCGAATCCCAACACAACCATTAAAAATCCGACCCTGACACACATCCCAACCCGTTAGCAACCCCAGTTAAAAAAATAAATATGGGAAAGGTAGCCAAGAAAGCGTGTGACCGCAAGCGGCAGGTACACTTCTCCCGAGAGGAACTGACCGTGCTCACCGAGACCCTCCAGGAAAATGCCGCCGTCGTCTTCTCCAGTCAAATGACCAGGACGGCCCTTGCCAACAAGAAGGCCATATGGGCCCTGGTGGCACAGCGCGTAAGTGCGGTGGGGACAACACCCCGCACGCCACAGCAATGTCGCAAGCGGTGGGACGACCTGCGGATCCGCGTACGCAGCATACTTTCTGCGAACAGGAACATCGCCACAGCTACCGGGGGGGGTTCAGAGTCGCCCATCAAGTTGACCCCCTGGGAGGATATCTGCGCCTCCACCATAGGAATGGAGAGCATAGAGGGAGTCGGAGGGATGGAGAAAGGAGTGCCGACATCCGGAGAATCAGGTAGGTTGGCCAAGAGAAACAATGCGAAATCCACAAACCACGAACATGTGCAGTACCATGTGACCCCATAGTGCAATACATACTTTGCCCTGACAGCGCCCTCTAAAAGTCAGAATGAACAAACAAATCAATCAAGATGCCATAAACAACCCCTACATGTGCAGCATGCACCCCCTAACTGCAGGCAGCCAAATGAATGCATCCTCAATCCACACGAAAATGAGACCACCTCCAAGGCCCAGTCCCAAATCAGCCTCATGTACCACCCCAATGCATTTGATAAGTTGCCATTCCAAATCCGACAGACCCATAACTAACGCTCGCCCCTCTTTACACCACCACAGGGTCCGATACCAACGACGAGCTGCAGGACACCCCTACCAGCACGCCTGCAAAGAGGGCCAGGACCAACGTCCCAAGAGCCTCCACCTCAGGTGCAAGGATCAAGACACGGCAGCAGCAGGAATCAAGTGGCAGCACACTGGAGGGGACTGCAACAGGCACCCCAGCAGCCAGCAAGTCCACAACCCCAGCACCACAGGTCCCCCCAAAGAACGTATCTGATGGCACTGCCTCTGGTGGTAGCAGCACCATAGGTGACACAGCTGTCATGCCAGCATGCTCCGACACGGAAAACAGTGCTGGCGACGTAGGTACCATCCATGACCTTTCCCAATCCCCCTGCATGTTCCATCCCCTACACCATGACGAAACCACGCAGGGGCACCCTGAAGACGACGACTGGCCAACCCCCACAAGTCCTGTGCCAAGGCAACATGTGTTGAGCAGCCCCCCTGTCACACCACCGCAAATTTCCATGGCCCAGCAGAGGCAACAGTCCCTCGACCTGCTGATCGAGCAACAGCAGGAAGTGTCCACGCTACTCAAGGACCATGCAAATGAATGCGGGGGTTCCAGGGCAGCCATGGAAACATCCACCGAGACACTCAGGGCACAAATAGAGAAAAGTAGTGAGAGCCTCAGGGGAGAAATGGAGAAAAGCACCGAGAGCCTGAGAGCACAAATGGAGAAAAGCACCGAGAGCCTGAGGGGGGAACTGCATGCGACGTCCAAAGACGTTTGTGCTGAACTTGCTGCTGTGCGCCGTGTGCTCTCGGAGCTCTCACAAACCCTCAGAGACATGCATGGACGCGAGCAGGCAGAGACATCATCCGTGGCAAGTTCCGTCCAGGGCAGCCCCCAACGCAGATCTGGCAGGAACCTGCGCTCCACGGGCAGGGGTGCCCCTGATACCCGTAGAGGGGGCTTGCAATAGCGTCCAACCACGGACAGCATGCATATTTGGACACTGGTGTTGGGGGGGAGGTAGTAGGGTGGAGGGGGTGTGTTGGGCTTCACTGGGTGGCGGGTCCATAGGGTGTATAAATCAAATCACATTAACAATACAGCATCTCATTATCATCCAATGACATGTGTGGACATTGATATTTGCGTACGAGGCCTTCATAGGCGTACAGTCCACAATGTGCCTGTACTACACACACACAGTGCCACAGGTCCCCTTTCCGTGTAATAGGCACCATGCGTGGTTGCTAGAAGCATGCATCTATGATGCTCTGTCGGATTGCACGTGCATCCTGTGCCTCATGGACTCCTTGAGGTGCCTCCACATCCCCACCCTCATCATCATCATCATCTTCAGGTGCATGCAGTACAGCGTCAGGGGGCATGGCCACATTCCTACGTATGCACATGTTGTGCAGCATGACACATGCCATGACCATCTTAGAAACCTTCTCATGGCTGTACATGAGTGCCCCGCCAGACCTGCTGAGGCTGCGGAAACGAGCCTTCAGTAGGCCGAATGCCTGTTCAATGACCACACGGGTACGTGAGTGGGCATGGTTGTAGTCCTCCTCATGCTCGTTCTGTGGGTTCCGGATTGGTGTAAGGAGCCATCTCTTCAGTGGATACCCGGCATCACCTGTATGAGACGAATAAAGGGTGTCAGTGGAATGATAGTGCTAAGTAGCCCCCCCCCCTCCTGCAAGGTCATTGACGCATCAAATGGGCCACGATGTCATGCATGGAATGAGACTCACCAAGTAGCCAGGATCTGTGCCCTGCGTGTCGCTCCATGTAGCGTGGTATTCTTGTGTTCCTCAGGACCATAGAATCATGGGTAGATCCTGGAAATCTGGCACAACAATGCGTAAATATCTTGTTGGAGTCACACACCATTTGCACATTGATTGAATGAAATTGTTTCCGGTTGCGGTACTGGACCTCCATGGCATGTGGGACAACCAATTCAACATGGGTGCAGTCGATGGCACCAATGCAACCCGGGATGCCGCCAAGTGCATGGAATCCCACTTTTGCGTTGGTAATCTCCTGGTACGTGCGTGGTAGTGTGATGTGGTCGTCGGCGTGCTTCAGGAGGGCATCGTGCACTTGGAAGAGTGTCCGTGAGAACAGTGGCTGTGAAATGCCATGCAACTGTCCCACTGTGTGCTGGTAGGTGCCTGTGGCCAGGAAGTGGAGTGCAGACACCACCTTCAGTAGGGGTGGGATGGCGGTTGGGCTATCTATCATGCTCACGAGGTCAGCATGTGTCATGTCCACAATGGCGATTATGGTGTCCCGGTCCAAACGGTAGAGGGTGTGGATCTGCTCAGCAGTGAGGTTGAACGGATCGGCTCGGAGGCGTGGGATTGCGGGCCGCCTGCGTGGTGGTAGTGGCAGTGCTTGTGGGCCTTGCTGACCCTGCCTTGCCCTCCTCCTCCTCCTTCTCCTCCGTCTCCCCTGTGCGCCCGGTTGTTGTACCTGTTGTTGTTCGTCGTCTTCTTGTAGTTGTAGCACTTGCAGTGCTATCTGGTCCCCCAGGCCCAACATCGCTAGTCCTGCCGGTAGCATTTTGGAGTGGGAGTGGTTGTGGGAGGGGTTTGGGTCTGCAATATATGTGCTGTCGGCCTGTATGGCCTCCACCTGTGCTGATTGAATGAATCTGTGGCAGATGCAATCCCTTCTGGCCGAGCACGTCCCGCACGTAAGGCTGCATTTGGCCGCATGGCATCTTGGGATTGGAATCATGTATCAAATCCCGATGGCAGTGTGATGTACTTTGACTGATTTTCATGCTATGCTCCCATTGTTACACATGCTATGATTGCAGCCGCTTACATACCTGTGAAGAGTCAGTGGTATGTAGGGCTCGATCGATGGCCGACCCTCATGCAGCACAGTAACGTACTTCACCGACGGGCGTGGCGTCCCATTTGTGATTGCAGCCAGTTAGCATTATGACACACAGCCGCACTACATTGATGTAATTGTGAATGCAAGCGTTCACAGAAGCCTTTTCGACGTAATGTTGCAAGTGAGGAATTCGAAGGCCAGCATTTTTGGTTTTGAAGTAGCGGCGAGGATACGCCCACAGGTCTGGCTGCAAATGTAACGTTCTATTGTAGAATGTCCTTGGGACATGGCCCATAACGAGCAGGCAATGAATGATATGAATTGAATGGGATGCGCAATAGCGTAGTGGACGATAAGGCAGGACGTTCCCAAATCCATCTTGCTTCACAACACTACAGATCCGGCCAGGAGCACAGTGGTTTTTGCAGACTGCATTACGCACAGACGCGATGGAAGTTTCACATATTATGTGAGTGAATATTCATGCGTTTTCATTGCGGGATGAGGGAATGATGAATGGATGCATGGACTGATGATTCCGTTTAGGGTCTGCCATGTACATGGGTTTTTTGAATCACTCCCCTTCCCCTGCGCTATGTGATGCAAGGCTGCCATAGTGGGACTTACGTCTATCTGCCCTTGTCGGATCCTCCCTGTCTCGACGCGCCTTCATACACTTGTGTCTAGGCACGTTACTAATCCCATGTCATGGGTTCTATCTTGACGGACGCATGCACAGTAACCGACGTTGCCAATGGTGTATTTACCTCGATTGATTTCGTTATGATTCGATACTGATTTAGGGGTGTGTATATTCCTTTGGAGTGGGCTAGCATGCATATGGGTGTGGATTTGGTGTGTTGAATGAAGATTGTAATGCATCATGAGTCCCGTAATGCAATCGGTTAATTTGTGTTTCTTTTGGGTGACAGGTATCTCCTGCCCTATTGCAGATGCCATCTCTACGCCACTCCTCCAGATGGTTTTTACTCTCGACACCTGCAGCTTCGGGTGAATCAGTGGAGCACCATTTCGATCTTATGGGACGATCGCCAATGGGCCACATGCCCTTACGCTGTACTGGTGGCTAGGTGCAACATTTCGGCCTTTCAGCTCGACTAGTGCCTGCCTCATGGGACGGACCTGCG
This sequence comes from Ambystoma mexicanum, assembly GCF_040938575.1. NCBI lineage: Eukaryota > Metazoa > Chordata > Amphibia > Caudata > Ambystomatidae > Ambystoma > Ambystoma mexicanum. Next base: position 503,312,924 of record NC_090928.1, on the reverse strand, counting down.
GTTCTTGCCGCTTCCATGTTGCCTTTTGGAACGTTGATGTAGGCCCTGTGTGCCATGATGGTACAGGGCGTCACACAAGTGGAAGCTGGTCAATTATTGCAGATGCAGCCCTCGGTGATGATGGTTGTTTTGGTGTTATTTTGCAAATTGCTGTGGGGCCTTTGTCATTTGGATGTGCATTTAAATTGTATTCCGATATTTGTCGTGTTGCGTTGTTCTTTGCAGGTGATGTGGCGATTTTCGCTTTGTGGCGGTATGTATTGCGAGATGATCTGCATTGTGTTCCGCCTTCTGAGTTGAGTTGTGTGGTACAGTACTGGCCGCGTTTGCCTACGTAGCACAGTATGGTCACGGATAGGGGCTGCCATTGTGACTGTTTACATGATGTGCTGTTCAGGGGCGGGGGATTGGCTTTTGGCCGACTGGTGCCTGTCAGCCAGGTCGATTGGTGGAATGATGGGATGTTCAGAATGTGGCTGGTCACAGGTGACTGTGTTTGCGTGCGTTTGTTGGAGGGGGACTGGGGTCATGTCCATTGGAATTGCTTCTGTATTGATGCCATCTGTGCCCTGCAGCTCCCATCGGCCCCTCTTGGGATGAGCCTGGCTGCTCAGTCACTCTGCCAACTTGTGTGGTACATGCTTCTGCTGATGGTTGGTTTGTTTACTGGCAAGAGTACAGGGCTGGTGCAATCCCCCTCAGGATGCTGTTTTGGATGTTGCCTTGCGCTGGTGGCAAGCGATGGGGGACTACTGTTGTTTTGTGTCATGTGTTCTTGATTTTCATTTTGATGTATTGTACCTTCACATGCCTGTGCTGCATCAGTACGGCTATGGTGACATGCCGTACATGGATGCCCACTCACGGGGCGCTTTGAGCCCCTGCATGCTTTTCTACGTTGGCATGCATGGGTGAATTGTAGATTTCACTGGTTGCATAGTGTGAGTACATTGCGCCTGCCAGGAGTTGTGCAATGTGGCCAGGGAGTGGAGTACAGGCACTCAGTGGGCCATTTACGGTTGGTTCACGATGCCGTATTTCTCGCCATGGCGGAATGGTACTTTACGACGTGCTTGATGGCGTTCAGTACATGTCCGCTAGGGTCAGAATTCGCGTACCGTTGCGCCATGGCGGTGATTCCGGTTTTGCAAGGCGCGCGTGCGCGTACTTGGTGCAGTTAGCGTTGCCGTTCACTGCGGTGTCGCTAATGGCATCGTACTTTACGGTGACGGGTCATAATCGCAACGAGCGGTGTTCGATGGCGGTATTGCATTTCCGCCATCATTTTTCCATTTCCGCCAGGGTCGTAATGAGGCCCAGAGTGTTTATATTTTTTGTATATATTTTCTTTATTGTCTAACACACTGTTACCAGCATTTCAGTTTAGTGGGGCTCTTGACAAAGCTTTTGTTTGGAAAATTTCATCCAAATCCATCCAGCAAGTCAAACGTTATTAGACTTGCTGAGCCTCTCTGCTTTAAAAATCACCAAGGCCGATATAAAGGTTAAAAGGAGCAGGGGTCACCCCGTTCTCTGTTAAATATTTTAAGGACTACTGCATGGATGTACCCCAAACCAGTGAGGAAATGTAAGTCCATGCTTTGTGACTAAGCTGTTTTTCATATGGTCCAAATCTGCCCAGCACTTTTTGTGCTTGAACTGTTCAACAACTGCACCCTTTCTCTATGGGAAAATTAATGGGCTGAAAACTGTGAAACTGTGGTGCATTTTTTTCCCGAAAGCTGCAGTTTGGGGGTGCAACCTTGACAACCTTCTGGTTTTCAAAATGTCATCCAAATCCATCCAGCAAGTCAAATGTTATATGAAATGGAATATGGGAAACAATGGCTGTTTTTTCATTTCTGAAAGGCCTCTCAGACTCTCTGCTGCAAAGCGTAGTGGTAGATATAGCTATTATTTTGGGAGAAGGGGGCTCCTTCTTTTCTGTCAAATATTTTAAAAACTACTGGGTACAATAACCCCATACCCCTCCCAGAAAGCAAGTCAATACTGTGTGCCCAAGTCGTTTCAGACCTGATCCAATTGCGTCCAGTGCTTTTGGCTGTTAGCTTGAGCAAAGATTTTACTTTTTCTCTATGGGAAAATGAATGGGGACTAAGTCAAAAGTGCATTTTTTAGTTTCTTAATAACTTTTTTATTTTTTAATAGCTATTTCGCTAAGGTTGAGGGGGGGTGTAGGAGTTTTACGTGATTATATTTATGTTTGCAAATTCCAGCCAAATCTGTCATAAGGGTCAAAGGTTATTAGAAATTTATTTTTCAGGTTTCCTATGGAACTCAACTCTCAATTTAAGCATAGTATGTTCACATTGCAAAGTACATTAGCACATACATATTACAAGAGATGGGACTCACAATGACATATAGAAAAACCTTGGACATAACTTAACATACAAAATGCCAATATGGGGGACATAGCATTAAGGGGAACATCACGAGATCTTGCTGAGTTAAGCTGGTTATGACTTCTCACATCCAGTGAACTTCAAGGGTTTTGTTGCATTACATCTGGTCAAATTAACTGCACTGTAACTAAAGTTTTTACAGTGAATTTCAGTTTTTTTTATAGGATAAAGTATCAGCCCAGCATTTGAAATTGAATTTATACTTGATGTCTTGAATGAACTGATATTTATATATTTATGTATTCCTGTGATTAACATGTAATTTATTATTATTATTATTATTATTATTATTATTATTATTATTATTATTATTATTATTATTATTATCATTATTATTATTATTGTTAGGGTATTTATTGTGCATAGACCTCAGGAAGCAGAGAAACAAGGAAACAGGTAGATAACAGGGCAGTGGGAGCGGGAGTAGTTTGTTAGCAATGGGTCTGCAAGCAATCAAGGGAGTAAACCGTGGGAAGCAGATCGCCCCGTCTCAGGAAGGGTCGGGAGTTGAGGGTTTGTGGAACCAGGTGTTAGGGAGGACAAATTAATTGAAGAGAGGGTCCTGATCTCCTTCCAGAACTGTAGAAGCATGCAACAAGTCTGATGTTGATGGTGAGGTGGTCCCAGATTCTTATGGCACAGACGGAGAAGGCCATTCTTCTGGTTCTTTCTTTCCTGCACTAGTGGGGTTCAAGACTGCACAAGTCCTTACTGCTGGTGGATCGTAGACATCCAGAGATGCTGTATTTTTTAGTAAGGCAACTTGGGGTCTTGAGGGTGACATCCTTATAGATGATCCAGCCGGATTTGAAGATACCGGCTTGCATCAGGAGCCAATGCAGTTCATTTAGAATCAGGGTGATGTGGTTGAATTTGCAGAGTCCTTTGATGAGAATTGCTGCAGCCTGCAGGACACATCTCAGGAGTGACAAGATGGTCGCCGGAAGGCCTTCCAAAATGGCATTGCCATTTTCCAGATGGGCGAGGACCAAGGCTTGGACAGCAGATCGGAATTCTTTTTCTGGAATGAAGGGCTTGATTTTCCATAGGAGAGCAAGTTGATACCAAGCCACTTGTTTCTTTCCTGCTATGTGCTTTATGAAGGAGAGCTGTCTGTCGATGTCGAACCCAAGTACTTTAGCGCAGGTGGCCAGATGGGTTGTTCAGTTTCGCCATAAAACGTCTCACTTGTCTTAAACTATTGACTGGCTCTTCCAGCCTCCAATGGTGTGCAGGGAACCGGGGTATCTCCACATAGATACCATTGCTTGTCTGTTCTATATATTTCTAAGCACTCCTCAACATCGATCTGCTCATGAAATGTATGTGACTTCCCACTTCTACTCTTTCACCCACTTGTTACCCTGCCACAGAAACTCCTTTCCTGTGAACCCTAGTACATCCTGACATTGGCAGGATTCATGTTTGCACTTGACCTGCATCTTCTAACTATTCAAGAAAACCCAGGAGGGTTCGTAAAGGCCACTCCTCATCCTTGGTCACTGAGCAGCTATTTTTTACCAGTACACTTTGTAAATATCGTACATATTTACCCAATGTCCATCTATGCTGTCCCTTCTTCATAGTTCTATTAAACCTCTGCACAACAGATGTTTGTGTGATCCAATGCTTAATTTAACTCTATTGGGAAGCACCCAGCAATGGCATTGCTCCACACACTGTGGTGCATGTTAATCTATGCTTTTCGAAGAAGCTCAATGTTTATTCTCATTTCAATGAATAGACATTAAATAAAAAAAACACTATGTCAATGAGCTAACGTTTCTCCCTGAAGAGGTTAATGTTAGTAGTTTTGCGGAAAATATGTTGATGTTGTAGAAAACTGTGTATATACATTGTCTGTTTAAAAATATATATCCAATGAACTCTATTGTTTTATAAGAAGGTGTAGCCTGGAGTGCACTTTTGCTCGGACATATTGAACACATTCGAATTAGCCTCCTGACGGTATGCCTAGGCAGAGGAAAGTGCAGGCGGGTACACACCCTGTAAGTACAATAGTCAAAGGAATCGTGATTAATATTTCCTTCCCTTTGAAGTATCTGCATCCGCAGCCACAGAACATTAAAGATGGCATGGCTGCCAATTCTAGTATTTTACCCGGCCATGAACTATGAATTCAAAAGACAGTATCCCATTGCTTTGTCTGTAGCATTTACATTATCTGCACCAACTTGCAGATTCTTAAATCTGGGCGTTGAAGGATTTCTTTTGTCATGTTGTGCTCGAAAAGTGAATGCATGCAAAAACATCTCAGCCTACAATAGATGTTATAAAATAAGCAGTATGGCGTACTATTCAGCGTAATGTCAAAATCAGAGAACGTTCTGCCCCCCGCCCCCGCCAATTCTATGTCATGTTTTTGAATCCTGATTGATACTGCTATTGGGCAGAATGATTGTGTGATGCCCAATCAGAAAGGCACTTGCATTCCAGCCATTAGGGCACACTGAACGCTCTTTGCCAATAATGGCTCAAGAATGGTCAGTGTTCCCCAAGTGGCTAGGGTGCACTATCGCCTAGCCAATTGCGCAGCAAGGACACTTTGACCACTAACTTTATTGCTGGACATTCTCCTGCCCCTTCACAGTCCCAACACGGCTAGGCGTTTAATTAAGTAGTATTCTGGACACTCCATTGTGATACGTGGTGGTGAATGTGGTACGAAATGCTACAATCCTGTTTCCATAATGACATCAGTCCACAGGTAGACTTTATAATTCATCAACACGTGATTGAAGATGACTATGTTTTGGTTCACACATTGCTTAATTTCTCTTGCAAGATTGGAATATGGGGATCATACGATTACGGTGACGTTTTTACTGCAGTGGCTGAAAATGTCGACTTTATTTTTTATTTGCGACCCCCTTTTTACTATATATATATATATATATATATATATATATATATATATATATATATATATATATATATATACATATATATGAGAAAAGCAAATAAGTGGAAAACTGCCATCAAAGATGGAACAGTTTAGCCCGCACTCCAGGCCATGAGACAAAAAACCATGGAGCACCGTTCAATCAAAAAAGTGAGCCAGAAACTCGTAGTGGGAATACTTACAAGTTTAATTGTTTACAAAAAATGTATATTTAAAAGCCACCATTGACAGAAACAACAGAGGCAGTACACCAAAAGAACAGTCTAGGAGGGACGCGTTTCGCGCTTTCCACAGTGCTTGTTCACCAATGGGGGAGAGTGGTTAAACATGGTATAAATAGCAGTGTAAGTCCCTTGATAGTATCTATGACCCAGTAGAGGTATATGTCTAAAGGTAAGGCTGATGGCAGACATCTTGTAACGTAAAACCACATACCTGCATCATGTTAAAAGCCTAAAATGCAACAGCAAATGCAACAAAGAGCAGCCACAGTTAATTAAAAAAAGAGGCAATAAAATGAGCCACAATGTTATTCATGAAAGAAAGCAGCATGTCTGTCCATATAGACCAATAAGAATATGAACGGCATAAATAATAGTGTAAATGCAAATGCTAAGTAGCAACGTTATGGCATGCATAGTACAATGGCTGAAATGCAACATAATGAAATATATAATGATGTAACAGTGTTTCCATCCAAATGCAGCAGTTGTGGTGTTAACATCACAAATTAAAAGCAAAATGCAAGATATTTAAGACGCAATAAAATATTTGCAAAGTGCAAAGACATTATATAGCAGCATTATGGTCGCAATAAAGTGCAAGTGCATATCAATGACTAAATAAAAATGCATTAGTCAAAGATTAAGGAGCAGCAAGATGTTGGCAAAGTGCAAAAATATTGTGTAGCAGTTATTAAAATCAGAATAAAGTGCAAGTGCATATGAATGGCGGAGTATAATTACATCAGTCAAAATAGCAGCAAGATTATAGCACAATGCAAACACTGAAATACCATGCTAAAACACAATATAAAGATGGGTAAAATACACGACTAATACAAATATCAAAAGCGCTACAAAAGTGCAAATGCAAGTACAACGTGACGACTTGGCTGATTGTGGCAAAACGGATGATAATAATGCCCAATGGTAGGATACCAACGCTTACCTAACAATATAATAACTAAACATTACATTGAGACAGACCAAAGGAAAAACACTGAAAGCTAAAGAAAAAGCATAACAATGAAAATACACCATGAAAGACCCCCATTGACCCAAAGGAAGTAAAAAAGCAGCAACCAATGTAAAAAAACAAAGGTATATATGAGGAAAACTAAACCCTCATACTGGCAGTATTACGGTCTAGGCCAACTGCCAGTACAACGTGAGCAAAAAACATAGAAAAAAATATGTATAACATGCCGAGAACATGGAAAAATCAAGGAAGCAAAAGAATGAAATTGAAGCAAAAAAGATTATATCAAAATGCAGAAGGATCCCCTGTAACAGACAATCTAGACTCCCAAAAAGGTATACAGCTCCTCATCAAGGTTATGGCCGTTGGGTATCTTGGTGTCAAAATCCAGAATGTACTTGGTTTCAAGGTGTCGTAATTTTAAAAATCTGTCACCGCCTCTGGGGTTCTTACCCACATGTGCCACTGCAAAGAAGCTGAGCAAACGAAAGTCATTATCATGTTTGTCCTTGAAATGTTTAACCATAGGGTACGCCGGGTCGGAATTTTATATCGCCCTCAGATGTTGCAATACTCTAAGTTTCATTTTGCATGTGGTGCTCCCCACATACCATTTCTGGCAGGGGCAGCACAGGACATAAACAACAAATGCAGTGTCACAGGTCATGAGAGGCTTAATGTCGTGATGAATGGAAGTCACTGGGTGAATGAAAAATGTCTGTATGACAGCATGTGTGCATTTTGTGAACCCCAAAGCAGGAGTAGCAAGCCAATTGGCAGCCTTAGAGACATTAGGTAGAGGAGACAAAAAGCTGGATGCAAGTTTGTCTTTATGAGACAAAGCTCTTTTATATGTTAACGTTGGTCGTGTAGGTAGTACTGAAAGAAGGTCCTTGTCCAGCCTTAAAACCCGCCAATGATTTTGGATGATTTTCCTTACATGAACAGATGAATTGTGAAAAAGAAATTTAGTAGGCGCACTACCTAATATTTAAAGTATAGAGTAAACTTTCTGATTAGTAAATGATAATTTAGATATTATTTTTAGGTGCGGGGGAGGAAAAGTGACCCTGGCACAGGATCACTACAACATATATGTAGAGAGAGAAACGAGGATCCAAAGGTAGGAACTCTCCCGTCCCCTGCACTCTATTTCAAGTCCATCAAATGATGGTTCAACATGGTCAAGTATAATAGTTATTATTCATTCAACAATATATGATTGATATCAAGAAAACAGGCAATCATTCATTAGATTCATAAAAAGACCTCAAAGAGGTTTTAATAATTAGTCAAAATGGATTCACCATTAAAGATTTAAGCTGAAAAAATCAAGCGGATTGTTAACACAGTGTGTTCATAAGAAATGATAATCTATGTATACAGTTCAACCGTGGCTGACGCGTTTCGGGATATCTATCCCTTCTTCTTGAGCCAAATGAAATCAACTGCAAAACATAAATGGATAAAAGCTATTTCAATCGACTGGACAGTAGTCCTATGAAATTCATATCAACATAATGCCTTTCCTCAAGTGCATCCAGAACAATTGCAGTTCAGACAAAAATTTGTCAATGTAGCCCTGTTGGCACAATACAAAAGACATTCTAGCTTATTAGAAAGGAGCTATCCTGAGTTTCAAGGAATGGCATTTTCGGCCCTCGCAGTTAAATCGCTGCAGTAATAATATAGATCCGGAATGTGTACTGTGATGAACAATTCTTGAGTCCTTTTTCAGAAGCCCCACCATTATTTTCTCAGTAACCTTTGTTGACTGGATGACACAGTCGTACCATATTGAAATATAACAGTCCATGATTGCTTTGAACTTGCTTTGAACTTTATTTTGGTTGCATTTTTATTCTTTTCGGCTTACAACGTTTCTCTGTCTTTAGCCCCCTTAACCCACTTTTATAATGTGCTTGTTACCTAACCACCACTATTTGAAAAAGCCTTTCGAAAAACCTTTGGAGAATTGCATTTATATAAATATCAGCAGGTATTCCGAATCCCGATAAGATTGTGGAGTCAACGTATTTTACACCCCATTGTGAGGTTGAAGTAAAATCACTCTCAGGAAAAAAAAATAAGAAATTACAACACAATGGCCAATTCCTGGGCCATACTGGATTTCCAAGCCGTTCTGGTTTATATGGCCAGAAATAGGGAGGGCCCTGTCACTCCCTTGGGATATAATTTACCTTAAAGCTCCTCTTCAGATCGGGCACTCATAATATTAGAGCTCCTTCCAGTGGCACTGCCCACAAGCACCATTACACCAAACATATACATGTTGTTGTGGTAGTGGAAACGAGGCAGGCTTCAATGTATCCATTGCTTTCAATTTTGTGGGCACTTTTTTACTCTCCATTTTGTTTAGGAGTATTTGCCTAATTTTAGTGAGTAATAATGGATGGTTTGGTGCTTATCTTGGGACTTACATCAATAGAGTCTGTGTAAAACGCTTGTGTATTCTAACATTCTACAGTTAATGTACATAAAGGTAATAATGGGCGAGAGTGCAGTATTTGCAGATTAGCCCTTGTCAAAAGTATTCATATAAACTATAAATCATTTAAAGTTTGCAGAATTACCAACGTTTCAGGGATTTGGTGGAACACATTTAACCAAGAAGTCCCTGTGCAAAGGGCACCCTGCCATCCCTTGCAGGGACCTAGAAAATGCCCAACTGGCCTGCAGGCCATGATTTACACGAAGCAGAAATGTTAGAGGGAGAAAAGACAAAGTTATTTTACTGAAAACATTTCAGACTATCCCCTTGCCTCCCACCCCCTTGCTTACATGTGGGAGGCACACCTCATTGTGTGCCGCTGTCTCCAACATCCCGTTGCGACACTGGTTCCATTCACTTGCGTGTATGGGAACCAGCACCACTCTTTAAAAAAATAAATGTCATTGAGTCGGGAGCGGGGGACACCCCCGCAACCCCTGCGCACATTACAGTGAAGAAGGGTGGGGGGACACCTCTGCAGCCCCTGCTGCCCTTCTTTATTGTAATGGTTTGTATGGCATATTTGTTTGTATTTTTAGGCTACAGCCTAAATTCAGTCAGCTGAATTGAGCTGCCTTTACATCCACCATTAGTAGTTGTGTGTTTATCTTGCATGCTGTACTATTGGCTTGTATTGAGAGCTTTTGAGCATCATCCGCCAATGTATTATTATTACTTCATCATAGGCATTATTTGCATACTGCCTCAGCACATTCCATGATTAGCTTGGTAAGGCCTGTATATTTGAGACACTATGCTAAACTGAGTTACTATTGCATCCACCATTGGTACAGATGTTTGTTTATCTTGCATGACTGACCTGTTCACTCATATTAATATCTTTTGAGGTACATCTTGCACGCCATCTTATTACCTTGTTATACACATGGCCTGCATACTGACTTCAGCTCACTGTACACTTTCCTTGTGCTCTATGCTATCAATTGTCAAGCATAACAAGCGTACCCCTGGCCCCATCTTTTACAAAATGCGGGCAACCCCTCAATAACATGGGAAACTTAGAGGGATGACTTTTGATTATGTCACAGCCATCCATGGTCCCAACTTCAACGTGGAAAGGTGCAGAGCACTATTTATTCATTGCTTAGGGTATGAAGTCAGAAGGATACTAAAAAGCATACCCGACCTTCCCCTTACTTCTCAGGCCTCTGGTGAAGGGTCAGATGTGCCCACTCCTTATGAGTGTATCGTTAAGAACCTTGACAAATTTTACGAGAAACTTTTAAGTATTATCTTGCAACAATATTATTTCAGCGCAAGAGAGCATGCTAAAGATGAATCTATTGAATCTTTTATAACTGCACTCAGAGAACTGGCAAATACCTGCAACTTTAGTTCATCCTATAACGAAAGATTCCATGATCAATTTGTGCTCAAGGTAAGGGAACTAAAACTAAGGGAGTAAATATGGGTGAAGGGCGACCCCTCCTTGAATGAAGCTTTAGACATTGCCAAAATAATTGAACATATCATGGCATGTGTCAAACAGCTCAAAAACAAGCAGAACACAAATGCTGTTTGCAGCATATCTTCTCCCGAATCAAAGAAAATAGTTAAAAAGAAAAAAAAACATCCAACAAAACATGTGACAAAAAACATAACAGTACCAAACCTTCATCCACAAAGAAGTGTTATAGATGTGGTAGTCCCACACATATGACCAATAACACCTCTTGCCCAGCACTTAATGCACATTGTGGGAAATGTGGTCAAAAAGGGCACTACACTAAATTCTGCCACGGCCCTTCCAAAAAGGTTATAAAAGAAATCAATGCTCACACTGAAAATGATGCATCAGAAGAACACTCCTCTGAAGAGGAGTCCACTGGTGCCACATGGTTAGTTTGCAATGTTGACTCTAATATTGTTCAAAACTCGGAACGTGGTGTCATCTAGGTTCTAATTGGGACCCTTGGTCAGTGGTAGTCGAAGTGACTGGCTGATGGGTGTGGGGAGGTCCAGTGTGTTTCACATTGTTTCATACTTATGTACGTGATGTCTTTGTGATCCATTATTCCTGCTGTCCTATGAGTTCTAAGCGTGTGGCAGACCATGGACAATAAAGCGTGTCTATAATTTACCCATCAAGTACATGCCATTCTTTTCAATGGTGACGAGCTTGAAGTTCCAGTAGGATCCTGATGTGAGTGCTGCTGAGGGGGTGTAGCAGAGCATGAACACTACCTCCGCAAGTCTTCCCCACACCCAGATGGCGAAAAGGTACATCTCAGCAAGTTCAAGTTGCTGCATTCAGCATATGGAGAGTGCAGAGCCCCGGCAGTGTGCCCAGCGAGAGTCATGTCCTGCACTGATGCCTGTTTGCGGAAATGGTCCTGTTGCTACGGGGAGTGAGAGCACTTGATGTGCAAGCCCTCTTGGGTTCTCCATGTCCGGGCAGTTCCGCAACAGTGCCACTCCATTTGCCAAGGCCCTGGCTTCTTCATTGGTTCATTGTTTGCCTTTGTGTGAGGGACTGAAAATGATCTGCCGGCCATGGTGTCCTCACCTTCCTCCTGGGAGCCGGGTGGCCCAGGAGTGAGCGGGCAGGGAGTCAGAGGTGCACCATGCAGAGTTTACTGTGAGAACAGTGTTCCAGGCCTGCCCTACAGTTTCGAGGGCGGGCTATCCGACCAGCTCTGTGTTTCCTCAACAAATGGTAACATCAGTAAAGGAAACATTGCCGTCTTCAGCTCACGTGGATGGTCGTTGGTGTGCTTATGGTTATTGTCTGGTGCACAGAGTCCTGCAGGTAATGCCTACAAGGAGATTTACGAACTCTTTTGGAAGAGTCTTTTATCATTTTGTTACGTGTTTCCATCAAAACCGAATCCAGTAAAAAAACATGCGTGCAGAACTTTTGAGTCGTTTCAGTGCATTTTTGAGCCGTCTCTGAGAAATCGGGACATTCAACCTGATAAAGTTGACATCGGTGGTGTGCAGAGCCAAGGGGGAGTACAGAGGACATCGGTGGTGTGCAGAGCCAAGGGGGAGTACAGAGCAAGGAGTGTTGTATGATGTGTTCTGCAACAAAAAGAGAACTCCTGAAGTGTCATGAGATTTTGTACATTTCGTGCATTTTTCATCTACTGGATTTTGTTTTGGAGAGTTTGGTGGATCCAGCAGAACTTGACTCTGGTTAGGTTCAGATTTAGCAGTAGGTATCTAATGGGCCTGTAGCAATATGTTCTGTAATGTCCCAGTGTTGTGGCCCACGTAGTTAGGGGAAGGATATTTTTCCCGGGTGTCAGGGGTATATGTCGTGTGTAAGGTTGATGTTTGTTTCTTGTTGCTGTGTTTGTGTCCAGGCCTTAACCCTTTAGAATCCCCTGGATTTTATAGGTTACTTCTGGCAAGATTTGATATACTGCTTAATCTGTACACTTTTAGGGAGCGTGGGTGGTTATAATTATTATAGTTATCTATTTATTCTTGACACAGTATCAGCTCCTTAGTACAAAAGAACAGTTCCAATGCATTTTTGGTCGTCTGTGGACATGATGGTGCTGTTTATTTATATGAATTTGGGGTTGTAATACTATTGTGTTATATTATCAATACAGTGATCTAGTGTGCTTTTTGGTTCAATACCAAATTTATTTAAATATGCTGTGCGTACTGTTTCATGCACATAGTGGTTTCCATTTACATATCATGAGTGAATGATGCGTGGGGTAATGAGAATGTGTTGTTAAGCTTTTAGACTGTTGTCTGCATAATTATGCATTATTAAATTATGTCTTGCAGTCAAATAATTTTAAAATGCGAATTTGGTGTGAAAAAATGCAAGAATATATGAAAAAATCTGATATTTCTCAAGATATATTGCTTAACAATACGGAAACAGCTAAAACGAAATCTTTTTGGCATGATTGGATAAATACCAGAAATAAATGTGAACAATTATTATTGTTCAGAGATTATGTTTTCTCATGTAAAAAGCTCAAACAACTTGAACCATATCTGACAAAATTTCCCAGTAATATCTTGAGAAATCAATATCTTCGATTTCGACTAGACTTATGGGCAACAAAAAATCTATTAGCTAGACGACGTCTAATAAGCCAAGAGGAAAACATATGCAGTTTTTGCGCCGATCGAGACAAGTGGGAATCCATCAGGCACTTGTTGGTTGTATGTCCAGAGTTGTTAAATGCAAGAGAAAAGTACTTTTATGATATTTTTTTCGAGTTACTGTACTCTAACGTCAGAGGCTTTATGGGAGGCTATATTTAACTGTCAACGTCAGAAAACCAACATAACGGTGATTCAATATTCATCATTTTTAAATCTGGTGATAATGAGTCCAATGATTTGGACACAAGGAATTGTATAGCAACAGCAAACAAGTAATTAGGCCAACAGGCCTTTCCTTGACTCTCTGTCATGTTTGAATCAATTTTCCTTCTGCTTAATTTCTATGAATTGTTATTTTATTTTTCTATTTTAAATCATGTTGACATTTTATCTTAAGAATTGCTAATTTGAATTTGTTGTTTTATTTTATTTTCTTATATAACAAAATTGATGAATTGTACAACGACATTTGAAGTTATATTGCTCCTTGTGATTCTTAGTGATCGTGTGGGGTATAGTAACATCAAAACTACGTTGTAATTGCTGATAAATGAGTTGGTTTCGGCCAGCTATATCAAATAACAAAACAAAAAAAACATTATGTATTCTGTGTCTGCATGCTGGGTAGGTGCGGGCGTGTGGTGTGGATAATGTGCGTTATGAGATTTCAGGTGCATTGGTGTTTGTATGCTATGAGAAATGAGTGGTAGTTTTATCTTTTAGACTGGTGTCTGCATACTTATGCAGTTTTAAATTAGGTGTTGTTTTTTCTGCATGCTGCGTAGGTGCAGGTGTGGTTTTGTGAATAAGGAGCGTTATGAGTTTCCGGGTGATTTGGCAACTATATGATGTGTGCAATGAGAGTTAGTTGTAGTTTGTAGAGAATGTGTTATGTTTCAGGTGCATTTTATAGTTATAGTTGTGTTTCATGTGGTCTGGTGTGAGAGTGCAGTAGTTTCAAGGCAAGAGTACACTGTAGTGTCGAGGCATAGTAACCTGTCCTATTTGGCTTTTTTGCCGGATTTTGGTTGGAGGCATGTTGTTTGTGAGAGTTAGTGAAAAGGTTTCGGATAATGTCCCAACTTTCTGGTGTTATGCTGGTATCGTGTTGTCAGTTAGGGTCATGGTGAAAGGGTATTAGTGGTTTGGCTGAGTTGCATTTTGCAGTTTTCGTCTCAGTTACTTTCCTCCATGGAGATGTATGGTTAGTAGATTTGTCCATCTAGGTGTCAGTAGATCCTGTGGTAAGGAATTTTCTTTTTTTTATCTTATGGAAGGTAGTGTTCCTTTGGGGTAATGATGTTTGCTCGAGCTAGGGTTCAAGATGTCGGTGACTCTTACTAGTTTTGGTCTCATGGTGATTAGTTTTGGTGCAGGAAGTTTCAGGCTATCGTCCACCGTGATGTTTGATGCTGTGTAGTTTGCTCATAGTTGAGCCGTTCTGTGCTCAGGTGCAGCAGTCCTGAGGCCCTGAGGGCCAGTCCAGGGCAGAATGAGTTGGTGCATTGGGGGTTAGGTTGGTTAGCCTTTAGTTGTGATTGTGAGCATGGGTATGCATGGTGTTGCATGCCTGGGATCCTGAGGGGCAGCTCAGGGCAAGTGGTTGTGCAGTTTTTTTTTTGTTGTTCCTCAATGGTATTCCTGTCAGTTTTTAGTTGGCGGTGTGAGGAACAGTAATATCCTTTTTCCACATAAGTGGGCTTTGCTTCTATTTTGATGGTGTGTAAGGAAAGTAATGTAAGGAGGGAGTGAGTGGTCCATGACTCCATACTTGGAGTGGCTCCTGGTATTCTGTTTGGTCTGGGTTTGATCTGGTGCGACGTTATTACCTTTTTGTTCTCCCATTTTAACTCTATCTTTTCCTTACATTGTCGGCCGTTTTGTGGAAAAGGTTAGGGTGCTAGTCATGTGTGCATAGGGCGGTGGTAACTTTGTGGGTCACTTTATTTCATTGCGTTCCTAGTTTTGTGTAATTTGTAATGGAGGGCAAAGTGTAGTACTGTGTCTTAGTGGTATGATGTAATTGCTCAGAACGCAGTGTCATCTCGGTTCTAATAGGGACCATTGGTCAGTGATGGTGAGAGTGGCTGGTTGATGGGTGTGGGGCAGTCCAGTGTTTTTCACATTGTTTCATACTTTTGTATGTGATGTCTTTATGATCCATTATTTCTGCTGCCCTATGAATCCTAAGTGTGTGGCAGACCATGGACAATAAAGCGTGTCTATAATTTACCCATCAAGTGCATGTCCATCTTTACAGAAACCACACTGAAAGGTATATATTAATGAAACACCCGTCAGGATGCTAATTGATTCGGGATCTGACTATACCATAATAAATAGAGAAACATGGCAGTCTCAAACCCTCATATGTTAAGGCTAGTGCGTATGGTGGGTCCAGAATTATCATGTTAGGGTGGTTTAATGTAAATCTAAAATGTAAAGGTAGGACCACAAAGAGCAAAATATATGTCTCTGATAAATGTGGCTGCCTACTAGGATAGTTTCAACAAATTGATCCCAAAGTACTGGGTTGTGTCTCCACCATATCGGCCAATCCAGAAGAAAAAGTATGAGATGTATTTAGGGAAGAAATGAGTTGCTTCAAAGGGAAATGTCATAGGATTAAAATCGAAGAAGGGTGCCACACCTGTCACTGCAAAAGTGACTTGTATCCCAATCGCATTTAGGCACATAATCACCAAAGAGATCAACAGATTAATAGAAAATGAAATAATTGAACCTATTGAGGCATCTGAATGGTGCTCCCTGGTGGTAGTAGTAAGACAACCGATTGGCAGTGCTTGCCTGTGCATAGAGCACAGGGCTCTCAACACATGTGTTGTGGTTGACCGTTTTCCTTTACCAAATATTGGGGAAATGATCAGGTTCACAGAAGGTGCCAAAATATTCTGCACCCTTGATTTGGCCTCTGCTTGCCTTCAGATAACACTGCACCCAATACTAGAAGTTTCACCACATTTATTACTGAAGATGGCACATGCCAATTTAAGAGAATGCCTACTGGTTTCATATCTGCTGCTGCAATATTTCAAAGGATAATGTGTGAACTGTTAGGGGGCATCCCAGGTGTTTTCATCTATCAAGACGACATCTTAGGTATGGGATCCTCCATCCATGAACACAACAGCAGACTCATTATGGTGTTAAAAGAATTAAGTGATGCAGACTTCACATTACAAAACTCTAAATGCCGTTAGAACATCTCATATTGCTTATTTAGGTCCTCAGCTATCTGAAAAGGGAATAACCCCCTGAGAAGGTTTAATTTCTACTATCGTACAAGCAACTCCACCAAAAAAACTGACAAGAATTCATGTAGTTCTTGGGGTTGCTAGAGTACTATTCTAAATTCATAAAACAGTTTTCAGATAAATGCTTTAACATTAGGGGTTTTTGCAAAAATGTTCATGAGTTTGAGTGGAACAAAGCATGCAAAAATCAATTTAATGAAATAAAAAATGCCATTGTCAATGCACCCATTCTATGATCATTTTATCCCAACAAAGATACATACATCATGACTGATGCCAGCAATACAGGCATGGGGCTATAGTAATGCAAGCTCCTAAACATGGGGACAAAATCATAGCATTTGCATCCAAAGCCTTAAAAGAAGTGGAGTAAAAATAAAGAGGCCCTGTCTGTTATATGGGCCATAAAGAAGTTCAGAACTGTTTTGTGGGGTAACATATTTACCATTGTTATCGATCACAAGCCAATGGTGGCTGTATTTATGTCCAAAGGTCTGGAAGGCACGTCAAGAAGAAGAATGAACTGGGAGACATCAAAACAAGGTCATGATTTTATGATTAATCAAATATCAGGTAAAGAAAATGTCATAGCAGATTATCTCTCAAGATTTTCAGTGAACAGCTGTGATGAAGACTCAGAAGGACCAACACAAGAGGTATTCTGAGTATTTGGTGAGTCGTTAACCCAAAATGAATGGGAATATAATCTGAGTATTGATTTAGAACTTCAAAAAGTAAAAGAGTATGTTTCAAATGGATGTATTATCAATCATAATAACTAAATAGTCATGATCTGATAACCAACTCTTTTAGATTTTCAATTAAAAATGTCATGTGACTTGTATTTTAATTATTGTAATATTCAAACAAAAAAGCACCTGAACCCAACACAATTCGAGAAACAATTCTCTTCAACAGGGGTATCCAATATTTCTAGATTCTGAAAATAATCATAAAGAGCCATTGAGGGTAATGTCCCCTAGGGATAATTCTTTTGTAATCAACACTTACAACAATTTCAAAATGATAAGGTAAGCTTAGCCAATCACCTCTTGTCAGAGTAATCTGATTCAAATGTCGCTGAAACCCAATCTTCCCTGTTATGCTTAATCTGCCTCTGAATAGTGGATGAGGGGGTTGGGGGATCGATACCTGTAGGTAAGTAGGACAATGGAGTAAGTCCACATTCCTCTCACCAAGTTTTGGTATCATGAGAGCACTTAATTGGCTGCCGATAAAGCATAGGATCACACATAAGATCTTGAATCTGGCCTTGAAATGCCACTCCAAAATCTACCTGGCATATTTTACTGTTCGTGTTAAGCCCCACGTAGACACACAGAATCTTCATTCCTCCGTCACTCCTACTTTCATTCCGCCCAGATATAAACTGGTTTGCTTTGGAGGCACTTCTTTTGATGTCCAGGCTCCCTTAAAGTGGAATCTTCTCCCCGCTCCCATACGCCTGGCTGAAAACCTGCCATCCTTTAAGAAGGCAATAAAAACCTATTTGTTTACTCTTAATCCAGGCTAATCTGTTTTCCTTGTTGCTGTTGTCCTGTCTTGTCTTTTTGTGCTCTCCGAGGCCTACGGGCGTGTGGCACTTTATAACAATTTAAATAAATAAATAAATATTTATAAATAAATAAATGTAATGAGATGAAAAGACTTACCTAAGTCTATCATTTAAAGTTATTCACCAGTATGACCTAGTGTGCACATGTTCATCCACTCAGTGGTTTCTGGTACTTGTAAAACAATCCCTAAAACACAAAGAATAAATGTACAATACATGCCAAAAGAAAGCCGATCTAAAATGACTAGTCTATTCTATATGGTTAATTCAAATTTAAAGAGCCAAATCGTATACTCTTTTCACTAGATGTATGTAGCTTATATGCATCCATTCCCAATGGGGAAGGCATTGAAGCTATCGAGTAGGGGTTTCTGAGATATGACCAGCTCCAAATTCATAAGATCTTTGCTATTGAACTCATCAATATAATACTGTACAATAACTATTTTCGATTCAATGGCCAATATTATTTTCAGATTGCAGGGACATCTGGGGTTTCGGCAGTGGCACCAACATATGCAAACATTTTCATGTTCCACTTTGAGCACACTTACATCCTAGATCACAAACCTTGTTCCTCGAAGATCTGTTTTTGGAGAAGGTACATTGATAATATTTTTATCTGGAAAGGTACGAAAACAGTCTTTTGGGGTTCTTCAAATATATCAATTCCTGTGATGACTACATTAAGTTTAGCATTGAGATTGGTGAGCCACAGTTACATTTTTTGCATGGCCCTTTAAGACTTACTTAGACAATACCGTCCTTACCATCATTTATAGGAAACCCACCAATGTGAATAACGTATTACATTATGGGAGCTTCCATCCAGCACACCTTAAGGAAAGCTTAACTGCTCTTTATGATTATTTTTGGAATCTAGAAATATTGGATAACCTGAAGAAGAAAATGGTTTCTCAAAACACATTGGGTTCAGCTGCTTTTTTGTTTGAATATTAAAATACAAGTCGCATTACATTTGAAATCTAAAATTTAAAAGAGTTGCTTATAATTGCATGACTATTTACTTATTATTATTGATACTACTGATTCCTCATTTACTACAAATGAAATTATTTCAATACAATTTGGCTTTACAGGCCACCGATAGTGTGAGGGAGACGTGAGTTCCTATGTCGCTACATGGTCCATGTGTCAGGACCTTGTTTTTCCCTCTGCACCTTCACTGAGTTTCTCAATTGATTATCAGACATAATACTTTAACTATTACCCCATTAACTTACTCATATGTATCTCATAGAGAAAGGTGTGCCCTTGGTCTGGATTGTTTTGCTTTGTTTCCCTGACAAGTAAACATGTTATCACTTCTTTTATAAATGTTTGGATAAACATTTTTTATTTTTATTTATTTCATTTATTTGTAAACCACGTGAACAAAAGCTCAGAGGCATAGAAGCGCTAATACAAAAAAAAAACACATAACATATGGCGAGCGAGGAACTCAACAGGAGGGACAACACCAGATGTTTTTCTTTCCATGTCAGGTTTAAAGTTGCATCTTCCTGGGTTGCCATGTCCATGACAAATCAGAAAAAACTTGTTTTTTAATCTCCTTTGAGATATAGAATCTTCACAAGGTTCTATAGCATTGTATATATGTGCAAGTCAACCTTCTGGAGTTGAGAATCAGCTGCAGCAGGGCTTCTTTTCTTTAAGAAAATAAATAATTCAGTTGGGGAAACTTAATTGGCTCCTGGGAAACACTTACTTCATTGATCTTGAATGTGGATGCGAAACAAAGAGTAGGAGGGGACAGAGCAAAGGGCCAGAGGGAGCGTGTTCCAGTGGAGCGTAGCTAAAAGAACAATGGAATGAAAATGGGACTGAGTTTTAGGGGTTTGCGGGGACAGTTAAAAGAAAGAGAGATTGTGAGCGAAGGTACCAAGTAGGGGAAAAAAGAGATACAAGTGAAGAGACACAGGGGAGGGGTAGATTATAGAGAGATGTTAAGACTAAACAGAGAAAGTTAAACTTGAGCCGAGAGTGGAATCAAAGCCGGAGAAGAGAAGAGCAGGAGAGATACTGTTGCAAAGGGATAAGGAAAATAAGAGATGGATCACGGAGTTCAAGATTGATTTAAGTGAAAATAAATGGGAGGCAGCAATACCAAAAATCAAGGATGACCAACAGAAAAGTCAGGAAATTAGAAGTTGGGTAGCAAGAAAGGAAAGAAAATGTCTCTCTCTTTGCGGATATTGAACAGGTGCTCTCTACAAGAATGAGAAAGAGAGAAGATGCAGTAAGTGAAAGAAAGAGAGGAATCCAAGTGTGGGATGCATTGACCCACTAGGCTCTGCCCTGCGACATCACTGTGTGCTGCTTTCACCAAAAAGCCCTATGCGCGCTAAAAACCTCTTGCGAAGTGCGCAGGGAAACCGGAAAAATAGGCTGCCAATCTATTTTGCCTGTGTCAGTGGTAGAACAGGAGACCACACTGCCAAAACCTGTCATTGGGTTGCCCATAGAGTAAAATGGAACTACCTGAAAAGGCAGTGCTTTATTGCCAGGAAAACCCAGAAGTGCTCTAAAATCTGTTTTTCCTTGGCTGTTGAAAATGCAAAATAATGATTCCTAAACATCAGAAAAGATCCAGAATCCTTGTTGGGTGTTAACCATCACCTTATCTAAGGAATCCCCATAAAACCAATGTCAGGAGAAGCAGATTTCATCACAAGAATATACACATTCAAAAAGGTGCTTGCCTGGGAAAATCTGATCAGATATGGGTGCAGTACCGCTGGCTGCCTGTGTCAAAGCTGTCCTTTACTTAAACTGGGATTTTAAAGTTGTACATTAAAACCAAATTGTTGAAAAGAAGAGACTTGCCTTCAAAAGCAATATAGGTTGCTACTATTCAATCTGTATGTTTTAAAAAGACTGGAATTAGAGAGCTGTGTGTCTATTTTTGAAAATGTGAAGTTATTTTAGCAAAGACAATTTTAAACAAACTTTAAGTGAACTGATGCCAACCACAGAACTTCAAAGGCAAATTCCACAGCGTGCCCCAAACAAAGGTGCCTTCCTTTTGCTATCTGCCCAGGAACTCTCAGTTAGATGCTAATGAAAGGAGGAGGAGATTTTGCTCTGCTTCTCTGGGGAGAGACAATAGGCTTCCTGGACTGAAAGGGAATGCAAATTCAGGTGTCAACAGAAACTACTGCCAGCAGGAAGAGAGGCCTGGATTGCTCTTGGCCCAGCAAAACCTTGGGGGCGGGACCAGACAGATATGTGTATCTGTAAGCCACAAGAAAATATCTTTTTGAAAAAGACGCACAGAGAATTGTGCAAAATGTGTAAAAATCTGTAAAATATATGCTGTTAACATGAAAATTCTGCTCACAGTTTGAAACTACTCTGAACTCTGTGCTATGTTCAGAGACAGGACTACCGAAATTGTGATTTTGTAGCAATTGTGATGATGCTAGAAATATGAAACTTAACAGGATTATGCCCAGATGTCATGCGCATACATGTAGAAAAATGTGGACAAATCTGACATAGGGTGCACAACCAAAAGCGCGAAAAACTGTCAAATCTGAACTAAAGCTCTCACTGAGACGGGACTCGGACGGATATTTGCTCAACTAAATCTGTGATGTAAATGTGTACTGTTAGCAAGTTGGTTATATTGTAAATAAACTTTATGTGAAAAATAGATTTACTGTACAGAAACAAAGGGAAGGTACTCCCTGGATTGTAAAATACTGCATCAGCATGACACCATGTGTTCTTCTCAAATCAGGAGAGAAGACAGACCCTAACCAATACGATTCCTAAAGGGTGTGCCCAGTATAATTCAGCCTACCCACCCCTTAGGGAAATACATAAATAGGGACAGTTTAGGACCTAGACAGACACACACAGATTCACCCATCAACTGATTACTGGCGAAGCATTTTGCAGGAGAAACCCATATCCAAGACTCCAGAACTTTGAAAGCAGAGAGGCCCAATTTCAAAGCTGAACCCCTCACAGCTTGGCCTTTAAAATCTTGAAACCTGATTTTACCTCCAGACTTCCAAGGGGCACAACAAAAAGAACAGCCGGGCTGTGCTGTTTCTGCTTTCTTGCCAATAACTCTTGCTAGAATCCAGAGATCCAAACCAGTAGAGCAGAGCTGTAACCAGATAGTTGCAACCGAGAACCAACCCATCAGATCCAGTCCAGAGGCCGTGCAGTGTCCAGAGTGCCGTGCTGAGTGCAGAACCGAGCACCCTGAATCCTGTCCGGTGGGCTAGCAGAATTCCAGTCCAGAAATCGTTTGACCAGATCCTTGACGGGCCCATTCCAAACAGTGGTAGTGAGTATCTACAGCATAGAATTGTCACTAGCAAGTATCTTATCCTTATGTAATCCTATCCAAACCCATTCTATCATATCCAGAACTGCATTGTAGAAAATCTTTTGTCTTTTCTGAATCTTTCTCTCATTCCTATAGTCCTTTGGTAATGGTAGTAATAATATCATCTTTGCGCTAATATATTTGCTGAAGAAAGACAAATGTCTCGGTGGGCAAAAGCCAGGCAGAGGCGTCACTGATCTGGTGGCTGTACCGTTGGGAATCTTGTATCTTCATAGACTCCCTAGTATAAGAAACTTTTTTTAATTTTTTTTAAAAAGCGCATCTTTCATTTGAGAATTTTGACTCTTTCTGAGAAAAACCGTCATAACTTCCGTAAATTTAAGTGTCAAATTGAAGCTAACATCCTCAGCTTTCCAACAAATCCAAAACTGCATTCCATGTTTCTATAGTTTTTCCGCAATCGCGTTTCTCGCACGCGGAAAGGTTTGCCGCAAATTTTTCGTTTGGCTCAATTTCATCACGTGTGAACAACTTCTTTGCATCCGACCTCAGAATTCAGTTTTCAATCTGCTAGTTATTCAATCATCATTGCTAGTGTTTATCTGAAACTATACAAAGCGGCTCCCACTAGTTTTTAATCCAATTTAGTAAATTAAATCCATTTTTCAGTGTTTTTCCCACTCATTCCAAGCCACGTTCATTCCTGTTTCTCTCTCTATGCTTGCTGGGGGGAATGGGGATTGAAACTGTATTTGTTGAGTGTTTATTCATGAAACCTGTGTTCTCTCCTTCCATCTCTTTACCTTGCATATTGGGGGGGGATTGAGTATTCTGCAGGGGGAAAGAGTGGCATTGCATTTGACTGAACTCACACAAACCGTGGGATTCATGGAATTAATGTGCGCTGAAAATGTCAGCGTAAGCGTGCGAATCGCAGTGCCAGTGTGAAAATTGAAGCGAAACCCGCTCACAGCGATTCATGGAAGTCTGTGCGCGTGGAAATCCATGGATGTGTGCTAAAATCCTGCTTGGCGCACACGTCTTGAAACAGCGTGCGCTGAGCGAACAGCAAAAGGGCACATAGCGCGGCGCACACAACAAAAGTAGGGGCGTGACACGCGGAATGGGGAACAACGTGTGAAAATGTGAGCGTCACAGGGGAAGTACAGGAGGCAAGTGCGCGGAATGCCCACACGCTCGCCTACAACACGTATTCATGGAATCAAACGGGGCCAATGCGTGCGCCAAAAAATATACGCTAATCCGGAAACACGTACGCCAGCAGGAAGCATGCGTATGTGGACCCGCGCAGCATAAAAGTGCGCGCAAACAACAAACAAGCTCAGACCAGGATGAATATACCGTTCCTAGCAGCAGTGGTCGTGGGATACCGCAGGAGGATGAGGAGGATAGTCAGGCCCAGAATTTTTACACCCAGAACCAGCCTTTTTGGGATGCCTGATGACCAGGTTTATGGGAGGTACAGGTTTCCACCTCACATAATACTCGACCTGGTGAGTGTGTGGGAGGATTACTTCACATCACCCACCCTGTGCTCCCAAGCACTCAGCCCCCTGGAGAAGGTCCTTAATGTACTGCACCTCTTGGCCACTGGATCATTTCAGCGGACAACTGCCATAGTGGGGGGGGGGGTGTCACAGGCCATACAGTCACGCTGCCTGCACCAGGTGTTGACCATCATGACTGCATGCCCATCAGTCCGCAGGCACCTATACCTGCCCAGAACACCTGCAGAAAGGCAGGCTGCCGTCCAGGATTTTTACGGGGTGGCACACTTCCCCAAAGTGCTGGGTGCCATTGACTGCACCCATGTGGCTCTACATCCTCCCAGGGCAACTGAGCACATCTACAGAAACCGCAAGCACTGGCATTCCATCAACGTGCAGGTAGTATGCGATGCCAAGGGAATCATCACCTCAGTATATGCCAACTATCCAGGGTCCACCCACTACAGTTTCATTTACAGAATGTCAACCCTAAACCAGGACCTAGAAGCTGGGCGGCATGGCGATACATGGCTGCTTGGTGAGTATAAATGCCACTGCACATGCATGCATGTCAGATACTGAGTAATGTCACAACCCCACTAATGATACCCATCACCACCTCCCCAGGGGACAGTGCCTACCTTCTGAGCACCCACATGATGACGCCAATTCGGAACCCCACCATGCCACCCGAGGTAAGATACAACACAGCCCATATTGCAACCCGGGGCATAGTGGAGCACACATTCGGAGTGCTCAAGTCATGCTTTCGCTCCCTTGACCGCTCTGGTGGGCAGCTGCTATACTTGCCCCAGTAGTGTGCAGGATCATAGTGGCAGCATGTGTCCTGCACAACGTTGCAACACGCCGGGGCCTGACGGTGGACATGGTGGTGCCCCCACATCACCAACCACATGCACGCCCGCTGCGCATGGGACGGGAAAGGGCATGTGGTGAAGCAGCCCGTACGCAGCTGGTGACTAATTACTTCACATAAAATCACACCCCTGTGGAGTGCACACAGCCCTGGCACATACCAGCTGACAATCAATGATGATGACATAAGGAACAGTCAACTGCCACAACCATACCAGCCTGAGATTGGTCACCTGGAAGTGTTACATTGTGTGCATCCCTACCTGCCCAAACACCACCAATGTTGTCTCATCAAATGACATACATCTATGCTGAAAAACTCATTACCCCCTTGCAAAATACATGAGAACAGCACCATGTCACCCAACCCCTCCCCAGCTCCACCACCAAGCACACCATGGCATGTCATGCAATGTGAAAGCAAACAAAGCAATGCACAAAACCTGACACAAGTGTCACAAAGTACACTCTCCCTAATGGAAAGTGCCCACACACAGTATGCTCCCAGTAATGTAGACCGAACAACACACATGACCAAATACCTACCAACAATACAATGCAGCAACACATTAAAAATAGCAAAAACATGACAGTACTAAGTTAAAGTAGTGGTAGCCTTACAACCTAATTATGCCAGCACTTCAATCCCTTCCAACTGTACTGTGTTGCTGCCACGCAAATGTGTAAGTGTACTGCATGCAACATGAACTCCATCTCCTAAGTAGACGGCCTTGTGAAGACATGAGGAATGAACCTGCAAATTAGGAGGAAGACATGGATGCACAAGCACATATCAATACACCATGCAGTGTACAATACAACAACAATATCCACTAGGAATGTATACACAGTATTGACTACAGACTGCCCACATAGCTCATGGGAGACCAACATCACTGTGTAATTCACTGTCACATTGGCACACCTGTTGCAAGCCCATGGAAACGGGAAGCAGGAGGGGTGTGTTTCTCACAAACCCAAGCATCTAACCCAAACTCAGGACAAGCCTGCATGTTCCCAGCTGGAATACAGTGGATGCCCATGGAAGCCACACAAGGCAACACACTGTTAAAAAAATTTTTTTTAAAAAATAATCAAAAATCAAAAATGGCCATGTGGAGGGCAGGGGGAGTGGGGGAGGCCACCCAGGAGGTTCGAGGACAGGGTGCACACCAACACCCACCTGTGTGGATGTTGTGAAAAAAAATACCTCCTTGGGCTCATGGCCTGCACGGCTATGCCATTGTGGGAGAACTGCTGTCGCTCTCTTCATCCTCTGCTGGTGCATCAGGAGGTGGTGGCACTATGGGAGGCAGCCCACGCAAAGCCCTGGTATGGTCCTCAATGGCAGCAAGCATGCGGGTCTGGAAGGTCTGATTCTGGAGGATTAAAGTGCAGAGATCCCCATGCACCACCTCACGGGTTGCATGCATTTCTGCACACATGGCCTCGCGTGATGCCCGGATCTCCTCACGTGTTGCCTGCATCTCAGCTGAGAGCGAACGTGTGAGCTGCTCCAGCTGCTGTTCTGCCCTAAAATTACTGGAAGCCTCAAGGTCAAGCAGACTCTGCCTGAGGTTATGTAGTTCTTCCCTCAGGGCTTCCCTGTGGGCCTGGGACTCTATTCATATGGTTCAGCGCAGAGTCTCCAGTGCCGCCCGTCGGTCCCTGTTGGACGCCAACATGTCTTCCCTGTGTGATTGGCAAATCGAGTCTGTTGCCTGCTGTTGTTGCTCCATCTGCCTTTCAGGGGGGATAATGGAAGTGGGCACCCTCTCCATTGCCTGAGCCATCATGTCAACTGATGCTGCCTGTTGGGTCGCCATACCGTACATGGAGTTCTCCCATACGGTATTGCCTGGTTGTGTACGGCCACCGCGTCGACGGGCACCACACCTGTTTGGGGCAAGGCGATCTGCACCTTGCTGTGCTGGCACTGCCTGAGGCTGCAGGACTGCATTCCTCCTCTGATCTGCTATCCCAGGAACAGGATCAGATGCTGTGGAGAGTGACCCTGCATACGTAACCGCCAAAGGCGGACATACCAACACTGACATCCCCATAGGAATTAGCGACACGTGCCAAATTAATAGACTAGTATCAGAGCTCATGGTAAGCAGTTATGTTTACTCACAGCACATTAAATTAAATTTCAATAAATTAGAAAATTCCCAAATGCATTTGGATATGTTACTTCGTCCCCTGGGGTGGATTAACCCTTGCACCCTCCAATGTTTTTACTTAGTACGTTTTTGCCAACAATGTTCTTGCTTAGAATGTTTACATTTTGTGCTACATGAATCAATGATCATGTGATGAACAGTGCTATGGGGTTAAAATAGTTGAGTTAGCATTGGTATATAATGCTTTGGAAGTTCACAGTGCAAATGTTGCTTTATGTACATTGGTTGTACATTGGTGTGTAGACAAATAGACTAATATGCATTTTGTCTCTGTTTTTTGTCTTCCCTTTCCCTTTTTCTTCTCCTCCTGCTTTGACATTCCAACACTATGAATACTCGGCATGCGCTTTATTTCAAGGGCTTGTAAAAAGTTTGTTTAGCTGATCTTGGATTTTCAGATGCAGCAATATAAATGATGCAGTTGTGTGACATGCAAAGAGTTCTTGCGGGTTGAACCACACATATCACCCAGAGAATTAATAATTAGAACATCCCCATAGGAGGACCCTTTAGCAGGTCAAAACACGTGTTGGTATATTTTATGATTGTCTCTGGTATTAGACACTCATATGATAATTCGGTATCTTTCATGATTGCTTTGATATAATCTGTCAATTATTTATATGAAAATTGGGTATTTTCCAGGACTACTTTGGTATTATTTATCAATATTAAAATTTGAGGAATCTACTGTCTAGTATTTGAAAAAATCAATTGTTTTATTTTTTAATCACATCTGAGTCAGTGTGGAACAAAGTGCCCAATGGTGGTTATCGTACTGTATGTTTAAAATCTTCACTCAGTACAATAAATGTTGATACTGTTTCTTACCAAATCTTTTCTGTCTCAACTAAGTTTGTTCACAGATATATGTGAGTGGTTTTTCAGCGTGGGTTGGGGAATCCTTTTATCACGTTCTTTCAAGTAAGTGGGTTGGGGGACCAACCTTCCCTATAAACCGCTGCTAAAATCCTAATCTAATACAGGCACAATCTCACCTTTTGTGCCCTAGCGCACAACCAAATAGGTACTCCACTTTGCCTTCATACATTTGTTAAGGTGCCTGGGTCTGTTATTACCACCAGTTTAAGAGCATACAATCTACCGAACTGTACTCATTTTGGTAAAAAGGCATTGGGTCCACCTCGGTGGATCACATTGCATATTGTGCTGCTACTGCGTACCGCACTGCACACCATTCTAGTCCCAACACAAGCTACATGTGTGGGTCACTGCTGCATGCTGTGGTGGGGGGCTCTGAAAACTATGGTTCAGTTGATTGCTGCTGCTTGATTTCTCTTTCTGGGTTCCCAGGAGAAGGGCATGGGTTGTGTGTTTTGAGAGCTTGGGGGATGCAAAATGTCTACTCATTAGTTTTGGCGATTGGGTGTCACTTCAGCACCATCTATAAGCCAGAACTATATATTAGAGTACAGCTAGGGATAAATGGCATATGAGTATGGATGCGAACCTTGTAGGTTTTGTCTGGTTATTTACCCACCAATTGACTGCCCATAGCCATCCATATTAATCCGTATGGTCGTTCCTACCATGTCCTGCTCCTCGTCCAAAACGCATCCTCCTAGGATCACTTTTAGCCAGGATTTTTAAGACTTATGATCAAACTTTGAGCACCAAATGCCTGCCACAATGTTTTATTTTTATTTTTAAAGCAGCCTTCTGACAGTTCATTACTTATTTGTATCTGTAAAGGTGCCACTGCCTCCACTCTACTTTCTACCCTTACCCACCCACCCCACCCCCAACTTGGTTGGGTTTTGTTTGTGCTATTTTGGGCTACTTTTGAAAAGTCCTTCAGAGACAGCTTTGTTCTTCATGTTTTTGTCCCCAACCAAGGTCCATCTATACTCACCCACCCTCTCTAACCCCACCTTCCCACCCTACCGCCATTTGCTCTACCCCACCCTATCCCTACTCACTCTACTTTAACCCCTGCTCTCTCTACCACCACCTACCAACTCTACCCCCACTCTCACTCACCCCACCCACTCTATACCTGCTCTTGTTACCCCCACACACCCTACCCCCACTATCTCTACCCCACATACCCTACACCCACTCACTCACCCAAACACCAATCTCCCTAACCCCACTCTCTCTACCACACCAACCTACCTTCACTCTCTCTACCCCCACCCACCCACCATACCCCCCACTCTCGCTACCTGCACCCACCCTACCCCCACTCTCTGTCTACCCTCACCCACCCAACCACCACTCTCTACACACCCCAACACACCCGACCCACACCCTCTCTACCCCCACCCCTCTACCACACCCTCTCTACCCCCAACCCTCTTATCCACTCTCTCTGCTACCACCCATTAACTCTACCCCCACTCTCTCTGCAACCTCTACTCCCATTTAACCCACCCCCACTGTCTCTAGTCCACTCACCCTAACCCCACTCTCTCTCTACCCCCACCCATCCAAACCCCACTCTCTCTACCCACCCTCAACTCTCTCTACCCTGACCCCTCTACCATCACCATCTCTACCTACACCCACCCTACCCCCCACTCTCTCAGCTCCCACCCATCCACTATGAATCCACTTTCTCTGTCACATCTACCCCCACCCACCCCTTTTTCTACCCTGCTCATCCTTCCTCTCTCACTCTCACTTTATTTCTTACCGTCTCACTCTCAACCTTTCTCCATCATATTTCCTCTTTATCATCACCCATGCCACCCTCTCTCAAGTGTTTCCTCCCTTGCTCTCATACTCCTTCCTTCTCACTCACTTGCCGACCTGCACCCCTTCTCGCATCCTTCTTCGAAACTTTGCACTCTCCACCTTGTACCCGGGTCCCTTTGAATGCAAAATGCAAAAAGCAGCAAGAAACGCCAAAATGATTGGCTTTAATTATATTTATTTTGTATTGAGCATGTGTAAGTCTTTTTACAATAGAATTGTGTTTCAAAGCACCAATGGTTGTTTTTGTTCTGTGCTTGTTGGTAATGCTGATGCTACCAATTGAGAAAATGAGAATGGTACTACCAGTGCACTGTTTTGAAGATGTCTGTTCCATAAGGCCCATTGCCAAAACAACTGACAATGCCCCTTTGTTGGGTTGGGGATATTGTGGGGACTGTTATACTATTGTTTGGAATCTATCTACTGTTTGGGACATCATCCCTTCAGTGGTTTATACAAGCTACATGCATAATAGCAGACATTGGAACAGATAATTGCGTATTAGAAATGAGGAGAATGTTGTAGAACCTGGATTGGTGAAATTGTATGTTAGAGTGCATGTAAGAGGATAAAATGACACATTCTTTTTTTTAAGGGAATAGTGACTATGCATTGGTTATTGACACCTTTCCTTCATTCACGCAATTCTGCATTGCTTTTGTAATTATTTCGGAGACTGAAGAATTAAATGCATATTATTCAACACTGTATTTGTGTTTGTGAAGTACCATGGCCACCACAGACTGCATCGTTGACACACCCACCTACTCATGCACACTATGGACATCAATGAACTCCATGAATTTACATGGAATGTTGTAAGCAATGGATCTGTTTGAGAAACAGGTGGAAATGGTGCAGCAATGAAAATGTCACCAGCCTACATCAAACATTGTCCTCATATGCACAGCCCCTTTAGAGATCATATGATGATGAACGGTGTACAAAAGCCTCCATACAACAGCAAACCAAGACATGCTGCACATGGCACAAAGAGACTGCAATCTGCTGAACTGATAAACATGATGTGAAACTATGTACCAATATGAACATGGAAACATGCAAATAAATGGAATTTAAGGAAACCTACAATAACATAACTATATACATGAGTCAGTGGTCTAGTCCATGGAAATGTCTGCCAATACCTGGGCCAATGCAGATTCCCCATCAACATTGGCCTAATGCAGGATTGCCTTGTCGTTTCATGAAGGGCTTGCAGAGCATCCCTCATCCTGGACTCAATATCCTCCACTGCCCTGCAAGACTCCTCCGGAATGGAAGCCCATGCCTCCATCAGTCTCTCTGCACCCTCGGCCCTGGCAACTGTTACTGCATGTGTCTGCTGCCTCTCCTCATCCTGATGCCTCAGAAATTGGACCTGGGATGACACCAGGGCATTGCCTTGTGTGCTGACCATTCCCTCCATGTTGCTTCCTCCTGGCAGCTATCCTCCCAAGGATTTGCCTCCTCCGCACTGACACCTCCTGCTACCTCCTGCTCCCTAGTAATGTGTCTCTGGTTCAGGTACTCCCTCCAACTGGGTGAACGTGTGTGTCAGAGGAGTACAGCACCAGCACTCAGACCACTTGCCTGGCATTCTTCCACAGCCTTTTCCCACCTGGGCAGGCTCAGTTATCACCTCATCTGCCTGTGTACCGACTTCCACCTCCAACAGGGACACAAGCACATCCATACTTTCCAATGGTGGGATAGGGGCAATGGAGGCCATGGTGTTGGCTGACATGTAGGCCTCATTTGAGGTTGACTGGGTCACTGAAAAGCAGGAGGAGGGGGCTATTGCAATGACCTGTGCAGAGAGGCAACTGCCAAGCAGTGGTGTTGCCAATTGTGACATGAGGCAGACCACTTAACAGTGATGCTGTGCAAGCAGCTCATGAGTATCATGCACAGCATCAATCATGCACAGGGAAGGGAACAGGGGAGAACAAAAACAACGATCTTACTAGACACAGTGGCCCTCATTAGGACCCTAAAAGGGTGCAGCGCCGTTCAACACTTAGCGCCTTACTACGAGGTCCCTTTGCAGGACCCGACCTGAACGGCTGGTCTAGACCAACCGTTAAAGTAGGGACCCGCAAAGGGACTCTCGAGGTAAGTATGGTACCGCAATTTGCGGTACCGTACTTACCGCCTTCCCCAGTCCCATTGAGCTCTATGGGGCAAAAATGCAAATGGGGAAGGGCCAATGTTCAATGGGGAATTACCGCCCCGCCAACCTTGGAATGGAGTGGTACTTCCCCATTGAACATTGGCAGACTCATTACAACACCGGCACTAACCATGGTGCTAATAGCGCCATGGTTTAGCGCCGGTGTTGTAATGAGGGCCAGTGACATTGAGAACGCGCAAGTGCATGGGAAAAGGAAAAGGGGGGAATTGCATGGAAGGGGGGAGAAGTGGAAAGTGCGAAACAGAGGAGAGATAGAATAAATAAGAAATAAGTGAAATAAATAAATAAATACAAGCGATAAACAGTGGTAGTGCAGCCAGCAAGTGGAAATTGCTGGGTAAAGCAGATAGGGTATATCTGATAAGTGCAGTGGAGGACTGTATGGATACAGATACAGACCTCAGCGCAAGGGGTGGCCCGGAGGCAGTGCAGGAGGGTGGCAGGGTGAGCAGGTACCTGGGCCCGAAGGACAGCGGGTGGCCAGGTGCATGGTGCCTGAGAGAGAAAACAGATCAGCAGGGGAGAAGAGAGGGAAAGGCAAAAGCAAAGAGGAAGGTCTTGAGGTGCATCCGGAACTGGAGATGGTTCTCCTCAAGTTTTAAGGTGGTAGGGAGGCTGTTCCAAAGGGAGGCCCCAGCCGAAGACAGAGATCTACCCCAGCTCATTTTTTTTTAAAACGACTGACCCTGAGGGAGTTAGAAGTAGAGGAGTGAAGGGCTTGAGAGGGCAGGTATTTATAGAGGGATGGAGAGATGTTTGCCACTTCAAGCCACCCACCAGCAATGGCAGCACTGCATCACGGATGGCATCAGTGGAGGGATCTGTCTGGGTGGAGTCATCAGTGAAAATGGGGATTGCTGCAGCAGATGGCCCTGGCACAAGAGGATGTTCTGACCCCTCCATGGTGGACTGCTCAGCCTCTTGTCTCAGGACTAGATGTGCAGCCTGCACATCCCTCTCTTTACTCTCACCCAAGACAGTGGGTTTCCTGCAATGGCCTCCTCCTCCTAGTGCTCCTTCTGCTCCTCCTCATCCTCCTCTTCCTCCATCAACCCCAACACCTCTAATGAGGTCTCCTTGCCTTGGGCTCCTGCGTGTTTACATCACCACTACCATGTCCCTCTGCTGCTGAGGTGTCTACAACGATGATGGTATCCAGGAGCTACTTCTCAGCAGCAGTGCCATCAGATGATGATGCTCCCCATGGCACATGGCTGTCTGAGGGGGTGGATGTAACTGGGCATGCCTGGAGTCTGCTTTGGCCTTTGGAGGGGTTGGCGCTGGCATGCAGCACCACAGCACAGTTGATCCCTCTTCTTCAGTCACCACCACTGTGGAAAAGGGATGATGCAAAATAGGAATCAATCATAAGTCCCAACACAAGTGTGCTCCCCACTATTACATAAATTACATACCATCATTATAAGTCAGCAAGCATCTTCCTCACACACTGGCCCATGCTCGGAAATCTGAATGAATCCTGTCTCACAAGTGAAAGAGAAATGACAAGTTACAATGATGTGGCATGCACATGTGAACATGGCACATTGATGTGTGCCCACACACCCATGGCAACTACTCATTTGACAGACTCTAATAGAAATGATGCAGTGACCCAAGTGTTGCCTGCAGGCAAGGTAATTGAAAGGGCACCTGGCCACATGTTTCAGTGGCATCATAGTTATCTCCATCCATACAGATCTTGCTACATGTATCCCTGGCAGCCCTACATGAAAGTATGCAACACATACATGCACCCATTTCTGACAATCAAGCATCAATGCTGTTGGTCATGATACAACATTTTATGCTGGCATACCATGTATTCCCCTTAATTAAGTAACATGACTGTGCTAAGTGGTCAACCAGATTGTCAAATGCACTACATTGCCATGACACGAAATTCCCACACATGTGTCAGTGCTTCCTGCTGAGTGGATATGATGAAATCATCATTCCCCAATTGAACAACCCATAGAGGAGTTGTGTATGATTTCATAACATGTGGCTTCAAAATCTCAATATGTGTTGTGTCTGTGGCCTTGCCATCAGCATCTCACATTGCATGTACATGAGTATTCTTTGTCACCCAAAGCTGCCAGACTGGACTTGTCTGCTTCACTGATGTGTGTCATGATGTAATTCCAGTGTTTGCATGAGGCCGCATGTGAGTCTAGACTTTTTCAACACACATGTCTAGAAAACCACTGATTTGCTCAATTCATGCATACTCATCCAGGATATACTAAATCAGTGGTACTTTTCACCCTGTGAGAATTTACCAGCAGCTTGGATTCAGGGCTGCCGGTCAAGGACCTGGACATTAAGCATTGAGTTGAGCCTCTTCATGATCTGGTAGAGAAGAGGTTTCACTCGACGGATGCCTGCAGAGTGCACCTCCAGGGAAGACCCTACCTCAAAGGCCGCCCTCGCCTTCATCTGGCTCTGGATTCTCAAGCTGTCGCAGTGCTTCTTGGTGTTGTCCACAGTATGGACTGCCACTCCCTCAAGTTGATGGCAGCTTTGATGCATTGCCACATCCTTTGACGTCCAGAGGCCCCAATCTGCTTCTTGCAAATTGAAGAGGGAATGATAATTGGTCAGATTCTGTTCACTCAGCAGCATAGAAGTTGACAGCCTTCTTCCTTGCCACCTTGGGGGTGCTGGTAGATGGAAAAGACATGGTGCAACTGAGGCTGGTGGGGGAACCTGGTTCCAGACTATACCTAAACTGTGGAGCTGGGCTGGTACTAGTGAGGTGTTGAAATCCACATAAGGTAGATGAGGTGGTCACAAAGCCTGCCAGGGGACTCACAGAAGAACAGGCTATGGACTAAAATCAGATACTCCAAGACAGTGCAAGTTTTCAGCAACCAGTGACTCACTACCAGGCAGCAGGAGATGTTGATGTAATGAGGCAAAATATGCTATGAGGAGCCATACAATAGAAGCAGGCAGGAGGAAAAGCAAGGCACGGGTGTCTCCACTAGAACCATGAAGCAGCAGTGACTAAATCTGAGGAATGGTCTATGTACGTATGTTCTGTGCCACACACAGCGCATGCCGTGCATGCGCGGATATGCTATGTAACACTTTAAATGGTGTGCATGCGCATACTTCTCACCCGCATGGTGTTTTATTGGCATGGCACACCGAAAAGCCAGCTTATTTTGGTATTAGCTGAAGATTTCCTCTTTACTATTGCACCATGAGTGAGAGGGATTCATGGGGAGTACAGGGATGAGGGCGGTAGAAAGGGCCACCTGCAAAACATGGTGGTAAGGTCACAGGTGCTACAGTACCAGCAAGGCCAACTAGGGCTAAGAGGGGACAGCCTGCAGAACAGGAACCACTACAGGTTTGGGAGAAGGGGCCACTGAGGAAGATACTCTTTACTGAGGAGGAGTTGCAAATACTTGCAGATTACATTGATGAACACCAGGTTGACCTATACCCTTGGGCTGGCATTACTCTTCCTGTGCCCGAGCAGTGGAGGTTGTCGCAGGAGGTCACAGATTTGATAAATGCCTGTGGGGTGGAGAAGCTCACTGTAGAAGAGGTCCACAATGGGTGACCTCACTAGGTGTACCAAAGAGAATCTAGGCGCAATGTGGCTACTTGTGGTGGATCACCACATTTTGAAGAGGTGACTTCCTTTAAAGAGGTCACCAGTGGCCTCATCACGAGTAATCAAGTGGTTAGCGTGGGAGTCATGGACACCTATGCTGCCACATCAGATGACCAGATCAGGTGAATGCCATGTGTAAATGAAATATATGCTTTCCTTACCACATGATATGTAATCAAATGTTGCAATACTGTTGGTTGGGGTCCTTCTCTCCCACCCATGATTACTTCAGTAATGCACCCATAGTCACTTCCATTAGATGTTGGGCATCATAGAAGGTGAATGCTTGGTCTATGTTTCTGGTTGGCATTGATCTCATGCGCTCGTTACTGTGCACAGAAATATTTAGTAAGGCCAATACATATATAAGTTTCAATAGCCTGCGATGGCTCATTGCGGCAGGAGAGGAGAGAGGAGATGCAACACTTGAGGCAGACGATTCGCATGGAGGGCTCTGTCTTGAGACTATCCATGCACGATGAGTTATTGGCCTGAAGGGACATTCAGTGGCAAGAGATGGCCTCCTTGAAGCGAAACCTGCATAAAGAGATGTTGGCCTCAAGGGAAATCTGCTGTCAAGACACGGATTCCTTGATACATTCCCTGCATGAGGAGATACTGGCTTCAAGGGATATCCACTGCCAAGAGATAGCTGCCTTGAAGGAAAATATTCACATGCAGTTGGAGAAGTTAAGTGTCAGCATGCATGCTGACACGTTGGGCACATGTGATAACCATCATCAGGAAATTGTTACCATTGGGTCACTCATGCATGCATCCCTCTCACGAGTGGCCTTGGCCAATGAGGGCCAGGCATTAGTCATGCATGGTCAGAGTGACCCATCCCTGGATCCATCACAGTATGAGGGTTCCAACTGAACCATGCTGGGGATGCCATTGGCCATGCCCACCATGTGCTATGCGTTATTGGTTACACCTCCACAACATGCTGCTTGGAGTTAGTATACTCGGGATGTTTGTGTGCACATGGTTTTTTGGTGGGGGGTGATGTAGTGGCTTTTCCTTTGTGTAGTAGTACATTTACACTCCTGTTGTGTCAGCCTTGCATGTCATCTCCTGACATATGTCATGTCAAGTAGCCACTCGGTTATGCTTGAGTGTGCAACAAACCTGACTCTAGTAATCCACGTAAGTGGATGTTCCAGATGACAAATGTGCATGTAAATGATGAGTGAAGTATGCTGTGCATTGCTGTTGAAGTGTGGATGCCGGAGGGCAAAGTGAACTTTTCATTTGTCATGTGTAGTGTTGCTGCTTTATTCCCATCAATGCGAAGGAGAACTGTTGATAGCCAGAGGTTTGTAACCTTTCATCAGCTTGATACATTTTATGTATTTGATGAGGGGCTGCATTGCTTTCCGGTAGATCTGGAGAACATCTTCATGATAAGGCAAGGCACATGCTGAGGGTATCAGAGACATGCAAAAGGAGGGAGGTGCTGGCCAGTGTATGGTCATGAAGGAATGCACTACCCACCAGAGGAGGTAACAGGGAGAAACAGCACACATTGTATCAGGTAGACTGGTGTGTGGAAGGTGTGTAGAGGTGGTATCATGGAATGTCTTCATCTTGCTTAGGAGGGTCAAATGCTCTTTCAGGAACTGTGACAGTGAGTGTAGAGACTACTGTTCGGGAAGGTTTGTAAAAGTATAATCGGACGGAGGCTGAAAACTCCTGTCTGATGTGTCTTACATTGATGTTCCAGCTGAGGAATAGTATACACTTGGTCTCACTTCTCATATGGTTATGGGCCTACAGCAATGCTGACTTTGTGATTGACTACAGGCTGACAGCCTTGTAGAAAATGCTGCAGGAATTGAGGGTCGGGAAGACTTGCAATGGGTGACAGTGCTGGGTTATGGTTGTAATGTTTATGTGGGCTCATTTACGGAGAACAGTGCATTGATGGCTAGTGCATCTGCATGTCGGACACATATCATGGATCGCAGGTTGATAAACAGAAGGGATTACATAGGGTTGTAGCATACACCCAGGGGGGCGGTCAGCCTGCGAAACCTCACTGGGCTGGCTGGCCATCTGTTATTTTTTTCTCATTGCAGGAGCATGTGCAAGCCAGAGGCGAGTGGAGGTGAGCAGGACCAGCAGCAATGGTGCAGAGGGTCCAGCATCAAGATGGCACTCAAGTGAGCATGCAGCTGAGTGGTCATTGGCATGGCAGATGGGGTGGAGTTGGGTGTCAAAAGGATGTGTGAAAGAAGTTGTGTGCCACTGGATGGCTGAAAAGCTGAGAGAGGTGAGTGGTGCATCAGCAGGGTGATCTGGTGTTAAGGTGGTGGATGTGTGAGTGCAGGTACAGCATGAGAGCAAGTAGGTGGATGTTGCATGCAAGACTGCTGGGATAGATGGGGTAGCTGTGAAGAAGATGGGTACAAATGGAGGGACAAAGCAAATGTGGTGTATCAAGAGTGAAAGGGAAGGAAAGGAAAAAGGAACAGTGTGCAAACTGTGGCCAAGAACTTGTTCAGTGTAAGTAGTTAACCTACATGGTCCTCCGTGAGCATTTTTGGTTGCACTTGATGCATGCGACTGAGGGGAACACACAGGCTGGATTTGCAATATTTGGATTTTTGGGCCTGTGACATGGTCTCTTTTCTTTCTACTTGAAATGAGTGTGGACGTGGTTTGTGCATTTTATGGCAATGATGTCAATGGGGTTGCAGTGTGATTTTAATATTATGGGACACACACAGTTTGTCAATCCAAGGCACGCATTCTCAGGGTGTTGTGGTGGGCAAGCTGGAGTTGCCAGATTTCATTATTGAAAGTCATCAGGTTTGTGGCTTTAGTGTATGTGTTCCACAGGAGTTGTACTACCTGGTTCCGTTTGTCCAGTCCACGTGCCCTTTGGCCTGCTAAGGGAATGGATGGTGCCTGTGGATGAGGCCACAAGACCTCCTGCACCTCTACTGCTATGTCATGACATGTGGCTATATTATGCATGAAACAACATACCAGAATGATTTTGCATACTACAAGTGGTGATATATACAATAAGCCACGAGGGAGTGGAAGCATGAGTTAAGCATTCTCAATGTGTGCTACACTATGCCCCTAGTGACTATTTGTGCTGCAGTGTATCATGCCTCACCTAGTGTGGATGGATTCCTGATCAGTGTCAACAGGAGTGGTGACAGCGGGTAGGCAGATATAATGCAAAATAGTAAATGGGTATTGATTACATGAAGTGTCATTTCTTTTGTTTATGTGTGGCATGTGACTGTGTGTGTGATGGTTGATACAGACCTATTAGCTAGGTGTTAACAAAGATTCCAGACGCCAGGACCTGGTGTATAGGGGAATGATGCAAGATGTAACTACCATGAGTGCATCCTGGGTAATATGCATTCACATGCATGATGTGCCCCTTGACATCACAGATCACCTGCATATTTATGGAATGCCAAAGTTTCCTGTTGCAATATATATGTTCAGTGTCTCAGGGGGGTTGCCGCGCTACATGGATGTAGTTGATGGCTCTCAGGACCCAGGGAAAGTGGGAAGCTCAATTCGAATCCTGGAACACTCTTTGCTTTGCCTGCAGAGTGCATGGCATGTCAATGTGCCTATGCACACATGCTAGGATGCAGCACAAGACCTGGCGGAGGCACCTTGATTTATTGATTTATTCTGGGATGTGATTTACCACCAACAATGAATGTGGTATGCTAGAATGATCTATTGGCCAGGAAATGTAAGGCTGATAGCATTTTGACCATAGGTATTACAGGCTGTGAGCACATGGTGGGTGATGCCAGGTCATTCTCCCTCTCCCTGACCAGGTTTTGAATGACATGGGCGGGAAGCAGTGGTCGAAATGAGCGGGAGCGGTCGGGAGCGGTGCTCCTGTTCTTTTTTTTAATTAACTTTTATAGCTCCTATACTTTTATTTTAAAAAGAAACCGTACCGGAATGGTTTCGTTTTTAAATAAAAGTCTAGGAAGAAGTTGAAACTTGCAATTTCAGTGCACCGCACTGAACGTTCCCTTAAATAGTAGATGCAAGTGTTTGGGGGTGTGTATTGTGTGTGGGAGGGGACGTGGTGATGGGGTTTGTGGGGAGTAGGTGCAGGCCAGCAGGGAACATAGTTCCACTACTTCTTTTCGTACACTTCGACCACTGGCAGGAAGTGGTATGTTCCATACACCTCCTCATCTGTCATCCCAAAAATAAGTGTTTGTGTATGGAAGATTCTGTCCCTCCTCCTTCCCTTTAGTAATATCAGTGCTAGTAATGCAGGATCTGGTATTGTGGCAATTGATTGTTCAGTGGAATTGCATTGTGCCTATTATTTGTGGGGTTTCAATAAGTATTTGTGCTTTGCGACAGCTGATGGGTGGCTGTGAGATCTTTCTCCTTTGCAATCGTCTCAAAAGCGCTGTTGATTCTGTAAATGCAGTTTACTGAGTGCTTGATGGGGCATATTTGTATTTTGCACAAAACCTACCTCCTCACACCCATTTCCCCCTCTTAATGGTGAGATTTGCATGTTCCGCCCCTTCTCCTTCTTTGAACTGACCCTTCCGTCGAGCTGATGTCAAGCCCATGCAAAGGGTTTGTGCAGTGCGTAAAGTGGGAATGCCCAGTGCAATGTCCGATATGTGAATCGGAAAACGTTGTTTTGCATTGTGCTAAGTGCACGTTTTCAATGCAAAGTCAATCAGTGCTGTGCAACCATTTTTGTACATTATGGGCTCCTTCTTTTCTGGAGGGCACAAATCGATTCCAAGGAGCCCACAAGCTTTCCCTTTGGTGTGCTATTTGTTGGAATACATTTCTCATTTACTTTCTTTTGCAGGTTGTACCAGAGCTTGATTTAAACCTATCTATGTGCATCTTGTACCAGGTAGGCTGTTGATATGCACCGTTATTGTCCCCCAAACAGCATTCTTTTCATTGATGGAGGCAAGCTGGGACTTCACACCGAAAACAGTTCACAACTCACCTACTTGGTTCTCGCGGGCTTCCCAGAGAAATGAATGTGTTGTGTTCTGGCCTCTGCAGCCACCAACAAATGAGCTCCACTGGTGAATGTACACTCCAGAATGCACAGGCAGTCGGTGGAGTATTATGACTCGGCCACATCATGAAAAACGGCCATGGGAATGCACCCACCCACAGCAAGAAAGGACCAAAACACTGCCATTATTGCATTCCACAACTTAGCATGCATGTGTAGCCCAAAAAAGGCAAAGGTTGTTGGTCACCACACATCTGCCTTTCTGTCCACATGCCACATATTCAAATGCTAGTTCAGATAATATGGGTGTGAGGAATTGCCATCTGGCAAGGGTGCAGAGCCCTGGCATTTTTATTGTTGTTATTTAACAGAATGATGACAGTAGTTCCATCTCCAGAATGAATAATCTGTTATACAGACTCCCCTTATCCGTAGACTCCAGTCTAAAAGCATAGTGCACTCATGCCCTGTCACATCAGTAGCCTGATCCGCGGCACCTGCTCCACTTGTGGCAAAGAGCAGGTTTGCAGGTCACGAGAGGACCACTTGACAGCCACAGAGACAGGCAAGTCCCTGTGGAGCAGAGGCAGCATTTAAGATATGCCTCTCTGTACCCCAACTATGATGATCACAAGCAACCCAGGCTGGTGGTAGGGTAAACGCTAAATAAAAGCTATGCCAAAGTTTATTCATAGTGCATGGTGCAACTTATGATCAAAACCGCCACATTCCAATTGATATTGCACATGTGTCAGCTCCTGTTAGCTCTGCTGTTGAAGGTGATGTGTATTCTGATCAGCCGGGTTTAGCCTGCCAAGTGGCAGGTCAGGAACATGGAGGGCAGACCTCCTCTTTGATCTCTTTGTGAGGGCAGGAAACAACCTCTGCCCGAGACAGCCAAACAACATGCAGCTGTCATGGGCCCAGGCATCAAATGACCACACCCATTGAGTAGCCTCACACCAGGGTGCTGCATTTCCTAAGGCCTTTCCTCTCAGTGAGAAGGGAAGGGGGAATGATTTTAATAGGCAGGAGGACTCTGGTCAATGGAAGGAAGCTTCCACTATTTTGATTCCTACTGTCCCTCTCTCTCATTCTTGTCCCCTCCACTTCTGCTGGAAAAAAGCATTTTTGGGTGCAAAAGAGCGAAGTCCATGCCATTCAAGAGCAGGGATTGGACCACCAAGGCAGGCTAGCTTTAGCCGAACCACCTAAGGACTTGTGCCTTTAAAATAATGGGCCTTCCACCCTTTTGACAGATTTACTCAGTTCCTCTTGGATCCTTGAAAGCCGCAGATGTGTTCTGAAAATCTCACTGGACTTTCTTTTGGAGAGTTGTACTCTCAACCTGAGGTGAAGAAGGAAGATCTATCCCCTACCACTCCCAGGGCACATCTGGAGTAACCTCTGCTGTGGATCAGTACCTACCACTCTGCACCGGAATCTCCTGAACAGGGAGATCAGACCCTGAATGGGACCATTTTATCCTTGAGTCCCCCTTGGTGGTCCTCACAGCAACCGGAGGACCAGACCAGCCGAAGCTCCCTATTCTAAATCACTGAACTAGTTGCTCTGTGTTCACCGTACATGGAACAAGAGGGATGTCGCTAGTGCTGGATGCTGCCTTCCTCCACCACATTGAACATTGCTTGCACCCTAGGCCAACTCAGCACTGCATCGCGTCCCAGCCAAAGCTTGTCATCTAGTAGGCCCAAAGCGACTCCTCAATGCCAGGACCCAAACCGAATCACTGAAGAGTCACAAGCTGGCTCTAACAAAGAGGCTCCTGAGCAGGCCTTTATGGTCAGATGGGCCTGCTCAAGAAGCTGCATAACATATCCTAAGTGGACAACATGTTCTTTCCAGGTAGGGCTGAACACTGCAATGTCATCCAAGTATGCCATACAGAAGTCCTCCATCCCATTCAGAACTTGGTTAACCATCCTTTGGACTGTAGAAGGTGCATTCTTAAGTCCAAAAGGCATTACCTTAAACTGGTAGAAGCCTGCTGGGGTTGAGAATGCAGTTTTTTCCTTGGCATGGTCTGTCAGTGCTATTTGACAATAGCCTGAAGTGAGATTGAATGTACTGAGGTACTTGGCTGAACCAAGTTTGTCCACCAGTTCATCTGTCCTTGGTAAAGGATGGACATCAGGCTTTGTGACTGCATTAAGAGCTCTATAGTCCACACAGAATCTCAACTCTTTGGATCCTGCCTTTGGCACTAGTACAACTGGACTGGACCATGGACTGGTAGAGGGCTCTATTACACCGAGAACAAGCATCTTGTTGACCTCCTCCTTTATGTGGGTTCTTACATGATCTGACATCCTGTAACCTCTGCTTGTAACAGGTAAACAGTCACCAGTGAGAATATCATGCTGGCCCCAAGGGGTCAAGCCTGGTGATTGTGAAAATAGGGAGGCAAACTGATTTAACAGAAACGTGCACTCCTCCTGTTGTTCAGGTGTCAGATTAGAAG
This sequence comes from Ambystoma mexicanum, assembly GCF_040938575.1. Lineage (NCBI taxonomy): Eukaryota > Metazoa > Chordata > Amphibia > Caudata > Ambystomatidae > Ambystoma > Ambystoma mexicanum. Next base: position 503,270,005 of record NC_090928.1, on the reverse strand, counting down.
AGAGATTGACTCATTCTATTTTCTCATCTAAAGGCTGGCCTCTGAGTAGGTCATGTAGTGGTTCACTCTCTTCCTCCTCTTGAGCAGAAGCTAGAAGCAAAGCTCCGACTTCTGGTCTTGAGACATAAGCTTTTAGACGGTTGGTGTGAAAGACTCTGGGAACCTCCTAAGGATTGCCTACGTCCACCAGATAATTGACCTCCCCAGGTTTCCCCACAACCTTGAAGGGTCCTATCCACTTGTCCTGTGAGGCCTGCTGCCTTGTTGGAACCATAACTAGAACTTGCTGGTCTTGAGTAAACTCAACCATGTTGGCCTTCTGGTCATACCAATGCTTCACCAGAGCCTGAGCTGCTTTCAAGTTATCTGATGCGTCTGCCATCATGTGTGACATTCTCCTCCGGAGACCTATCAAATAGTCAGTGACTCTCACTGGCTTGGGGGAAGGAGCACTCTCCAACCCTCCTTAATCAGGACCAAGGGGCCTCTAACTGGATGGCCATAGAGAAGCTCGAAGGGACTAAATCCAACTCCCTCCTGAGGGACTTATCTATGAGAAAATAGAATGGCAGTAGAATGTCCCACTTTCTCCTAAGGGGTTCCTCTAAAGCACCTATCATGCTCTTCATTGTACAGTTGAACCGCTCTACCAATCCATTTGTCTGGGGATGGTAGGCAGTTGAGAACTTATAAGTTACTCCACAGTTTTTCCACATGGCCTGCATGTAGTGGGACATCAAATTAGATCCTCTGTCAGAGATAACTTCCTCAGGAAAACCTACTCTTGTAAAAATACCAAGTAGGGCCTTAGCCACAGCCTAAACTGTAACAGTTCTCACAGGTATTGCTTCAGGATACCTAGTAGCATGGTCTACTTCAACCAGGATAAACCTGTTTCCTGAAGATGTTGGAGGGTGTAAGGGATGAACAATGTCGATGCCTACCCTCTCAAACGGGACTCCCACCACTGGGAGAGGCACCAAAGGTGCCACACTCTTGGCTCCACTCTTGCCATAGGTTTGGAAAGTGTGACAACTCCTAAAGAACTTATCTACATCAAACCCCAACTTAGGCCAGTAGAAATACAAAGAGAGCCTTTCCTTGGTCTTCTTGAAACACAAGTGACCAGCCAAAGGTATCTCATGGGCTAACTGTAGGAACTGGAGTCTGCTTTCTAGAGCAGTACAAGCCTTCTGTAGTCCCCTTGTATAGACTCATTCGGTCCACTGTAGAAGAGGCCATCTTCCCAGTATAACCTATGCTTCCCTGGCTCTTGCCCTTCCAGCTGGGAAGTTGCCTGTTGGTGAAGAGCTACAAGAGTAGGACACTCTCTTTGACCTCTTCTGAAGTCTGCCCTACAGGGACCACCTTCTGCTAGTAAAGACTGCAGCTCAGGATGGTCTGCAGGATCCAGATTTCCAACAGGAGCAAGATCCTCTTCCAGCTCTGATTCCTCAGAATCTGGTTCTCTCGAAGCTGGACTACTGGACTACTGTTACAGCCTCTATCTAAATCTGCCTGCCTCTACACTCCGCCCTCTGCAACTTATCCAGAACAGGACTGCGAGACTTGTCCTTGGCCTCAAGCCCAGTATCTCTCCAGGACTGAAATCTCTACACTGGCTCCCAGTGGCTGCGAGGATTAAGTTTAAAATCCTCTGCATTGTCCACAAGGCCTTCTGGGGCCTTGGGCCTAAATACCTTCAACTCTCTCTTCCTAAATATCTTCCTTCTCAAGCTCTTCGCTCTTCCGCCTCCAACTCCCTCAGGGAGTCAGCCTGCTTCTCCAAGCAACGAGTTGGGGGTAGATCTCTCTCCGCGGCAGGGGACTCCCTCTGGAACAGCCTTCCTGCCTCCCTTAAACTTGAGGAGAACCATCTCCGGTTCCGGAAGCACCTCAAAACCTTCCTCTTTGCTTCTGCTTTCTCTCCCCCTCTCCCCTGCTAATTCTTGACTGAAACTGCACTGAATCTGCAACTGGGCCACTCTCACCGATCTTGGTCCTTGGCCCAGCCACTCTCCACTTGCACTAGCAACCCCTGCACTGCGGGACTGTTCTCTGTATCCCTACAGCCCCCTTCCCAGCACTTGTTCTGCACTTACCTTGCACTTGCCACTAGCTGGCCATTTTATTTATTATTATTCTACTTGCCCTGTAGTGCACTTTCCACCCTCCGTTTCCCCTTGCCCTTTTCCCTTCCCTCTACCCATGCACTTGCGCGATCTGAATGACACCTGGCCTAGTAGGATCGTTGTCTGTCTTCCCTTTGTTCCCCCTCCCTGCCTCGTCGCGCCTTGAAACACTTGTGTATAGGTGCGTTTCAAATGCCATATCATATCATATCATATCCCAGGTACTTCACTCTGCACACTTCCAGGTATCTTGACAGTAATGTCATTGCACTGGTAACTGTGCAAGCATTTGGACAGGGCCTCCAGCAAGCTTAGTTAGGTATTTGGGTGCCTTAGCAACGTCCTCTATATTGAAAAAGGATTAATCAACTACAGTTATGCTGGCCCCAGTGTCTCTGATGGCAGGGGTCTCCTGACCATTCACAAGAGCACTGTCTTTGTAATACTCTTTAGTATTGTCTGAAATGGAATTGTAGACATCTATGTCCTGTTGTTCCCACAGACCCAATGATACTAAAGAAACACTGGCTGAGACATTCAAGGGTTCCTAAGCCAGTAAGTGAACGTTTCCACTTGCCATTGGTACTTCATCCTCTGGGAAAAAGGCTAAGGAGACAGTGTCGATCCCTGATGGTTTACCCTTACATCTGGGATCCCCTTTCACATGGTCAGTTGACCCACACGCATAACATTTTCCAAATGTCTTTATGAATGGGGGTTTTGTCTGACCCACCTCTGGTTTAGTACCAGGAGGTACACTAGCCTGATTCGGTTTCCCTTGTGGCTTACCCTTGTTATGTTTGGGGCCCTCTTTTGGATTGGACGCATTGGAATTCTCTTTGTTATCTTTCTTGGGCTGCTTTCCCTCATCCTTCTTGTGAATTGCCCCCAAATCCTTGTGGGTAGCCCTGTTGGCAATCCACAAGTCAGCAGCCCTTGCTAACGTCTTTAGATTCATTTCCTTAGAGTCAGACAAGTGCTGTCTCAGCTCAGGAGAGCAGTCATCATAGATAGATTCCAACATAAACTGATTTCTCATACCTTCATAAGTGTTCACTCTGTAACCCTTAACCCAACCATCTACGTTTTTCAAACATTCAGTCCACCAGGTAGCCCAATGGGCACCATTATGCTTTTTGAGGGTTCTAAACCTCTTAAGATACTGGGAAGGGGTCATCCCATACCTAGCTATTAAAGCTAGCGTCACACTTTCATACTCCCTTCTGTCTATGTCTCCCATCTCCATTACCACATCAGTTGCAACAGGGGGTAGCCTAGAAAAAAGCCAAGGAATCAGCTGATTCCCTGTAATGTCTTGAATCCCATTGTTATATTCAAACACACCCAACCAATCCAAAATATCAAGCTTAACCTCATACATACTTACTGCAGCTTTGGGCATGTGAGGCCTCTTAGGACTGGAAGACCTAGAAGACTCTGGGAGATAACCATTCTCAAGAGACAACCTTTGCATTTCAAGTGCATGATTCAACTCCATTTCTCTGAGTTTAAGTTCTTGATGATTGCTTTCAGTTTGGGCTTGGATTCTTTTAAATCCTAACTCAAGTCTCATTCTTTCCAAAGAGACAAATTCAGGACAAAGTGTTGGACCTGGTGGGGTTCCTGTGGTCAAAGGTTGAGGCTTGTGAGCAGGTAGAGGTAAAACAGGGCCTACATTTTGAGACTCTTCTGCCTCATATAACCCATCAATAACATTTGAGTTACCCTCTGAAACATTATCATCCTCATCAACATTTTCCACATTTTCTGTAGGGGTAGGTGTTTCAGACCCACTCCTCAGACTTTGGTATTCCAAAAATGTGTATATCAATTCAACCTTTTTGCCTTTTACAGTGAGATTCTTAGCTTTACACATTTCTCTTAATTGATCAACTGTTAAAGTGACTAGGGTCTTCTGTTTGTAGCTATCCATATCAGACATGATAAAACAATTGCTTCTCTAGTGGTGCTTAGCCTTTTGAAGGTTATTTGAACAAAGGTAAGAGTAGCACTCTAAATGTCACAGTATACTTTATCCTCACCACTGTACACCAGTGTTAAGCAGAATCACATGCAGTACCCTTTGGGAACATTACACATAATTAAGACTACATGTGTCAGTACAATTTCACCTTTGGTACAAGCCTGTACTACACAGTAAAGTGGTAGCAGTGGCTGAGCAGCCAGACTTATCTCAAGAGTAAAGTGATTAGTACAAAAGGTTACACAAAGGGCTAGCATCCACAGTGATTCAAACAAACACTTACTCAAGGTTTCTTGGTAAAATAATATACATGTATTTACTCAGTCAGTTAGAAAATATGACACTAGCAAGAGCAGCTCAATATCACACACTAATAAACTACAAATACACAACTGGTAAATAAATGAACAAGTTTAGCTCCACTGAAGTGGGAGCAAAATGGAACTTCAAATACTTAATAAAGGGATAAAAAGACAAGGTTATAAGAAAATGCAGCCAAAATGCATTCATAGGCAGGGCAAAGGGTTTCAGTTAACTACAACCATCAATTCTTCTCAATAGGCCTGGACCAAAGTCAATGATTCAGAGACTTTGTATAGGATAGCACAGTTCTGGTAGATAACGGTTAAGTCTTTGCCACAGAGTTTAGAAGAGTTTGGCTAGGCGAAAAGTTAGATGTTGGTTTAGGGAAGGACAAGCCTTCAAAGTCGGGAAAGTTTCAGAAAATGTCACTGCGGCTGAACAGAGTTCTGAACCGCACTAGCAGTGTACCTTGTAAGTGAAGAAAAGCTGTAGCTGAGGCTGTTGTTCCTGGCAGTTCCTGCAGATCTCGCTGTTCCTGAGCTGCAGTCATGGGGACAAGAAGGAGGACGCCGGGACAGCACTCTGAAGAAAATTCGACCATAGCAGGGACAGTGTCCAGGTGGCTTGCGAGTTGGTTGTTCCCACCAAACTCAAGGGAAGAAGTTAACTTTGAAGGGCCTCTCTGTCAATGGCGTTTCAGGCAATTCAGACCTGCAGCAGGGCTTCACCTGTGGACCAGGAGTTGCAGCAGTCACCTTCCTTCCGCTCGTCTTCGGTTCTTTCGTTCCAGTGGTTGACTCTCCTTTCCAAGTCCCAGAGACCTGCTTTTAAACAGTTTTCCCCCATTCATCATTCATTCCAGCCTGGCTGTCACTCAAACAGCAGGGTGGCTGTCCTTGCCGGACAGCCAGCCAGCCAATCACGCCAGAGTCCATTTGGGTCTCCTAGGAGACTAAGCACAGGGAGTTTCGGGCACATCCCTCACATCCTGTCCACCCCAGATACTCAGGCGCCAGAGGAGGGCTTCAGCACTGAAGCCCGCCAAAGGCCAAAGGCCAAAGAACAAAGGGATTGTTAGGGAGATTTCTCACACAAGTGCTTTATTCCCTCTACCTTAGAGCACTCCCACTCTTTTGCTATAGTTTGGGGCTTTGAACTTTTAATTTTCAATGTTTTTTTACTTTTGTGTTCTTTGGTTATGGAGTTTTTAAAACAAACTCCATGGCATCATCTTTTTCTGTGTGTCACACTGCACCTTTAGTGCAGTGACACAGGGTTGTCTTTTCAGACTTCCCACTTTAAACTCAATTTTCTAGGACTGACTACTGTCTCCCAGAACATGTAAAGTTACCATTAACTTTACTAGTCATTTTAAATTTACAGACTCAGTACACCCTATCTTCCAATGGAGTACTGGAGGGGTTAATAGTTATCCCCTTTTGTCTGATTCTCATGGAACATTAGTATGTTCCCCTTTCTCTGAGATTTGGGTGGTGGCAGTGGTATCTACCATTTGTATTCTACTGCAGACTATAAAAATAGCCTTTGGTACCATTGGAGGCTATGGATGTAGCCTCGAACTCAGACCCGGTAATCCACTTTTAATTTTACTTGGTTCCGGTCGAGTTGTTTCGTCATATCTATTTGTAAAGTTCTTTCTAGTGTTTTACTCTGTGCGCCAAACCAGGCTTGGATCCTTTGTTCGCCGTCCTTTGGCGGGCTTCTGCACAGAAGCCCTCCTTAGGCATCTGATTGTCTGGATGGACAGGATGTGAGGGAGGCGTTTGAGGCCCCCTGCACAGGGTCTCCTTGGAGACCCGAGTCCACTCTTGTTTGATTGGCTAGGTGGCTGCCCTGCCAGGACCAGCCTGCTATTTGATTGACATCCAGACTGTGCGAGTGGGGGATTTGGTGCATAAAAAGCCAGTCTCTGGGACTGGAAGGCAGAGTCGCCACTGGAATGAGAGAACCAAAGAGAAGCTGAAGAAAGATGACTGCTGCAAGTACTGGACACCCAGTGAAGCCCTGCTGCAGGTCTGAATCGGCTGAAACTTCAACGACAGAGGAGATCTGCAAAGAATCTTCTCCCCTTGAGCTTGGTGGGAACAACCAGCTCGCCAAACACCAGACTCCGGTCCTCATCCTGGTCAAATTTACTGGGCATTGCTGCAATGGATCGGATTGCCAGTGGGAAGAGAACCAGTTTGGGTTTTAAGGAGCGCACCTTTTATTCGTCGTTTTGCTCCACTGCTGGCTTCTTCCCTGGGCAGTGCAGGACCCTCCAGCGTCCTCCTTCTAGTCACCACAATGGAAGCTTCAGGAACCATGAGCCTGTAGGAACTGCCAGGAATAACTGCCACAGCTACATCATTCTTCTTCTTTAAAGAAACTGTGCAAATATGGCCGCCCGTTTCATCCGACCGCAGTGAAAGCGCAGGAAATCTTTCGTCTCTCTGAAGGCTTGTCCTTCTCTTCTCCTTTGAATAACTTTTCCTCTGACCAACTTCGTTTTGTACTCTTGGCAAAGACTTAACCGCAAACTACTTTGAACTGTGTGATCCTCTGCAAAGACTCTGAACCGATAACATTGGCCCAGACCTGTAGACTTGAATCCTAGTTGTAGTAGCTTTTCTAGATTGTCCTGCCTATAACTTGTTGGTGCTATTGATTTTGAATAACCTTGTCTTTTGTCCCTTTTAAATTCCTGGAGTGCCATTTTGCTCACACTTCATTTTGAGCCTAACTTGTCCAGAATTGATTAGGGGTTGTTGTAGTATATTAAGACTGTGATTTTCTGCTGCTTTATGGTAGTGAACTGTTTTATTACTGATAGTGTTAATAAATGGGTATTCTTTTACTCAGAAACCTTGCATCAGTGTTTGTTTGAATCATAATAATTGTTGTCCTTTGTGTAAACTGTTTTACTGCTCACTTTACACTTGAGATAAGTCTGGCTGCTCAGCCATCACTAACACTTCACTGTGTAGTACAGGCTTGCACCAAAGGTGAAATTGTACTTACTCCTGTAGTCTTAATTGTGTGTAGTGTTCCCAAAGGGTACTGCATATGATTCTGCCTAACAGGGATCAAACCTGGTTTGGCGTGCAGAGTTAAACACAAGAAGGATCTTTCCTAAAAGAAACAGCAAAAAAAGTTGACCCGAGTCTGTTTTTACAGATAGGTCTTGGGGGCCATATTGAAAAACATGGCTGAACCGATTTTTAGCTACCATTGTTCGCGGTCGGGAAAAATCATGGTAGTTTGATCTAAACCACTGCCACCAGCCATTCAAAGTAGGAAAGGGTAACATTTGACTGTTACATGAGTGTTTTGACTCAGGGGATGCTAGGCAACCCCTCCAGCACTCTATAGGAAGATAGTGTGTACTGGGTCTGTAAATATAAAATGACTAGTAAAGTCAATTTAACTTTACATTCTCTGGGAGACAGTAGTCAGTCCCAGAGAAGGTATTTAAACCTTGGGGAGTCTGAAAGACACCCCTGTGCCACTGCACTTAAGGTGTTGTGTGACACACAGAAGAAAAAGATGATTCCCGTAGCTCTGCCCAACTAAGCCATTGAGCTGCTGCCTCTTTCTTCGCTCGCCCATGCATCCTAGATCACCACTACAACGTCCATCGCCCACCGACTCGAACCATTGAAGCGTCACTGATCGACACCTCCTAGCAGCTAAAGCCCCACGTCGCCTGGCCAACTGCAAAGTGTTCAGTGGACTGTCCTTACATGCATCTTTGAGAGCCACCCTTCTACTTGCTGCCACGGACCTCCACAATTCTACGTGCCTGAACTGAACATAATCAGCTTGCATCTACGTTTGACCCTGGGTCTGACTGTGTCAACCCACCAAGAACTGAATCCAGGTACTGTTGACTCTGAACTGCCCCCACGGTCCACTCATACACTAGAGACTGGTTAAGTTGTGATTGCTCCTGTTTTCACCAAGATATGCTTTTTGCAGTTAGCACTTTACCTACCAACCCCAGGAACTACGCTCAGAGCGCTGCTTTCTCCAGTCAGTCGCATCGTCTCTGTTCTTCCTTTGGGGGAGGGTTTTTGTACAGTATTTCTATTAGTTCTACATGCAGATGGTGTGTGATTAAAGTGTTTCTATATTTATAGAACCTTGATTGTACATTCCCTTTATTTTGGACTGTGATACAGTGCTGTTTGGGTCACTATTGGTTCACCTTCACACCACTCTTAAGAGCATAGCCTTTCCTCAGCCCATATTACTACAAAAGGTGAAGGAGGTAAATCTCTTAACTGTCCCTGTTTTACCTTTATGATTGTGTTGGGTTTTGGTTTGTAGAAGTGAAAGGGCTCAGTGGGACATTTTACCCCTAATCATCCTTGTACTCCTGCAAGGCAGAATGCAGTTCCTCACACCGGGCAACAGTGAATCCATTACGATGAAAAACAAATGCACTTCAGATAGATTATAGGCAGTAATCAAGCAAACAATCACTTTACATGTGGGTTTGTACTGATCGGCCTAGCGCAAAGATCAAAACACTCTGGAAACCGACCATAGCAGGGCCACCAATCAGTCGGGAGAAAGCGAAACTAAGAGGTTCGTATTCTAGATTGCTACAAAAATTTCAAAGTTGACACCTTTGCACCTAGGAAAAAGCAAAAAACTGAGGCAGTACAATGTTGAAAAGTACAGACACGAAAATTGTATACTCAGGGTACACGTTTAATAAGATCAGCATTCTGGGTTCTTCAGAATCAAACCTTTTTAAACGCTAAATTCAAAAAGAGAGATCCATGTCAATCAAAATACCAGATGTGCCTAAACAAACACAAGCATTGCAAATGCGAATGAACATGAACACCTACTGCACCTGTGCATACCTTACTGATATACGACATCTCACCCTGGAAGGAACTTGGAAAAGGGCCACAAATTACCAACCAGAACCGTCCTAAAAAAGGCGCATGCACACAACGGACACCGAATTCAGTGTGAAGAATAAACACGGGGAAGAGAAAACAGACAGCAAGAAAGCAGCGCGGATTAATGCAAAGAAAACACTTACTTTACATCTGTGGCAGGGCAATTGCACACAAGCACCACCCTTTCAAATAAAGAGAAACACTTGGCAGGAATATCAAAACAATGGGTGGTATATAGACTTCTTAAAATCCACCATTCCAGTTCCCCAAAAAACTATCAACATGCAGGCACGCTATTTGTAGCAACAGCACAATGATGACACAAATCGAAGGCTTTTCATGTTCCCCATCAGCATATCAAGCATCATATCCAGAGAGATCAGGACTCTAGAACAAATATCTCATTAAATCATATCAGTGCCATGCGGAGGGGCCATTACCCTCTCGCTCCATTCCAACATGTCTGGCCGTGGTGTAAGTTTGAACACATTGTGATGTTCCGTGTGATGTGTGGAGTTCCCACCCACACTCAGTCCATTGGTGGACAAGCACTGCCTTATCAGGTTCTAAGGCACCCTGGATTAGTTAAGCAACACTTGTTCTCATTACAAATGGTTAACTATAGAGCAATGGTACTGCACAATGTGAGGTAGAGACATGCATTGGTGTTCAAGCAAATGTTTGAAACAGGAAGCCAGGTTTTCCCCCAACTAAAGTAGCAGTATGGAGGTACAGATGATACGGGTACAGTAATACATGGGGGTTTAAATGTCCATCTCAGATAAAATCCCCCCTTTCAATTGGAGACCATGACAGTGATCTCGCCTTAATCCAGACTATGATGGTGCACTGGTCAAAAATGCAGTGCCCATGGGTGTGTGCCCACTTGCTCCCACCCCATGATCCCTCCACCAGGATCCACCTCTGGTGGCAGAGCTGGCACGCGATTTTCAGAAGAGCGGGAGAGCAGGGCGGATTGCAGCAAGGATGGCTGTACAGTACGTCATGTTTTGCAAATCTAGCCAAGAGTATTTTACTATCGAATTGATAACATTAACATCTTCATTGTAGACGTGACTGATGCAGAACTAATGCAGACATAAACATAAAAAGGGCATTTTGTGCCAGTCTCCACATCTAACACATTCGTATGGGGGCGGGGGAAGGGGGGATCCTCAGCCCCCTGATGAATTCTTAAACTGTTCACCTAGAATCAGCACCCTGCTCCCCACAGAACAGCTTGATTCCCGAGGAATGTCTCAGTGCAATTCCAATACTAGGAAAAAGCAGGCACCGTCAGTAAGAGTCAATGAGGCAAAGACAGGCCGCGTGTTTAAATTTAGTACTATACGTTAGAAGTTAAACACATTACAGAATGATATAAGGGACTTTAAAGACCTTTTTTGTCTCGAAATACAAATTGGCCACCTTGTTTTAAGAGAGGAATGTGTCATGCGTTGTTTAGAATTCAGAAAAGATAAAAATGGAAGGTTGGAAGGAGATATAGTGAAGTGGATGTGCTTAGGGCAACTTCTGCCATTTTTCCAGCCTCTTCTCAGCTGCATTTAGATTGTGAATCCAGTTATCTGTTGTTATCTAGTTACTCGCAAATATATATTACTGTAATTCATGAACATGCGTATGCATCTGCTACTTTGAAGCCGCTTAATAGAGACTACCCTTCAGATGATTGTATCTGTAAACATTTCAGAAACGTTTGTATTTAGCAAGGAGCAAATTATGTGTTTAATGGTGTTCTACATTGTTCCTCATTCATCTAGATCACATTCTCAAAACAAAATGGTCCAAGTGCTCTCAGGTGCCATTGCAAATTGAATACAGAAAGGTTATTTGTGGGGTCAAAGAGCAGCCTTTGGTAGTCCTCTTTAAAATGCCTTCCTGTTTTTCAACACCTATATTTGTACATTACTTTAAAAGTGCTCGTTTTCTGAAAGACTTGATCCCAGATTCTTTAAAAGTGGGGCATAGAATAATACTCACATTTACATGTTTTCCAGCGAGTGGTACCTCTAAACCCATGTAGACAATGCACTGAACGACTAATACTGGGTTCGAGTGAGTATGGTCCTTCTCGCAATCTTGGTACAGATGCCCAGATTACAGTAAATGAGGATCAGGTCCTCTTCGCTGGATGTGCTTAAACTTCCAGAAACTGCATGGTAGCAGTACAGAGGTTTTCCTGTATGGAGTCAATTGCATCAAACACCTCGTCCATAGCTCCAACCAACTTTTACCAGCTGAGAGTGTTACGAATGGCATTACGTTTTTTTCAAAACTGCTCGAATTTGTATAGTCAATCATTACAGTTTTGCTGATGCAGTAAAGGGGCCAGTAAAATTGCTGGTATTTCTGGTACCGTCACATTAACTGCACCAGCAAAACACAGGTCAAGCCCCTATCAGCAAATAAATGCCAGAATTAATGGCCCCGGTATTACTGGTGCTGGTAATCCCGGCAATCCCCTCCACCGGCGTTTCCATCACCTTGAAGGCCAGCAGGCCTTCAAGGTTGGGATGATCCTCTGAGTTGAGCACCTCGCCCGCAGTAGGGGCTTCTGGTTCTTCTCCCTCCGGAGTTCAGTCTTGGGTTACCGCTGGACCCAGCCCGTCCAGAGCATGAATCCCAGTGGGTGCTGCTGAAGAAGCAGGAAGAGAAGGAGCCCACTTCGCAGAGGTGGCCTTCTTACTCTTGCTTCTTGCCTTGGGTCTTCCCTTTGGTTTGTGTACCTGACTCACAGTCAGATCCGGTGTTACCTGTGATCTAGTGACTGCAGCAGCATTGAGGGGTAGACCATAAGAGATCAACCCCAACTCCACTAGATCATTATCTAACAAAATGCTAGCAGGTACATTGTCCTGAACCAGGACAGTAAGCGCTGCTGTCTTGTCCGCAATCGTGATGGTGACTAGGGTTACAGGAGATAATTTGGGAGTCCCACTAGCTAACGTGGTAGCTCTCAGAGGAGCACTTACATAGTCCTCTGGCATGGGCAGGGTCTTGTACACCACCGTCATGCTTGCCCCAGTGTCTCTCAAACCAGTAGAAGGTTGGACATTTAAGAGGACACTTCTAATAAATCTACGGTATTCTGTGGGATTGTAGCCAGTACTTCTGTGTACTGGTCCCAGGCCCCAAGCGACATTAGGGAAATCTCTGCAGGAGGACCAAATGTGATTCCTGCAGAGGAGGGGAGGACAGTGGCCTCCTCCTATGGCATGAAGTAAGGGTAGGTCAAGCTAACAGTCTTGACTCCAAGTGCCTTACCTTTACAATTGGCTCACCCTTGTGGTCCAGAGCCGCACAGTCCCAACAAGTGCCAGGAATGCGGGGTATGGTACTGGAGCCACTGGGAGCCTGCTTTGCAGCAGGAGGACCACTACTCTTACTCCCACCCACATAGGACTTATCTCGACTAGATTTTTGGCTCTTAGGAGAGGAAGGTTTAGATTTACCTGACTGTGACTGCTTTTGGGACTCTTCAGACTTCTGAGATGGCCCCTTTTCTTTGTCCTTGTTCTTCCCACTGGGTTCCTTTGGGGACAACTGTGGGAGACCCACATGTTAGCCAGCCTGGCCAGCTTAAAAGGATCTACAATTTTCTGGTCAGCAACATACTGATGCAGCTCTGGTGAACAGGCTTCTGAAAAATGCTCAAAAAACAAAAGGTGGGACAATTCAACAAAGGTTTTCACCTTTTAACCATCAATCAAGCCCATCATGTTCCTATGTGCACAACTCATTCAGTCAATCCAAGACACATTCTCTCTTTTCTTATGTTCCCTGAACCTTTTACGGTATTGGGTAGGTGGCTTGCCAAACTTGGTAATCAAAGCAGATTGCATGCACTCATACTGACCCCGTTTTTCCACACTCAGTTTCAGAATAGTCATGCACAGTCTGAGGCACTCTGCTTAACAAAAACCTAGCCCAATCTCTTTCATCAACATCCTGGATTCCACAAGCCATTTCAAATGCTTCAATCCATTGGAGGATCCCTCCACATACACACAAACAAAATCTTTCTTAAACCTGGTGGCAGGGGACCGGACACTCTCACTTGGTTTGGTTGCAGTCTCCACTCTAGCTTTTTCCCACTGGATTCTTTGGCATTCAGTATCACTATCTTTGAGTATCACTTGCTGTGCCAACTCCTCTCTCTTAAGTTCAGCTTCAGTTTCCAACATTTTTATATTCAAAGGACAATTTCATCCTCAATAATTCAAGTTCCAAGGAATTCCCTGAAGAAACATTGCTGGGTTTTGGAATAGAGGCAATAGGAATGGTGGCATTCCCAAAAACAGATTCAATAACAAAACCAGGGACAGGGTCCTTAATGGTTGCATCAACCCTCCATCAAGAGCTTCACAAATAGTCTGGTAGTCCACCAGGGAAGTTATCAGCTCAGCCCTAGACTTACCTTCAAAGTCTAACTCCCTGGCTTCACAAGCACTATGGAGAGCCTCTAAGATCACACTAGTTAATTTACCATTTGCAATATATTCCATTGCTTGTAATGTAGTTATCTAATACACAGCTAAATCTCAAATTCAACAAAGTGTGGACATTTTGTAAGTGGCAAGAATACACACTGATTCTTAAAACCATAAGCATCCCACTGCTGGCAACGTTGTAAAGACTGGAGGGGGATTGTCTGTACTCCTGCCCTATATGTGGCAGAGCAGAAGCACAGAGCACCCCAGCCAAGATTCTCTATGTTTGTTTGCAATGGACGAGCAATCAAGGCTTAGCTCTAAAGAGGTGATGCAGGCTGGTTCTTAAGTACAGTGTAGTACCCAAGTCCCCACACATGAATGTCCACACACTATGTTAGTGATAACAGAGTTCTTTCTGTAAATAATGTTCACGTTATATACACATACAATAACACACTTTGTGCTCAAGCAATTCTATAATGTCCCGGGAGGATAGCTCAGTGGCAACGAGCTCGCCTTGGAAAAAAGACAACACAAAGCAACACAGGTTCAATCCCCAGGTCCGCGCTTAGAAACCTCTGGGTATTAAGCGCATTATAAATATGCAACTAAGACATATTCCTGTAACAGTGCCTCGATGGCCCCGGGCTGTGTGAGCACTTTAAAAATGCAAATATATAAAATAATGATAAATGTACAATTTCCATGTGGTACCACAATTGCTATTTGACTACATTAAAATGCACCAACTGCTGACAGTTTCAAATAGCATGCAAATCAATAGCAAAAAGTATCAACCATAGACTTTGGGAGGAAAACAAGTTGGTTAAACAATTGGCAGAATACTGTGTCCTGCTACCCAGACACAGTTCTGTGTGAGGATCCCCCACCTGGGCAACATATACATATATTGTTTATCAGAGTCTTATTTCCTTCTATCAATGTTCTACTAGCCCAATGTACCTGGTTTAGTAGAGTTCTTCGATGGGTCGTCGACGGATCCTTCTTGAGTGAACTCCATTTTAAGGCAGTAGCCACAGATAATTGAAAAGGTGAACAATGTTGTGGAGGCAGCAGCTGCAGTCTTTGCGGTGCTCGTCGAGGATCGGTCATGGACATCCTGCAATGGTGAGGCATGAAGTGCACCTGGATAACAAGAGTTTGTTTCTGCAAAGAGTCCTTGCTGAAGAACGTAGGCCTGGCAGCAGGCATCAAGTGTGGGTGGTATCATTGACGATCAGGACTCGACCACAGCTGGCTTTTGGATCTTCGTCGGCATCTTTGAGGACTTCAGGTGGAAGGAAACCCACCAGTGGATTCTCCTCGGTTCGTCAGCGCCCTTGACTTTCTCTGGCGGGAGAAAGCGGTTGATGGTGATAAGCAAGGGAGTCCAAAGTGTCTTAGGCAATGGAGCGTTGCAGCTGCGGTCGCCGATGATGACCGTTGACTGCGATGAACTTCAATGTCCGGGTGCTTCGCTTCAGATTCCTCGGCGGTCCCCTTCTCCGGCGGCAATCTTTTGATGACTGACTTCCAGGGAGACTTGTTGAAGGTTAGCTGGTGCACGATGTTCCCTTGTTGCTCAGGAAGAGGTCTCCTAGTCAGGTTCTCTCTTGGATCAGTCCTCAAAGGCACGACAGCTTTCAGATTGTGTTGAAGGAAAGCAGCAGCACTTCTTCTTCTTCCGGCTCGGCTTCGAGAGTAAGCATCAAGTTTTGACTTCAGCTTGTGAACGATTCTAGCCAGTGAGAGGTCCCCAGATATACTGTTCTCTTTCCCATTCACACTGCTGTGCCAGGTCCAGGCAGCCAATCATTCAGAAGGGCATTCAGCAGGCAGGCAGCCAATCAGGCTCACAGTGCATTCAGGCTATGCTTCTACATGCAGACACTCACAACACAGAATGTGGATTGGGACACACCCCCAGCCATTCACCACTCCACACTGCATTAATACCCCTTCCGGGCAGGGCTGTCTCAGTCATTGTGTCACACACCAGAAACCCATAACATGAAATGTACATTGGTCACACACTCCATTCACCCAGGTTCCACCCCAAGGGTGTACCCACAACATACAGTCACTGGGAAGGCTCCAGCAAGTCTGGCCTGGACTTCCCCAAAATACCATATGTGGAACTTCCACCCAGTCAGGGGAAGGGACAGAGTCAGGGTTTCCCAGGACCTTGGGAAAACAAGGTAACACACAATAGAAAACAAAAGGCCACAGGGGCCATCTTGTCTACTATCAGGAATCAACTGATTCCAATGGCAGGGCCTGGGTATCCCAAAATGGAGGATACTCAGAGCACCTGTCAAATTCAGCATGGAGCTGCCACCAGCCTATATCCTGCTCTTTGGGCCACACACAGGTCACACAGGTGCCAAAAACATACACTAGAGGTACCCATGGGTGCACAAGGGTATCCCAAGGGTAGTTCACCAAACCAAAAAGAGGAAGAGCTTCACTGCCAGCAGCCCCACATGGACTCCTCTGCAGCAAATAACACAGAACAAACATGATAAAAGGAGTACAGGACAAGGACATGGAGGCCCTGTCCCTCCAATACATTACCTGCATCACATTCTCATTCCAAATACAGTCATACCATTCATGTCTTTGCTTTACCAATGTACAGAGGTTTACATGTACACCAAATGGCATATATCACCATTTTGCTATCAAAATTGGTGAATTGTTTCTGACTTCATGGTCTCTCTAAAACTATTTCTACTTTATTGCTCTTCTGATTATATGTATAGACAACATGTTTACCACATGGGAAGTGCTCTGTGTAATCAGCTAACCCCCATCATGTAGAGATGGTATTTTCCACTTTTTTGGAGGTATTCCTGCTTTCTACATTACTTCTCACCACGTTGTCTCTTATTTTTGAACCTTGTTGAATGAACACAAAGGGGCTTGTATCTCACTTCCACTGCTATACAGTATGTACCAATGTTTACTAATGATGTTTCCTATCTTCATAGATATGGTACTGAATGTGCTAACAAACACTGCATTCTCTCACTTGTGTCTTTTGAACATTTCTCTAATGTAACCATTCTATTGTAATTCCTTGCTTCCTTCTTTGAAGGTCTAATCAAGTTGCTCGGATAACCTTTTGTCAACACTTTCTTGCTCATTTTCACTGATTCCCTCATTTATTTTGTTGTTTCCATTTTATTAATTTCTTGTTAATTTTCTATGATTCCCTCATGTACTCTGTAGTTTCAGTATTATTATTACATAACCCAAGAAACTGTCAACATGGCAGAATAAGGACCAAAATTCAAGAGAGCATTTTTGTCAGTGGGGTTGCTATGATCTTACCTTTAATCCCCTCTCATCTTTGTAAAAAGTAAGGTCCAGGAAGTTGATCTCTTTATTTTGCATAGTGGAAGTTAACCAAAGAAGTGGATTGAGAGAATACATCCACTGTACAAAGACAACCACCCTTTCATGACTTACTAACGATAAAGCAAAACATGATCTATGTATATTCTCCATTCCTGTATGTTATTCTTGAATAATTTTGAGGTATTACAGTGTGTTCTAACTCAAATGCTTCCACATAATAGTTTTTGCAGTGGAGCTAATAGCTGTACCCCCAGTATTGCGGAAGAATATCCCATTGAAGTTGAAATAATTGTACAGAAGAGCTTTTGCTCTGCAGCAATATATACATTCTCTGGAAGCATCCCTAAGTTGTTTTCTTTGCAGTAGCTGGACAACAATTTCTTAAGATTCTTAAGATTCTCTTGTAGGGGTGTTTGTGTAGAATGATTTGATGTCCAATGCATGAGTAATACCCCCTCCTCTGCCAACCTGACCCCTTTTACCATCCATATACTTAACATAAGACGTTTCTTCATCTACATATTTTTTTCAAAACAAAGGGCCTCATTACACGGTTGGCGGTAAGGGTTTACCGGTACCAGTATTTTACCGGTACCGGTAAATCCTTACCGCCTTACTACGAGGTCCCTTTGCGGGTTGGGGAATTTAACGCCTGCTTTTTGCAGGCGTTAAAAACCAACCCGCAAAGGGACCCAGGGAGCTAATTATGGTACCGCAATTTGCGGTACCGTAATTAGCGCCTTCCCCATTCCCATTATGCCCTATGGGGCAAAAATGGGAATAGGGAAGGGCAATGGTGGAAGGGGGAATTACCGCCCCGCCAACCTTGGAATGGGGCGGTAATTCCCCTTTCCGCCAAGGCGGTGCCGGTATTTTACTGGCATGTACCATGGCGCTAATAGCGCCATGGTTCTCCGCCATCCGTGTAATGAGGCCCAAAGTCAGCACACTGGAAAAGTGGTTCTTATACTAATCTTATACTATCCCTGCCAAAGTAGGTCTCCCTGTGGTGAGTGATTTTGCATTTTGTCTGTATCTTAGGTAACAGGTGGATTAAGTTGACTATGGTACACCTGTTCCGATCTACTATGTGGGATGTATTGACCCACTTTTGCTCTGCTATTCTGCATCACTGTGTTATGATGGAGCCAGAAATAGCAAAATGGCCACAAAACCCTTGTGTGCACCAAAATCTCTGAAAATCGCACTTTGTAATGCACAAAAAGATGGTTGCCGAAACTGCCACGCATGTTGTCAGTGGCGGGACAGAGCTCTCACTCCTGGAATATTTCACTGGGCTTCACAAAAATTGAAAATGGAGTACAGAAGGAAAAAACAGTGCTTTTCTAAATGAAACCCAAAATCTTGCTTTAAATCCCCTTTTCTTTGTTGCTGAAACTTCAGAATGCCAGTACAAAACATCCTCAAACATCCAAAATTCTTGCTGGGTGCTACAATTCACTAAGTTTAAAGAATAATTGTGCACTTGCAAGGTCCTGAAAAGCTGAGAGCATAAAGAGATTTCCACAGCAAAAGTGGCCTGTCTGTGGATGTCAAAAATCTCTGTGCAGCAGAGGGCTGCTGTGATGACAGCTGTCAGGAGCCTGCCTGATTAAACTTTAACATGTATAAACTGAAAATCAAATGTTTGCAATCTAAGAGGCCTGTTACTGAGAGTAACCCATATTGTCATTGTTTTGATTCCATGGTTTAAAATCTTGAATGAGAATTTAGCTGTGATTTAATACAACAAGTTGTTTCGTGCTAAGGAAAAATTCAAAAGAGTTGACAGTTAAATTAAGCTTGGCTGAAGCTACCAAACTGGAATAACAGGTTGCCTCACAGAAGGAAGGCCTTTCCCTCAAGCAGGAAATCAAACAGAAGCGTTAATTACAGGGTTTGGAAAGAACATGGTCTACAGAGGCAAAAGGGAACAATGACCAGCTGCAGAGCAGGAAATGCGAAGTGCGAAGAAAGTCATAAATGGCCTTTGCAAGAAGCAAACATCGTGGATGGCTCCTGGCTTCCAGGGAGAGACCCAAGGGGTGGAGCCAAGAGACCATTTGTTGCTTAACAAGGACAAAGAACCCATTTTAAAAAGACTGATAACTTACTGTTTAAAATTGTGCAAAATATAAAAATAACAGACTTGTGAATCTAAATGTTGGCTGCACATTTCAAGAGGTGGCAAAACTGTGTGACATGTTCTGGAAAGAAATGGCAAAAAATGTGATTTTACGCAACATTTATTTCCGCTAGGATTGTGAAACTTTATACACTTATGCCCATGTAAACACACACTTTTGTAGAAATTTGCTTAAAAATTGGACATTGTGTTCCTGATGAAAAGGGAAAAATTCAGGGAAAAGCGGAGACAAGATCCCACAGCTATGGGGTTTTGAGGAGTAGCTTCTATGGAAAATATGTAATCTGTATATGTGATTGTTATAGAGGTTGCACATGTGTAAATATGGATTGTGCCAATAGAAGATTTTGTGTTCCAGGGGCTAGGGGTGGATTCTCAGCCTCATAAAATAACACCATAAAGGTGACACTCTGTTTCTCTCCTCCTATCAAGGCAGAGTGTAGACTCTGACCCAATCACCTGTCAAAGGGGCCAGTTTAGGCTAATCTAGCCCACACGCCCCTTTTATGACATCTGTTCATAGCATAAATAGAGACAACTTACCACTCAGAAAGACAGACAGATTCACTCACTATCCTGATTCTGGAGGAGCACCCTGCTGCTGAACTCTACATCTTCCCTGCTCCAGACTCCAGAAACTTGGCAAAGCAGAAACCTATTGCATAGCTGAACCATTTTCAGCTAGGCCTCATATTCCAGAACCAGAACCCCACAAACCTAAGGAGAAGCATCATGTACAGCCTGGCTGCGCTGTACTGGTTGCCTGCTGAATATAAAATTCATCATAACCAAGAAGGGCAGATCCAATCCAGTCTTGTGCCGTGCTGTGACCAGAGTGCCTTGCAGATCCAATCCAGTCCTGTGCTGTGACCAGAGCGCCTTGCTGATCGCTGCCCAGTCCGATGTGCCGAGCTGTCTGTCCTAAAACCAGATCGAAATCCCTGACCAGAATCTTGATGGTCCAGAATCCCAACGGTTCTGCTTAAAAACATATCTAGTCCGTATCTATAGGAAGAACTGTGTCACTAGAAAATGTACTTTCCATAGTATAATCCCTATCTTAAACCCATCCTATCTTGTATTCAGAACCTGTATTGTTAGGAGTATTTTTGAATTGTCTGAACTCTCTATCCAAACCATCCTATCTTCCTCCTGTACTAGTATTGTTAAAACTATCTTTGCGCTGATCTTTTCTCATCTGAAGAAGGCGCGTTTCCTCTGCAGGCAGTCATTCTGATCAAGTGACTGTGTTCGTGTGTGGTATTCGTTTTGTTCATAGTCATCCTCTAGTGTAAGACATTCTTTTGTCATTTTAAAAGTGCATTCCTGTTTTCCATTCTTGCGCCTATCTCGAAAAAACAACCTCTACTAAAACGTCTAAAACTCCCTCAGTTTTTGTGCTAGAAACAAAATTCCAACTCCTGCTTGTAGCTAACACCCACAGCTATAAATCATACCCAAATCAATACGGTTCTCCCATTATCGCGAATATCGCACAGTGA
Source organism: Ambystoma mexicanum (assembly GCF_040938575.1). NCBI lineage: Eukaryota > Metazoa > Chordata > Amphibia > Caudata > Ambystomatidae > Ambystoma > Ambystoma mexicanum. Next base: position 503,249,208 of record NC_090928.1, on the reverse strand, counting down.
AAAGTTTGCCACAAATTTTCATTTTGGGAAATTCTTACACATGTAAAACAGCTTTTGATTGCTTCCGACTTGATTTTTAAGATTTCAAATGTTTTCTTGGTATTAAATCATTGCTTGTGTTTGTGAGCAACTATCCAAAGCGGATCCCATAAGAACATATAGCAATTTAAGAAATGTTAACCATATTTGGTGTTTTTGCCCAGTCCATTCTAAGATAACTTTAAAAGCCATTCTGACAGCTTGACAGTCAATTTCGTTTTCTCTTGTGTTTGAAAAGGGGAAAGTGGGATTGATATTCTGTTTAAATTCTGACATTCCCGAATACCTGTTCTCTTCCCCTATCTCTTTACATTGCCTATTGGGGGATTGAGGGATGTGCAGGGGAACCTTTTACCACAGTGCTATCTGATCTGAAACCACACATAAGTATTATTTTCTGTGCTGAATTGTTTGCCCACTACTTACTCCTTGTGTATTAAAGAGATCATTCAGTGTTATATCACCCCATTGGTGATTGCAGTGTTCATATTAAGACATATTATGATAACATTTTAAATACATAAATACATTTTTACGTTTGCAAACCAGCCTGATTCCTGGTTCAGTTTGATCGGGGGGTTCCAGGAGAAGGGTGTGATATGAGTGGTATATCGTTCAGAATAAAGAACTTTTAGACAAAAATAAATAACGATTTCAGTTGTGCACTACATGCTAGGTGTTGACTTGGGTGTGTGCCGTATTAAAATCAGTTACAGCTTGGGTGCTCGTCACGAGATCCTGAATTAGAAACACCACTTGTGAGAGTCTAACACAGCATGCTAATTGAAGGGGTACATGCACCCTGTTGGGCTACCATACTGTGCTACACTGTAAAAACACCCTTCAAAAGAAATCAATATTGCAAAAGAAGAACACCCACTGCACAAATTGTTTGTCAGGGGTGAATGGGTAGAGCAGGATGAGAATGTTTGGCTGAAGGAAATCAAACAACAAGTTACTGCCATAGAATTAGATAAATGGCAGGACCAGGGTCCATTATACCAGGCACTTAGTGAATTGTATATAGCCCCAAAAGTAAAAGAAGAGCAATGTAAAATTACCAAAATAGCGGCTACCTTTACCTCCACATTGGAGTAATACAGGAAAAATATGCCAAAAACCTAGATCTGGCAAAGAGGCATGTACAATCCCTAGAGGAAACCCAAACTGATTTGGACTCTGCAGAGCAAAGGCTACAAAAGAGCCAAGAATCGGAGAGAGAAACCAAACAGTACCTGACAAAAGTAAAGGAAGAGCTGGATCTCCTGCAGCAAGAGAAGGTAGAGCAGAATACCAAATTACTGACACTGCAAAAAGAGTGCCAAGAAAGGTTGGATACTCTACAACAGAGCCAACAAAAGCTAGAGCAGTTAATAAATTATAATAGAGCCTGTGCAGGGCAGATAATCGCCCTGGAAAGGCAGATTGATGAATTAAAGGAGGAAAATAATAAATTAATAGTGAAGGATCTCCACACTCAAACAGATTTTGATGAGGAGCACCAAAAATGATGTGCCATTAGAAAACAGAGGGGCGACCTGGCTGCACAGAGGGGCACTCTAACTCAGGAAAGGGACGCCTTAGGCCAGGAGTTCAGCCATTTAAAAACCGAGCTAGAAGAAAATCGCCTGGCCCTTCAGGGACTGGGTGAACTCAAAATGGACTATGAAAAGCTGTCAGAGCATACCAGGAGTGTATAAGATGCTCTGGAAAAGAATAATCAGGCCAGTAAGGATCGAACTCAGGAGGTGAGTCTCCTGAAGCAAAAGTTGGCCCAATACTCCCAATGCAGACGGAAACCACAGAGAGACAATAAGGCTCTCTGTGAAGAAATTGGATGGCTCCATAGACAGATAGCCATGCAGGAACAACTAATAGAGACCATTAAGGCCTTAATAGAAGAACGAAAGGGTCAGATTTGTGCATGCCATCAGGGAGTAGGGGCTGAAAGAGATGAGGTCAGATGGGAGAGGGAAACCCCTGAGCATAACCTCAGGAACCCTGTTCTCGCCAATTCCATGGACTCTGCCAACCCCATGTCCACCGGCTAACATGAACCAAGGGCCATGGGGATGGTAGACTTCAAACCAATGGGAAATATGGGGCTAGTAGTTCAGCGCCTCCCAGAAATGGATGGGCGGGCATCTATGTACAGGTTCCCAACTGCTAGGGCCATCTTCTCTGATCAGGGAGACTCCAGTGAGGGGAGAATCAGTGAACTGGATCCTCAGAAATATAACCTACCAAGAGGTCAGGTGGTAAAACTTGGTGGGGAATTTCATGAGGCTAGGCCAACTAATAGCATACTAAAAACCTCTTCCCAGCCAGGACAGTGGGGGGGTACTTAGCCAATCATGGGAGCAAGGAAGAGTCAGAAGACTCTTCTGAGCGCCACAGGTCCCAAGAGACTAGGCCCCCACATTCTGCCAGCCATTCCCAAGCTCGCAGAATCCGGGAGAGTCTAGAAGATTAGACATCCACCTCTGGTAGCAGTGCCTCTGAGTCAGAGGATGAGTGGACCAGGGTGACAAGAACTAAAAAGGCTAACCAAGTTAAGAGGGCTTTACTCAAGTATCCCCTGAAGCAGATAAAAGCTATTAGGAGCGTCATCATGCCCTACCACAAAAATGCCAAATATTCGGTTTGGGAGCAACTTGGATTATTTGAGCAGATGATGGAGACTTTCCACCTGAAGGACAGCCAAAGCTGTATTCAGCACGTAAAGTGGACATTTTCCCCTGAGTACTCCAGCTTATTTGCAGGGCTGGAGGATCAGAACCATTCCAGATGGTCCACCTATAGGGCGGCCATCCTGAAACATTTTTCCATTCATAGGAACCCTCAAGAGGCCCACAAGGCAGAGCCTACAACCTACAATGTGGGGAAGACCAGGCCCCACAAGAATTTGTTCAGGAATTAAAATGTGCCTTTGCGCAGACCACTAGAAGGGTGCGCACTGACAGTAAGGAATTTGTGAACACCTTCTTTCATCTTCACCCTGAATACATTATGACCCAGCTAGTGAGGGACTTTCATGAGAAAAGATCACTAGACTAGGTCATTGAACAAGCAACGCGCATCTATGAAGTACAGAAGCTGTTGTAAAGTAAAAATATTAGCAAAAGCACAAAACCAACCAACACCCCTGCTGCTACTAAGGTGGCGCAGGTGAAGGTTGCCCCCATTTTAGATCTGAGATGGGGGGGGCCTTAAAACCTTACTGCGCAGAATCTAATCAACCCCAAAACCAGAAGGCCCTCGGCCCAATCCCAAACGGGGAGCCAGGGAGGTAACCTCATAAATGGGACCCGTAACTCCCCTGACTACATCAGCACATGCTACAAGGGAAATAGACCCATCCTGGGCTATGTGTGGACTCCTCCAGCCTAAGGGGGGTGATCCAAACAGACAGCTGGAAACCTAGGAAACTTCCCTCCTCATTTTTCCCAGGAGGGCAGTAATCCATCAAATGTCGGACCGAAATTCTTCCCCCGGTGCCAGCCAAACTTCAACCCCCAAAACAACCCATCCTTCTTTCCCCACTTTCCTGAGCCTAGACAGCCCAATCCGGGAGAGGGGAGGCCAAGGGTGGAGGGGTACCCAAACTATCCTAACCAGGGGTATTATGCAAGAAGGGATAGTTATCCTTCCCGGATCAACCCAGGGTAGACCAAAGGACCCTGTACCAGTCAAAGCGGGTGCCCCAACTGGAGCGCCAGGTCCAGAACATGTCACAGGATCTGGGTCACATGCTGAGGGCTCAACAGAACCCTCAGATCAGCATGGCGGCTCAGAACTCCTCAAATCCAGGGTCTGGTGCTCCAGAACAATGACGGGGAAAGAACCCAGACAACCCACCGGTTCCCAGGGAGGAGGCACAAGGGGAAGGGGGTGTAAAGCCTTAGAGGAAGCTTCCTTCCCTACTTGTGGAAAGCCCCTGGAAACCCAGGAACCGGAACAAACATCTGCTGTCCCCATAAGTCTGCAACCCAAGGAACAGAGGGTGGGTAGGAGAAATAAAGGGCCTAAAAAGTCTCATTTTGTGGAGGAGGTGCACATCTTCCAGTTTGAAGGAGAGGGGTCCTCAGAGGATCATGGGGAAAAGATCTTCTCCTTCAGGGATGGGGGAACTCCTCCCAAAGAAAAATGGGTCCCAAAGGATCCCATTCCAGACTGGGTAGCTGTGGGGACCTAGTTAAAACCGCCCATTATCAAAACCCCAGAATGACCAGCCCGAAAATCCCCTTGTTCAAACCCATTCTGGTGACTGCCTCCAAAAAGGGGGGGGGGGCAGCCCAGAATCAGAACCAGGGGAGCCCAAAATGACCTCCATATCTAGCTGTCACCTTTTTCTTACAGGTTCCCAAGATCCCAAACAGACTCCTGCCCAAATCACCTCTCTGTCAGTATCCAAAGCAAAGAAATTAACCCACCAGTTGGCCAAAAATGTGCATTATCTTTGCCGCCTTGAGGAAAAGTAGGGAAGATTTTATGCCCCGGTCCAAATACAGGGGCAATGTACAATTTTGCCACTGGTGGACACTGGATCCCAAGCCACCCTTCTGTCAAAAAGGGCCTTTGATCAGCTGAATTCGGGAAGGGGGGAGAAATAACAAATTCCTCTCACCCCTCTTCCTGGACAACTTCAGAACTTCGATGGGAAGGAAATTCTTGTTGAGGGGACTGCGGATTTAGACATTAAAATTGGGCGACACAAGGTGAAGCATCCGGTCATAGTTGTGACTCCAGAGGGCACACCATGTTTACTAGGGAATGACATTCTGCGTAGATTGTCTCCCCTCATAGATTGTGAAAACAAGGTCCTCTGGACCCAGACTAACGACCAATAAAATTGAAACAGATTGTCAACCATGTTAGTTTAAATGGCACATGCCACATGGTTGAACAAAAACCTGACCAAATCGAGTTCCACTTCTAGAATAATCAAATCCTAGACGTGACAGTAATTGCAGTAGGACAACAAACTGGTGATGAGGAGTCCTCTCTATTTCTGAAAATCAACCCTCCTTCCAGTCCAAGGTGGCATTCCACACTGGACGGGAATACTATGAAATTCTATACAAATTCACAATCAGAAAATCACATTACTATAATCCAAAATGATGAGAAATCAGCTCAAAGCTTGGCTGATATTCAGAAAATTGGAGAGCAGTTGTTCATACCTATTCAGTTAAATGAGGGGAAGAACTCTGTTCTTGCCCGAGTATGTGTGAACAACAGTAAGAGCTTCATCAGAGAGGCCATGTTCCGCAAACTCCCGAAAGATACAGCCATTCCCACATTTAAACTGTTGGACAAATGGGAAATGGATCTGAAAACACCCAATTCCAAACATCGCCTGCCTAGCAGGTGTATGCTCAAAATTTCCATAGGCTACAAGAGCATAGTCTATAATTGTTGGGTCGTGCGAGATGTACCAGCCACATTTTATTTAGACAGTGACATTCTCAATCTCTTTGCCACTCAAAGTTTGGTCCCGATTAGGGGGTAATCCCATGGACTTTGATGACCCAGATAAAGCATTTTGGTCAGCTCAACTGCTGCCATATGCAGTTGACATTCAGATTGGAGAGGAAGTCACCATTCCAGAATGGACTCGACAATTCTTACTGGAAGTAAAAATTAAAAGAGGACAGAAACTGAAAAATCCTGACACCTATGTCCATCTTAATGCTCATTTCCAACAGCAAGGGTTGGGGGTAAACCCAACACCACTATTCAACACAGCACATGACACCATTCCAATAGAGGTGGATAACAGCGACCTAAAGAGTATCACTCTGGGTACAGGCACCATTATTGGAATGGCGGTTGATGACCGACATGTTTCCATAGATTTAGGTAACAAACTGTTAGGTCTAATCCCCAAGGACTGTTCTGACAGTGATAGCGACGATGACACAACACCAGACACGGCAAGGGGGGAATTTCCTGGTGTACTCTTCCTGCCCTTATGGTAAGGAAGATGTAACTTGTGACTTCAGGAGGGATGAGGTGATCTTTCAAGTCCACAAGGACTGCCTTCCCCACCTAAAGCCATCAGTCCAAATCAACACTTTGACCAGGGACTTCTCCACCCAGCTGGAGGAGGCCGCTGAGATAGCCAAATCAGAAGTCTTTCCATGCTTCAGGCAGATGGTTGAAGAGAGAGTCAACCTAGATGATGCCTGCAAGACTCTGGAGCAAAAGCAAAAATTGAAAAAAGTTTTCTTAGATTTTCAAGATCTCTTTGCGGAAGACTCATATGACTGTGGTCGCACCGACATCCCCACAACAACAATTCCAATGGACCCTGGCATGACTTCAGTGTTTGTGAAGCACTATCGCTTGCCTCTCAGATTAATGGAGTTCCTTACTGAAATAATTAAGAACCTGGAGTCCCGTGGGATAATCCGTCCAGTCCACAGCACCTTCAATTATCCGGTGCTGGGAATTTTGAAACCAAACGGCCAGTGGAGACTCTGTGCTGACCTAAGGGAGCTCAACAAATGGGTCCATACTTCCCGATGGCCTCTTCCCTACATTGACCAAGGGCTGGTCCAGATCCAGGGGTCGAAGGTATTCACGGCCATTGACCTGACCAATGGGTAATGGATTGTACCTGTCAGTAGGGAGGACCAATACAAGCTGGCCTTTACCTTCGGAGGGCAGCAGTACACTTGGACCCAGACTCCCTTCGGATACATAAACTCTGGCAATTAATTTTACATCTTTCTACATAAGGCCATGCCCGTACCTGGGTGAAAGGGGTAACCTGGCCTATGTAGGTGATGTTCTAGTCAAAGGCTCAACTGTGGAGGAACACACAGCGGAGATCTGTTATGTCCTGACACAGTTGAGGGCTGCCGGAGCAAAACTCTCTTTCCAAAAGGCACAGTGGTGTAGAACCCGTGTCAATTTCTTGGGGCATGAGATAACTCCTGAGGGTCTCTGTCCCCAGGAAAAGAAAGTAGAAGCCCTCTAGAAAATAAAAGACCCACAACTCTGCGGGAACTAATGTGAAAACATAAAAATAATATGAGGCCGGGAAGCCCAAAAGAAACACACCAACACAGGTTACAAAGAACCTACAAGTGCTTTATTTAAAAGCTACAACAGTTACCAAAGTCAATTGACAAACGGATAGCTATTCGGCTCTCAGAGTAACGTAACGAACTTCAACGAAGGTTTGATGCATTAGTAAGAGAGACCGTACATTGGAATACTTGGGCTTTTATATCCTTTATCCAGCCCTTGGCCAACCCCCTCGCGGGTTAACCATTCTAGGGATCGGGCCTATGGGTTCCTAGCCAGGTCAATCCTATAATATATGCATTTTGATTAGTTTTGCTGATATAGTTGTACATTTACACATAGGTCAACAATAGGACAAGGTCTCAGTTTGCGACCCCGACAAGTGGCCTGCATGCATATTAATTATTCGTGTGTACGGAGGTCACAACGGCCAGAGTCTTACTCAGAATGTCATTCGGCCTCCATTTTGATGTTCAGGGTGACTTCCACATTACAAGAGAACCTAAAATGGCGGCTTAATCCAAGATGGTGACTTACATTACTTTCTCTAAGGTCAAGACCTTGCCGCGGAGTTTGTTCGCATATGATATTTTAGACAACTTGGCGTAGGCCAATACATATACAATTGCTGCGATAGGAGGCATAATATTGTTTCGATTCCGACAAACCCTCCTTTTGGCCTATGCCAAGTGCTAATATCACTTCTAATACTTTTGCAAATAACTCCATGCTTTGTCGTACATACATCCTGAATCATTATCTGTAATGTCTATAGCCATTAGGTCGTTCATCAGAACCTCTTGTAACACAAACTCTTTAGATGCTGTATCTGGGGCGTACATTTTTTGCCCCACTGTGCTCACTGCCTGAGCACAGCATCCCCCTAGCATTGCACATACACTAGGTAGACATTGAAAACACCAACAAAGGAATAGCAGGATTCCCAAAATAACCAAGATAACAGAAAGCACCTTCCAACCCCAGGATCGTAGGGAATCCCAGAACCAGGCGCTAATATTCCAATCTCCCACAGGAACATGCACTTCAGAACTAAGGATGTGCAAGTTCTGTATTGCTTTGAAAATTATCAGCGAGGAATCTGGACGAAAACACAACAAGCGGACCCCACTAATTTGCATACTCCACCACGTTCTGCCAGAATGACATCTAATGCCATCCGATTTTGGAGTGCTACCAATCTTATTGCCTTTTGTTCTAATGTCATATTGTAGAGTATATCCGTGGTCCGGTTGATGGTTCTCTCCAGTACCATTGCTAGTCCCCTAATATTTTCAGAATTTGCTATCTGTCCCCAAAATGGCACAACTGATTTTGCTATATCTCCCAATACTTGCCCAGGGGTATCTCCGTTCTCGTCCCGCCGTAGGCGAGCCTTAGAAACCTCCAATGTACTAGCTACAAATACCCAAGGTAACAGGATTCCTAAATAACAGGTTCCCTGCCAATCCTTGGGCAACCAGGGAAATGCTGAACTACCACAAACGAAATAAACAGGCCCCCCTACATACAGAGGCCTGTTCTCCCCAGTCAAATTTACAATGTTTATACAACCTTCAAAATCTCCCATTGGCCGAGTGCCATTTCTTTGTACACAAAAGGGGACTGAATCAGGGCTATGATTAATAGACTAGGAAGGAGGCACGGCATCCTTATGGCCTATCAGAGCCATTTTAAAGGAAATTAGAGTTTGAAAAGGAAGAGATAGTTTATCAGATGGCCTAACAGAAGCAACATTAGGTTTACTTCTATTTGCAAAAAGCGAGCATCCCAGGGGAGTCAATTCACGTTTCTCAAAATCATTTAAATTAGTTCCATCAAAGTTCCCTGAGATGCTATCATTCCAACGGCCAAAGAATAGTGCTCTAAGAGAGGCATAGCAAGCAGTCGTTAAAGGTAAAGGGTGAAAATACCATCCTAGCCCCTTGTTCCCATGTTGCGGCAAATGACTGCAAATCCAACAATTACTCTTATTAAAAATGGCATGCGTTGCATTCATTACTATCATTAAAGTGTTATTATGATACTTTTGTCTATGCTGGGAGTCTCTAGGTGACAGAGTGTGAAGGTGTACAGAGGGAGTCAAAGCAGTAGGTACAATCTCAATTGGCAGTAGAGGTTTTAGAGGGTAAATTTCTTCGAAGTACCAAAGTCCCACAGCAGTAATTACACAAATTCCAATTATTATTAACACAACACAGCAATACGTTTTCGGGGCCCAGGCACATTGTTCGTTGTCCGAGTTGATCACCCCCTTATTTACAAGTCCAGTGCGGGGAGCAGCGGTGGAGGTGGCAGGCATCATAGTTTCTCAATCGAAGACCCCAATGTTCGTTGCTGGCGACACTACGGTCGCGCAACTTCTTAGTCCTTCCCAACCCTAGCCAGCAGAATCCCTTTTTTTCCTTTTGTTCGAAAGGAACTTTCTTTTACAAGAGAAAACTTTCAATCACTTCTTCTTTCCAAATGCACGGAGAGACCCGTGCCGTAGTTCTATTTTCTTCGTCGAAGGTCGTACCTGGTGGTACCCAAAACTGTTTGATCCGGGAACAAGGCGTCGTCACTTCCTGAGGGAAGCGACGTATTGGAGGCGACGGAAGTCGCAGAACTTGAAACAGTGTTTTCCGGAAATGACTTTTTCAAACAGTGCGGAGACTAAATGGACTGTTCCCCAAGCTCCACGGGCTCAGAGAAATTCTCCGACGCACTCACTGCGCTGTTTGCTACTCCAGGATCAGAGATTGTAGCATCAGCGAGGGGTTCTGCTTCTTCTGTAACGTGTGGCGTCGAGTGAGGAGGTTTCTTGACATGCGTCGCGTGGATCCAATATTTTTTTACAGCCACCCGCACTGCTGTCTGAGTGACCAACAGCACCTAGCAGGGTCCCCTCCAGCGAGGAGCGAGACAGGAAGACCTTTCGTAGGCCTTCACTAGGACCCAACTTCCAGGCTGAATATCGTGTTCTGGGCCCGTAAACCGTACAGGCAAAGCTGATTGGACCTGACGATAAATTAAATACAGGTTTTTAGTCAACTGGTTGCAGTAGTCTACAAGCAATACATTTTCTACCTCCCTCAGGGCTTTAGGCTTCCGAAGACCCCAAATGGGGAGACGTTAACACGTCTCCCCATCACTACCTCAAATGGAGAAAGCCCAGTCTTAGTTTGAGGTGTGGTTCGCATGGCTAATAATACAATAGGTAAGGCATCTGGCCATTTCAATTTGGTGTCGGCACATGTTTTTGCAAGCTTATTCTTTAAGATACCGTTATGTCTCTCTACCAACCCAGCACTTTGAGGATGCCTAGCTGAGTTAAATCGTTTTTCAATGTGTAACGCTGTGCATATCTGCAAAATTACTGCTGCAACAAAATGGGGACCAATGTCCAACCAAATTACCCTTGGAAGCCCAAATCGTGGAAAGAATTCTTTTACCATAGTGTTTGCAGTGGTCATGGCAGTAACATCTTTAACGGGGAAAGCCTCGACCCATTTACTAAAAGCACAAATATTCACAAGAACATATTTTAGATTGTTACACCGTTCCATCTCAATAAAATCAAAGTGGATGACCTCGAAGGGAACAGAAGGGGGCCCAAAGCTTCCCCTTGGAGTTATTGTCCCCTCCCCCACATTGTGCTGTAAGCAAATCATACAATTCTGAACATGTCGCTGTGCAGTCTTCAAAATTTTATCATTCACCCAGACTTGTTCTAACATTTTCGTGATCTGCTGAGCACACACATGCGTAGGACCGTGTGCCATCGTAACCATTGCCAGCACATATGAATCAGGGAGCAACCATTTTCCTTCAGATGTATCCACCCAACACCCATCATCATCCAGTTTCCCCATTCCTTCGGCCCACCTTTTAGACTCTTCTATTGTGGCATCAGTTTGAATATCTCACACAGACCCAATACCCTCATCCATTACATAGGCATCTTTTGTTTCCCTTAGAGCATACATGTCTGCGCTAAAGTCTGTGGCCGTTTGCCTGGCTATCTGGTCAGCAAAAGCGTTCCCTTTTCCCACATCATCTATGACCTTACGATGTGCTGCACATTTCATGATCGCTAACTGCCTAGGGAGTGAGAGTGCCGAGAGCAATTGCACTATCAGGGGACCGTGCTGGATCTTGGTCCCATGTGAGGTTAGGAACCCTCTTTCCGACCAGAGCCTCCCAAAGTTGTGAACCACCCCAAAGGCGTACTGGCTATCAGTATATATGTTTACTATACGCCCTTCGGAGAGATCACAAGCTCGGGTCAACGCTATAATCTCTGCGGCCTGCGCGCAGTTATGCGAAATTCTCTTAGTTTCAACAACCGTACTCAACGTAGTAACTGCGTAAGCAGCTGTAGATGTACCATCTGGAAGTTTGAAGCAGGAGCCATCACAAAACAGCTCCCCTTCTGCATTGTCCAAAGGAGTATCTATAAGATTTATCCTGCCCTTCATTTCCTGTTCAGTGGTATACAGGCAGTCATGTAATTCTTCGTCACCGCAAACAGTATTTTGCGGGAAAGGTAGAAGTTCAGCCGGATTAAGAACACAACACCTCCTAATTTGAATGTGAGGGGCAAACAGAATTAATTTATACCTTGTCAGCCGTGCAGAGGTGAGGTGTTGCGTTTGGGTTTTATTCAATAGGACTTCTACAGAGTGAGGTACCATCAAAATTAAATCATGGCCTAGGACCATTCCCTCACTCTGTTTTACAGACGCGGCAGCAGCAGCGACAGCTCGCAAACATCTTGGCAAAGTGCATGCGACAGGATCAAGGGCGAAGGAGTAGTAGCCGCACAGCCTATTCTTCCCTCCGTGTTCCTGTGTTAACACAGCCAAAGCACATCCATCACATTCATGCACAAACAACACAAAGGCCTTGTCATAATTTGGAGTACCCAGAACCGGTGCAGAGCATAACCCGGTTTTGAGAAGCTCAAATGATCGTTGATGTTCCGATTTCCATGGCAGCGGCAAAGAAATGCCCTTCTTCGTCAAAGCCAACATCGGTTTTATCACTAGTGAAAAGTCGCGGATCCACAACCTACAGTAAGAAGCCATACCTATTAAGGCTCTGACTTCCTTCTGTGTATTTGGAACAGACATGCCAGAAATGTGTTTTATTCTTTCAGGTGTCAATCTTCTCCCCTCCTTTGACAGGAGGTAGCCTAAATAGGCGACCTCCTGACAACAATATTGACATTTTTTGAGCGAAGCTTTATGACCGTTTCTAGCTAGATGAACAAGCAACAGTACAGTGCCTTCTTTACAAGCACTTTCAGAATCTGCAGCCAAAAGCAAATCATCGACATACTGAAGCAGTGTACAAGTAGGTGGCAATTCAAGGGTGTCGAGCTGCTCTTTCAAAGCTCTACTATAAATGCTTGGACTTTCAGTATACCCTTGAGGTGCCCGAGTAAATGTAAATGAACGTCCTCCCAAGGTGAACGCGAACAAATATCTACTCTCCTTGTGTATAGGAATGCTAAAGAAAGCATTCTTTAAATCCACAACACTAAAGTGCGTAGCCGTAGCAGGGATCATTGTTAGTATCGTTGTTACATCAGGCACAATTGGAAATTGTGGGGCGACAACCTTGTTAATAGCACGAAGATCAATTATGAACCGGTATGGGATTGCATTGTCACCTTTCTTGTATGCAGGCAAAATCGAGCTGTTACATAAACTACCTGCAATCTTCTCAATCACCCCTCGATGCACAAAATCGGAGACAATGCACTTCAAAGCACGCTCGCCCTCAACTGATATTTTATACTGCGGAATGCGTGGTAATTTAACTCCACGTTTCAAAACTATTTTAACAGGCTCAATCTGTAGTAGCACGACATCATTGTCGTCAACTGCCCATAAACATTCCGGAACAACGCTAAACTCAGTAGGCAATGGTCGAATCAGAAACTGAGAATTGGGAAGTTGCTGTGGTGAAACCGTCAGTTGTACTCCATGAGAGGAACAATGAATTACTGCATTCAATTTCTTCAACAGATTTAACCCCAGCAAATTCTCTCCACAGTTCGAAGTCAGAAGGAAGGGACAATGGTCCGTAAAGGGACCCAAAGAAACAGACACCGGCGAAGAAACCGGACAAACAATTGGTATACCAGAAAACCCTACAGAAACATTTGTTTGCCCTGACAGTGGAATGTTTGGAACCCGGGAATGATCAATGGAGCACTTCTGTGCTCCAGTGTCTATCAAAAACTGATGTTTCCTATTCCCTACTAACAATTCAATGTAGGGACCTTTCTGATTAACGGGAATAGGTGAAGGTTCCAAACCCTGCTTCGGGCAGTCCTAACGAAATAAAATGTCGTCGGAAGGAAGCTCTTCAGAAACGTAGGCAGCAGAAGGGTGATCAAATATGTTTCTTGCGTCCACACTCGAAGTCTGATTTTCCCGTGAAAAAGGTTGCTGAGGATCTTGTGAAAACTGACCTCTATAAGGGCCCCCGGCTCCAGGGCGACCTCTAGGTCGTCTACCCATACTCCCAAACGCATTGTTTGACCTTTGTCAAAGGACGGGGCACTGTGCTCGCCAATGACCTTCCTGGCGGCAATAGGCACATTGATTAATATTCACAGAACCCAAAGGAGCGTTTCCTTTTGGGACATACTGACCTCTGGTCTGTGTCGTACCTCCTCTGAGATTTAAAACAATTTGTTGTAACAATACTTTAGTCTTCAGATCTCCTTTCCTCTTCTCTATTTTCTCCTTTTCATTATTAACACGGTTCTCATAATACTGAGCCATGTGCAAAACTTCAGATTGAGATTTCGCCTGCCAAGCGCTCTCAGAGGACATAATCTGTGACTGGATGTCGGGCAACAATCCACGTACAAATTTGTCCACAAACAACCTTTTCCCAGACTCTGTGCCCAAGTCCTGTAACACAGGCCGTAAGCTTGTCCCAAATAATTCTCAACCTTTGGGACAAATGTCGGAGGAACCTCTCTCATAGGCAACTGAGATATAGGTATCTCCGACCGCTTACTAAGCAACAGAGCCAGGTCGAGCGCTAAGGCAGTCGAAGAAGTGTCGGGCGAAAAAGCCCTTTTACAAATTCCCAATAACTCTATAGGACAACTAACCTTCTTCCTTACACATTCTTCCTGCAGGTACTGTACCATTACCTGAATCACCTTCCTTTGCATTTCTACTCTATACTGACTATACGTGTCATATACTTCATCTGGCGGTATCGATGAATCCGAGATCCATCGAATCGCATCTTTGGTACAAATTCGTACTTCCTCAGGTGCCGATCTACGACACGGAAGGAACCGTTTCTGCAAATACATACTGTCGTCTTCATCATCCTCATTTCGTGATTTCTCAAAGTCCCTCCTATACTCAAACAATCTTTCAACATGACCATATACTTTCTCCTCCGTGTCCCTCGAAAGTGCTAAAGCATTTAGATCCCTCACCCCTTGTGGGAGATCCGAATTTTGTAATCTACCCCACATCACACATAAATGAGTCCCCAAACCTACGATAAAAACATTTTTCTCGGGAAAACTGTTCAAGTTTGATAATGTGGAAAAAACGTTAATTTGATCACCTTTCTCCATACAGTGCTTAGCCCATGCAAATAATTCTCGTTTCTTGTCTGCAGAAACAGTATTACGAGTGACAATCTTTGACCCCGCACCCTGATCAATTTCAGTCAATACAGAACCACTCGGGAGCGGAGGTGCAAGCAAATTCAATAAGAGTGCAACTATCGGCGCAGGAGAAAGGGGTGGTGCGATAGGTGGAGGAACAACAACTAGAGGAATAGGAACAATAGGTTGTACAGGGGGAACAGGAATAACAGCAGGAACAACAGCAGGAATGGGCAGAATACCCGGGAGAGGACCATACGGAGGTGGCGCAGAGGCACCAGGCCTGCGTTCGTTTAACAATTTTTCAATAAATTCTTCAGAAACATGGAAATCTTTAGAGGGATACATTTTCTGGATTCCAAGTGAAAAAGCCCTATCCATATTTTTAACTGACTCTGAATGTTTTTCCTTATCATATAACAACGCCTTTTCAGCATTTGTTTTATGACGGCGTGCATGTTTATCCCTACTTTTAAGCTGCTGCAATGCTTCTTTTTTCCAATTCTGCAAAACATCAAATGCTGCAGGTCTGGCCTTCTTTTTTAGCAAGACCGATTCTAGGTATTCAATAGGGGAGATCTCAAAACTACCATTGATTGGCCACTGAAATTCAGAGGCATGTCTGGTTTGTCTGTGCCAAATATCATTAAATACTACATTTCCAATGCCATACTTACAGTACATAGTACATGCCGGCGACCCCTCCTGTGGTGCCGGGCGGCTAAATTCCAAAGATTGTCGATCGCTGCGGAACAGAGCCCTAAAGCAGCTAGACAATTTCCCAGGCATTTCACAGAAAATTGGTGTTACCTGGTCAATAATTGTGTCTGCAGATGCAATACGCCAAATTCAAATTGTCAGGGTTAAATTAAGAGCCGGGTCACGACTGCACCTGACCAAACCTAAGGAGGACCGTACGGTTTACCAAAGAACTTACCTAACAAATTTTACCTTGTGTTTGGTGGTTTCGACAAATCTGCCCACCTCAAAAATGGACCCTCGTCAAGATGCCGTATCAGACCACACGACTATCGTCCAAGGATCGGATTGTGCAGCGATGCCGAGGTATCGCGTCTCGTTCGGTCGGGCCCGCAGTATCACACCGTCCGATCCCGGTTCGATAGTCTGCGTCAACCTTCAATGATCCGGCATCAATCTTGAGGGTCCCTGTTCGGGCGCCAACTGTGAAAACATAAAAATAATATGAGGCCGGGAAGCCCAAAAGAAACACACCAACACAGGTTACAAAGAACATACAAGTGCTTTATTTAAAAGCTACAACAGTTACCAAAGTCAATTGACAAACGGATAGCTATTCGGCTCTCAGAGTAACGTAACGAACTTCAACGAAGGTTCGATGCATTAGTAAGAGAGACCGTACATTGGAATACTTGGGCTTTTATATCCTTTATCCAGCCCTTGGCCAACCCCCTCGTGGGTTAAACAAGCTGAGGCAGTAAGACAACTCAAAAGAAGCCTCTCACAAGCGCCTTGCCTAGCTTACCCTGTCAAAAACAAGGGTCCTCATTACGAGTTTTCTGGTAGTCATGGAGCTATTAGCTCCATGGCTGCCACCAAACCGGGCTCGTTTACCGGGTTCCTGCAATGTGGAATAACCAGGTCATTCCAACATTGGAGGACCTGGTAATTCCTCCTTGCAGGAACCATTCCCCATTCCCATTTGAGCCCCCATTGGGCTCAATGGGAATGGGGAGGGAGGTAACAACAGGCACATTACAAGTGTCCCGTTGTTATCTCCTTCTTCCTCTCGCGGGACCCAGAAAGCACGTCTGGTTTTACTTGGTGTGCGATCCTGGTCCCGCGATGGGAAGCTTGTAATCGGCCCTGATGGAATGAAGGGGGCCGGTCCCGTACCAGCCCCCTTCATTCCATTGGCGCCTGCCTCGTAATGAGGCCCAAGAAGTTCTTCTTGGAGACAGGGTTCGCAAATACATGCTTCACTGCAGTATTATATCAAAAGCATGACAAGATCAATAAAGTAGTCTCCTATGCGAGTAGGACTTTATCCTCTGTGGAGGAATAATTCAGCGATTATGAGAAGGCACCCCTGGCAACGGTGTGGGCATTGAAGAATTACCGCCTGTTTATCCAGGGGGAACACATGATAGTGGAGACTCCACACCAACCGTTGCAATATCTTCAAAGTGACAGAATCCGGGCCGGAAATGTGAGTAATTCCCGAATTACTTCTTGGATTCTGTCAATGCAAGGCTTTCCTGTTGAGGTTAGATTATGGCCAAAACAAGAAGAATCCCCTCACGCCAGGTCTGGCTGACTTGCATGATTGTGCCAGAGAAAACTGTCTCCAGGGCGAAAGTCTTAAAATCAACGACAACATGGAGGCCTACCTTAATTCCCCACACAAAGTCTATGAAGAAGACCAGTGTGAGGGAATGCCCACTGTCTATGTGGATGCATGCTCTTACCATGTTGACAACAACGGGGAAAAGGAACTTGTGGCCAGCGTAGGGAATGCATGGGTGAATGATGGCCCAGAACCCTCCGCTGGGTACAAAATCGGTCCCCAAAATAGTCAAGTGGCAGAGTTGATGGCTGTGAATCAAGCCATCCTCACTGCTGTCCAACACCAACTCCACAAACTGGTCATACTCACTGATTCGATTATGTACGCAACGGGTTTGTGGAGCACCTGGTTAACTGGAAAACCAGAGGCATGCTATGTGCTAATAATATACCTTTAACATATGGAAAATTAATACACAATATTGATGATCTGGTCACCTCGAATGGGATGATCATCTACTGGAAAAAGATTAAGGGTCATTCTAAAGTAGAGGGACCAGACAAAACTGGAAATGACCTAGCTGATCAGCTGGCCAAAACCAGAGCCATCCAAGGGGATCTACTTGAGATCGAGTCCCTTTTGGGGGAAATCCAGGTCACTGCTATCACTAGGTCCCAGACAAATGCTCACAATGAACTCTCAACTGCACAATGAAGTGAGGAGATCCCAGATGCTGATTTGATTACGGGTCAAAAAGGGGATCCAATGATTGGTAAGTTTTATCAACACATTGCGGACCCTGAGAACTTTCCCCTGATGGATACCGATTACATTGGGAAAGAGGACTTTAGAGTGTTGGTGAAATGTCCAAAAATGTTCCGAATCCAAAACGGTTTGTTGGTGAGGAGATCCATAGTTGGCCATGACCAGTGGGTGGTTCCTACCTCATTCCGAAGCCTGATGCTAAGTCACAACCATGATGAGGCCACAGCCGGTCATTGGGGGTTTCATACGACATTATAAATCTTACGAGAGGTTGCATGCTGGCCACACATGGGGCAGGACCTCAACCAATACTTGAAGGGGTGTCTTGTGTGTGCACAATTTCAGCCAACATCACCCACACACCGTGCTCCCCTCCAAAAGAGGGGGCTGACACTGCCTTGGTCAGATTTACAAGTCGATTTTATCGGGCCCGTGATTCGATAATCTAGGGGGAACAAGTACATGTTGACCATAACATGCTTGTTCACTAAATGGGTGGAAAGTCTTCCGACCCCAAATTGCAAAGCAGAAACAGCAGCTGCCCTGATGATCAACCACATCTTCTCGTGTTTTGGACTACCCCAAAGGATTGAGTCAGACCAAGGTAGTCACTTCACTAGTGAACAGATGACAAAGATGTGGAAGAGACTTGGGGTAGAAAAAAAACTACACATTGCCGACCGGCCAGCCGCTAGTGGTGGAGTTGAGAGATACAACAAAACGTTTGTGAGCATATTAAAAAATAATTGTGGCAGATTCTGGGCCAAGGTGAGACATTAGGTTACCTCTTGTCCTGATGGCCATCAGATCTACCCCTTCTTCTGCAACAAAAATGTCTCCATTTGAGGTGATGACTGGATGAACGATGGTGCTACCCCAGCATCTGCTCTACAGAACCCAAGAGCAGACCTTGATACATTCCTCCACAACTCATGAGTATGTTGAGAATCTGAGAAAACACCTTCAACATGCTTTTGCCTATGCTCAGCGTAATCTAGAAAGATCTGCAGACAGTATGAAGACCCACTATGACCTTAAGACAAATAAAAAAGAATACCAAGTAGGAGACCAGGTCTACTTGTACAATTTCCAAAGGAACCAAGCCAAACAGCACAAATTCCTCCCAACTTGGTGCAGTCCTTTCAAAATTGTGGACAGAATCTCACCAGTCGCCTACAAAATCTGCATCCCCAAGGGCAGTTTGGCAGAGGGGGGAGATAAGTGGGTCCACATAAACCAGCTGAAGAGTTGCCATCCCAGGCATACTTTGCAGCAAATATAGGAGCCAACCAGAAACCCAGAGGGGGACATTCCGGCAACCTAGAAGAATCCACCTGTTAAAACCATTAGTAAATACAGACGGGGAATATTGTAAATTGTATTCAATGTATGCATCTGCCCCACTACACGAGTAGTAGTGGGGAAATGTCCATAACCATGCTCTGTTCTGTCTCAGAGCATTGGAACCAAGAATTTCTAATTACCAAGGAGGACCACTCGGGGACCAGGAGGAAAGACCCAAGGAGCCCAGAGTGCCGTTCCATACTCCGATCCAGAACTGGCAAGGAGAGCGTGCCACCTCCAGCACTGATGGGAGAAGCAGCTGAATTTTTCCCCCTGGACCAAAGAAAAAAAGAACATCCCAATCTCCCGACTTCCCCTTGACGGGCGGTCAAACTCAACTTGGGAGGGGGGGCTCTGTGGGATGTATTGACCCACTTTTGCTCTGCTATGCTGCATCACTGTGTTATGATGGTGCCAGAAATAGCAAAATGGCAGCAAAACACTTGTGTGCACCAAAACCTCTGAAAATCGCGCTTTGCAACGCACAAAAAGATGGTTGCCCAATCTGCCACGCATGTTGTCAGTGGTGGGACAGTGCTCTCACTCCTGGAATACGTCACTGGGCTCCACAACAATTGAGAAGTACAGAAGGAAAAAGCAGTGCTTTGCTAAATGAAACACAAAATCTTGCTTTAAACCCCTTTTTCTTTTTTACTGAAACTTCAGAACGCCGGTATGAAACATTCTCAAACATCCTAAATTCTTGCTGGGTGCTACAATTCACTTAGTTTAAAGAATCATTGTGAACTTGCAAGGTCCTGAAAAGCTGAGAGCTTAAAGAGATTTCCAGAGAAAAAGGGGCCTGTCTGTGGATGTCAAAAATCTCTGTGCAGCAGAGGGCTGCTGTGATGACAGCTGTCAGGAGTCTGCCTGATTCAACTTTAACATGTATGAACTAAAAATCAAATGTTTGCAATCTAAGAGGCCTGTTGCTGAGAGTACCCATTTTGTAATTGTTTTGATTCCATGGTTTAAAATCTTGACTGAGAATTTAGCTGTGATTTAATACAAGTTGTTTTATGCTAAGGAAAAATTCAACAGAGTTGACAATTGAATTAAGCTTGCTTGAAGCTACCAAACTGGAATAACAGGTTTCCTCACAGAAGGAATGCCTTTACCCCCAGCGGGAAATCACACAGAAGCATTAATTACAGGGTTTGGAAATAACCTGGTCTACAGAGGCAAAAGGGAACAATGACCAGCTGCAGAGCAGGAAATGCAAAGTGCAAAGACAGTCGTAAATGGCCTTTACAAGAAGCAAACATGGGGGATGGATCCTGGCTTCCAGGGAGAGACCAAAGGGGTTGAGCCAATAGATAATTTGTTGCTTAACAAGGACAAAGAACCCATTTTAAAAAGACTGATAACTTACTGTTTAAAATTGTGCAAAATATAAAAATAACAGACTTCTGAATCTAAATTTTGGCTGCACGTTTCAAGAGACAGCAAAACCATGTGATATGTTCTAGAAAGATATGGCAAGAAATGTGATTTTACGCAAAATGTATTTCAGCTAGGATTGTGAAACTTTATACGCTTATGCCCATGTTAAACATGCACCTTTGTAGAAATTTGCTTAAAAAATGGACATTGTGTTCCTGATGAAAATGGCAACATTCTGTGAAAAGCGGAGACAAGATCCCACAGCTATGGGGTTTTGAGGACTACATGCTATGGAACATATGTAATCTGTATATGTGATTGTTATAGAGGTTGCAAATATGTAAATATGGATTGTGCCAAAAGTAGATTTTGTGT
Source organism: Ambystoma mexicanum (assembly GCF_040938575.1). Classification (NCBI taxonomy): domain Eukaryota; kingdom Metazoa; phylum Chordata; class Amphibia; order Caudata; family Ambystomatidae; genus Ambystoma; species Ambystoma mexicanum. Next base: position 503,228,350 of record NC_090928.1, on the reverse strand, counting down.
TACAGGGGCTAGGGGCGGATTCTCAGCCTCATAAAATCACACCATAAAGGTGACACTCTGTTTCTCTCCTACTATCAAGGCAGAGAGTAGACTCTGACCCAATCAACTGTCAAAGGGGCCATCTTATGCTAAACCAGTCCACACACCCATTTTATGACATCTGTTCATAGCATAAATAGAGACAGCGCACCACTCAGAAAGACAGACAGATTCACTGACTATCCTGATGCTGGCGGAGCACCCTGCTGCTGAACTGTACAACTTCCCTGCTCCAGACTCCAGAAATTTGGCAAAGCAGAAACCCATTGCATAGCTTAACCATTTTCAGCTAGGCCTCAAATTCCAGAACCAGAACCCCACAAACCTAAGGGAAGCATCAAATACAGCCGGGCTGCGCTGTACTGTTTGCCTGCTGAAAATAAAATTCATCATAACCAAGAAGGGCAGATCCAATCCAGTCTTGTGCCGTGCTGTGATCAGAGTACCTTCCAGATCCAATCCAGTCCTGTGCCGTGCTGTGACCAGAGCGCCTTGCTGATCGCTGCCCAGTCCGATGTGCCGAGCTGTCTGTCCTAAAACCAGATCAAATTCTCTGACCAGAATCTTGACGGTCCAGAATCCCGACAGTTCCGTTTAAAAACATATCTAGTGAGTATCTAAAGGAAGGACTGTGTCACTAGCATATTCAGAACCTGTATTGTTAGGAGTATTTTTGAATTGTCCAAACTCTCTCTCCAAATCATCCTATCCTCCTCCCGTACTGTATTATAAAAACTATCTTTGCGCTGATCTTTTCTCATCTGAAGAAGGCGAGTTACCTCCGCAGGCAGTCATTCTGATCAAGTGAGTGTGTTCCTGTGTGGTATTTATTGTGTTCATAGTCATCCTCTAGTGTAAGAAATTCTTTTGTCATTTTCCGTTCTTGCATCTATCTCGAAAAAACAACCTCTACTAAAACCTCTATAACTCTTTTCCCAGACCTTTAATTTTGATCTAAAGTTTCCTCTGAGATGTTCTTTGCCATTGTCCTGCTGTGATTTCTTTTTGCTCTCTCTTTTTTCCAGTCCTGATACTTCCCTGACCTATAAATAATGGTTCTGATTGTGTCTGCCTAAATGATCTTCTACCTCCTCTTTAAAACTGATGTCCGAACGGTCCTCCCTTGATACCTCAGTTTGAAGGTCCTGCTAAAGTTCCCTCTTCATTACTACTTCTCATTGAGCTATAAGAAATGTCGCTTAATCTTACTTTATGGGTGTTGGTGTTTGAGTTGTTCTACTGTGGAGTATTCCTCTGATGTAAAGGCAAATACTGCTTGTAATTAATGATGCTCTTTTTCAATGTGTTATTTTCTCTTCTAATGTAAATGCTTTAAAATCCTGAATCACCTGATTGATCGCCTTTATTTTTTTCTTATATCTCTAAATGTTCCATCTTGTCAAAGTCTCCTTTTAATATTTTCCAATCCTTGTTCTAATGTCTTCAATACTATCTGCATGGTTTCTATTATTATAAATCCCAGGCCCAAGTTCAAATGCAGAGATCTGATGTAGATTTTATGCCCACATGAAGTGCACAATAAAGCATCATATATATTGATACATCACTTTAAAAAGTATAAGCTGGAGACTGACCAGCAAAGCTGTCACAGCCTCATTGACACCACCTTTATGGAGCCCAGTAGCTTGTTGAGTTCAACTCTCTTCCAAACCCGTGGCCAGTGTCAAGCAGTGAGTGCTGTGAGTACATGCTGCACCCTACAAGATGCAGTCCTCAAAGGATAAACTGGGTTAGGCCGATTAGAGGTCTGTGCCCGGGCGTGTTGTGTCTGTGAGAGCTAGTGTGACCCAAAAGCGACATTGGCATATTGGACGTAGCCTCAGCCCCCCCACACCCTTTATAAAATTCCACCTATGGTTAAACATTCATGATGGTCTAAGTGCAGCACCCCACACCTCACACCCCATGCAGAGAGGACAGGTGTGAGTCAATAGCTGGGGGAGACCGTGTTTTCTTGGTGCTCGCTCTTGGTGACATTTGGTAAACACCTGTTGTAACAGCAGAGAGCATGGGGCAATCTCAAAACTAAAATTGATTGCTGCTAGTAAAACTACCAATTAGTCCTGTAGAGGGATTGTCAATGGTAGAGCGCTCACTTGAACCCCCTCCTCAAATGAACAAGAGGACGCAAGCACTAATAAGGTGGGTGCTTAGGAGCCAAGCTAGACAGCCTTTACTGAGATTGGCTGATCCTGGGGGTCTGGCTGAACCCAATGCTGCTCATGAAAATGCATTGGGCATGGAGTTGAATCATCCAGAGCAAGGGTTAGGCCAAGAAGTCCCAACTGAGCAAGGGCAATTGGAGGAACACTCAGATGGGGATATATAAGGATACCTGGAGCCCTCAAGCACAGTCCCAACTGAGTTATACCAGGCTATGGTAGAAGGTCTTAGATCTCACCTATTATCAAGAATGCCACTAACAGCAGAGGTGGGTGAACAAACAAAAGGAGCAGACATCTCTGTAGCAGAACAAATTAATTCAGATCTCATTCTCTTGGAGGGAGTAGAGGGGTTTGAACGTTATATATATCATTTGTACCATGAAAAATGCCTCCAACGCAAACACAGAACTCCCGTAGCTGTAATCTATCAGTGCTCTGAGCGCTTGCACCATAGACAGTGCAATTACCGAAGACACACCCCTTCGACAATGCCTCAGATGTAGCTTCTACTTCTTCAATAAATACTCTCAATCTCACTCATCATCAGGGAGGGAGCACGCTATGGGCCCGGCACAGTAGAGTGCTGTCACAGCCACCCGTATCCCCTTCTTCAGTGGGGTTATTAGCGATTGTATTGACAATCCTATCTCTAGGCTAATTGAACCAACTGAACTAAGGATGCAGGTGAGGCCTGCTTCTGAGGAAAGTGTATCTTCATCTACCCAATTAGCTAATGATGCACAACTTCTTGATGAGGCTGATTGAGTTCAGAGCATTTTAGGGACAGAAGAAGTTGAAGTGGTGGAAGATCTGGCTAATCGCTCATACTCGTTCCATTCGGATGAAGGGACTAGTGTGTCTAACATTGATTTAAATCTGATACAGCCAAGGTTGAGTGAAAGTCAGCTAGTGGAGTGGTTAGCACAGTTGAATCCTCTGTTCTCCGATATGAGCAGTCAATTGCATCTGATACAAGAACAATGTGTAGGCGATGTTCTACAGCTAGACAAATGTCTGGACATTATTGACAAATTGGCGGATTCAAAAACTGCTGTGAGAGTTAAAGATGAAAGATGTTTCTGAACATTCAAAAGAGAGATGTGTCTTCTCAAACATCTCCAGGTGTATCTAGCAAGGCGACTACAGTTGACTAAGTGGTTTTAGGGGGAACTGTACAGCCCCCCCTGCCTGGGAAGTGGTGAACCTGTTGCTAGGACGAGTAAAAACCCTGGCCTAAATACAGCCGGAACACATCTAGAAATGAGTGCTGGAAAGACAGATGATACTGGGGTGGGCACAAAAGGAGCTAACATACCCATTGTGCAGAAAATGAGAAAAGCTGTCCAGGGCTGGAACTTAAATCTCTCTACTCCTGCGTCTAGATATGAACGAAATGTGTCATTTAAAAATATGCATGATCTCCTGGAGGGTTGGAGGAATCAGAATATTATATGTGGATTTAAATACTTCACACACACAAAATAAGAACTCCCATAAAATAGCTTTAATTAAAGCCCTGGCTGATATTCTGGGAGTGCAAGATTTTTCTTTTAATATTTTCACTGCCACTCGAATTGTATGTTTGGTGGAAGCTGCAATGTCAGGTTTGTGATGCAAATCCTCTTTTTAGGGCCTGTGTGATAAATTGTAGTGAAGCATTGTCATACAGAGGTATTGAGGTGTACAAAGATACAAAGCATGAAGTATGTCACTTGCATTATTCATGTTTCGACCCTAAGTGGGTACTTCATATTGAAGAGAGAGTCGAGCCAGCACAACAACAGAGCATCAGCCTTTCTTCCATCTCTGGTAATAACTGTCTCATCATGTATCAATCCATTGTTGAATTAGAACTTAACCTGAGACAAACCCCTTGTTTGCTCCATACGATGATTCAAAGTAAAATATCAGCTCAGGCATACGAGTCAGTGTATGGGTGCAACACACATGCACCTCCATGTCTGCCCTGATGATGCTTTAACTGTTGGTCATCAGAGCAGCTTGTTAGAGCAAAAGGAAGGTATTAGTTTAAATAGATTGAATATTACCAGAGTTTTTAATAAACGTTGTGATCCAGAATGGGTAGCATATAAGAGCATGATGTAATTTGCATGCAAAAAACATGGTTGGTTGATGAGACCTGTTATTTGAAATAGTTTGATGATTTGTATGTATTCTGATTGCTGCAAGACATTTAGGGCCAGGTCGGCTGAGTGAGGGTATTGCTAACCTGATTCGTAAGAGTTCATGTTATAAAGCAGAGAGACTTCTCCAATATTTTCTTGGATATTAACCCGAGTTTAGGCAAGAAACTCTGTGTGGTTAACATCTATATTCATCCAAAGGAGGCACCTTGGAATCTGTTTAAAAGTGGTGGTATGCTTAGCAAGGTTTTATTGCAGGATAAACATCTAAGCTGCCTGTTGTTGGGTGATCTAAACGCCAAACTAGTGGTAAAGCAATAAACTGACAAGGACAGGCTGTTCGGGCAAAAATGTGTGGCATTCCGGGGCATAGCCCCTTTCTTCCAAAATATGATTCCAGAGGACGCATGATCAATGATTTTATGAAACACACACGGCTGGTGGAGTTAAATGGAAGATGTCCTGGAGATAGCTCGCCGCGACCCACATTCAGATCAGGGGTGCGGTCTTCAGTGATAGATTACGGGCTGATACATTATTTTGCATATAAAAATATTCTTGATTTTAGGGTGGTTAATTGCATGGCGAGAGACTATAACCCTTTAGTGGTTAAGTGGGAGATCCTTATAGATGGGCCTGGTGATATGACTGTAGAGAATCAGTTGAAACCAGCACCAACTTTAACCAAGAGTTGGATAGAAAAAGTCTTAAATAGCCCAAATATGAGCCTTTCAAAAACAGCTATTCTCAACCCCAGCATGGAAGACCTTAAAGTAATTGACAATTTTGAACTCATAATTCAGGAAATAGCAAAGCCTCTTGCTCAAAGTCAAATCGAAACAGTGAATATCCAAACCAGAAGGAGAGCGTATGCATCGTGGTTCGATTTAGAGTACAGGAAGGCAAAATAGAGATTGTGCAAAGAACCTAGGACTGGGGTTCTCCATGCAGGAGTTTGGTTTAAAACTGGGTTATAAAATCTTATGTAAAAAGAAAAAAGCGGACCAATTAGAAAAACAATGGGAGCACTTGGACCAAATGGTATGAGAAAATAACATACAGGGTTTCTGGGGGCTGGTGGCTAAAGGGACAACATTGAGGGATAACAAGGAAGCTAACATAATTAAGCCATACACCATATTGGGTCCATGTCAATCCGGCTTTCATGCTCGACATGGCACAGAGACTGCCATGCTTGACCTTGAGTCCAATCTCTCTGCCTTTATCGATCAGGGTCACCTAGCCCTTCTTATGTTGCTCGACCTGTTGGCCGCCTTCGTCCTGGTTGACCATGAAATGCTGACGACCAGGTTGCATTCACTGGTGGGCTGTACCAGCATAGCCACACAAGGACCCACCTCTTTCCTGGGTCCCAGTACTGCCAGGGTCACTGTAGACGATGCCTGCTTTTCGGACATCTTACTCATGCGTGGTGTTCCTCAGGGTTCTTCACACTCTCCCACACTGTTTAAAATCTATATTTTTCCGCATCTTAAGATTCTTAATGACCTGGGTGTCAGGTACACCAATTATGCTGTTGACACCCAGGTCATCCTTCAGCTCTCAAGCACCTACACTCAGGATTCATTGGCCATCAATTCTATATACTCCACCATCCAATCTTGGATAGTAGCAAACTCCTTGGCCCTCAACGCTGAGAAGACACAGATTCTTATCACTTCCTCCAGTCACATGTTTAAAAATCAGGCCCCTGAATATGCCTGTTTACCATCACCAATACCATCATCCAGTGGCCAAGAGCATGAAAACGCTCTGAGTCACACTTGACACCAAAATATCTATGAGGCAGCACGTAGCTAAAACCTGTGCATCATGTGGCCTTATTAACACATTTCTTGGCCACATGCACCCTTTTCTGTCTACAAAAAATATGTCCATCCTAGCAGGTGCCCTGGTCAACTCCTGTCTCGACTATTGCAATAGTCTGTTGGCCGGCATTGCCCAGTCCAACTTTGCAGTCCTCCAGGTCACACAGAATGGTGCTGTCAGAGCAGTGCTGGGTATTCCCAGGTGATATTCCATTACTGAAACCAGAAGAAACCTGCACTGGTTACCCGTGAGGCACTGTGTTTCATTTAAGATTCTGACCCTCACTTTCAAGTGGTTGGCCCTCACTGCTCCTGTCTACCTTACTGAGCGCCTGAAACGCTATGTACCCTTGCATTCCCTCAGGTCACTAGACCAGGCCAAACTAAGTCAACCCCGATTAAGCCTGGCCAAGTACCAGAAGACGAATTTTGATGTTCTGGCCCCGGCCACCTGCAACACCATCCCGCTTGAATTGAAGAAGATTCCCTCTTTACAGAATTCAAGAGGAAGTTGAAAACTTTCCTATTCAATGCTCCACTTATCTAGATTTTTTGTTTTCTGTATTTCTCACCTGTTTATTGTCTTGTCTGTTTCATGTGTGCCCTGAGGCCTTTGGGCGAGCTGGCGCGTAACAAAAATTCAAATAAATAAATAAATATGGTGCTTGCATTTCTCAGGTATTTCATATAGCTCATCAGAGGCTGTGATATCTTGGACAGGGCTAGGAGTTCCTGTCGTTGATTTTGTACAATTTGTAGACAAATAGGTAATTGCTTCATTGTTGACTGCTAATGGGGGAAAAGCTCTGGGTCTGGATGGTATTAAGGGTGACGTTATCAAGTGGTTCTCTGCATGGTGTGCCCCCACGTTGACTAGAGTTTTTAATGCAATAGCACACTCCCAGCTACTTCCTGTGTCCTGGAAAAAGAGCTTAATCATCCCAATTTAAAAAAAAGGATCAAGTAGCTATCCCCACTGTTATTGACCTATTTCTTTTCTTGATAATACGTAGTACGAGCTAAATGTTTTCAAAATGTATATTCATAAGATTAGAAAAATGGGCAGAGATTAATACAATGCTGCCCGAAAGCCAAGCAGGGTTCAGAAAAGGATATACTACATTTGCTCACTGTTTCCTGTTGAATAGGATCATTGAAAAATATAATAAGTTTAGGTTGGGAGGTCTTTAAATTGCTTTCCTGGATTTATCAAAATCTTTTGACTCTCTAGATAAAGCTTTCTGTGGAAAAAAATAGATAGGCTAGGGCTTCCTGCAGGTTTACTTAAATTAATCCAACTTTTTTACAGAGATACATGTGCTGTCGTAAGATGCCCAGGCTCAGCAACCTACTCTAGGGAGTTCACTACTAACAAAGGGATCTGACTATTGTTTATTTTGTTTATTTTGTTTATATCAGACTTTGAACCATATAATTAATTAGCAAGGACTAACCCCCCAGCTATAAATGGGACAAAATATGGGGCATTAATCTATGACGATGATACGGCTCTGCTTGATTTAACACACATGGGCCTTCAAGAGGCTCTAAATTATGCAGCCAAGATTTTTAAGGAAAATAGTCTTGAATTGAACTTGAAAAAAACAAAAATAGTTCAATATGGCAACCCCCAAAAGAAGTTTGTATGGGCAATAAATAATGTAAATATTGCATTGGTCAAGAATTACATTTATTTAGGAATTCTGTTCCGTCAGAGTGGCTCCTGGTCCGACCATATTAAAAGGATGCTAAAATGAGCTCCAAAAGGCCTTAGAGGGTTGACACATCTCTACTATAATTATGGAGGCAAGAGATTGGATACATGCTTAAAGGTCATGGAAACCAAAATACACACAACTGTATTGTATGGGTGTAAAATATGGGGCCACTTTAACTGCACAAGGCTGGATGTGGTGCACAATGAAAGTTTAAGGGGCATAGTAGGGATTGGACCAAGTGCACCAGGGGACGCTCTATGAGCTGAACTTGGCGTTAATAGTATTGCAGTTCTAGCGGAGCGTACATTTTTAGAATTTTATCTTAAGACCAATACATTTGATACCCCAAACTCTATTAGGCGAAATGGAGCCCAGGAAATGTACTTGTTGCCTGCCAAAGAAAAATATACATGGTTTAATTTTGGAAATAGTTTGATAAATAAATGGGGCATTGATCCTAATTAAATGAACTGCCTAACCAAATTGAAGATCGACCTTATGAACAAGGCTATCAGACTTGAACATGCTAGTATGATGAACCGCTTATACTCTCTCTCATCAATGTCATTTTATGTCGCCTTGAGTCAGAGTATCTATGAGAGAGGTGCTGTAAGCTCCTTGAAATCCCCAGAGCACAGAAAAATAATGCTAATGGTCTGATTAAACATTTTACCAGTGACAGCTAGAATGTCTTTGCTGTGCTGCCATAACAAATGGTCCTGTCGGACGGGATACGAGGAGAATATACTCCACTTTTTATTAATATGCCCCCTCCAGGCTACACTTAGTAGACAATGGACCTCATTACAACTGTGCCAGTCCGGAAACAATGGTGTCGGTAAGCCTAACGGCAATGTTGTTTCCGGACCAGCACACTACAAATCTGCGGGTGGGTGCTGTCCCGCCCACCAGGGTCAGACCATTTTCTTCACAGAGTTCTCACAGGAGCATCGACACCGTTGTTAACGGTGCCGGTGCTCCCGTATCTGGGGACTAACAAAATTACTGGAGCCTGACTTCCCCTCCACCGGACTTGCAATAGCCCAGTGGCACCGGGAAGTCAGGTGCCGGTAATTCATTATGGGACCGGCAGCTACCTGCTGGTTTTACCGGCACGGTTACCGGCAGACCCGTAATGAAGGCCAATGTTTTAAAAGTTATTGTGCCTCATTACGACCCTGACGGAACGGGTTAACGGGCTCTGCAAAAGGAGGCGGACCCGTTAAACCCGTTCCGCCACATTACGAGGTCCCCTCACGGGACTCGGTAAGGACGCCTGGTAAAACCAGGCATCCTTACCGGGTCCCGCGAGGGGAAGAGGGAGCAAACAATGGGCCACTCGTAATCGGCCCGTTGTTTGCTCCCTCTCCCATTCCCATTCAGCCCTATGGGGGCTGAAATGGGAATGGGGAAGGTCCGGGCCCGGGTTCCTGGAGGGAGGAATTACCGGGCCCTCCAAACTCGGAATGGCCTGGTAATTCCCCATTCTGGGAACCCGGACCCGGACGCGATTTCGGCAATAGCGGCATGGCTACCGCCGAGGCCGTAATGAGGCCCATTGTGTTAAGTTTGCTATTCGGGATCTTACGAAAGTGATGTCTCTATTTATGAATTGGAATGATTTGAATTTTATATCTAATGTCTGTATTTTTGTAAAAGAACTACATACAATGTATGGCAGACCATTTTTTAAAATAAGGTTTATGGTTTTAAATTAATATCTATATGCAATGTACTGATTTTAATGATTCTTAAAAACGTTGTACTACTACTACTACAACTATTCATGTACGCCCAGGTATAGAGACAGGCCAACAGCAGGTCCTTTGACCAGTCTTTTCCCCACCTAAGAGAAGAAGACTAAGCACCCCACATGCTACTAATTCAATCACCCCAAATACCCCACTATTGTCTACTGTCCAGAACATGGGTGAACTCAATCCCCCTCCAGACTGGAGACCACCCCCTAACCCCCATCACCTGTGACACTACCCACAGGCAGCCCCCTCCAGACTGGACACCTCCACCAGTCCCTCTGGCCTCTGACACCACCCACAGGCAGTTCCCTCCAGACTGGACTGCACCCCCAGCCCCCCTCACCTGGCACACCACCCTCACACAGCCCCCTCCAGACCAGACACCACCCACAAGCAGCCCCCACCAGACTGGACACCTCCTCCTAACCGCCCTCACCTGTGATACTACCCACAGAGGGCCTCATCCAGACTGGACACCCCCCACAGGCAGCCCCTACAGACTGGACACCACCCCCCAGTCCCCCTGACCTGTGACACCACCCACAGGCAGTCCCATCCAGACTGGACTCCACCCCCAGCCCCCCTCCCCTCACCTGTCACATCACCCTCACACAGCCCCCTCCAGACCAGACACCACCCACAAGCAGCCTCCTCCAGACTGAACACTACCCACAGGAAGCCCACCTCACCTGTTACACCACCCACAGGCAGCCCCCTCCAGACTGGACACCACCCCCAGCCCCCCACACCTGAAACACCACCCACAGGCAGCAGCCTCCAGACTGGACACCACCCCCCAGCTCCCCTCACTTGTGACACCACCCACAGGCAGCCCCCTCCAGACTGGACACCCCCCATAAGCAGCCCTCTCCAGACTGCACACCACCCCCAGACCCCCTCATCTGTTACAGCACCCACAGGCTGTCCCCTCCAAACTGGACACCCCCCACAGAAAGCCCCACTCACCTATGACACCACCCACAGACAGCCCCTTCCAAACTGGACACCTCTCTGAGCCCCCCTCAACTGTGACACCACGCAATTGCATCACCCTCCAGACTGGACACCCTCCACAGGCAGCCCTCCTCACCTGTGACACCACCCACAGGCAGGACCCTGACAGTCTGACACAATACCAGTGCTATGCATGTCTGCTGCTCATCAGCACTTCCGTGGTCTGACAGCACCATTGATTGCAACACCAACATGTAGTCCACAAATCCGACCAACTGGAATCACCTGAGGTCCATCCATGAGTTGAGAATCTGCTCACTCTCCCTTGCAGGCCTTAATCATCTCCCACCATACATATGTAACAAGTGAATGCAAAAACGTGTGCATGTTGACCATGGGACATTGCCAAGGCATCAATGCACAGTGACAGAATGTGTGCCCACGACAGAAGCAACTAGTGATCCGGCATCTAAAGCCCAGAGTTGTCCCAGCCACACATGGTCAACACCAACACCATGTGGCAAGAAGGCAAAGCCTGCACTCTAGGAACAGGCTAAACCCCATGGCACGGCACCCGACACTGGCACGTTGAGGAAGAGGAATTTCCATGATGATGAACTCCAGATCCTCATGGACTACATGACAATGCACCACCATGACATGGACCTGCAACCCGAGAGCACACACCCCTCTACTCATCGTATGGTGCATTGGCAGCATGCCACAGATGAGATCAATGCCTTAGGGTTTGAAAAGTGCACTGCTGCTCAGGTAATGAAGCTCTGGAATGACCTCACCCGTCGCACCAAGTCCAAGATGGGTGCCAACCTTGCCTCTGCTCTGGCAACTGGAGGGGGGGTCACCAGAGGAGGAGGAACTGACCCAGAATGAAGAGGCTATGAGTGAATTCCTTCTAATGGAGCAGATGCAAGGCGTGGGAGGCCTGCAAAATTACGAGGGCAAGTCCGGTGAGTGACCAAGATTGTGCATCCTGAGTACATGCATTGAAGCATCAACAAGATGTTTGATTGTGGTGCACATGTGGCTGCATTTGAATGACTGCCCTGGGTGAACCATGCCGTGGTGTACTGACTCCTATCCAGTGTACTCAAGAGTGGATACAACCCATGTGTGTACATCAGTCGGACATGGCCGTGTGACTGTACACATCCCCCACTAGCATACCCACCCAACATCTGCAACATGATACCACAACATGCCCTCTTGTTAGTTGCATCCTTAATATCAGTGACTCTGCTCTGCTGGACATGTGCTTGTGTCTGAAAAATGAGTTACACTTCATGCACTGCAGGGGATAGATTCTCTATTCACACATGTATGTAGATGCGTCCATGCTACATAAAACATCCAAGATGGCAACTAACACGCCTTCTGGTGTGCCCTGAGGGATTGTGTGTATGTCTAGACTGGGCACATCCCTGTTGCCGCTATGGCAATGACTCCTGATTTAAATCATTGTGAGGCCTGATCCCTGTTACCCTCCCACACTCAGCACACACTCCATGGGTCCATTCCCCTCTCCCTCTTGTGGGTCACTGTACCTTGTGCCCAGCTCCAACTCCATTTACTTACTTTCTACACTTCACAGACCTTGGCTAGGTGTTACTGTTACAGTCATACATCAACTGGGACAGTTTTTTCCACACTTACGGCATGTTCACATTGTGTACAGTCCCTATGCCAGCTCAATACTGGTGTGCCATGTGATGGATGCAAACTTGGATGTGAATATGTGTGTCTGCCCGTTGACATATCATGTAATTGCACGTCATAGAGCCACGTTAACATGCCCATTTCATTGGTATTAGTTCACAGTTTGTTGTTCCATGGGCCATAGTGTGCTTGCTAACAAACCTGTTTGATGGCAATGTGTCCACTAGCAGCATGGCCCTGAGCAGGGAATGTTGTTGCCAGTCTGCATATGCCATGATCAGATTGCTTCTTGTATATAGTGTGTGGATGATGTTTCTCTCATGGTGACATGCCTTGCATTGTGTTGCATGACAGCAACGTGATACACATGCTTACTGTAGACACTTGGCACAAGACTCCTGCTGTCTTTTTCTGTCCATGTGCAGGTGAGGAGGTACCATATGCAGAGGAGGAGGAGGAAGAGAAGCAAGAGGAGGAAGAAGAGTCTGTGGAGGCTCAGACCACCAATGGAGGACATGGCATGGAAGGCTGTGAGAATCCACTGGTGCTACAGACCTTCCTGAACCTTGCTGCATACAATTCTGACTCTTTGGACTCCACTAGCTCTAATGCTGAACCAGATGTGCAGTCCTCAATGCTGGCAGAGGTGAGTGCACCAATTGTTGGAGCAGTTGTGGCCCGTGAGTCTGCAGGGGGTTGGGTGCCTTCACAAGGCCAGTTAGTGGTTTCAGGGTCGTCTGTGGTGGTTACAGATGCAAGACCACACTCCCATGTATTGGTTTATGGTCCTGGGGCAGATGTCCAAGGGAGGGTTTCAGTCCTGCAGCTAGAGACAGTGGCATCACAGCAAGGGGCATGTTCCCTTGGGGTCAGGCAGGCATGGGCCCTGCACAGATGGGTGACGCGTGCAGCATAGGAAGACAGAGTGGGAGCAGCAGATGTTGCATTCTGCACACTGACAGGGTGCTGTATATGAGAGTTTGGGTGAGGGCATGGATAGAGTGGCCAGTTCCATGATCCCGTCAGCAATACAGGTGGAGCAACAGCTGCAGGTCATGCGGTCCACATGCAGCTCCCACAGACTGCCCGTGGAGGCCAACATCAGGAGCCAATGTGCCGATCTGAGGTCTCTACAGGCATCCCTGCTTGCAGAGGGTCAGGCACACAGGGAAGCCCTGAGGCAAGAGTTGTTGGCCTACACAGCTGCAATCCGTGAGGAAGAGGCAGCCACCAGGAGACTGTTCCAACAGGAACCTGAAATTAAATTAACTATTTTACCTATCAATCCGTTATCATTCACACCAGCAGCCCCTCACTTAACTTCATTTGTACCTAGATTTGTTGGCGGTATTTCTGATTCAATTTGGCATTGATCGCCCACTCTGTCTCAAAACCCTTTTTAACAAACCCCCTTGTCACTCAAGGAAAACACTTCCGGTTGAGCAGATCATTCCACTGAAATGGCACGTGATGTAATTGCTAGAGAGCAAAAGATACATCGTTCTTGCAATTCCTGATCTACTACAATGCCCTGTTTTCAGTAGAACGGACCTTCACATTTTTTTAATTTATCACCCAGCGCAGATTCAGCCTGCAAGTTTAAATTCCCATTTCCAGAGCATCATGCATTTTCCCAATCTGCATTCAGCTTGTTTCATCATGGACTAATTCTCACTAAATGTTATTAAGGGATTCAGTTACATGTTAACTGGGAGTGGGTTACATTATTATGTTAGTATTATATTTAGTGCAGCTCACTTCATTTAAATATCATCCTCAAGCAAAGTGCAATTTCAATCATGTGCTCTGTACATTGACATCTATTTAATTCTGCCTGAGACTCACACTCTTGAGTCCAGTAATCGTGTTTAACACCCTGGGCCCCAGTTGTAGTTTAAACCCACGCTAACATGTGCATGCTGAAATGATGAACCTAACTGTTAAAATTCTGCCCCTACTCCTACACAACCCTCTCCTAATGAAAGGCCCAAACAATTTAAACTCCCACAATTTAGAATATGAAACCAGTGGCCCCACCAATCCATCAAACAACTCCATGCCCAGACCTATCACCAGAAGCACACTCTGTCAAACATGCACCCATGAAGAAATATGGTTTCCCACAAGACAAGTCACTCTAAAGTGATCACACACAGTGCAAGACTACCATGCAAACACCACACAAGCATCTGCTAATGACCTTCACTTACCTGCACACGGTACCCACTAACTTGCATACAATACACACCATCGGGAGACACTTCCCCTAAATGCAATCACATGCATAGGAACAACAGAAACAACATGCACATCAATGACAACACAGCAGAAGCACCACGTGGTGCAAGGGGGAGACAGGACATATATTGTCACTCTCTGGAAGTGCGTAGTGTGGTATTGTACATAACGCACACGAGGATGGCATGAGCCGTCCATCCAGAGTGTATCAAGTCCAGTATTTTGTTTGTTGTTAGTGACCCTGGCAAAAAATAATTATTAGGCAGTATTCTGAAATACAAACATAAAGATATCTTGTAAGTCCAAGACCCAGACCTCAATGATCATACAAATTAGGAGGACAGTGACTGTGGGAATATATGTAGCTTAGAAGCATCTGTGAAAATATAAAATTGTTTTGGTTTTCGCCTCCGAAAATAATTAAATCACACATATGTCACATTTGATATGATCTAGGAGATACTCCACAAGACGAATGTGGATTTTTTACTTTACGTTACCTTTCTGTTTTTGTATATGCTACTGTACATATGTTAATGTAAATAATTAGGGTTGCAACATATGTTCTTTCTGACTAGCAATTGAGCATCAGAAGATGATTGTGATATTCCATGTATGTGCCATTGTGAATAATTGTTGTTGCACTACACACTTTGCCTGTTTGATTTTTTCTGCTTTGCTTTTCTGTTTATATATAAAACACATATAATTGTATGTTTGGCTGAAGTTGTTCTATTTTTTAGACTCAGGTAAAATGAGTATATAGAAGTGTGACAAGCCCATCAATATTTCCCTTGCCCTCAATTGCCTGACGTTAAAAGCAACGACAAGGAAGGAACAAGATTGTGCCTCACTTAAATAGAGGAGGGGCACCATCAAAGCACTTTACGGATAGGGGACACACTTTTGGTTTGAAGTATTCTGAAATAAGTCTCACCACTATAAGAATACCCCAACAGGTTACTACAATATATTGCCAAGGATTATAAAATACCACCAAATACCATCATAATAAACAAAATACACAAAGTAATAGATATAGCCCCAAATTATATCCAACATATTTAGTACATTGATCATTGGGAAACTTTAAAACAGTTACTGGGCTTGACCTTGCATTCTGAAGCATGGCCATATTGTTCATTCATTAATTAAATTAGTGCTGTGATGTAGTACAGTACGGTGTGCTAATCTGACTCTCATTATAGTGCAATTGGTTATACGGTCACCATTTCCCAAATCCAGGCTGAGTTTTCTGAATTGGCAAATTAGCTGGAGGCAAAGCTCTATGTCCGTGCAGATTGGTCCTCAGAAAATGCGACAATATGGAAAGACAGAATTACCATAGAGTTAGAAAGGGAGGCATTTGGAAACATTTTTGATTAAGGAAGCATTGTGCAGGTGTGCTTCCTTAGGTTATTCCAAGCACAAGAACGCAAGGAGGAGAACAATTGCATCATCAGATTATGCACACAATTGTGGTTCCTGCTACAGGTCCATAATATGCAAGGGAATGAAAGTGAAGTTATTTGCAAGTTACAATGCAGTTGGGACAATGAATGTGATCAGGTGCAGCAGTTAAAAGCAGAATTAAAATAGAGGGAGCTAGACAAGGAATTGTAAGCTAAATGCAGCAATATGGCTACTCAATTGGCTCAGAGAGTATGGCTACTCAATTGGCTCAGAGAGAGCAACTATTTAATGAGATTGAGCAAGAATAAACCCACGTAAAATCAATTTTAGATGAAGTAAGACAAGACAAAGATGTTGCTATTTCAGACATACAAACACTTATAGAAGAGAACAGGGAGAAAGATAGAGAATTCCATGCTATGGAACAGGAGATATTTAAATTACTGGAAGAAAATGACAAAAAGGACAAATCACTTAAACAGTATCAGACACAAATCAAACTCAATCTCAGTTATGTCCAAGGAAACAATGTACCAACAGCTGTCCCTGTGGCCAGACCTCGTTATAACCCAATGGTGTGGTCTGAATCACAGGCAAATATTCACACGCATTCCTGCCCACAGGAAAACAGGAATGAGCGACAAAATGACACACACCAGAATGCACCATCTAATCCTATAAAAATGATGAAGTCTATCCATTCAAAAAGTGAGGCGATAGTTGCATGGAAGACCATTGAGAAACCATTCATGATATATTTAAAGCACTCCAGATACCTAGGGAAAACTATAGACAATACTTTCACCTAACCCTAGATTCATCAGCTGCTAGTGTCATTCGTGTTCTCAATGAACAGGAAAATGTGTCATGGGCAGACTTTGAGAAAGAGGTTAGACATCAATTCTTACCTTATCAGTCTATACAGGATGCCAAAAAAGCACCTTATACTATGACGGTGAAGCCAGATATGTCTCCTCGCCAATACCTTCAAAATTTAAAAAGAGCATTTTCACGCTTTGATGTGGCATTGAACTCTAACTCTGTAGAAATTAAGACTGCATGCTTTTATGGACTCCAACAATAAATTGTATCCGGGTTAGTTTGTGAATTTGACAGGGAAAAACCATTAGAATGGATAACAGAAAAGGGGACCAAACTATATGAAGTGATATTTGGTCAGAGAGAGGAGCGACCTAAGAATAAGGAAACACAACCAAAGTCTAAAGAACCCACACCCATGATTTTGCAGGTAACATTTGATGTGGCCTTGAACTCTAACTCTGTAGAAATTAAGACTGCATACTTTTATGGACTCCAACAATAACATTTGTAAATATGCCTCTAGAATCAGCTCAAACTCAGGCAAGGAACAACATTGCACCTAGCCAAAGGGGCATGCCTCCACAGAGGACATCACCCACACTCCTATGTTCCAATCCATTGATCCCAGCAATAGGGATTCTAACATTAGCCCTAGATATTTAGATAATTCTCCAAGAGTGGGATTTCACCACAATATGTCAGCCCTAAATAACAATCAAAATGAAATGTACTATGACCCATACGAGACACTAGGAACTCAGAGTAGATTTGACCCTAATACAATGGTATATGGACACGAAGAAAGAGCAAGTTGTGTAGATAGATTCATTGAAAATGGAAACCAGCATAGGGGACAATTCCCACCAAATGGAAGCCAAAATATGAATTATGTCCCGTGCCAATATAACCAATCACCACCACCAGTCGACAATGGTTAAAGGATGGTGACTCTGCATTCACTTCCAGTGTCACATGAATGCAGAGGTAACACAAATAGAAATAAGTCTCCTGCGAGGTCCCAGATCAGGCCTAATCAGGGTGAGTTTAACCATTACCGACCCAGGCCACAAAGAGAGGAATCTAGAGACATGGACAGGTTTCAATGCTTAGAGGCCCAAGTCAAAAAGTTATCTGAACAAATAGGAAAGTTACGTGCAGTTCAAAAGCAACATCCAAGTGAAGGTGCAGAATATCATAGGAGTGATCTTGTGCAGTCAGACAATAAGTGACTAGTTAATAATCTCTTCACTGATGGAAACACATATGTTTATGATTGACCTTTGAATAACGGTTCTGAATTGTTTGATGGTTTAAAAATAGGACAATAGGAATTGCTAAAAAGGAGGGAGAATATACAGTAGAACAGTTTGTCCATGTTAATCAAATTAAGCCCTTTCACCCAAAACATGAAGTGAAAAGACTAGATCAAGTTGAATCTAGCAAGGTATAAAAATATATATGTATATATATTTTTAAAAATAGACTTGCCATTGCGGCATTGCAGGTGGATAGATGTAAATAGTGTGAAAATCTCAAAAGGAGATTTAAAAAAAAATAAGAGTAATATATATCAAGGTTGTGAACAAAAATACAAATAGACATAAGAGAAAGGAGTGTTGTGTTTGAGGCTATTATCTGGAAAATAACGTGATATTTGCATGATTACTTCATGTTGTATTCAGTAGTCATGCGGAAAATGCCTTGGCTGCATGGCATGGTTTTTCTATAATTTGAATTTGTGTGCATAATTAAATTTGTTTTCAGATGCTCCAGAGAGAAAGGAAAAGTAAAAGGTTTGATGTGCTTGATACTTTTCTTTTTAACCTAGACAAATCATTGTTTTCCCCATCAGTGCCAGATCCTTTGAGCGCCGGATCCATGGAGCGCCGGGTCTCTGAAGGATACCACTGGTTCAGAATCCCCTGGAAAGCCCCCTGGACCAAAGAAAGGGGTGAAGATGATGACCCTAAAAGATGTTAATATGATGACCCCGAAAGATGTGAAGATAATGATCCCAAAGGATGAAAGGCTGTTTTTTTCGCATGGCAGCACGAAAAAGTAAGTCTTTGGGATACTCTTGGTGTTAGTAGTTATGAATGCTCCATGTACTATGGTTTTGAAACCACAAGTTCTGGTAGAACCGGGACCGGCATCACTGGAAGAAGCACTAAGCTTTATATTGGGAAATAGAAAGCTGTTATACCAGAACATGTATATTACCCTAAATCCTGATTTAATCATTGAAAAGTTTCTTCATGGGTCAGAAATAAAATCAGAGTAAGTGACGGAATTGGTGCAACCCCGCAAAGAAGAAGCTCGGAGGGCAACCAAGGAAATAATGTTGCACTTAGAAAAGACTTTTATGAGTTCATCTAGTGTTAAGAAAAGAAGGGGAAAAGGGATGGATGGTGGATGGCTGGTTTACTAGTGCCGTCAATTGTGATGAGAATATTTGGCACTGTGGTGGGCACAACGATATCTACAGCCAATGCTGTATCTGTACATTAAGTAATAAAGCACATGAATAGAGTTATGATTTAAAAGAGTTGCAACAAACGTTAGATGGGCTCAGGGGTGGACAGAAAAAAGAGATCTGTTATGTGAATGAACTAATTTTGGGTCCTAATGAGCAAGCCTAAATATAAGAACATAGTACCAATGTCATTGTTAAACATGATAAACTGCTGCATGATGTTTTAAATGTGGTAACTCCATTTGAAAGCATTTTGATGAAATATTTACGAGAAGTTCAAAATGCGGTATCTCAATTGATTCAAAGCCATATACCTCTGTATTTTGTGTCATCTGATATCATCTGTCAAATAATGGCACGGATCACACAAAGGGAGGTGGAGATAATCCGAGAAAGAATTGCATTTGAAATGGGAAGTACAATACAATTATACAATTATATGCAGAGAATGGATATAGGTTTCCTACTGTGCATTCCGTTTATTGCGCTGGAGTTGATCTATCAAACTAAGTTGGTACATAATGTAGGTTTTTGGCAAGATGACAAATATGTTAAGATTGTAACTCCGGAGATGGTAGCATTTCAAACATGGAAACCTGATGTATATCTGATACCAAAGTTGGATATCTGTGTAAAATTCAACAAACATAATTATATATGTCCAGGCATGCTATTTACTCCTGATGCTGCAGATGCTATTTGCAGACTGAAGTCAGGCCATGGGGTGTCTAAAGGGTTGTGAGGTGATTATAAGTAATACGGAAGTTGAGGAGTTAGCCCATACTAGATTGATTAAGGATAGGTGGTTACTGAGTACTTCAATGACAAATTACACAATTGCTCACCTTAACCATGGATCTTTTCTTGTAAAACAGTTGCAGCATAGTGTGCTCTACATATCTATCCCTAAAGATACAGTGGTGTCTGTGGGTAGATTGACTCTGTTTCATGCTGATGGCAATTTGTGGGAAGGAAAGGTGGAGAACATTGATTTCTTTCTGAAAAAATAATTTCCTATTGATCCAGATATTCAATTCTTACTGAAACATAAAAGCGTACACATGATTAGAAATAATCGGAATAAAGATAACATTACTGTGAGCAGCTTAGGCCTGACAGAGAGGTCAGATAGGTTAAATTTGGGGACCTGGGTGGAAAGTGGTTTGGTAATTTTGGCGGTTCCAATGCTAATTATTTTGATATGGTTGATTGTACTCACCATTAAGATGAAAATGATGATATTTATTTTAATGACGATGGCGAGGGAGAAGATACAATTGGGAGAAGCACATGTGTTTTAGAACATCTGTGTTTGTTTTTCATGCAGTGATTTCAGGGTATACCCCAGCAGTAGATAAAGGAGGGAGTGTAAGAGTAGGGGCTCTGCATTTTAACAGTAAGGTTCATCATTTCAGCATGTACATGTTAGCATGGGTTTGAACTCCAACTGGGGCCCAGGGTGTGATAATGATTACTGGACTCAAGAGTGTGAGTCTCAGGCAGAATTAAATAGAAGCCAATGCACAGAGCACACGATTGAAATTGCACTTTGTTTCAGGATGATATTTCAATGAACTGAGTTGCATTCAATATAATACTAACATAAATTAACATACCAATTTAACCCAACCGCAGTTAACATATAAATAAATCCCTTAATAACATTTAGTGCAAATTAGTCCATGATGAAACAAGCTTAATGCAGATTGGGAAATGCATGATGCTCTGGAAATGGGAATTTAAACTTGCAGGCTGAATCTGCAATTGGTGATAAACTAAAAAAAATTGAAGATCCATTCTACTGAAAACAGAGCATTATATTAGATCAGGAAGCACAAGAAAAATGTTGTTGTTGTTTGCTCTCCAGCAATGAAATCCCGTGCCATTTCAGTGCAATGATCTGCTCAAGGGGAGCTGTTTTCCTTGAATGACAAAGGGGTTTGTTAAAGAGGGTTTTGAGAAAGAGTGGGAGATTCATTCCTCTTCGGGTGCTGAGAGACAAAGGGCGGAGGGCTGGCTTGGAAGATGGAATTCAGTGCTGGCTAGCTGTCTGATGCTGAGGCTGTCCTTATCTGGGTTGTCCCTGTGTGAGGCAGGCAGAAATATTGGGGAAGATTCCCATGCCAAACTGAATCAGAAATACAGCCAACAAATCTAGGAAAATATGAAGTTGAGTGAGGGGCTGCTGACATGAATGATAACAGATTGTTGAGGTAAAATATTTCAATTTATTTTAGGTGCTGTATATTTGTAATGTACACCTTATATAGCATTTATATTTCTCAAAGTCTTGCTGTGTTTTTTTTAAAGTGTATTTCTCTTTCCAAGTTCCACGATGCCAAGGACAGTTGGCAGGGCATTACACAGATACAGCGCTGAAAGCTATTGCAAGAAGATGTACTTGCACTGTGAAATACAATTTGGGCATAAGTATATTCTGTGTAATTTGCATATTTCTATTTTATGATAAAAACAAAGATTCAAAAGTAACTTAGCCTCATTACATTTATTCTGCATTCAGTCCCTTTCATATGACATGCTTAGAGAGACAGATATGCGGTAAGAAATATCTCAAAGTAAAGTAGTCACCATGAGCTGCTTATCTAGATCAATTGTTGAAACTCAGCCAAAAGGGCGTAGTGTGGTATTGTACATAAAGCACCACAGGATGGCATGAGCCATCCATCCAAAGTATGTCAAGTCCAATATCTAGTTTGTTGCTAGTGACCCTGGTAAAAATAATTATTAGTAAGTCTTCTGAAATAAGTCTAAAATAAGTCTAACCACTGTAAGAATACCCCAACAGGTTACCATAATATATTGCCATGGATCATAAACTACCACCAAATACGACTATAATAAATAAATACCACGAAGTAAAAGATATAACCCCAAAATATATCCAACAGTAGCATGGCCGGCTGTTTGTGGCCTGTGACAGGTGTTGATGGTCGTGCTGGTGTGTGTCTCATAGCACTTTGAGCATGTTTACTGAGTGACACTTCACATCCTTGCAATGTTTGTGGGGTTGTGGATCGATGGCACATTTGGGCTCTCTTGCTTATGGATCAACAATTACGGTGTGCTGCACCAGTTAAAAGCCACTAACATGTGAAGATGTATGCACTTTTTTGGGATGCAGTGCTGTGTACAAGCACATTAGGTTTACTGGTGTTGGTGCTTTCACATGCATGTACCATGCATGCTGCACAATGGTGTTTGCAGCTTCAAGTTGACGACAGCTGTGTGCATGGTACTGCTGCATTCAATTGAATGCACTATTTGACCAATTGTATGCTGTGACAATGAAGTCTGCATTGACCATGTACCTTTTGTTTGCATCCTATATTTAGCATGCATTTATCCTTGCTTGCTGTGTCACACTGCTTTGTGGTTTCTGCTTATATCTTCCATGGCAGTTCCCTTAGCAACCAGCCTTCCATTCTGACATCAGCCTCTGTGAATTGATGCATCAAGCATGATCCTGCCCAGAGTGCAAGAGGTGAGTATTTATGTGCTTGCATTCTTGTGGTTTGCATTATGGCTGCACTCTACAAAATGTGCAGGGAACTTGCCAACCCATCCGCAGTATCTTCTGCCCCTACGTCTTCACAGTCCTTTTGTAATGCACTCGCCTCTCACTTCTTTTTAAAAACCTGGACATACTGAACATCCTTGTGACATGCTCTTTCAACACAACCCTTTACCCTCTGCCCCCATGGCTCAACCTCCTCCTTCCTCCTTCTCCTCCTTCGCTCATGTCTCCCCTGAAAAAGTCACCATAGTTGTCAACTCCATGAAGGTCTCTTCCAAACAGGTGGGTTCATGCTCATCCAGAATCATCAAGGGCAACATCTCCTCTCTCGCCCATGCTCTTGCTGATCTCTGCAACCACTCCTTCGCTACTGGTTCTTTTCCATCCTCCCTCAAGCACTCCCTTGTGTGCCCCATCCTTACAATACCATCTGCAGACCCTTCCTGCACAGCCAAATACCACCCAATTACAATCACCCCCTTCTTGGGAAACTACTTGAGAAGTTGTCCCTCCCTCAAATCAACACTCATAACGTACTTGTCTTCGGTCTACATGTACACCAGTGTGGATTAAAAGCTTCCTGAGACACGGACACTTCTCTCATGCACACCCATGAAGAACTGCTTGCATCCCTCAATTCCTAATCCCCTGCTGTCCTTATCTTCCTTTATCTCTCCTCTGCATTTGACACAGTGAACCATTCCATCCTCATTAAAAGGCTGCATGATAAACCTTGTATCTCGGAGCAGGAAGTGGACTGGCTTATGTCATTACTAACCAACCATTCCTCAAAAAACATTGTGGGCCCTTTCTTCTCCCCTACTTCCTCCTCCACTTGTGGCGTCCCCCAGGGCTCCATTCTTTTTCCCTGGGTCTTTAACATATACATTTCCCTGCTGTAATGTTTCATTGCCTCATTCTCACACAAATTCCAGTGCTCTGATGACGACACACAACTCTTCTGCTGACACACTTACACCTTCCTTCATCCCTGACTGCCTCTCCACCATCCTGGCATGGTGCACTGCAAATGACCTCGGCTTATACACCAGCAAAACTGAGACTCTCCCTATTGGATCCCCTGTGGCATACTTCTTCCCTGTAAGTTGGATTTCGTCCATGTCCTCACACCTTGCCCCCTCTTCTGAAGCCTGGAATCTTGGAGTAATCTTCGACTCCATCCTTCATCCCTCATATTCTGGACATTGTCAAGAAGTACCACTTTCAGCTCTTCCTTCTCAAAGTAACTGTATCCTTCCGCACCTTCCCCCACAGACTCAAGGTTACCTATGCTCTGATTCACTCCAGGCTACACTACTGCAACAGCCTGCTCCTTAATCTTCCTTGATCCACCCTGCCACCCCTTCAGCTTATCCAGAATAGGGCAGCAAGACCTATCCTTGGCCTCAGGCCCAGCGACCGCATCTCTCTGGCCCTACCAAGCCTTCATTGGCTCACAGTCTCTGCACGGATTAAATTGTAATCCCTCTGTATAATCCACAGGGCTATCTGGGGCCGGGGACCACTCTATCTTCAATGCTTCCTGATCAAATACTCCCCTTCTAGACTCCTTATAGACTCCTGCATTCGTCTGGCAACAAGTCCTTGTGTGTGAAGCGGTTTGCTTCACACACAAAGAGCTGGTGGTCGGTCAGTTTCCTCGGTGGGCAGCCTTCTGTGTAGTTGCCTCGCTCTCCCTCTGCATCTTGAGCAGGACGCCAATAAGCCTCAAGTGCATTCTCTGCTACTCTTTCTTCTCCTCCTCTCTACGATGCTAATCATGTAGTAGCATGACTGATGTGCAGGGCCCTTATGTATCCTCGGGCCCTGACCCCCCACATCTCTCATCCAAACCACTGTGTATATACTGCACTTGCTCACGCTTAGCCTCATCAGAGGAGGTTGCCCTTACGTTTATCTTTTCTTTTCTTAGCTCTTCACTCCGAGCACTTCTCCATGAACACCTCAGACGTTTTCCCCTCCCCCCTACCCTGCACTCTTGCATGTTCTGCACACTTACAAGGCATAGTAGGTTTGTCTCCCCTCTCTCATGATTTGTTTATAATATTGATTCTATTATTTATCTCTGTTGTAATTCATTGTCTACCTTCCCCTGTCCCCACCCTTTTGCCGTGTGTGCACGTTGAAATAGTTTGGGTAATTGTATACGTGCCTAACAAGTGACCAATACTTACGTTTATAAATAAATGTGCTCCCATGCAGTGGTCGAAGTGTACGAAAAGAAGTAGTGGAGCTATGTTCCCTGCCGGTCTGCCCCGCTCTCCACAAACCTCATCGCTGCACCCTCCCACACACAATCCAAACCCCCAAACAAACACACTTGTTATTTAAGTGAATGTTCAGTGCAGTGCACTGAAGTGCAAGCTTCAACTTCTTCCTACACTTATTTTAAACCAAAACAGTTCCAGAACGGTTTCTTTTTAAAATAAAAGTATAGGAACAGTAAAACTTAAAAATAAAAAGTATAGGAGCACCGCTCCCGACCGCTCCCGCCCACTTCGACCTCTGCTCCCATGACTGCTCAGTGCACTGTCCCAATACTACGCAGGTGATGTCATTGGTAGTCTGCCAGGGGTGTCCCCGCTTTTTGTGGGATACATTATCTGCCTATGTGATGTCTTCTCATTTTCATGCAGCATGTTGACTGATGCGTGCGTTATGTATGTGCCATTGTCTAGTGAATGAGGATATGTGACATGCACATTTGCTGCATGTCATTGAGGGGGACAGGCAGTGTAGG
Source organism: Ambystoma mexicanum (assembly GCF_040938575.1). NCBI lineage: Eukaryota > Metazoa > Chordata > Amphibia > Caudata > Ambystomatidae > Ambystoma > Ambystoma mexicanum. The sequence goes on along the minus strand of NC_090928.1, from coordinate 503,202,807 downwards.
GGAAGTTGTTTGTCAGTGTGTGTTTGATTTGCATGCAGTGTGTAGGTGTTTATACATGTGTGCTGGGACACATGTTGAGGGTTGTCTTGTGAGTTGTTGTTTGTATGTGTTGTATGTCACTGAGGGGTGCTTGTGGGTCTTGCATTTTTGGTGCATGTATGTGTTAGCTGCACTATGTTTCAATTTGTTCATTGTCCGCAGATCCTTACATCAGGGAATTATGACTATTTCATGGGATGAAATTTGACTGTCAACTGCATGCCAAGGGGACAGGTAAGATGTTCATTCATCTTGATCAATATGGAATGGCTATGTTATTTGCTGCATGTCTGGATGTGGTAATTCTTGTGGGTCGCACTGTTTGTCACAATTGTCTAAGACCTCTTGTGAATAGTTTTATGGTGGATAGGGTTTATTGTGGTCATGTTGCCATGTTGAGTAACTTTTGGTTGAATACCACACTGCTTTTCTAAACCCCACAATAGGGACATGCCTGTGCGTATCATGTACAATCTAGGACATGTATGCCGATATTTACATTTGTGCTTGTTGTATTTTGTGTCCATGTAAATTGTTGAGGCCATGTATGGCTTGGAGCTCAGACATGATGTTTCAGAATGTATCGATGATTACACCTTTGACCAGTATGTTAATTAGTCAGATCCACCTGAGCACCAGGGGACCACTACAGTGGGGATGGTGCGCAGTATAAATACCCTTTTACATTACATATGGGATGGTTTTGGTGACACAGAGGCGATTCAATTAAATGGTTGGCATGGAGGTAGTGGTGTACTCCCTCCTCAATGGGTTTCTTTTGGAAACACAACATGAAATGTCTTTTAGTTCTATGGGATGCACATAATTTAGCACTTCCAAGGGCATTTTCTCAGGGTGGTTTTGTGGGCACAATGGATTGGCCCATTGTCATCATTGAATGTCCCCTATGATTTAGCGGGATCATGTGCACTCCACAGGCGAGGAATTTTAGGTGAAATACGATTGCACAAGCTGTATACGGGCAGCCTCTCCACGTGCCCTTTGCCCAGCCATACGCAAGCGGTGGGCCTGTGGGTGTGAATGGGGTGCCACCAGCATGTCCACCAGGATGCCACACCGTGGTCCAACATTGTGAAGGACCCTTGCTGTTACAATGATCCTTCGGACTACTGTTGGTGCATATAACAACACACCACCAGAGTGGTCAAGGGAGCGGAAACGTGACTTGAGCACTCCGAATGTGCACTCCATTATGCCCCGAGTTGCAATATGGGCAGTGTTGTATCTTACCTCGGCAGGTGTTTTGGAGTTGCATATGGACCTCATCATGTATGTGCTCAGAGGGTAGGCACTGTCCCCTGTAGAGGGGAGACAGTTGTCATTGTCATTTGTTGACAGTGTTTATTGGTCTGTGTGTAACATGCATACATGTGCATGGCCATTCATACTCACCAATGAGCCATGCATTGCCATGCTTCTCAGCTTCCAGGGCCCGGTGTAGAGGGCACATCCAGAAGATGGAACTATCAAGGGTGCTGCCAGGATAGTTAGCATACACATCAGCAATGATGCCCCTGGCATCAGACACAACCTGAAAATTGATGGAGTGCCAGTGTTTCCGGTTCGGTAGATGTGCTCTGTTGATCAAGGTGTACATAGAGAAACATGTGTGCAATCAATGGCACCTAGCACTTTTGGAAAGTGTGCCACCCCATAAAAATCCTGGACCACTGCTTGCCTTTCTACAGGTGTTCCGGGCATATAGTTATGCCGTTGACAGAAGGACGTGCAGTTATTATCGCCAACACCTTGTGTAGGAATAATGACTGCATGGCCTGGGAGATGTCACTGACTATGCGGTGGCTTGCTGGAATGTTCCAGTGGCCAAAAAATGCAGAACAATGAGCACCTTTAGAAAAGGGCTCAGTGCTTGGGAGAACATGGTAGGTGATTTGAGGTCACCTTCCCACTCCGTGACCAGGTCAAGGATGATATGGGGGATCCTATACCTGCCATAGACCTGGTCGTCAGGCATCCCAAAAAGGCTGGTCCTTGGGTGGAAGATCCGGGCCATGGCCATCCTTCTCCTGTGGTGTCCCAATGATTTCTGCAACAAATGGTGCATTCATTGTGGCTCTATACTTGCGTTTATTGATTGCACGTGCTTTTTATGGATTTGTTTGTGAGTGCATTGATGTTTACGCCTGCTATCAAGTGGCGTAGGTGTTTCTGGATTTGCGTGTGTTTTTTTCTACGCCGGTGTTCCCTGTTCAATTCCATGAATACATTTTTTTTGCGCTCATATGGGGGTGCGATTGTTGGACGGTGGAATTTCACTTTTTCTTTCTCATTCCAGATGTTCTGCCCGTTTTTTAGGTGGCTGCTCAGGCCCAGCCGGCCCTTCTCTTGAAGTCTTGCGCAAGGCGTTCATCGGGTCGCAGTGACGTGTTGGACTGGTGCTGATTCCTCGCGTGTCCTGGGTAAGTCCAGTGCATTGTGGTCCATGAATCGATGAACGCGGTCTTGCGTGCAATTTCGCATGCAAGTCCCGTTTTTGCAACGCAGATTATTCCATGAATCGGGCCAAATATGTGTAAATGCAATTCTTTTCAAGACTTATGGTCACCATGAACTCAAAACCAACAGAAAAGTCTCTTCTTTTCAAAGGAGGATGCATCATCCCTTGACAGATGGCCCTGTCATAGAGTACTGCAAGTTAGGGAGCACGCAGCATGTCAGTGCATTGTGTTTTGCAAAGACTTCTTTGAAACAATGCTATTTTTCTGAATAACTGCTTGACCCCATATTGTCCTAAAAATCTATATTGTACTATTGTGGAAATATTAGTATTATCTTGCACAACAACATAGCTCAATGAAACAAAGCACCACCAACCAGGAAAGTTATGCAACCTGCATATTACTGGCCCTACATTTGACACATTCTTTGTCTGAGTCTTCTGGTTCCCACAATTAGTTTTGCACGGGTAGTGTGAAGTGGACACATACCAATGCTGCAGTGTCATAACATCTTGTATAAAGGTGCTTCTATCTGAACAAGTGTTCCTCAAAGTTTATGTATGCATTTACCATGTGTTATAATCAACAGGGCTCCTGGTTACGTCCCTGTCCTACCCAGGTAGGTAAACATTCAAGCAGACAAATGAACAGGGTCAAGGAACCGAAAATCACACACATGCCTGTAATGAATGCACAAGATTTTAGCACTGGTTCTTACTAAAGAGACAATTTAATTACCATCACAGGATGATATAAATCTTCATATAAGATGTAATCACAGAGAAAGTAGGTTTACAAAAGAATAAAGGTCATCAAATGGTGCAACACTTGTGTATAGGCGCGCTACAAATGCCATATCATATCATATCAAGTAGTGCTCAACCAAGGTCAATCTCTTGGATAAATCTTTAAACAATACGTACATACCGTGACACCATAGAAGGAACACATGGGTAATACAAAAAACAGTACATAGTGCTACCAAGAACAACAATGAAACAGTGGATGGATTTAAACACTGAGATAAAAAGTCACCACAACTGTGTTTCGGCCATGAATGGCTGCATTGATAGCCAGTCTTTAAAGGGCCTTCATCAGGACGGAGTAGTGGGGAATGGGAGTTTCCTGTGAGTTTGTGTCTGGATGGAACCACGGATGGGAGTTGCAGGACTGGATTAGATTGCTCAATGGATCACAACAACAAAAATTCTTCACTCACATCCAATCTTGGTTACGGTGCTCCAAACACCTGGTGTAAGTGTGGAGTAAATTAAAACGTCAAGTAACCTCTCCTGTGCGCTCACGAGTCACACCTATGGTGTGCACAATCTTGCGCGTCAGTATTTTCGATTGCTGATGATTGTTATTGAGTAAGCTTTTAAAATTAAGACCTAAAGAGACTTGAGTGTAAATCTTTAACAGGAGCTTGATTGCAATGTTTTAAATAATATTGCCCCTGTTTAAAGGACCAATTATAACATGGAAACCTAGAAAAGAAAGTGGCTTTAAACGCTCCATTTGTTCTTTGAAACCAGCAACATTGTACTACAAAGCAAAATTGTATTTTATCTGACTCCAGCCACAGTTCTGGGGAGTTATTTTTCAAAGGAAATGAAGCTCGGCCTTTGAGGCTGGGTTAATAACTTAATGATACAGCCTGGATTCACTAAAGGGCCAAACGTTCTCTTTGCTCCCAAAAATAGACCTTGAAAGGAAATCAAATGGTGCCCATTATCTATTTCCATTTGCCACTTGGTATGTCCAAAAATTCCCTAAAAATACAAGAATATATTTTTGGAAATGGGTTCACAGTGCACCTGCCCCAAGTAATGCGAAATTCTCATCAAACAGTTCCTCCATTGAGGATGCAATTAACACTTACTCTGACATTAATTCCAGCATTTGTGACAGTCAGCTCTCATGATCGTTTAGCAACTGAACTTCAAAGCCCAATGCAGAAGCAGAGAAACCAGGCACCAGAGGGAAGTTGACCCATCTTGCTTACTGATGCCCACATCTTACTAAAAGTAAACCAGTCTCTCAGAGGGTACTCATCTGTTTGTGAGACAGCCACAAGAAATTCCTATGAAAGTAAATTGCCATGGGAAAATATGATTCAAATAGAGGTATACTCTTGGAAATAGATTAAATCCCTGCCCATCTTATTTGTAAAGGTAGTGAGGGGGGTATATCAATTGACTGTAAATCCTGGAAAATTAGCAAATATTTCAAAAGTATACATGCTTATGGAACCTTTGGATGTAATAAAATAGACCCAAATAGTGTGTATACTGGGAGATCCCTGAGTCTTTTTCTGTATAATAGCCAGGTACAGAATATGCCTAGAAAAGTAATGAAATGTATGTCATCCCCTACATATATCACTAAGCAGGGTCTTGTGTAGCTTTGTACCAATCAAGAAAAAAGCAAGAAGGTAATTCATGGCCACCAGTGTTTCCCATATTAAATTGCACATTGAGAAATGGCAAATGTATACTTTTTACAGTAATGCAATGGAAACACCATTGAAGGGAATCCTGAAACCATAAACGTTAAATAGAAATATGAAGCGACTTACATACAGGAATATCAAGTAGCCTGTCTTTAAATTGAGTTTTCAAGAATGTTTAAAATACTGACATACTTAGTAGGGGCGAGATAGACAGGAATGCACTGATTTAATTGTGTTTTTTCGATACAATTATAGCTTTGTCCTGAATCCTCACACACTTTTCAATTCACAGTAAATGCACAATCAGAGTAAATCAAATATACATATGTGATGTGTGTTGATTAAAAAGTCTACATTCAAGTTAAATGCAGCTTGATAATTCAGTTGACAAGTATATGTTCCTTCATCATGGCTGTAATCCTTAACATCGAGATTTCATACAGAATAGAAAAGAGGTACAATTGTTTATTTCTGTTTTTAATAAATAGATCTTCTGTGCAACTCTGTGTATTTCTTGTTCTGAAAGTGGAAGGAGACAGTAGAGAATCAATAGTATTAAGCCATTGTGTACCGTGTTTATTAATAGAGCTTTGTTTAATAAATACAAATTGTGCATGCCTGATTTGGGTTGGATTAAATATTTCCCTGAACTAGACACTGCCTGAATAAATCATCCTACAAACTGTTGGGATTACAAGCGAATCTACCCACTCTTAATAGATAAGTTCCATGGACCATCTTGGCATTTGTATTCTTCACTTCAAGCTGTTTATATGTGATCGACACAGAGATTTCAATGCAGGCGTAAAACGAATGGATTCCAATGCAATACACCTCGCATTAGCACCTGCTAACGAGCACACATTTGAATCCACACTACCTGCGAAGAGTACTGTGAGGTGGTGTTTTATTTTTTTCAAAGCAGAGAGTGAACTTGAAGAGGAAAGGTGATTTCACCTTCTTTTACTATTTAGTTGTACTCTCCGATTTCATTTATCACTGGTGCAGATTTTAAATGCCTGGTGTTGGTGCATTGATTGTCTCTATTAATATGGAACTGAGCGACAGCCACCAGCCATGCATACAACATTCAAACAGTGACTGTACAACACAAAGCACACAGTGTGAATCGTATGAACACCCTCTGTGCCATTCTACTAACAATGGTATTAATACCTGACTCTTAATGACAGTAACTGACAATGCTGTTAGTACCTGAGTACATGAAAGCAGTTATTGATGCATGATGTTTCACGTGACGTATCTCTGAAAACCATGACATGGAAAATAACATTAGTACCTGACCATTAGCGGTCAACAGCTTGCAAATAATGGGACTACCAGGTAACAGCATTACATTTCCTGAAAAATGCCTATCCAATGCCAATACAAAACTCAAAAGTGATGGCTTTGCTATACATATTTTAGATATGTTTACGCACACATTCTGGCCCTAAACAAATCACAACGGTTCAAGGGTGCGTTTCTGAGAACGTCTGTCTCAGTCTTTGGCATTAGGGGCGTTAGGAAACACATTTATTCTTGAAACGACTTTGAAGCACAAGAAAAGCACGCAGTTTACAACTACAAATCCACGAGCATCTTAAAAAGGAGATGTAATGGATTTGACCTTTACAGTGGCAGTTTTCTTGAACTCAGAATTAACTTTCTGTTTATTAAGAGCTTCAAGATAACATCATGGTTTTAAGCAGCTTACATTACATATGCACACACCTGCCAAGAACGATTCTCAGGCGTATTGAAGATAATGGCTTTGAATACATCATTGGAGGAAAACTGTTGCCAAACTATGTCATTGGGACAGTTTCCATGCTCGCGCTTAACGTTCTGCCATCTCACTCGTGACATGTGTCACACCTTGGCAAGCTGGTTAGGTTTCACGGAAGCAACTTGTTTTAGATTGGAGCGTTACCAGAGGTCAACGTGCTATGGTGGCTTGGTTTACGGAAAAGTATTTATTCAGATGTTTATTTGTTCCACGTCACTGAAATTGCTGGTTTTGCATGATCAAATCAGTAGGAAGACATGTTTGTGTGCATATGCAAACATAACACGCACGGTAAAACCAAACATGGTAAGGCATCTCTCAAATCTACTAAACGAGGTAATTCAAGGTGTTTGGAGAATAAAGGGAACAGTTGATTTCAAAGGCGATATATTTTATTTGATAGTGTTGTGCTCAGCACTGATGGGGTGCTGATCTCTTCTGTGCTTGGAAGATTTGGAAGTGTGTATACCACACAGCCAGACTTCACGGAAGAAGAGCAGTCCTGTACGCTAGTTAAACACCCCCGAAGTCTGGCAATAGTCAAGGCAACCTTGCTCTGCAATAGTCTGCCCTCTTAACTAGCGCAGTGATTGTAGTCTCACCACCTCTCGAGGTGTCCCAGGTCTGGGCCAGTTGCCTTCCTGGCAAAGATCAGAATCATTAAGTCTGTTTTTCATTTCTTTGAGCTGCAGGATTTAGCTTTCAATACAACTCTGCCAGCAGCAGCACTTTGCCATTGGGCTGCATAGCTCTCAGCTTGCCATGTCAGTTACTGTGAATGGGCAGAGTAGCATTGTAAGCCTAGGCAAAAACCCAGTTTTTACCCCTTTTATTGGACCACTTGAACATCACGGTGAACAGCGTTAGCTCTGGAAGTACCATACGCTTCTGCATCAGATATTAGGCACTGTATGAACAGGCTTGATCAGCAAGTAGATGTTTGCTGCCTTAAAGGATTAAAGCAATATCTGTCTTTGTCTTCCCTTCTGATCATATTTAAGGCATCACTGGAAGCTTTCACCTAGAAACAGACTCAGTGTTTCCAATTCCAGGGTATTTTATGTTAGGTAGAGTTACACATGATGTGTACCTTCAACAGCACACTAAATTAAAGAAGTATTGACAAAGACAATAGTTTGGAATTTTGCATAGTCATTCGTCATTTGCAAGTTAATATCACACCATTATGTTGTGTTTGACATCACGCTACTCCCGGTTATAAGATCTAATGCTCTGTATTATTCTTCCAGAAATGGGTCAGCCTCAGCACGAGGAGATATCTTAATGGCACAAATACTATTATGTGCTTAGTTACTTTGACCACTGGCCAGTACTTGGGGAGAAATGCTCTGGTACTCACACCCTCACACCATGTAAGCAGGCATTCATGTGTGAGTGTATATATTAAAGATGAGCCTTGAAAGCACTTACACTTTGGAAAATCTGTCCACAAAGACTTGCAATTGACATGGTGCAAAGGTCTTTTAATATGGCCCCAATATTTTTACACTAGGGCAAGCTTAGCCATAGTGCTAATAACGTGCAATTTTGCACTTGCACCAGTGCAACGTCTCTGTGATCTGGCCCCGTGACTATTTAGCTCCACGGACAGGGATGTGAGCATACAACTGACTACCTACACAGTGCTTGAAAGGTTTTTGGTAAAATGGTTGAAAATGATCAAGAATGTTCTGATTCTGGTGTCTAAGCTAAATAAGCACAGCACTTTCTCATCATTGATAATTCTGCATTGACAGGAAGCAAGACACAGGCGCCACAGAGAGGTGCACGTGTCTATGCACCATGCAGATCACTTCCACTGTGCTTTCAATTGCAGGTAAAAAATGGCACAGGAAAACCGTGCAGAAACAAAACTGTGCAAACTTGCTCATATTGTCATGCAGAGGAGGAATGACTGAAAGTTGTGTGTTAATCTATGCAAAGGACCAACCCATTAGTGTAAGACATAGACAAAAATATTTTGTCTAACAAGGTAAGGAGGTCCTTTAAGAAAACGAATAATAATAATAATAATAATAATAATAATAATAATAATAATGATTTGGCATTTATATAGCGCTACGAATCCTCAGGTATCTTGCTTATTATTACCCATGGGGTGGTGCTCATTTATCGACCTCGGAAGGATGAAAGGCTGAGTTTGGCCCCGCCAGGATTCTAACCTGCGTTAGCAAGCTCTGCACGGATGTCAAAGCGAGCACTCATACTCGCTGTGCCACTTGACCGACATAAGTCACTAATAATTATATTATTATTATTATTATTATTATTATTATTATTATTATTATTATTATTATTATTATTATTATTATTATTATTATTATTATTATTATTATTATTTACTACATTTTTCAACACTTTAGATGAGAAAAACACAGCACACTTTCCCAGGTGGGCTATGTCATGCTGATGTACAAATTGAAAATCGACAGCAGAAATTGATTTTAAAGCAGTTACTGTAGCAAGTAGATTCCGGATTCTTGTTCTGTTTAGAGGAGTAATTCTTTCGTAATCAAATGCTGATTTGAAGATTATAGGCGCCTGAGATCTCCTTCTGTGCTGCTCCATCCATAGTTAGACTGTATTTTTGACATAACTGTTAGGAAAGATTTAATAATTGTATGTAATTTTCCCTCCATGTGGCAACCCCCAAACTTTTTGCTGCTGTTTTACACCCTGATCTAGACTTTGCCAGAGAAGTGCAGCCTTCGCCGCACTCCTCTGTGCTTTCGCTGAATTCGTATGGGGAAACTGACATGCCCTTAAAACAGTCATTACTGGGGGACTCCGTCTCCCTTAGCCCTTTCCTCATGTTGCAGCTTTTGTGCAACATGAAACAAGAGTGCACTGTAACCTACTTTACCGCGCTCTTGGGTCTCTAGGCATTCCAAAGGCCCTAGAACCTCTCGCTGGACTTATTATGAACGGTGCAAGTGTGTCACGGACAGGACTGGTGGCAGCTATCGTTTCTCTTGTGTTTTGAACCCTTTTTCACCATGTTATCTGCACTTACCGCGTTTGGCACAAATTAGTGGCCTGGCTCCAACATGGCCATGCCATGAGGTTCTTTGTCCCGTCCTCTAACCGTCTTGCCCCTTCACCTTCCCCAGGTCGAGCCAACTCAGGTCTGTCCTTATTTGGTCATGCACTTTCCCCTGAAACCCAACGCTTTCGCGGGCTGTGTGTGCCTCCAGGATGTGGACTGGGATGTTTGTTCCCAATACATATCCTGGGTGCCAGAGAGTCTGGAGTGTCCTGAATGCCTGGGACCACCGTGGTCCGTGATAGGTCCACGTATGGTGTGAGTGTTTGTGAGCAGATCTCCCATTGGGTCCTCTCCATTTTGGCGTGAAGGGAACTTTGGATAAGAGGAGGCTGAAAACACCACTACCATGTCGATCTCCTGAGTTCACACCGACCAAGGGATAAGGAGCCAAGTATCCTGCAACAAGAAGCTAAGTCAAGGAAATTCTGGTGACCCGCTGAAGGTTTGGCATCCTGAGCCGTTGTGGTCCTGCGAGACCCCTCTGGATCTGATCGTCCTAGAAGGTCTGCAAACGTGCTTCGACCCATTGGAATAGTGGGATCAACTATTCTCGGCACCTTCATCAAACCCTCCAAGTAAGCCTCTTTGGAAGTGTCCCTGGACCAACCAGCGGGCTGACCGGCTTACACAGGATGCTTTGCTCTGTCACCCCCTCCGGTTCGGGGAAGCCCTCGAAACCTGGTCTACTGCTTGCTCAGTGTCCACGGCACACTCACACTGAATTTCGTATACTTGCCATTCCCAGGTCTGAAGTGAGACGAGTGCGCCCGGACCAGAGTAAACATGGTTGCGTGTTGCCCTGTTGCGGTAAAAACCTGTGCACGTCCGCTGCATTTGGGACACCCTCGACCCTGCATCCTGCTACACAGAATCTACACGGTGTCGAGACATCCTGATCATCGCAGCTGTACCTGCCAGCAACATGAACTGAACTGGAGAAGTCTGGGTCTGCCTGCGTCGGGGACTGGTGAGTAGTCCATACCCCAACCGGTGGCCCCTCGCGCAGGAGCCCGTTTCTTTTCTATTGCTGTTGCGAAATAGCAACTCTATCCCGCACTCTCACCCTGCCTCTGCCCACAAGTTGAGGCCTTGCTTGAGTCGTGGGGACTTGTTCTGCATCATTCAACTTCCTGAACTGCCTGAGACCCTTGAAGTGACCCTACTTTATCCATTGGCACCAGCGCATACAGGTACTTTTGAGCATAAGGCTCCTCTCTTCGTAGGGCTCGGACCTCCTCCTAGTTAGGTGTATTTCTGATGTTGAACTGGGTCTAATGATTACTTGCACTGCCTGTTTTCCTCCCCATCTAGGTGGTCTACATATTACGTGCTCATAACTCCTTAGACCCCTCGGTCTTGTATATATATTGTATTGATTGTGATGTGTTGGTTTACTTTAATATTATTGTGATTCTTTGCTATGGTCGATGTTACAAAGGCCTTGTAATAAATGTGTCTATATTTTTAATATAACACCTGTCTGGAGTAATTTGTAAGTGTCCTTGCTTTGTGTGCTCATTGAGGTCTTTCAGTCACCCTCACCCCTCTTGAGACTTAGTCTTGACCGCCGCCATCGCTACCCTGATTGGTCTGGCTTGTCCAGAGGTTACCCTGTTCCAAGAAACTAGGCTGGCCTTCTTAACCTCTGCCCTTCCAGGTCCGAGTTCAGAAATCCATCTTAACAAATTGGTGTACAGCGGTGGGATAGGACTGAAGGTATCCAGTGTTGCGCACAAGTGAAGGCATTTCAAGTTATTCCTACCAGGACACATAGTGAATTATCGTAGTATAACTTTTTAAAGGCCATAGTCCTATCTAACAGTATGGAAACAAGTACCTTGTTAACTTTAAATGCTTCTAAATCTGAAACATTGAAAAAGATGCGTGCTGAGAGAGGTGTCTCCTCTCAAGGCACCAAAATGGAAATGATCCAAAGAATCATGGTGTGGCAAGAAGCTCAGCTTAGAGCTATAGCTTCAACGGACAGTGCAGAAGGAGGTGGGGCTGCTCTCACTGGTAGAACTGACCGTTCTACCGCTGCACTGGTCCACAGCGACCATGAGGACAGGGAGGATGAAATGTCCAATGTTTCCTCTGCCAGTGCTGATGGGGAGGCCATACTTGAATTCAAAAAGCAAGAACTGCTGTTTAGGCAGAAGGAGCTTGATTTCAATATGGCCAAACTAAAAAATCGAACAGGAAGAAAAACAGAAAGACAAGGATCACCAGTTGGAACTGTCCAAGCTTCAAGTTGCCAATGGATCCAAGGGTCCTGGACATGGGTCTGTGGCCTCCTCACATCCAAGGTTTCCAAAAGATCTGCTCAGTGTGTATGAGGAAAAGAATGACATTATGGACTGGCTGAATATATTTGAGTATGCATGTGAAGTGCAACAAGTTGACAAAGCTGATAAAATTGCCTGGTTACTTAGCAGACTGTCCCATTCTGGCTGCAGTGTCATTATGGAAATGTTGAAAGCTAAGAGAGCAGATTTTTCAATGTTGAAGCAGACTCTCATTTGAAAGTTTGGAAAGACTTCTGCCCAATACTTAAAAAGATTCAGAGAGTTTAAGAAAAAAGAAGGTGGTACTTGGGTATCTTATGCAACTGAATCCTTAAAAAACTTGACTGGCTGGGTCGAAGGTTATAAGGTTTCTACCTTTGAAGGTATGATAAGTCTTGTCATGCTTGTACATATTTTTGCATCTTCTTCCCCTGAGCTTAAGTAGGATTTGCCAGATTCAAAGGAGATAGATCCTAAGAAACTTGCCATTGCAGCAGATTTATGGGTGTCACATCGAGTGTCCCATAAGGACAAGACTCATCCTGGTAAGCAGGAGGAAGGGAAAAGTCCAAAGATACGGAGGGTGGGGAAACTGATAAATCTTCTTCCCAAAAGAGCCACAAAAAGAAAAATAAGGGTAAGACACAAGAAAACTGACAGGGTAGTGGAGGTCAGCCACCGAAACCGAGCTCTGGTTATAATAAGCCTCCCTATGTAAACAGACCCAATGGATCTTGTTTTGCTTGTGGAGCAACTGGCTAAGTGAAGGGGGATCCCAGATGTAAGGTCAAAACCTTGGGGGTCCACTCTGCTATTCTGGCCTTCTCCTCCTATGAGGAAGTATAGATTACTGGAGCATCCTTTCCTCAGACTCCTTCCCCAGTGGGATAGAAGCTGAGGTAGTTTTAGTTTCCCTGGGTTCCTGGGAGCCTAAAGTAACAGAGGCTTACGCTAGGATTCCAGATAACACCAACCACTACTAGTGTGCTGATCAATGGAGTAAATACTCCAGCTCTTAGGGATAGTGGGTGCCGTCGAACTGTAGTGGATTCTACCTTGGTAGACCCAGAGGAAGTTGCCAGAGCTACTCTGATGCCCACTAATTTGGCTGACGGCCCACCTCTCATGTTCCCAGTAATACCTGTAAATCTTATTATCAATGGTACAGCAGTCAGGATTCCAGTGAGCATTCAGAGGAGTGTCCCAGGAAAGGTCTTGCTTGTAGGTGATACTGCTGACAGATCCTGCACAAGGTCTCAAACGAGAGCAGCATTGGCCAAGACCAATGCCCTGCCCCAGCCAAAGGGGAAATCCAAGGCTAAAGGAGTCAGAAAACCAAAAAGAGGGAAAGAAAATATTCCCCCTAACCCGCCTACCACTGCAGTGGAGGTAGTTGGTCAATCATCCGGACCTGAAAAGGAGGTGGTAATGCCTGAAATATTTGACCCCAATGACCATCCTGAACTAAACGATTTGTTAGTAGAAGGTGGTCCTGAAAGGGAATAATTCAGTAAAGGCCAACATGATTGCCCATCTCTGGAAGGCCTAAGGAGACAGGCCTGCTCCCAGCTTGAGGGTGAGCCTCCTGAGAAGCATCATATTTATTGGGAAGGTGGACTCCTGTATAGTGAGCCCACAGAGTCTACAGAAGGACACCATAGGAGGTTGGCGGTTCCCCTTACTGTAAGACCCTTCCTCCTGCAGCTGGAGCATGAAGTGCCCCTTGCTGGTCACCTTGGTATTAAGAGGACCAACCAAAGGTTATCCATGCACTTCTACTGGCCCAAGATGGGGGTGCAAGTAGAAAGTCACTGCAGGAGTTGTGCCTCCTGGCAGTTATCCGGTAAGAGTGGTTCAACAATCCAAGCTCCATTGGTACCACTCCCAGTTGTGGGAGTACCATTCGAGAGGGTAGGGATCGACATAGTTGGTCCCCTTGACCCCCAAACATCCTCAGGGAATAGATTATCCTGGTATTGGTCGACCATGCCACCCGATATCCTGAGGCCATCCCATTGAAAACTGTGACTGCCAAGTCAGTCGCAAAAGCTTTACTCGTTATGTCGAAGTATATGCAGGCTATGTGGAAGAAATGTGGGGTCACCTACAAGTTTTCATCCGCATACCACCCCCAGACCAATGGTCTGGTGGAACGGTTTAACAGGACCTTAAAAAGTATGATTGGGGCTCTGGGAGAGCCTCAGAGAAGAAAATGGGATCTTCTTTTACATGCTTACTGTTTGCCTACCGAGAGGTACCACAGGAGGGTGTTGGCTTCAGCCCCTTCGAGTTTTTGTTTGGTCACCCTGTGCGGGGACCCTTAGCCATAGTCAAAGAGGGATGGGAGATGCCCACTGCCCCTATCACTACCAACGTAGTAGACTATGTGTTAGGGCTCAGAAAAAGGATGGTACTCCTGATGGGTCTGGCTAGCAGTGCTTAATTTGTGCCAGTGTTTGGCGGTGCCCAACATCGGCACAGTTTTTTCGGCACCGGAACTCATGGCTCTCTGTGCAGCGGCGCACAGTGATGGAGGCATTCATCAAAGAAAGTTCAACACTTAAAGTGTTAACTTTCTTTGATAATGCAATCCATTATCCGTGTTGTCAGTTCCCCAGCCATCCGCCTCTGCCTGCATGGCGCCAGGCAGGAGGCAGCCTGCCGCGCTCTCTTTCAACAACAAATTGTGGGTGGGGGAGGGTTGGGAATAGGTGGGGAAGGGAGAGGGCATGGCGGAGTGAGTCCACTGTGTTGTACAGGGCGAGGACGGCACTTCCCTGCCGGGCACTTAGACAGACTGCTTACCTGGCAGGGGAGACACCATGATCACTGAGTGGTCTCATTATCCCAAGAGGGAGCAGTGCCTCCTCCAGCCAGGGGGTGATCAATGAACTTTATGGCAGGGCAATAAGCACTGATAGGTGTCGCGGGTGAAAGAAACCAGGCCTCTGCTTTAGCTTTTAAACCCCGCCTGAAACGAGGCGGGGGTAAAAGTGAAAGCCAAGGCAAAATGCGAAGGCAAAACCTGACGTGGTGCAGTCAGGTGGAGCTGGGCTTAGTAACCTGGGCTGAGCTGGAACCCTCTCACCTTTCTTAAAAGCCCCTTACGGGAAAAAATGTAACTGGGGAAGTTTGAATCGGACGTGGAAAAAAAAAACAAGGCACTCACGTCCTGAGTGCAGGACTGCATCTCGAATTTGGGAAGGCAGAGTACAGAGAGAGGAGCCCCGGAAGACCCTGCTAAACCTGTGGATGCTCTCGGTTCACTGTGTGTGGGAAAGGTGACCGCCGGATGGTTCAGTAGCAGGATGTCTCTCCTGTCGAAGATGTCCCTGATGCCAGCGATGAAGGGACAGAAACTCTTGGCTATCACGGTAAAAATGCATGTGTGAGTGAGTGAGTGCGGGGGCAGATGGGGGGCGCTTTCATGCGGGTCTGAAGTATTGTCTGCAGACTGCAGGGCAATCTGCCGTCTAAACCCCTAGTGCCCCCTTCGATGCAATAGCCAGTGGTGGCTGGAATTCTGGGTGCTCGAAGGCATTCCCTCAACCCTGCCTGTCGCTGCTGCTCTGGCATTTCAGTTGCATGCTGGCAGGCCAGGCCCGGGGAGCGCGGAAGCTCGTGTTACAGTCTTCAGGATTTCCTCTTGACACATGCTCATCTTTAAAAGTCAGGGCAACCGCCAAAGTTCTTGTGAGGGTGGGTGGCTGAGGACAGATAATGCGTGCAGCATGCCTTTACATGCCTGTCATGAAAGTGACAGCTGAGTTGGATTTTACATTTTTTCCCACACGTTTTTAATGGTCTGAAAGTCTCTCTCCCTGTTGGGTTTTGTGTAGAGGTATAGGGGACACGCTAGACCTCTGTGTTTACAGCTTGCTCGTTGGAGAATGTACACATGGTTTACTCATGGCATCTAATAGTGCACAGATGTATGGGAGGCAATATATGCATATTGGATCGGAACGTGGCAGGGTGTTTGGACAAGCATGACAGGTTGTGATATGTTCATCTTAACAATGTCTGTGGACATGACGTGTGTACCATGGACCACCAGTAGTCCAGGCCAGCACGGTTCAGCCTTCCATTCCCTTGCTAGAGCAGACACAGATCTAAGAAAAGCTGCATTATGTTGAATGGTACGCGACTAGTACGTGTCATAGTCTCAGCAGAGAGGTCAACAAATGTGCATTTTGTCTAAATTCGTCACTTGAGTGACTTGGCAACCAGCGTTCATACACAAACCGATTTGGCAGTATAGGTTTATCCAACTCTGATCAGAGATTTTGTGACCAATTATAAGGGCCCTCTCTCCCGCACTGTTTTAATTGCGAGCTGTTAATGAGCTAGCAGCAGGCACCAGTGCCATTAGTATTGAGGAAATGGATGATATCGATGATGCTTTCTCAAGTGTTGTGGCCTAGGCAACGTGCCCAGCCGGTAGTGTGTGTGTGTTTCACGTGTTTGTTGGGAGAGGGCCAATTTGAAGTGCTTTGTTAGCTGGGGGTAGGTGGTGCACTGAGGGGGAGTCAATGTGCCCCGTTGGCAGGACAATGTTCCGAAATGGCAGGTCGGTCTCCGATCTGCAGAACCCCTCAGCGGGACGGCAAAGGTCCTGCTTTTGCCTCGGGCTGCCTGTGAGGGGGTCGGTAGGACGGGGGAACCCACCCTGTCATTTTGGCCTTTTCAGGGCTAACCCTTTCATGTGTAAATAGTTCTCTGGACAGGAGAGCAGCTCTCCCAGGGGCCTAACGTGTAGCTCTGTATCCACAAAGCATTACAATTGGAGCCTGGTTTGGGTTGTGTGGGGGATGGAGAGCTATTAGCAGGGACTTTTCTCCCTTAAACCATGTGATGGGGAGATCAGAAGTGAGAAGGGTGTATATGCTGCGCGCTTTAAGAAATAATTACTATAGCTTTAAAACTCTTAGGGGGATTTGTTAGGCTCACATTAATATGCATGATGCTATTGTAACTTTGCATGTAGGATGGGGAGAATAAAACTAAAGCCGTACTGGTCAACATATTTCTGTGACAATGTATATAGTGTAAATTGAATTATGTAAAGTGGTTTGCTTTCATGAAATTTAAAGTATTATTTAAGCACAAACATGGAACTGCAAAACCTTAACTAAACCTGGGAAGATGTGTTCATTTGCTTAAATTGTCCACATCCCGGTTTCACTTTCATCTAAAGTATGTGATCCTGGGCAAATCATTTAATCACACTTGTCTTATCTGCAGCTCCATAAGTGATTTACTTCATAGCTTATGTTAATATATCATGCTATTATAAAAACAAATACTATAGAGTTGTTCAAAAGTGCAATTTAGATATTTTGCACCACAGTTATATTGATACTTGGCTTACTCGCGTCAACTTATTCTAAAGTCACTTCTGGGTGCCTCCAAGTATCAAATGAGGTTTTCATGTATTTTGTTTAACAAGGTCTAGCACTGAGCCGGCACGGGCCGCCCGGAGCCCACTCTGCGGGTGGCTGCCGGCCCCGGGACCGGCATTAGGGGGCCAAGAGTTTTTGGGCACTGCCACTTATTTTTTTTACAAATTAAGCACTGCTGGCTAGTGATAGGTTGAAGGCAGGACAAGCCCTGGTGAAACATTGGTATGACCAGAAAGCTTCCTACATCAACTTCACACCTTGTCAGCAAGTCCTGATCACGAATCCCATACGGCCTAGAGCTTTACAGGATAAATGGTCAGGCTCTTACACAGCCCCTGGGTGAGGTCAACTATTTAGTGGACCTTGGAAGGCCTGGACAGGCTCCAAAAGTGTTCCATGTAAATAGGCTGAAGGCTTTCATCCCAAGAGTTGAAATCGCAGCACTGCTACTGGCTTCAGATGTTGAGGAAGAGGAGTCTGAACCTCTCCCTGACCTGTTTCAAAGCAGTCCTTCAGATAGCTCCTTTGGGGGTGTCCAAGTGGCCCCTCACCTGACTTCTGATCAGCAGGCTGAGGTGAAGAGTTTGCTTAGACAATGTTCCCCCCTGTTTTCACAGTCCCCTGGTTTGACACCTTGGTGCAAACATAACATAGACACAGGAGACAGTGTATCTACCAAAAGTAGGGGATACAGTATGTCAGACAAAGTACGGTCTTACATAAAGATGAGGTCAACAAAATGTTAGATCTTGGGGTGATGGAACCCTCTAGTAGTCCTTGGTCCAGCCCTGTGGTTTTGGTTCCAAAAGCAGGTACTTCTAAATTGAGGTTCTGCATGGATTACAGGGCTCTGAATGCTGTCACCAAGACAGATTAACACCCCCTTGCCTCGAACAGATGATCTGGTGGATACCTTGGGTGCCTCCAAGTACCTCAGCACGTTTGACCTCACTGCAGGATATTGGCAAATAGCCCTTGCAGAACATGCCAAGGAGCAGACAGCGTTCTCAACTCCAGAAGGTCTTTACCAGTTCAGGGTAATGCCTTTTGGGTTGAAGAATGCCCCTGCCACTTTCCAGAGGCTTGTGAATCATGTGTTGAATGGGTTGGATGAATTCTGTCTTGCATATCTGGATGATATAGCAGTTTCAGTGCCACCTGGGGAGACCATGTGAAACACCTTGGGATTGTGTTACAGGCTCTTCAGAAAGCCCACTTGACCATAAAGGCCAGTAAATGCCAGATTGGACAAGGCTCAGTGGTTTACCTTGGACATGAAGTAGGTGGAGGGAGGATTCAGCCTCTACCCAGAAAAGTACAAGCGGTACAAGACTGGCCTACCCCCACTACACAGACCCAAGTGAGAGCCTTCTTAGGACTCACGCGGTATTACTGAAATTTCATGGCAGATGGCACCATAGCTGCCCCTCTGACTGCTCTCACCACTCAGAAGAAACCCAAGAAGGTAACTTGGACTGAAGAGTGTGAGAAGGCTTTCAATGGCTTAAAAGACTCCTTGTGCCAGGCCCCTGTCCTCAGGGCCCCTGATTACCAAAGACCTTTTATTGTGCAGGCAGATGCCTCTGACACTGGGATAGGAGTTGTACTATCACAAGTAGATGAGAAGGGAAAGAAACACCCTATTGGTTTCATTAGTCGCCAGTTTAAGGACAGAGAGCTCAGATGTACCACAGTAGAGAAAGAATGTTTCTCGGTTGTGTGGGCCCTACGGAAGCTGAGGCCCTACCTCTATGGGACCCACTTCACTGTGCAAACTGACCATATACCCTTAAAGTGGCTAATGAACATGAAGGGAGAAAATCCAAAGTTGCTTAGGTGGTCCATTAGTCTACAAGGCTTTGACTTCATTATCGAGCATAGGCCAGGTGTCCAACTTAGCAATGCTGATGGGTTGTCCAGAATGTTTAACCGACCTGAACAAGAAACTCATCCAGCGGTGGATTAGTACCCCCTGTCCTTAGTCTGTGAGGGGTGAGTGTTAGGAAAGATTTCATAATTGTATGTAATTTTCCCTCCATGTGGCAACCCCCAAACTTTTTGCTGCTGTTTTACACCCTGATCTAGACTTTGCCAGAGAAGCGCAGCCTTCCACCGCACTCCTCTTGGTTTTCGCTCAATTCTCATGGGGAAACTGACATGCCCTTAATACAGTCAGTACTGGGAGACTTTGTTTCCCTTAGTCCTTTCCTCATGTTGCAGCTTTTGTGTAACATGAAACAAGAGTGCACTGTAACCTACTTTACCACGCTCTTGGGTCTCTAGTCATTCAAAAGGCTCTAGAACCTCTCGCTGGACTTATTATGAACGGTGCAAGTGTGTCACGGACAGGACTGGTGGCAGATATTGTTTCTCTTGTGTTTCGAACCATTTTTTGCCATGTTATCCGCGCTTACCGCCTTTGGCACAAATGAGTGGCCTGACTCCAAAATGGCCATGCCATGAGGTTCTTTGTCCTGTTCTCTGACCGTCTTGCCCCTTCACCTTCCCCAGGTCGAGCCGACCCTGGTCCGTCCTTATTTGGTCATGCACTTTCCCGCAAAATCCAATGCTTTCGCGGGCTTCTGCATGCCTTGTGTGTGCCTCCAGGATGTGGGCTGGGATGTCTGTTCCCTATACACATCCTGGGTGCCAGAGAGTCTGGAGTGTCCTGAATGCCTGGGACCACCATGGTCCGTGATAGGTCCACGTATGGTGTGATTGTTTGTGAGCAGATCTCCCATTGGGTCCTCTCTGTTGTGGCACAAAGGGAACTTTGGATAAGAGGAGGCTGAAAACACCACTACCATGTCGATCTCCTGAGTTCACACTGAACAAGGGATAAGGAGCCAAGTATCCTACAACAAGAAGCTGAGTCGAGGAACCGCTGGTGACCCGCTGAAGGTTTGGCACCCTGAGCCGCTGTCGTCCTGCGAGACCCCTCTGCATCTGATCGTCCTAGAAGGTCTGCGAAGGTGCTTTGACCCATTGGAAGACTAGGATCAACTATTCCCGGCACCTTGTTTGTTTGTTTGTTTGTTTATTATTTATAGCGCGCGCCAGACCCGAGGGTAACCGGGCGCGTTGTTCAAGGATACTTTAAACTTTACAGGTTACGCATGTTTACAAGTAGTGGTTATACGTCGTAGAAGTTACATAATGCAGGACAGTAAGGAGAATATACATTGTGCATAATATATACATATAACATAATATATACAGGAAATATGCAGTAAGAAGATAGAGAGTATATAACTATGTACATAGTACGTTTGTAGAACAGTGGTTATATTGGTGTAGGGCAGGACTATCGGTCATTTTCTTTGATCCAATTGATACAGTTAGATCTGAAGAGAGCGTAGGATTGGGTAGATCTCAGGCCAGGCGGGAGGGAGTTCCAAAGCTGGGCAGCTTTGACCGGGAAGCTGTTTCCTCCGGCCGTACTTAGTTTAAATGGGGGTATCACTAACTGGTTAGAGTATGCTTCTCTGGTGGGTCTAGTGGAGATTTTTCTGTTGAATCTAGCAACTAGGTATTTGGGTGCTAGATGGTTGATACTTTTGAAAGTTAGAGAAGCTGTCTTGAGTTTGATTTTGTCCGCTGTGGAGAGCCAGTTGGATTGTCTTCTAGCCTCTGAAATATGCTCCCTTCTTGGAATTCCTAAGGCAGCTCTAAGAGCATTGTTCTGTAGTGTTTGAATCTTATGCAGCGTATGTTTATTGGCCCCTATATATAGTGCGTTGCAATAGTCAAATTTCGACAGCACTAATGCTCGAGCAAGGGTTAGGCAGTTGGCAGTGGATAGGTATGGTTTTGCGGCTCTAATCAACTTGCAGGTATATGCGGTGCTGGATGCCATTGCGCTCACCTGTTTGGTTAGGGAGAGGTGGGAATCAAGGTAAAACCCTAATGTTTTTACCTCTTTTGCCACCTTGATAGTGTTACCGTCTATGACGAAGGAGGAGTATTCTTCTTTTAATCTATTGATGTTTTGTGTGTTCCCCAGTATGATGAGTTCCGTTTTGTCATCATTCAGGCATAGTCCGTGTGTGGCCATCCATGCCTGAATGATGAGATAAATCTTGTTCACCAAGGCCAAATCCTGTTCATAATCCCCTGAAAGTGGTAAGAGAATCTGAGTGTCATCCGCATAGTTAGTGTAGGTGACACCCAGATTATCCAGATCATCGAACAAGGGCTTCGTGAAGATGTTGTACATAGTGGGGGAGACACAAGAACCTTGTGGGACTCCACATGTGATGGATACAGGGTCAGCAGCAGCAGAAGTAGAGAAGACTCTCATAGTTCTACCGGTTAGGAATGATTTGATCCATGCGATGGCATGTGTGGAGAAATGGGCAGCTGTTTCTAGGTGGGTGCAGAGCACATCATGATCCACCAGGTCGAAGGCTGCAGAGAGGTCCAGTAAGAGGAGTAGGGCCATCTTTCCGGAGTCTCTCAGCTCATCGACCTGAATTTTAAGATCGATGAGCGCGGTTTCAGTTCCGTGCTGAGGTCTGAAGCCTGATTGTCTTGTGCCTAAAAGGTGGTGCAGCTCCAGGTGTTTTTGGATCTGCAGGTAGGCTACCCTGTCTAGGATTTTTAACAAGAAGGGTACCGTTGTGATGGGCCTGTAGTTAGTCGGGATGGATGGGTCCAATGTTTGTTTTTTTAGGAGGGGGAGGACCCAAGATTGCTTGAGGTTATCTGGTACAGTGCCTGATGCAAAGGAGGCATTAATAAGTTTAGAAATGAATGGGGAGAGGTCTCTGGCCGCGTCTTTTATTAGTTGGGCTGGGCATAGGTCGCCTCGGCAATTGGATGGCTTGAGTGAAAGTATTATCTTTTCGGTTTCAAGTGTAGTTACTTTCGAGAAGTTAAATTTATGGTCTAGTTTAGTGCTGATTGGTGGTTTGCCTCTTAGGTTAGTTGAGGGTGGAATATTCTGTTTCTTTATCTCAATTTTTGTTTGGAGTGTGGCAATTTTGTCGTTTAGTGCTTTTTGGATGTTCGAGCACCATATTTTGTTTTTGTCACAGTTATCATGGACAGGAATAGGGTTTTCTAGTTCCTTTAGTATAAGGAATAGTTCTTTCGTTCCAGATTTGGCCTGCAGTATTCTGTTGTTGAAATTCTCTCTTTTTGCTTTCTTTATTTCATTTTTGTAAATCTTGGAGGCATTGATGAGTGTAATTTTATTTGTCTCTGTTGGGGTTAGTCGCCAAGCAGATTCGCATTTACGTTTTTCAAGTCTTAGAGATTTGAGGTGAGGAGTGAACCAGGTATTTAGGTGGGCTCTGGGCTTACTCTTTCTCAGTTTCAGTGGGGCAATAGTATCTAAAGCTGTAGCCATGGAAGAGTTGAATTCGTTTACTAGTGAAGAGGTGTCCAATAAGTCAGGTAGAGAGTTTAGTCTGGGGAGGATGAGTGGTAGCAGTTTTTCTGTAGTTATAAGTTTTTTGTTTCTGGTTGGCAAGGGGGGAGCCAGAGCAGTTTCAATGGGTAGGGCCAAGTTAACATTTAGGAGGAAAGTTATCAGTGCATGATCAGTCCAGATTTGTGGAGTTTTATCGACAATCGTTGTATTGCAGTTATAGTCAGCAACCCAGTCAAGTATACGGCCTTTTTCGTGTGTTGGTTGTAGGATTTTTTGGGAGAAGCCTAGTTCTGAGATGACATTAGTGACATTAGTTGCTTGCAGGTCTTTAGGGTCATTGTAGCCTAGGTTTAGGTCTCCCAGAAGGATGGCTTGGGATGAAGTTTTTAGGTTGTTTGAGAGGATCGTGGAAATGTCCTCCTCGAACGTGCCAATAGGGCCTGGTGGTCTATAGATAAGGTGAATAGTAATAGTTTGAGAGGGAGATGCGAGGAGTTTAGCCGTTAATGATTCGCAGGAATTAGTCGTTGAACTTGATTCAGTTTTTAGGGTGAGATTATTTTTAGCAATGATAGCTAGGCCACCTCCTCGAGAGTTGACTCTGTCTTCTCTAAGTATGGTGTAATTATGGGGTAAGGCAAGCATTAGGGCAGGTCCTGCAGCTTGGTGCAGCCAAGTTTCTGTTATGGCGAGGATGTCATAGTTTCCTATTTGAATGAGATCCGCAATTTCGGTAGCGTGTGGTATTAGTGACCTGGCATTAATAAGGGCGCACTTCAGTTGGATGTTCGGCTTTGCTGTGGCCTGGGTGGCATTACTTTTCTTTTTAGGTATGCTATTATTAGCATTGGGCTGCTTATTTGGGCGGTTATTGCGATGGAGGTCAATTTTTATAGGAGGAGTGTTTCGGATGTTAGTGTTACTTCTATTGCAAGAGGTATTGTGTCTAGCTAACGGTTCGTAAATTTTAGGTAGTCTTGAACGTAGTTTTGCGTTTCTACTTGCAATATCACAGGGAAGGTATGTTAGCGATTGGTGGGTAATAAGTGAATGTGAAAGTTGATGGCTGGGCTCTAGGGGGGGAGTTAAGAGTCCTTCATCCACGGGCGGTATGCCCTGTAGTGTAGGCCTCGGATGGTGGTTTACTTTAGGCATTGTGGTCCAAAAGGCTGACAGGTAAATAAAAGTTAGTATCATTATGACCTGGTTTTAGGCGCGGGCAGTTGGTTTGCAAGAGTCAGGTACCTCTAGGCTAGACGGAGCAATCATATGTAGGCTAAATGCAATCAGAGACAGGCTAAATGCAGTCAGAGACAGGCTAAGTCCTAGGCGACCATAGGGCACAACACAGTTCAAATGTAGTCTGGGGGCTACCATAAGGGCACAACACAGTTCAAATGTGGTCTGGGGGCGACCATAGGGCACAGCACAGTTCAAATGTGGTCTGGGGGCGACCATAGGGCACAACACAGTTCAAATGTAGTCTGGGGGCTACCATAAGGGCACAACACAGTTCAAATGTGGTCTGGGGGCGACCATAGGGCACAGCACAGTTCAAATGTGGTCTGGGGGCGACCATAGGGCACAACACAGTTCAAATGTAGTCTGGGGGCTACCATAAGGGCACAACACAGTTCAAATGTGGTCTGGGGGCGACCATAGGGCACAGCACAGTTCAAATGTGGTCTGGGGGCGACCATAGGGCACAACACAGTTCAAATGTGGTCTGGGGGCGACCATAGGGCACAGCACAGTTCAAATGTGGTCTGGGGGCGACCATAGGGCACAGCACAGTTCAAATGTGGTCTAGGGGCGACCATAGGGCACAACACAGTTCAAATGTAGTCTGGGGGCTACCATAAGGGCACAACACAGTTCAAATGTGGTCTGGGGGCAACCATAGGGCACAGCACAGTTCAAATGTGGTCTGGGGGCGACCATAGGGCACAACACAGTTCAAATGTGGTCTGGGGGCGACCATAGGGCACAGCACAGTTCAAATGTGGTCTGGGGGCGACCATAGGGCACAACACAGTTCAAATGTGGTCTGGGGGCGACCATAGGGCACAACACAGTTCAGATGTAATCTGAGGGCGACCATAGGGCACAACACAGTTCAGATGTGGTCTGGGGGCGACCATAGGGCACAACACAGTTCAAATGTGGTCTGGGGGCGACCATAGGGCACAACACAACTCATATGCAATGGGGTTGTATGTTGGCTGGAGTACATCAAAGTATTTGAGTGTGAGGCTGGATGTGGATGGCAAGAGGGTGGCAAGGTGGGTATGGAGTAAGGCAATGAGCATGAGAGTGAGACAGAGGCTAACGGGCCTTGATTGTCACAGGAGAGTACAAGGCGCATGCATGTGCACGTTGCCTAGGGCCTTTATGGGGCAACTCGGAGCATATGTGTGCCTTTATACCACAATGAAGCAAATTCGCGGCTGGATGACCTTCATCTAACCCTGCAAGTAAGCCTCTTCGGAAGTGTCCCTGGGCCAACCAGTGGGCTGACCATCTTACGCAGGATGCTTTGCTCTGTCACTGCTGCTGTTTCGGGGAAGCCCTTGAAACTTGGTCTACTGCTTGCTCTGCGTCCACGGCACCCTGACACCGAATTTCGTACATTTGGCATTCCCAGGTCTGAAGTGAGACGAGTGCGCCCGGACCAGAGTTAACGTGGTTGCCGTGTTGCCCTGTTGCGGTAACAACCTGTGCACGTCCGCTGTATTTGGGACACCCTCGACCCTGCATCCTGCTACACAGAATCTACACGGTGTCAAGACGTCCTGATCATCGCAGCTGAACCTGCCAGCAATGTGAACTGAACTGGAGAAGTCTGGGTCTGTCTGCGTCATGGACCGGTGAGTAGTCCATACCCCAACCGGTGGCCCCTAGCGCAGGAGCCCGTTTCTTTTCTACCGCTGTTGTGAAATAGCGACTCTATCCCGCACTCTCACCCTGCCTCTGCCCACAATTAAAGGCCTTGCTTGAGTAGTGGGGACTTGTTCTGCATCATTCACCTTCCTGAACTGCCTGAGACCCTTGAAGAGACCCTACTTCATCCATTGGCACCAGCGCGTGCAGGTACTTTTGAGCATAAGGCTTCTCTCTTCGTAGGGCTCGGACTTCCTCCTAGTTAGGTGTATTTCTGATGTCGAACTGGGTCTAATGTTTACTTGCACTGCCTGTTTTCCTCCCCATCTAGGTGGTCTACATATTACGTGCTCATAACTCCTTAGACCCCTCGGTCTTGTATATATATTGTATTGATTGTGATGTGTTGGTTTACTTTAGTATTATTGTGATTCTTTGCTATGGTCGATGTTACAAAGGCCTTGTAATAAATGTGCCTATATTTTTAATATAACACCTGTCTGGAGTTATTTGTAAGTCTCCTTGCTTTATGTGCTCATTGAGGTCTTTCAGTCACCCTCACCCCTCTTGAGACTTAGGGCCTCATTACACGGTAGGCGGTGGACCAAGGTGCTAATAGCACCTTGGTCCATGCCGGTAAAATACCGGCACCGCCTTGGTGGAAAGGGGAATTACCGCCCTATTCCAAGGTTGGCGGGGCGGTAATTCCCCCTTCCACCATTGCCCTTCCCCATTCCCATTTTTGCCCCATAGGGCATAATGGGAATGGGGAAGGTGCTAATTACGGTACCGCAAATTTGCGGTGCCGTAATTAGCACCAAGGTCCCTTAGCGGGTTGGTTTTTAACGCCTGCTAAAAGCAGGCGTTAAAGTACCAACCCGCTAAGGGACCTCGTAGTAAGGCGGTAAGGGTTAACGGTCACCGGTACCATTACCGGTGACCGTTAACCCTTACCGCCTACCATGTAATGAGGCCCTTAGTCTTGACCGCCGCCATCGCTACACTGATTGGTCTAGCTTGTCCAGAGGTTGCCCTGTTCCAAGAAACTAGGCTGGCCTTCTGAATCTGCCCCTCCAGGTCCAAGTTCAGAAATCCATCTTAACAATAACCATCGAGGTTGTGGACTCTGGATGCAGGTCCTTTTCCATATGCAATCCTTTTCTTTGGCATATCTCTGTGTTAGACAATGTTGGACTGCTAATGAACCCATCTTCAATTCTTTGTGATCGTGTCCTCTTTTTTATTACCATACGTGTGCGACCACCTGGCCCCTCTTTAGGTGCCCTCTTCGTATCCTTTGGGATTCCTTGCTTTTTGTCACATTGGCACATTGATTCTCCAGGGTTGTCCCTCTTTCACAAGATGGGCTCTTATGAAATTTCCTCTTTTGGATGAGGCTGAATTATTTGGGGTTGTGGACACTGTATGCTTGGTGCAATTGTTTAGGTTCTGACCATTTGTTTCATCCAATGATCTATTAGCTTTTTGAATTGTATGCATACATTTCATGGACCCTTTGTTACTTTGTCTCCCAATCCCCTTTATATTTTTTGGTTTCTTTCCCTTGACTTCAACCTTTCTTTTTAATTTGACAGACAAGGGTTCCTGCATATGGCGAAATTTAATGCAGTCTTTTGTTTTGGAATCATCTGCAGACCCTACTAGAGATATAATTAGGGTCTGATTAGCGTTTCTTGTGTGCCTCTGTTGTTAATAGAGATATGATCTTGGTCTTCTGTGCCATGTACAAAGCTCTGCTGTGACATTATCAAGTAGAATAGGTCCCTAAGTGTTGCTTTATTTGCTCTGACCTCAAATGCCACTGTGTCATATAGACGGATAAAAGATTATAGTACCATGTTTAGAGCAGCCAGTGAGACATGAGTCTTAAGCTTGAAATAGTCACTATAACCATTTCAGACCTAGATCCACAATCACGCCTCCCATGCTGAGACAGAGACTTTGTGTACAGTAGTCTTAAGTTCCAGCGCAGCCCACGCCCGCCAGACCTTGATTCAGTTTCCCTCTCACTTCTGCTGGGCCACTGCTGGCTGGTGCTATTCCTTCCTTCAGAGTTGTAATTATTGGTCTAGGAAGTTTATCAACTGTAAATCGGGCACCCACACCCTGTCACACTGTAAATACTGAAAACACTCTGCGTACACTCCGCGTTCGCTCTGCAAAGTCAGAGAGTTTTTCTTTCCCACAGGCAATGAAACAGACAACAGACTGTAGGGACTCCTCGCTCCTTGCAACACTGAAAAACTGTTCGACCTACTGGCACCTCAGTTCCTTAAAAAGTGGATTTCTCGGTGAAAGACAAGTCAGCAGTTGGTTGACCAACTACTCCAGGCTGCAAACGCCAACTGCTGCCTGCCGACTGCTCCCACTTTGCCACCACTTTGCGACTGCTTCACAGGGGATTGTGGGTTATATCCTGCTAGGCGTGGACCAGCAGGACACAACATTCACAAATTATAGTTACAAGTGCCTGAGAAAGTCACAGGTAGATTTGCGTTCCACATAGCTTCCAAGTCTGATCTTATCACTCTACCAGCACTCTGAACACAGTGCACTGCTCACACTGTCGGCTGCTCCCAAATTTGCCACCACTTTATGCCCAATTCGCAGGGGATTGTGGGTTATATCCTGCTCGCGGGGACCAGCAGGACACAGCGTTCACCAGTTGCAGTTACGAGTGCCTGAGAAAGTCACAGGTCGATGTGCGTTCTGTATAGATTCCAAGTCTGCTTGTATTGCTCTACCAGCACTCGGTACACTGTGCACTGCTCACACTGCTAACTGCTCACACTTTGACTCCACTTTTAAGTATTCAGTATTTTGGGTGAAAATCTTGGTTAATAAGAACTCTTAGAATTTCCTCTGAGTGTTTCCCCCAACATGTTTCAGTTCAATTGCCTAGTCAGGGCCACATTCATGGGGGATGCCTGTTGAGCACTCACAACATTGTACTGAGGCATTCAAAGATACATTGAGTGCACCCCCTGGACAGAACAAACATTGGACAACTCATAAGGTTAACAGAATGAAATAAGTGTGAAAATTCAAGCAGCACGCCTTCCTAGCAATTACAGAAATTCAATTGATAAGGTGAATTAGTTAAAGAGCAACCCTTCAACAATTTCCTGGGTCATTCCACAATTCACCCAGCAGCCCAAAAAAGAACAAGCTCTCAAATTATCTACTGTTGCTTACTGCGCTGGGATAATAGGCTTTGAGTGTACACGATTCTAAACAAGTTACATCCGAATAAGTATTCACCTACCCATTTATAATAAATAAGCAACACACTTTATACACTCAGAGAATAATATTGATGTATAAACAGTACAGTTATTGCATACTGATGCCCAACATCTAATATTGCAGACACAAACCTAATGGTGCACGTTCATTGCATTTCATACTCATAGGATTTTATCAAGGCATCATTCCTCAATGATACATCAATTACTAGTAGGTGAAAACATATTGGGATATAACTTGTTTAGAATCCTGTATACGTAATGCTTATTAACCCAGTACAACTCACAAGATGACAAGGTACTGCCAGCATCATTAAAGATTAATTTGTTCAATGCCTCAGACACTTACCCTGCTATCATTACTGTAGATGCACAAGATGGCCATAAGTTGTTGAAGTGTACCCCAGTAAGTAGGTCAACAGTGATGCAACACACTGAATTGGGTTCCAAGCTGCCTTCAAATTAAATTAATCTGTTCAACTGTATTATAATCCCACACCTCTGAAAAAGATCCAGAACAGCCAACATGTGGTTGAGAGCAAGTAGCATATTTTGGGGGAGGAGAAGTGAGAAGTGACTTTGGGGTATTGTTGGCAATGATGGAGGAGGGGGTTGCTCGCATGAAGAATATGGTATCAGTTATGTGGAAAGGGAAATAAGGAGTTGGCATTTCAGGGGAGGGTCAGGTGGATGTCTTGTCTGTGGCGATTGAGCAGCAGCTGACTTAGGTGTAGGAGACTTTCACTGCCATTATGGAGGAGATGGCATTTGTGTACTACTGGAGGTGTGTACTGTATTAACATAACTTTGTAAAAACCTCAGTCAGTCAAGCGCAAAGACTTCAGAATTCCACTTGAGCTGCAGCACCCATGTTCACCCACACATTCAGCAGTAGCACACCGCCATGCATAACATCAACATGTCTCTAGTGACCATCTCCTCCTCTCTTACAGCCTCCAGCAGTGGTGATGACAAATGTGGTAGTATTTCCTGAAATTCCACAATGTGTTGTGAATAGTTCCATTCTCTATGGCACATGTGGTGTCCAGGTTGTAAAGGTCTGTATTGCTTCCCCAGCCCTGCAGGATCATCTGTCATATGGCACATCAAAGTGGGCACCCCTTCGTAGAAATTCTTAATTGAATGCACCTAAATTTGGTAGTGCGTTGTAGCCTTTGTAAGCCATTATTGTAAGATAATATGATACCATACTGTCAACAATAAATTCTAATGGGGAAACTCTCTGGTTAAACCTGTTAAAAGTGAACAATGAGTTGCAGGTCTTTGAGGATTGTAATTAAGTGTATCTTTCAATGTCCTCAATAGATACTTATCTAGATTCCATGATGAGTACTATAGAAACATTTATATGATAGGTGACGTCTCCGCTGAAAAATAACCAAAGCAAATAGATTCTGTCATTTTTGTAAGGATTTGACTGAATTAGAGACACTAAAACAATGAGTTAGCTGCAGTGCAACAGAGTCAATAAAAAGGAATATTTTTCTAAATGTTATATATTTTGTTACATTCTCACTTCTTCCGGGGCCGTTTCATGGTAGGTCGGCAGGTTGGGTTCATTTTGGCACTGGTAAAATTTCTATTGATCATACAAAAATTATTACTTTCATTTGTTTAATACGAATGTATGTATAGTACCACATTTTAAATGTAAAATGAAAAATGGAATGAATGCAAGAATGATGATTTGTTATTTTAAGTAAAATGTTTTAATACACTAAGCACAATAATAATACAAATAAAAATAAAATATAGGCAAATCTTGCCTGCATTTTCCGGCATCCCTCACGTGGATGGTGGGGCTGAATCAGATGGTCCTGACATATGTATTAGTGAGAACATTGCTGGTCTCTTAAGATTATTGGATAAACATATGAATAAACACGATGAAATGCCTGTCTTGTGTTGGAGAATGTAACAGGTTATTGTAGCATTACCGGCTTTGTAAAAGTGCTGAAAAGGGTATTAAAGAAGGTGATCTGCTATGAAGCAGAGCCATCAATGATACTGGGAAGACATCAAGCAAGCCATTGTTACTGCCAGTAAAATAAAACATCAAACTGCACTCACGGAGGACCTAAGTATGGACAAATCAAATTTCTAACTCACCAATCAAAACCAAAATATTACAAAAGTGGCTCAACAGCTACAATTAATAAGCAAAGTGAATGAGTTCCTTTCTGCTAGATATTCTGACTGTAATCTATGAAGGGGCACATACACTTTACTACTAGATATTAGGAAAGATCAATGTAAAGCTCTAGATGAAGAAAGTGAAACCTACAGCAGTGATTTTGCTAGATATTTCAACAGCGCATGATACTGTTAACCATAGCACGGAGAAGCCACCAATATTGGGAGAACTATACTATACAAGACCACTTAAATTATATTACATAACTTATCATGCCTAAACTCAATCAAACATAACAGTTCCTTTGGTCAAAATATGCCTTTGGTCCTCTGACTTAACCAGGCCCTTTACATGATCAAGAATCAGAGCCAAATTACTGTTCATGTAATAACAACTCCTTCGGAACAATGTATCTTGAGCGATAAGTGAGGGGAGCCCATTGGTTTCAGTGCTGCCAGAAGCACGGAAACCGCTCTCCTGAACATTCATGAATATCTGCTCTCCAACCTTGATTCTAACATTCCCTCTGTCCTCATTCTACTTGATATCTCCTCTGCATTCGACACAGTAAACCATACCACCCTGCTCAATTGTCTCTGTGACAACATGGGTATCACCAATCAGGCTCTGGCCTAGTTGATCTCTTTCCTCTCTGATCGTCCCTCCCAGTTACAACTTGGGTCCTTCCTATCTTCTATCTCCCTCTCTACCTGTGGTGTTCCCCAGGGATCTAACCTCTCACCTTGGCTCTTCAACCAATACCCGGCAACTCTCGCCTACTGCATTTCCATTTTCTGCTCAAATGTCCAGTGCTATGCTGATGACACACAACTCATTTTCACACTTCCTTCAGCCACCTCCTCTCCTTCCCTCATCTTTGATTGCCTAATCACCATTCAAAATTGGTGTGCCACCAACAATCTTTGTTTATATGCCAATAAAACTGAGATCCTCCTCATTGGTACACCTTCACCATCCTTTCCCCTCACGCTCAGGTCGGCCTCCCTTGGCCCCCCTCCTACCCCTACCTGCGAGGCTAAGAACCTCAGGGTTATCTTTGACTCCACACTTTCCTTCTCCGCACACATCTCTGATGTCTCTAAAAAGTCACATTTCTTAATGCATCTTCTAAGAGGTACTCTGCCTTTCCTCTCCTTCCCCCAGAAACTCACTTTCTTTCAGGCTCTGGTTCTCTCTATGTTGGACTACTGCAACAGCCTCTTTCTAAATCTTCCTGCCTCCACTCTCCGCCCTTTACAACTAATCTAGAACAGGACTGCAAGACTTTTCCTTGGCCTCAAGCCATGGACTCATATCTAACCAGCTCTCAAATCCCTTCATTGGCTCCCAGTGGATGCAAGGATTAAATTAAAACCCTCTGCATTGCCCACAAGGCTTTCTGGGGCCTGGTTCCAAAATGCATTCAACTATCCCACCGTAAATACCTCCCCTCTCGAGCCATTCGCTCCTCTTCTTCTAATTCTCTCAGGGTCAATTGTTTTTCAAAGAAATGAGCTGGGGGTAGATCTCTGTCTTTGGCTGGGGCCTCCCTTTTGAACAGCCTCCCTGCCACCTTGAAACTTGAGGAGAACCATCTCCTGTTCCAGAAGCAGTTCAAGACCTTCCTCTTCGCTTCTGCCTTTGCCCCTTCTCTCCCACGCTGATCTGCTTTCTCTCTTGGCACTGGGCTCCTGGCTACCCTCTGTTCTTTAGGCCCAGGTACCTGCACACCCTGCTTCCGTCCGGCACTGCATCCAGGCCTCCCCTCGCACTGGGGTCTGCATCTGTACCAATAAAGTCTGTCACACACTTTTCTTCTGCACTTATCAGAAACACCCTATCCCACTAACCTAGCACGTTGCAACTTGCTGGCTGCACTGTTTATCACCTTTATTTATTTATTTATTTTACTTATTATTATTTATTCTGTTCACTCCTCTGTTCCGCACTTTCCACTCCCCCCTTTCCATGCACTTTCCCCCTTTTTTTCCTCATGCACTTGCGTGCTCTTCATGTCATTGTGCCTAGTAAGATCGTTGTTTTTGTTCTCTCCTGTTCCCCTCCCTTTGCCTGGTCATGCTCTGAAACACTTGTGTATGAGCGCGATATAAATAAAATATCATTTCATTTTATTTCTCTTCCATAAACACTTTATCAATATAGCTTATCAGAATGGCTGGTCCTACAGCGGCACACATCACAGTGGTTGATACTGAGAGAATACATAATGGATCGTCATTTCCCTTCCACTCCCTCTTTCTTTACTTCTTACACCTTCCTCCAGCGTCCTGAAACCTAATTATTTGCATGTCTGCAATGTAGAAATGGAAAATAAAATGAAAAATTTTAAAGAAAATTACTTGGCAGTAAAAAAAGAAAAAGGGCACAGAGGCTTTGGGCATTCACAGAGCTGAATTTTCTCTAAAACTGATCTGCATGTGTTGTTTTATTACTAGGTTTATCAATATCACACCAAAACACTGTGTTGATCCCATTTGGCAGTTTTTGAAAGTTTCAATAAAACCAAGAAGTTGGTAGCAGATACATATAACCATTCTAACAACAAAGTTTCTGGGGACAAACTGCCCTAGCCCAGGCAACACCTGTTTCAACCAATCATCATCTTTTTCAAGGCTAAACAGTGACAAATCCGTGAAATAGTATTTTTGCTAAGTGACTAGATTCAGATCTTGAACAAATGTAACTGTGGAACCAGTATCTGTTAGAGTTGGCCATTTCACTGGTAAATGTATTTTTCGTCATGAAGACCCAACACTTTGGGGTTCTAGATATTGGATAATAGTGTGGATCTGTCCACTAAAATACATTTTCCTTCATCTGTTTGATCTTGAGTTTGACTATATTAGATCACCTGTGAGGTTTCGGCATTTCCTCTTGTCACGGATACATGCAGCGATCTGCTCTAGCAATCAAATATTAATACACACAAACATTACCCAGGCGCACTAGAGACTTGGATTGCCAACATCAATCGAACTCTTGTTTCATTACTAAAATGGGTTCATGTGACCATCTTTAGAAGTCAATAGAGCTTCGAAAAGCCCAGTGTTTCCAAAACTGGGGAAACGTGCTCACTGGTTTCTATGCGTAAGGCAGTCGGATGAGGGCCGTATTGCAGGTGATGTCCACTTGTTTTTCAGAAAAGACAGCTCCCATGTCACAAGGCTTATGAAGAAGCGCTTTGGCGTAAAGCTCTATATAAATTCAATAAACATAAACATAAGCATTAGATCAATGGGAGGGCAGTTGCTCTTGAATAGTGCAGCAAAATTACTTAAGCTGTGACTGCATGCAATTTTTTTTTAGATGGAAAATACAGTGTATATTTAACCCTTTAAGGACATACAATAGCACAGCAGCATTAAAGATAGCATTAACAACTAGCAATGGGCAGGCTCTGCTGCCGGCATGGAAGGCATCCTGGACACACAACCAAGGGTAGCCACTGCTTTTAGGAGTAGATGCACTTTCATATCAGATCCTAGACACAGATATATTGAACGGTCATGAGTACATCAAAAGCAGCCCACTAAACACACGCGACAATCACACTGTGGACAGCCATCCACTTGTGGGAAACAACCAGCAAATTTCCCCCAAGAGCCACCCAGCTGACCAGGATAGGTTTTACAGAATGTACTTCGACCTATCCATAGGCTACAAAGCAAACTTTACCAACGTCAAAGCACCTTTTTACATGACTCCAAAAAATCACCACCTCTAGAGGTCAGTGAAACACAAGATCCTATTACATTGCCAGGCTGGAAAGCAAGACATTGCAAGAAGAAATAAAATAAACATTCTCATACCATGTACCAACACTGTAGGACAACCTACTGAAGCGCATCAGGCACTGTTTGGTGGGTCATGGTGCCTGCTCTCGATTCACCCTCATCACCCCCACTTCACTGTTGCCACCGTTTTCATCATTATTATATACATGTTTAATTTTACAGCGTTCTGTTGGTCCCCATCAATGTTTGAACTATATAAATCCCTCGTATTCAAAGTCAATCATTTTACAAGACGCCTTTATGTGGGAATTCCACTTTTAAGGACCTGGATGACAAGCTGTCATGCCTTCCCACTTTTGGGAAACTGGTATACCAAGCTGTCTTCACAACTTGTCCTGTCTGGCTTCAAAAGCCGTCTTCTGCTGGACAACAGAAGGCTGCTGGGGGGGCGGGAATTTTAGGAGTTCCCAGTCTTTGCCAAAGTTGAGAGTGGGAGACAATCTCTCAGACTAGTGGGAGACTTGAGCCACCACAACTGTAAAAGAATTTTGAACAGATAAAATGAGACATACAGAAAACACATTAACTTTGCGAAGGCCAGGGCTTCAAGTGGCCCTGGCACCTTCCAAAAAGGGCTCCTGAGCTGGGACCCTACCAGGGCTCACCCCCAACTAACCCCAGCCACTCAGAAAAATCAGGCAGCCTGAGCGTTGCCCGGTTAAAGGGTTGCCTGCTAGTTTCAGCACTTCAGATTAGAATAAAGAAAAGGCATTGCCTCTTCTTTTTTCTAAA
Organism: Ambystoma mexicanum; assembly: GCF_040938575.1. Lineage (NCBI taxonomy): Eukaryota > Metazoa > Chordata > Amphibia > Caudata > Ambystomatidae > Ambystoma > Ambystoma mexicanum. Next base: position 503,167,071 of record NC_090928.1, on the reverse strand, counting down.
CCGAAGTACAGACATTTGTTGTTAGCGCTTTAATTATGTAGCCTTTGGCTAAATGGGCTGCCTGCTGCATGATGTCTCTGTACTCAGAAACAGGAGGAGGGCTGGGGTGCCCGGTCTCTTGTTTTGTTTTCGAGTAAAAAGTCAGCACACAGCACGAAGCCCTTCAACCATGCAGTTAAAGGGCTTCCTGCTATGTGATGAATCTTTACTCAGAAACAAAAGGAGAGCGTGGCTCTCCAACCCTCCTCCTGTCTCTGAGCACAGAGACATCATGCAGCAGTCAGACCTTTCACTCAAGGAACCTGGGGTTAATGGGTTGCCTGCAGAGGTCTGCAGACAACCCTTGAACTAGGCAGCTCCTTGAATGAATGGGCTGCCTGCTGCATGTGAGAGATGGGGCAAACTGTTGTCACAACCTTGGAGCGCCCAGCCCCTCCTTTTGTTTAAGAGGAGGGGCTGGGTGCACCAAAGGTAATAATGCCAGTGTGCCCTAGCTCTCCCTTGATTTAGCATCCCACTTAAAGCACTTGCAAATGACATTACTATGGGCTTCATTAGTACTGTTTAATATTTGGCCTGAGAAATATTGTGGATTCTTCTCCCACTGTTCAGGTATCCCAATGCTAGTTGTTCCGCTATGTACTGGTGACTCTCAATTGTGGGCGTTTTTTCTCCCACTATTCAGGTATTCCAATGGTAGGTGTTCCACCATGTACTTTTTACTCTCAAATGTAGGCATTTGCTCCCACCGTTTAGGTGTCCCAATGCAAGATGTTCCACCATGTACTATTAACTCTCAGGTTTAGACGTTTTCCACCGCTTTTCAGGTATCCCAATGGTAGGTGTTCAACCATATACTGTTTACTGTCAAATTTATGGATTTGCTCCCACCATTCAGATATCCCAATGTTAGGGATTACACCATGCACTGTTCACTCTCAGATTGGGGCATTTTCTCCCACTATTCAGGTGTTCCAATGCTAGGTACTCCACCATGTACTGTTGACTCTCGAGTTTCGGTGTTTTTTCCCACTGTTCAGGTTTCCCAGTTTTAGGTGTTCCACCATGTGCTATTGACTCTCAAATTCTGGCGTTTTACCCCACTGTTCAAGTATCCCAATGTTAGGTGTTTCACCATGTACTATTGACTGTCAAATGTAGGCATTTTCTCTCACTGTTCAGGTATCCCAATATTAAGTGTTTCGCCATTTACTGTTGACACTCAAATTTGGGTGTTTTCTCCCACCGATCAAAGTTTGTGAACACTAAGCACTACTTTTCTAAATTGACTATAGGTACTGTTCAATACAAATAAATTGATTTACAGAATTGCAAAGAGGCGAGTAATGTACTTCTAGGTGCAGGGGAGAAACCAACAACCTTGGCATATAGGTTGGGTATATAACAGAGAAAACAGAACAAGTTCCCAGTTGGGGAACTCCCGTCCCCTGCACACTGTCTGTGGCAAACACAAAGCCAAATTGTTATGAGAGGTGGTACAAGGTTCTCAAAGAGAAAGCTAATTAGCCACTTTAAATCTGATAGCAATTTCTAGTCAGATACTTTCAGCAATTGTTCAAACTTTCAATAATTTGTTAATACAAAAACAGTTAATCTAACAAGTAATTCCAGTGACCATTCAAATGTAAATAAATTCAAGCTTTTATTGTTCAAATGCCCAACGGGTTTTCGAGTAAACTCTTCATCGGGGTCATGTGATCATATCTTTTCTACAAAAAAATCCTAACAGAAATTGATGAGTCTATTGTTTGTACAAATCTTTCGTCATTCGTTAAAATAACCTATCTATGTCGATCATTTGGTCATCATGTACAAGACCGATATACTCCTCTACATTAATGTATACTCAATGATCTTCTCTGTTACTCTAATTCATTATTTCAAAATCACAAAGATATTAATCATACTTCACAATCATGTTAATTGGATCCACCCTGTTGGATTTAACCAGGAAATTTATACCACCATTGTCAGAATCAGAAAATCCGGCTTAGTTATTCAAGGAGTTCTGTGGCTAATCCACCTATTGCCAAATCATCGACATTTGAACATATTTAATGTTATAGGGGTAATATTCAGACCTTCATGATTGTCCACAATATTTCATGAATTGTGATTTCTTTCAAAAACTTCCAAAGTGCCAGTCTTCATATGATATGATATGATATGATATGATAGGTTATTTATAATGCCCTTAATACCAAGAGGTTTCTAAGCGCGGACCCGAGATCGAACTTGTGTTGCTCAGTGTAGTCTTGCTTCAAAGGCGAGCACGTTGTCTCTGAGCTATCCTCCCGAGACTATATATTGGTTTCACCCACTATCCCTGTGTGAACAAAGGATGAAGATGTAATCATCCCGTTAACAAAACTTAGTAGTAAGCCTATTCTGTTAGAGATTCTTACCATTGGTCACCTAGGAAATGATTCAGATTCAGGATGTGACATGCAACCACTATTTTGTTATGTGGTTAGTGTGCAGGGCCCATCTAGAAAAATAAAAATAACTATAAATATTAAGGAATGAATGTTTAATACATGTTTGTTTGCCACTTGTTAAGCAAGTGCAAAATTCTGAAATGAAGCAAGCCAAGTGCTTACTCCTAGAAATGGAGGATAACTTACCTATAAGGAAGATCAAGCTATGGAACAGTTTGCAGGGGACTGTGACTGCCAGAATGTGGGCTGTAGTCACTATTCAGTATGGTAGTTTGTGCGCTGTGTGCATCTGAAAGAATAAATAAAGGTAGGAATCCACAATAAATGTTCGCCATAGGTTAAGTAAGCACAATTTTCTAAAATGCAGTAAACCCAAGGCTGACTCATATGGTTAAAGGGAAACTTACTTGTTCAAATAGATCAGGATGTAGGACAGTTATTAGGGAACTGTGTGGAGCTTTCCGGGCTGCATGTTAATACAATTCAAAGATGGCCACTTTTTAAAGTGGCGTCGGCTGATGACGTCAGCACATTCAATGTGCATGATGTCATGGGTAAACAACATTTATTTTTAATTATTCCTCTGTTCGCATCCCGCGTAATAGATGCATGGGATAATCCTGTAGGGAAACTAGACTTTTTTGATTAACCAGAGTTAGGAGGAGAAGGTATGTGTATACCAACCCAAAAAAAACCCTGAGGGAAAATATAAATGAAAAAGAGGAAATATTTTGAACAACTAAACATTAAAGAAGGGTCCGCTGCCAGGTAACTCTTATTATCACTTGGGAAGATAGACTTTAAGTAACCAACACCACTTGACTGATTTAATGTTATTGATTGTGGGTTAAAGGGATAGCTAGGATCCCCAGTAGGATTAAAAGAACACTGAAATGCGAGAAGTGGCGGAAGGTGTAAATATGTAAATCCACCTCACTGAACTTGCTGGAAATGTGTCCAGACTTAAAAAATGGCACTAAGGGGGGAATTAGAATTGTGTATGTCAGAAAGAGGGCCCTACTGACTATACCTGGAGCAACAGTCATGTCATTAGAGAGTTTAATTGGAGATGCTATTACGGCCTTAATAGTCATGCTAATGATAGTGTCTTCACAAGAAGGTATTTTTATGAAACACAGATGTTGTGTAACATAGTGTTGTCATCCTGCAAGCAGAATGAAGCGATGATCTTAACAACTACTGTGAATGATATGCTAGGATGTTAATGTTGACGATGGTTATTATCAGTACGGTGGAATATGAAAGTGATCATAAGAAAAATTGACAATGTAGATTGTGTTTACATTTCCTTGTATATTGAGAATCCACTCCTTTAGGCACCGTGATAGAACTATCTATCTCAAGTGAATTCACATTCTTGTCATCTGTCACTCATATTAACCTATTCCACATGTGCCGATATCAAAGGTAATATCATTGGTTTTAACCAGGTGGGCTTGGCAGCCTCATAAGGAGTTCACATTCTAAGGGTTAACATCATAAAATTGTTAAGACCCAACTAGGTAACCAACCAGTAAGACTATATTCATCTCAAATTCAGAGTTCAAAGGTAAGGACCCAAATATTAGTCTTCATTTATCCCCAATGGTGTCATTGCATCCAGTATAGTTTTTTAATCGAAAACAGTTCACATTGTGAAAGTCTGCTGGCCAGATCTCCTCTTCTTGGTAGGGGGTGCATTACTTCAAGAATGATGCATCTTAATTGGGATATGCTATGCCGATGTTCCTTGAAATGTCTAAATACAGGTGATTTAGTGTTAGCGGTTGTAATTTTGGACTTATGTTCAGTCCATTTTTCTTTGGCTCTGTGTGTTGTTTTCCTGACATAGTACTTGCCACATGGGCAACGTAATGTGTAAATGATGTTTTTACTGACGCAAGTTGCACTGTCTTCAAGAGGTATGTGTTTGCCTGTGTTGGGGTGTCGAATGTAGGCCCCCTTTATTATGCTTGTGCAATGCTGGCAATTGAAACAAGTAAAAGTGGCGCATTCTGGTTTGCTCAAGTTCGTCTGTCCTTGTTTTTTTGGTCTTTCTGCTCTGATGAGAGTGACTCGAGGATTTTGACCCCTTTTGTAGGCAGGCATGGGTGGTTCAAGGAACAGTCGGTTGAGATTCGGATCTGACTTAATAAGATCCCAATTCTTGTGAATGATTTGCTTCATTTGGTAGCTTTGGCTTGACAATTTGAGAGAGTGAATAAGTCTACTGTTCTACTTTCTTTTTTTGCATTCAAGCAAATCTTCCTGTCTCAATAGTTCCGTGTGAACAATGGATATATCAAGGATATTCTCTGGGAAACCTATCTCTACGTATCTTAATTTCATGTTGTCATATTCCTTCTGTAGATTCCTGGAATCAGAAGTGATTCTCTTAAGCCTTAGTAATTGACTGTACGGGAGATTTTCTTTTAAATGTTTCGGGTGGAAGCTTTTGAAATGTAAGGTACTGTTGACATCCGTTTGTTTCCTGTAGATGTTAGTTTCAATCCTTGCCCCATTGAGTTCAATGTTCACATCGAGAACATGAATTGCCAGTCTCCTAATTTTGATGATAAATGTGACTCTCTCATTACAACCATTCAGATAGTTAAAGAATTGTAGTAGTTCTTCCTCTGTGTCTAGCCAGACACCGGAAATATCATCAATATATAATTTCCAACATTTTATTTTATTGTTCCAATGTTGCTTGTCCAAGACATGTGCTTGCTCGAAGTAATACATACAAATGTTTGCATGGGAAGGCGCCACTGAGGAGCTCATCAAGGTGCCAGCTATCTGCATATAGTATTTTCCATAAAATCTGAAATAGTTATTGTACAAGATTATGTTAATTAGTTTGATTGCAAAGACTTTCTGTATCTGGGTAGTTTCATGTCCCAATAGAAACCACTCCATGGCTTCAATGCCCTCTTTATGGGGAATAGTTGTGTAGAGGCTATTCACATCAAGAGTGAATAATAGCAATTCTGGTTCATCCATTTTAAGTTCACCTAGGAGTTGTGAGAAATGTATTTTATATTTGTATTTGTATTTTATTGAACTTATATAGCGTTTTAATCCAAAACGCTTTACATGAGGAAGAAGCAAATACAACAAGCATAAATAACAATTGAATTAAACCAGAAAACAGTACAAAAACAATTTACATTATGGAAGAGGATTGGAGAGTAGAAAGGGTCCAAGGTGTGAGAGGAAGTGGGAGGTATGAGCAGTGGTGAGAGCAGAAGTATGAGAGGAAACAGAGGGTGAAGAGAGAAGAATAGAAGGGATGAAGATTAGAAAAGTGTAGGAAGTGGGGTAGGAGGGAGTAGAGTGAAAGGAGAGGCTGAGGTGGAACAGAGGTAGGAAAGGGAGTAGGAGGAGAGGGTAGAAGTAGTAGCAGAAGTGAGAGGAGAAGCAAGTGTATTAGGGAGGTGAATGGAAGAGATAAGATTTTAGAGAGGTGCAGAAGTTAGGGAAGGAGGTAGTAGAGCGGATGGAGAGGGGGAGGCGGTTCCAGTGGAAAGGAGCAAGCAGTTGGAAAGAGCGGAAGCGGGAAGGGGCACAGGGAGTGGAGGAGAGAGAAGGAAGAGATTGGCAGAGCGGAGAGAACAAAAGAGAAATGTGATGTGTCTTTCAGATATGTTGGGGTAGTTTGTACTAATGGTTGAAGTGCTGTATCCAAATAGACTGCCAATTGATGCAAGACACTTTCAGTCCCTGCCACAATGGGTCTGAATGGTGGATCTGAGATGTTATTATGTATTTTTGACAAGGCATAAAATACAGGTGTGATTGGACATTTTTTAATGAGGAGATCGCTGTTTGTTTCTGAAATTCAATCCATCGCAAGTGCTTTGTCCACTAGTACCTTGATCATTTCTTTTATTTCAGCCACTGGGTCATTATCTAGGACTAGATATCTTCTGGGACCTGATAGTAGTCAGTTTTAGGCAACCTTCATTATAAAGGTCGGTATCCATGAGTACTAGAGCACCCCCTGTATCTGCTTGTTTAAGAGTTATAGTGTTGTCATCAGCCAATTCCTTGATGAGTTTGAGTTAATGTTTCCTAATACTGATTTTGCACGTTGTGTCATATTTGAGGCATTGTAGGTGTCTTGTGGTTTTAAGTTTGAGCATGTTGATCAGTGGATGGTTTATTTGTGGATGAAAATACATTTGTTCCTCATTTCAAGATATTCCGGTAAGTTTTGCTGCCCTGTTGTGTCATCTAAGGAGTCAAAAAGCATGTTTAGCTCAATGTTTCTGATCAATTTAAAAAGGCTGACCTCTTCTTCATACAACGTGGTGTTATTAGTGGGGATAAATGAGATTCCTAGATTAAGTGTGTCCATTTGAGTTTTTGTCAATTGTTTAGATAAAATATTTAGAACTACAGATCCTCTTATTTGTTCTTCTGACACAGTTTTCTTTTCCCCTCTTTGGGTCTTCCTTCACCTAAAATAGGTTACTGTCAGGCAGTTACCTTCAGGGATGTGCTTGGTTGTTGTGATGCAGTAGCCTCTAAGGGGGGAATAACTGGAATACTGGCCTTTGTTAAATTGATGTTCTCTAATTCTCCACTGTTGACATCATTACTGTCAGAGTTATTCATTGTTGGGGGTTGTCTCCCTGGTCTGGTAGGGGCTGGTCATGCATTATTATAAAATTCCTGCCACGTGTAGACAATGTCATGGGCGTAGTCCAAGGTGTCTCTTCGGAATTTCTGTATTTTACATTGCTCAATGTCTTTTCTATAAGTATCTAATTTTTGATTGGTCTCCTCCAAGATATTCTTAAGTTCTGCTCCTGTTTTGAGTTTGGACAATTGTTGTGAGACCTCCTCAATATCTTGGTTAGTGGCAGGTAATGATTTAGCCAATTCCTCAATTGTGAGTAGAATCAAATCTAGTGAACATTTGTTTAGATTGTGCTCCCAGCGCTTAATGAAGTCCTGCTTCTCCTTAGATAAGGTGGGACGTAGGTGCACTCGAAGCCCTCTGGGTATTCTTTTAGATTTGTAATATTGGGCTAAAGTTGTTGCATGGAGCTTATGAGATATTTCCCAATGATTTAATCTTTCTAGTTTTTGTATAAGTCTGCCAGGGTTCTCATCCCCTGATGTTTCTTCGTCAGTATCCTTAATAAATGCCAACATTCTAGTTGCTTCCTCTTCGCTGAATGCCAACGTCAGATACTTTAAGCAATTGATTTAATACAAAAAACGGTTAATCGAACAAGTAATTCCAGTGTAGAGCGGAACAACCACCAAAACAAGGACAGGCGACCTTGAGCAAACCAAAATGCGGCACTTTTGCTTGTCTCAATTGCCAGCATTGCACAAGCATAATAAAGGGGGACTACATTTGACACTCCAACACAGGCAAAAAAAATAACTCTTAAACACTATGCAACTTGCGACAGTAAAAACATAATTTACGCATTGTGCTGCTGATGTGGCAAGTACTAAGTCGGGAAAACAACACGAAGGGCCAAGGAAGGATGGACTGAACATAAGTCCAGCATTAAAACCACCAACACTAAATCACCGTATTTAGACATTTCAAGGAAAATCGGCATAGCATAGCCCAATTAAGATACATAATTCTTGAAGTTATGCACCCCCTACGAAGAGGGGGAGATCTGGCTAAAAGACTTTCACAACGTGAACTGTTTCAGATTCATAAACTAGATGCAATGACACCATTGAGTATAAATCAAGAGTACCATTTGGGTCCTTACCTTTGAACTCTGAATTTGAGATTAATATAGTCTTACTGGTTGATTACCTAGTTGGGTCTTAATAACCTTATGAAGTTGACCCATAGAATGTGAACTCCTTATGAGGCAGCCAATCCCACCTGGTTAAAACCATTGATACTAACTTTGATATGGGTACATGTGAAATAGGTTAATATGAGTGACAGATGACAAGAATGTGAATTCACTTGAGACAGATAGTACTATCACAGTGCCTAAAGGAGTGGATTCTCAATATACAAGGGAATGTAAACACAACATCCATTGCCAATTTTTCTCATAAATACTTTCACATTCCACTGTAATCATTATAACTATGGTCATCATTAACATCCTAGCATATCATACACAATAGTTGGTAAGATCATTGCTTCATTCTGACTACACTCTGTTACACAACCTCTGTGTTACATAAAAATGCTTTCTCATGAAGACACTGTCATTAGCATGGGTATTACAGCCGTAATAGCATCTCCTTTTAAACTCTCTAATGACACAACTGTTGCTCCAGGTATAGTCAGTAGGGCCCTCTGACATACACATTTCTCATTCCCCCCTAGGGCAATTTTTTTAGTCTGGACAAATTGCCAGCAAGTTCAGTGAGGAGGATTTACATATTTACACCTTCCGCCACTTCTCGCATTTCAGTGTTCTTTTAACCCTACTGGGGATCCTAGCTATCCCTTCAACCCACAATAAGTAACACATGCTGTTGGTTACTTAAAGTGTATCTTCCCAAGTGGTCATAAGAGTTACTTGGCTGTGAACCCTTCTTTAAAGTTTAGTTGTTCAAAATATTTACTCTTTTTTATTTATATTTTCCCACAGGTTTTTTTGGGTTGGTATGCACATACCTTCTCCTCCTAACTCCGGTTAGTCAAAAAATTCTAATCTCCCTATTGGATTATCCCGTGCATCTATTACGCGGGAGGCGGACACAGGAATAATTAAAAAAAAACATTGTTTACCTATGACATCATCCACATTGAACGTACTGACGACATCAGCCGAAACCTCTTCAAGAAGCAGCCATCTTTGAATTGTATTAACATGCAGCATAGAAAGCTCCACACAGTTCCCTGCTAACGGTCATACATCCTGATCTACTTGAACAAGTATGTTTCCCTTTAACCCTCTATTAGTCAGCCTTGGGTTTACTACTTTTTAGAAAATTGCCCCTACTTAACATATGGTAAACATTTATTTAGGATTTCTACCTTTATTTATTCTTTCAGATGCGCGCATCGCACCAACTGCCATACTGAATAGTGACTACAAACCACATTCTGGAAGTCACAATCCTCTACAAACGGTTCCATAGCTTGATCTACCTTATAAGTATGTTATCCTCCATTTCTAGGAGTAAGCACTTGGCTTGCTTCATTTCAGAATGTTGTGATTCCTTAACAAGTGGCAAATATGTATTAAACATTCCTACCTTTATATCTATAGTTATGTTTATTTTTCCAGATGAGCTCTGCGCACTAATCACGTAACTAAATAGTGGTTGCTTGTCACATCCTGAAACCAAATCATTTCTGGGGTGACAAATTGTAAGAATCTCTAACAGAATAGGCTTACTACCACGTTTGGTTACTGGGATGATTACATCTTAATCCCTTTTTTTACACAGAGGTAGCTGGTGAAACCAATATATATGAAGCTTGGCACTTTGAATGTTTTTGAAAGAAATCACGATTCATGGAATATTATGGACAACCATGAAGGTCAGAGTATTACTGCTATAACATTACATATGTTCAAATGTCGATGAGTTGGCTATAGGTGGATTAGCAACATAATTCCTTAAATAACTAAATTGGATGTTCTGATGATGACAATGCTAGTATCAATTCTCTGGTGAAATCCAACAGGGTGGATCCATTTAACATGATTGTGAAGTATGATTAATAGCTTAGTGATGTTGAAATAATGAATTAAACTAACAAAGAAGGTACAATGAGTACATATTAATATAGAGGAGTAAATCAATGTTGTACATGATCACCAAATGGTCGACATTGATAGGTTATTTTAATGAATGACAAAAGATTTGTACAAACAAATAGTCATCAGTTTTGATTTAAACTTTTTTTGTAGAAAAGTTATGATCACATGCACCTGATGAAGAGTTTACTCGAATCCGGTTGGGCTATGTGAACAATAAAAGCCTGAATTTATGAACATTTGAATAGTCACTGGAATTACTTGTTGGATTAACTGTGTTTTGTATGAACAAATTATTGAAACTTTGAACAATTGCTGAAAGTATCTAACTAGAAATTTCTATCCGATTTAGAAGTGGCTAGTTAGGTTTCTCTTTGAGAACCTTGTGCCACCTCTCATAAAAATGTGGATTTGTGTTTGCCACAGACTGTGTTCAGGGGAGGGGAGTTCCCTAATAGGGAACTTGTTCTTTTTTCTATGTGTTCTCCCACCGTTCAGGTGTCCCAATGATAGGTGTTCCGCCATGTACTGTTGACTCTCAGGTTTAGCCATTTTCTCCCACTGTTCATGTGCCTCAGCGTTAGGTGTGCCACCATGTGCTGTTGACTCTCAAATTTAGGCGTTTTCTCCTACCATTTAGGTATTCCAATATTAGGTGTTCCACCATGTCCTGTTGACGATCATATTTGGGTGTTTCTCAGACTGCTCAAGGGTCTCAAATTTAGGTAGTTCGCCATTCGCTGCTGTACCTCATGTTTTGAGCTTCTTTCCATCCATCGCAAGGAGATCCGTAGTCCCTGGAGTGCAGAAGCTACCAACACCCTATCTAAGACTGCAGTGTGTGCAAGCCAAAAATCAGGAAGGAGCCATCACTGAAAGTGGCCTGAATGCCGCCATTTGCCGATTGAGGATAAAGAAAACAAGGAGGAAGAATAGTTAAGACAGATTGAAGCCTGTGCAACCCGTGAATCAGGAGGACACTGACATTGAGAGTGACCCCAATGAAAACACTGTGACCTTTGAGAAAGAGGGACACTGCAAACCAATAAAAGACGGAACATAACTGGTGAGCAGGTGGAAAGCAGAGTCAAAGCCGGTCTAAATTAAAGGCCTTAGAGGTGTAGAGGACTACTAAGGAAACACCTATAACAGATGGTGACAAAGAGAGAGTCTAGCATTGACACCGTATGAGTGTCATTGAGAAAACCTATCACCCTGTGAATAGGAAACAGGAAAAAAGCAGAATATTGAAGGAAGAACCCATATTTGTGAAATAAGTGTAAACATTATGTGGAAGTAAAAATGAGTGTTCCCCTGATGAATTTCCTGAAAAATGGTTCTAAAATAGAGTGATTAAGGAATGAAACATGTTGGGTAGTGTATGAAGTGGGACTGAATGATGGTAATTAAAGTGAAATGTAAAAAGTATAATTGTCAACAAGGTTTTTACTGAAGGAAGGTGATGGTTCATAGAGAAACGATCACCTTACACTAATGCAAACTCCATGAAAACATGAAATTAAAGATAAACAACTAAGAAAGTAGTTTTATTACTGTGCAAAAATGATAAATTAAAATTATAGAATAAAAAAAGATGCAAGTACTGTCAGATGATTGTAGTTTAGGTTGAACTTTCATGTTTTTGTTATAGACTGCAGAAAGAAATTGTGAAAACAAAAGGTTTTTATCCTAAGAAAGTGGAATTGAACTATCTTTGAAAAGAGTCACAATACATAGGGACCCACAACGCAAGACTGGTAGAACATTTTATTTAAAATGTAGTATCTCAAACTTGGGCATTTCTCCCACTGCTCAATTACCTCAGATATGTGTTGATCACCATGTGCTGCTGTATCTCCTATTTGGGTGCCCTTCCATTTACTGCTTTGTCTCAGACTTGGGCGTTTCTCCCACTGCTCCAGTGTTGCGCTCTCTGGGGTTCTCCATTTGTTGCTGTGCCTCAGACTTAGACGTCTCTCTCACTGCTCAAGTTGTCAAATCTAGGAAGTACTCAGTTTGCATGTCCAGCCTATCACTTTGGACCTAGAAAAAGCAACATTGAAGATGAACACCGCCCATGTTCAAGTTAGGTATAAATCGTACCACTTATGTTGACATGCTACAAACACGGCTCCTATCCATGCACTCTAGAATGCAGCTACAGCTACGACAAATCGGGTCTAGCTGCATGTATAGCCGTCCGCACTGAAACCCCAGACGTGCATCAAATCCTCTGTCATTAGTGTGCAGCAACAACCTATGAAAAATGTCGGTCTAGCTGGGCACTGTAAGGATATTTGGCATGTTACAGCACAGAGTACAGCACTACTGCACAAGTAGCATTTTTTTTTTGCAGCACCACCACAAGGGTGCGGTGCATTGCTATATGGGTTAGCAGATTAACAAGGAAAGACAGACTATTCAGTCAAAAACGATTTTAACATATAAGATGCAAATCTATTTTTACAGTTAAAAGCACACGTGTTCATTTAAAAATACACACTATTTTTCACCTGAAATGCCTATATTGCTAGAGACACATTTGAAAATTAACAGCTAACCTATTAACAATTAACCTGACTAATAAAACCTTATTTTAATATAACCCACTAATAAAATGTGTTCTCTACTGCAGAATTAGGCATACTCTGAAAACCAGTTAAATGAGTGTGCAGATTTTTTTTTCTTCTCTTCTCTGCCTGATTATCCGTGTTGTTGTGCACAATAACTGCAGGAAGGAGGAAGTCAGATTTGCAACAATTGCAAATGTATAAGCGAAGCTATTGTTGAAGAGTAGGAGGATGAGAGATGATGGATTTCATTGGGACACGTCATAAAGAGGGCTGAGAGGAAAGTTTTAGTGGGCAGTATCAGGGAAAAAGACAGGCAGACATCTTTCTGCACTACTGGGGAGAAGACCTGGCTGTGGGGGTGTCCTGCTGCAGTCGAGACTGGGGAAAGCTGAAAGAATTACCTTTCCACTGGCAGAGGCAGTCCTATCTGAAAAAGCTGAGAATTCCAGGCAATGACCCCGGCTTGAGAAGGCAAGCGTTCATTTTTGCTGGAGTTAAGCCAAGAGAGCCACATTCACAGAGAGAAGCCTCTGAACAGATAAGGTAATTACCTAACTGGGGGAGCTGTGTGTGTGCACGAAAGCATGCAGTCAGTGTAGAAAAATGAAAGTCCCGTGCGTGTCTTAATCAAGTGATAATGTTGCAATTTAAGTTCTGTTCTCCGCCACTATAATTGCAGTGTGTCATAGAAAATGCTTTGATTGTTCCATTTTATTGCTGTAAAGAATGAGATCATGTCTAAATGCAACTTTTATAATACAGAAAATATTTGAAAACAGACGGGTGGTTTATTTTCTATTTACCATTACAATGCCAATGATGTGGGGAGATTTTTAAACAGTGCAATGGTCATTTTAAGACAGATGTGTGTATGTCAGAATCAGTATGAATAATTGTGAGTGACTGTAGTATAACTTGTTGGAGGTACATGAGCCAACGGGAAGAGAGACTCTCTGAACATAGCTCCCTACCGTATATAAGGTAGTGGAAATTACCACAAGACTACCACATATAGCTCTCTGTCGTAAATAAGTCAGTGAGTTTGCCCATGGTGGCGCACCAACACTATCACTGGAAATTGTGGTATCTCTAGAATGCAGGTCTGAGGTCTCTCTAGTGATCACACGAAAAATCTAAGCGAAGATAAGGGATTCTGGACATTGGGGCCACAAATAAAACAAGGGAATTATGCTCACCAAAATACCACCAACCACGTATACCAAATATGCAGGTCTGGGTGCTGAAATAATGCATGTCCATTGTATTATTGTTGCACATGGCCAAATCTGAATACAAAGAGTGATTATTGCTAAGTTATTTTTCGGCAGTAATAAAATACCGTCAGGCCCCAAATCTCCACAAAATACCCTACATATTTATGGTGCGTTGGCCGGGAAAGTGATCATAGAGTACCTACTGGGCGTGGCAAGCGTGTCTCACACTGCCATTTGCACATTAAAGGGAACCCATTTTATAATAGCAGTGTGCCACTAAAAACGAATTTCAGAATGTCACAAAGGGAAACCACATTCTCAGATCTAGTGCAATATTTAGAGGCAAAGTTATTTGCACATGGGAATTGGTCTTCGAACAGTACCTTAGAATGGAGTAACCGCATTCAGGGTGAGGTGCAGAAAGAAAAACTAGACAATATTTTTGCAGAAGGCAGCATAATTCAGGTCTGCCTTACAAGATTATTGAATGCAGCCGATAAAAGTGCAGAGAAAGACTGTTTAATACGGTTATGCGGCAAAATATGGTTTATTTTAAACAAGTCCCTGCGAATGCAAGAGAATGATACTCAGCTAATTAACAGGTTAAAGACTGAATTAGATGGGGCAAGTAAAAATCAGGAAATGTTGAGAGCAGAATTGGATGTATGCCAAAAAGACATGCAATTAAAATGCAGAGACTTTGATACTCAGTTATCCAAAAGCAAGAAACAATTTGAAGATAGTGAGCAAGAATTGACACACTTAAAAGCCTTAGTGGATCACATTAGGCAGGATAAAGATGAGGTTGTTTCAGAAATGCAGATTTTACAAAAAGAACATTGCGAAAAAGAAGGTGATCTCCAGAGTGTAGAACAAGAAATGATTAAAATGATCCAAGAAAGAGACAAGAGAAGTAAAGAGTTCAATGAATGCCAAATGCAAATGTGCGATATGCAGGAGGCAATTAATAAAATGAGTGATGAAAATAATTATTTGCATGATGAAGCCAACAGACTCCTTAAAAAGTGTAAGGACTTAGAACAGCAAATGTGCATTCCCAGGTCCCAGGAGAGGCGGCAGGGTACCACATTCAATGGAGTGGAGGTGAATTCTAGCTCTGCCCAAAGAGCTAGTGCCCCAGTGACTGGGCCGGTGACTGAACTTGGTTGCAGCGCCCTTGGGGGATTTGATACTCCCATTGGGGGCAGCCACCAATCTCATACACCTGAAAACAGGATTGAATCACAAAATAGTGCAATTCCATGCATTGCAACAAGTAGCCCCATAAAAATAATGAAATCCATTAAAGCCCTGATCAAACCATTTAAAAAGGGAGGTGAATGCTGCATTGAGGATCACTTAGAAGCGGTGCATGACATTTTTAAAGCGCTCCAGATACCTAAGGAACAGTACAGACAATATTTTCATTTAACTTTAGATGCCCCGACGGCCAGCATCATAAGGGGATTAAATGAACAGCAGAATATGACATGGCTGGAGTTTGAAAAAGAAATTAGGCGTCATTTTTCTCCTTTTCAGTCATTGCAGGAGGCAAAGAAAGTCGCGTACACTATTACTGCTGGACCTAATACATCACCTCGCCAATTTTTACAAGACTTAAAAAGAGCATTCTCTCGCTTTGATGTATCTTTTGACTCAAATTCCAATGAGTTTAAAACCGCATACTTCTATGGGCTACAGAAAGACATCATATCCCAATTGGTCCGTGAATTTGACCGTGACAAGTCCCTTGAATGGATTGTACATCAAAGCACCAAGCTATATGAGGTACTCTATTGTCAGGGTAGAGAAAGTGATAAAATGAAAGATACTAGGCCTAAATCTAAAGAACCCTCAGCCACAGTAATGGAAATCAGGTCAGCCAAAATGTCCCTTGAGTCTGCTCAAAGCCAAGGTAAAAATAATGTGACACCTGAACAAAGGGGTAATCAACAAAGATCGCCATTTCCTGTACCAATGTTCCAATCACATGATCCTAGTAATAGAGAGAGCTACATCAGCCCTAGATATTTAGGAGATAGACCCCGGGTAAGGTACCGGTCTGATATGGCAGGTATGAACAATAACCAGAGACAAAATCAAGATCAAAGAAATGATGGTCCCTACCAGTCATTGGGGACACAGAGCAGATTTGATCCCAGCACCATGATATATGGTAATCAGGATAGGCCCCGATATGTGGATCGATTTACTGATAATGGAAATCAATATAGGGGCCAGTACCCACAATCTGAGAGACAGGACATGAAGCAAAACGTGAACTACAGTCCACGCCAGTACAATGATTCCCCACCAGGGGACTATAATCAAAGGATGGGTGCAACCCGCTCCCCTCCACAAATGAATCAAGAGTTCAGAAACCATCCCAACCGGTATCAATCACCTGAGAGGTATCAGAATAGATCCAATCAGGGGGAAAACAACCAATATCGACCTAGGCCACAGAAAGAGGATCCTAGAGAGGTGGAAAGGTTCCAATGCCTTGAGGCCCAAGTGAAAATGTTAGCTGAGCAAATAGGAAAGCTCTATACAGCGCAAAAACAACCTTCCAAAGAGGGGGCTGATGGCCATAGCAATGACCGGGGGGCTTCCGAAAAGTGACTAAGTACTCATGATAACTGCAGTGCCAAAATGACAGATTGCTCTGATATAACTTTGCATAACGACTCTGAGATGACTAATGGATTAAAAATGAAAGTACCAGTAAATGAAATTGTGATGGAAAGTGTAAATACTTCTAAAAAAGAGGTACGGTTTAACTTAGAGCTAAATAAAACAGTAAAGATTTGCACAAATGAAAAAGAAACATTAGGAATTCCAAAAGAACAAAGGGACAGATTTAAGAAAAATGACTCATGCATGGGGAATACCAGTGAACAGGGAGTAAGTGGGGATGCCATAGCTCCTTCCCTGGGCAAGCAAAACAATGACCAAACACAGACAGAAAAAGGAAATACTCACAAGGAGGGTACAAGTCAATCACCTGAAAAATTCATTGAGCCACATATTTTTGAAGAGGCTGAAAGGGCTGGTATTACACTAAATGATCACAAATGCACAGAATTAAAAAATGACAAATTGCTGAATGATGTTGTGACACATGTTCAGTTGGAAGGTTGTAATGTGGTCTCTGATGTTACCCAGATGGATGGGCGAACGGTGGCCACACTCCAAAAAACCTCTGAACATGGAGAAATGAATAAAATACCTCGCACAGAAATGGGTAAAAAGGAGGGAAAAATGTCTTTTCATTTACCAATGTGCTTAGCCAAAAGTGAAAAAGACCTGAGAAAGGTGAGCCCTGAAATCAGTAAGAATTCACATTTCTTATGTGTATTAGAGGAAGTTGAGGACAGATATTATGCACCCATCACTGTAGAAGAAAAATGCCACACCTTTGCTATGATTGACACTGGCGCACAGGCCACAATTATGTCCAAGGAGCTGGTAAAGAGTATCAATGAAGGGAGGCCTCCACAGAGTCAGATCACAGTGAAGGCAAATCAAGGCCCAGTGCATAACTTTAATGGGGAGGAGGTGCCCATCATAGGTGTAACTGAGGTTGACATAAAAATAGGAAAGCACAGAATGAAACAAGAGGTATTGATCACATCTATTTGTGAAATTCCATTTCTGATGGGGACAGATTGCCTGAAAAGATTGTCTCCTCTCATAGATGGGGTGAATGGAGTGCTGTGGTCCTTAACCAAAAAACCATTGAGGCCTAAGAAACTAAAATCACAAAACAGCAATATAAAAGAATGTCACACCGTTGCCAAAACAAATGATGCTGTGGAGGTATATCTCCAGAATAGCTGCATACCTAGTGTCACTGTTATATTAATGTGTCAAGACAAAGATCAGAGCGACAATGAAAAACTACCTGTACAAATATACTTGGACCCAAGGAAAGATTGGCAGACTGCTATAGATGAACACACATTACGTTTTTACTTAAAAGAGAATACATGCAAACAGAATATTGTTCCTAAAACAGATTCAGAAAAACACATTACCACTCTGGCAGAGATACACATGGAAGATGAGCAACCATGGGTTCACGCTGGTATAAATGATTATCTTAAAACAATAAAAGCCACTTTAGCGCTTGAACATGAAAGGAGTTTCATTAATGAGAAATTGTTGCAAAAAATTATGGAGAGGGAAGAAATCCCGAAATTTAGGATTAAAAACCAATATGTTTCTGGGTTGGACAGTCCAGACTTTGAAAACCGAATTACAGGCAGATGCATGCTTAAAATTAGCATTGGGCAGAAAACAATTTACCATAATGTATGGATAGTGAATGGAGCACAAAATGAATTTTACATGGGCAATGACATCATGCACAGAATGTGTATGGTGTTAGATTTCCTTAATCAAAAAATATGGTCACGCCTAGGTGGGCCGGCACCTGAATTTGAAGACAAAAGAAGGGCTTATCATTGTGCACAACTAGTTCCTTATGCAGTCGAATTACAGATGAGGAAAAATACTATTGTTCCTGCATTTACAAAACAGTTTGCAATAACACTGAAATGCAAAAATGGACAGCAGATGAAAGGCTCTGATGCATTTGTATGCATGAATGAATCCATAAAACAGCAAGGCCTGGATTATGAATACATTCCATTGGTAGACATTGGTGAGGGATCTGTAAAAATCATGGTAAATAATAAAGGTTGTCAGGACGTTCATTTAGAGGAAAACTCCCCATTAGGAATGGCCATACAAAAATCACATTATACGGCAGATTTAAATAACATGGTGATTGGGAATATTCCTGAAAAATATGTAGATGCCAAGGGCGAGTTACCAGAACACCTGGACTCTCAGCCCAAAGGAATATTTAAAATTCATTCTGTGTATCCTTATGATTCAAATGAGACAGTGTGCTGCCATCAAGAGGATTGCATAATATTTAATTTAAATGAAAATGAAACAGGAAATCAGCCCATTGAAGTGGAAGCTGATATGCCAAAATATTTGAAAGTGGCAGCTCTACAAAAAGACACAGCCACACAGTTAGAGGAAAGCGCTGAGATTCCTTTACCAGAAGAGTTTCCAGAATTTTCCAGAATGGTAGAAGAGCAGATCTCCTTAGCGGATGCATGTAACAGCGATGAGGATCGACGCAATCTGAGGGAAATATTTATGGAGTTTAAGGATGTATTTGCAAAAGATGCTTATGATTGTGGTTTAACTGATTTACATGTGGCCACACTACCAGAAGGTTGTAGCAGAAATCCAGTGTTTGTACGCCAGTATAGACTACCGCTGGCATGTTTAGAATCATTGGCAGAGATTATTAAAAATTTGGAATCACGGGGAATAATTAGGCCCATTCATAGCACATCCAATACGCCTATTTTAGGTGTGTTAAAGCCAAATGGTCAATGGCGGCTGTGTGCAGACTTAAGAGAGTTAAATAAAAGAGTACCAGTATCTAGATGGCCACTACCATTCATTGATCAGGGCCTAGCTCAGATACATGGTTCAAATGTATTTACCACGTTAGATCTCACATCTGGATATTGGTGTGTGCCATTGGCAGAGGAGATACAACACCTATTTTCCTTTACATTTGACAGGACTCAATATGCCTGGCTTAGAGCTCCGTTCGGGTACATCAATAGTGGGAGTGAATTTGGCATATTTTTGAGAAAGGCCATGCCGGATGCAGCGGAAAGAGGGACAATAGTTTATGTGGATGATGTCTTGATAAAAAATGAAAACCTTAAAAGCCATTTTGATGAAATAAGACATGTGCTTGGCCAATTGCAGAAAGCAGGCGCCAAAGTATCTTTGCAAAAAGCACAATGGTGCAAGAAAAAAGTGAACTTTCTAGGGCATGAAGTGACTGAACATGGGCTAAATCCACAAAGGAAGAAAATAGAGGCCATACAAAGATTAAAAGATCCTAAAAATGTGAAAGGAGTAAAAAGTTTATTAGGGATGACAGGCTATAACAGAAAGTTCATTGAGAATTATGCAGAAATCACTCAACCATTGACTAAACTGCTTAAACTAAATACTCCCTGGAGATGGGAAAGAGAGCAATCTGATGCAGTGGCTAGATTGAAGGAATGTCTTGTAAAGGCACCATGTTTAGCATACCCCATAAAGGACAGGGATTTCTTTATAGAAATAGGCTTTTCTGAACATTGTATGTCAGCAGTGTTATCACAAAAACACGATTTGAATCACAAAACCATTGCATATGCAAGTAAGGCATTTTCCCAAGTTGAAATGAAATTTAATGAATGCGAAAAGGCCCTATTAACCACTGTGTGGGCGCTACAACATTTCCGCCCCATTATTCAGGGAGAAAAGGTGATTATTGAAACAAATCATCAACCTTTGCAATTTTTAGAGAGTAAAAGAATTAGATCAGGCAATCTAGCGCAATCCAGAATCACTTCATGGACACTGGCATTACAAGGCTTTCCCGTAGAAGTAAGATATGGACAAAATAAAAAGAGCCCAATTGCTCAAGGGTTAGCTGACTTACATGACTGTGCAGCTGAACAAATAACAAATGAAATGGATGTGGAAGCTAGTTTACAGGAATTTGAACAATCACCACACAAAGCTTTTGATGAAAAAACATGCAAGGATTTGCCAACTGTATATGTGGATGGTTGTGCTTTTCACATTGAAAATGACAGTAATAAACAATTAGTGGCAGGAATAGGAAATGTCTGGTTGAAATGTGAAGGCGTTCCTAGTATAGGGATGAGGATTGGAGATAGGAGCAGTCAGGTGGCGGAATTGGCAGCCATCTATAAAGCAATTGCTACTGCAGTTGATAAAAAGTTCAGTGAAATTGTCCTGGTGACTGATTCTGACTATGCACGGAATAGCTTTGTGGAATATTTGCCTGGTTGGAAAGCAAGAGGCATGGTTACATACAACAAAAAGCCACTTAAACATGGAAAAATGATACAAGCCATAGACAAATTGGTGTCAGAAAATAATTTAACAATATACTGGAGAAAAATTCGTGGGCATTTAAAAACACCAGGAGAGGATAAGGAGGGAAATGATAAGGCAGACCATCTGGCTAAGATTGGGGCTGTGATGGGAGAATTGCTACCTATTGATTATTTAATGGGTGAAATACAAATTGATGCAGTCACACGTTCTAAAGCACCAAAGGAGGTAGATCAACCGGTGGTGCAGTGGAGTCATGACACGCCAGACCAAGATTTGATTGAGGCACAAAAGAATGATCAAATTTTAGGAATCTATTATAATCATTTGATAGATCCTGAACAAAATCCTTTAACAGAAAATGATTGTATGGGAAAAGAAGAGTTGAGGGTGTTATTAAAGAACAAAACACGAATTAGATTACAGGATGGACTCATGATTAGAGAGTCCATAACAGGGCAAATACAGTGGGTAGTACCCCTTTCATTCAGAGGACTAATGCTACACCATGCACACGATGCCATAACTGCAGGCCATAGAGGTTCACAAAAGACATTAGAAATACTAAAAGATTATGCTTACTGGCCACATATGTCCCAAGATGTGGAATTATATACTAGAGGATGTCTAGTATGCGCCCAATTTAAACCTGCTTCACCAATGCATAGAGCACCATTGATGAAAAGAGGCCTAACTCTCCCATGGTCAGATTTGCAAATAGACTATGTAGGTCCTTTAAAAAGGTCGAGCAGGGGACACCGCTATATTTTGAGTGTGGTATGTTTGATGTCAAAGTGGATTGAGTGCATTCCCGCACCAGATTGTAGTGCGCAAACAGCAGCCACATTGCTGGTGAACCATGTGTTCTCAAGGTTTGGGTTGCCACAAAGAATTGAGTCAGACAGAGGAAGTCATTTCACAAGTACTCTAATGAGTAAGGTATGGCAAATACTAGGTGTGAAAAGGAAACTACATATCGCATATCGGGCGGCGTCTTCAGGTACAGTTGAAAGAAGCAATAGGTCTGTTGTGGACATTTTAAAGAAATTTGTGGCAGAAGCAGGTTCCAGCTGGGATTTGCGTTTACCATTGGTTTTGATGGCAATCAGGTCGACTCCTGCCAAAGCAACAGGTGTTAGCCCCCATGAGGTCTTAACAGGTAGGAAAATGGTGTTACCACAACACCTACTATACAGAACACATGAGCAAACTCTAGTGAGTGCATCCACAGTTCATGAATATATTGATGAACTGAGGAAGCATTTGCAACATGCATTTGCTTTTGTGCAGAGAAATCTGGAAAGAGCTGCTGACAGTGCTAAGTCATATTATGACAAAAAGACATCAGTAAAGGAATACAATGTAGGGGATCAGGTGTACAAGTTTCATTTTGGAAAAAGTAAACAGAAAAATTCTAAATTTCTGGCAGCCTGGCAGGGGCCATTTCGAATTATAGATAAAGTCTCTCCTGTAGTGTATAAAATTTTGAAAAATGAAGGTGAAACAGCAATAGAGCAGTTTGTCCATGTAAATCAAATCAAACCATGCCATCCCAGACATGAGATCAGGCAGCTTGAGCATGTGGAAACGGATAGAGTCCCTTGAGAAAATAAATGGGTATGATCAGGAGGCAGTGACAAAGAAGTTAAAAAAAAGTTGATTGTTAGGATGGCACATAAACACTGTAATATATGTGAAAATATATAATATAAATAAATAAATAAATAAATAAATAAATAAATAAATAAATGCACATATAACGGAAGCTCGTGGTTGGTGTGCAGAGAGAAAGTGTATTAAATATTGAATGCTGTTTTATATGTGTTTGTTTTCTTTTAACTTGTGTTTAATTTCAGAAAAAAGAAAAAAAAACGAAGTATTTTTACCAAGCATGTTTTATTTTTGGCAAAAGGATGAAGTTAGTATTGTGCTATGTACTTAATCTGTTTATTTTCTATTTTGATTTAGACAATTAACATTATTTGGTCGGAGGTTCCGGGATCAGAGGCCACGGGAGACGATGGAGTCCTGGAGACCGCGAGGACGGATTCCGGGAAAGCCCCAAAGAGGGGTGAAGACCAAGGCTACAAAGCGATCAGCATTGAAGATGATACCGATGACATGTTTAACGATGGTGATATTTGGAGGGATCTTCAAGAATTCAGAAGCACAGGTTGTCATTGAACCTGGACCAGCATCTGGTATCGCGGTGGAAGAGGCACCAGGATTCATCATGAGTGATAGAAGGATGATTTTCCAAAATATATACATTCCATTAAATCCTGAGATTTTGATTGAAAAACACTTGAACAATACCGGAATTAAGATTGAACAGACTAAAGAGTGGCTGGAAATAAGAAAAGAGGACACTAAGCAGTCAATAAGAGATATATTAATGCAATTGGAAAAAACATTCGTGAATTCAGCAGACATTAAGAAGAAGAGAGGAAAGAGAGGTGCGGTGATGCTCGCGATATCAATGGTAATGTCTATAATTGGAGCAATAATAGGTACTACAATATCAACAGCCAATTCTATTTCGGTAGGAACACTGAGTACTAAAGCACAACAACTGAGTATTGACCTAGAAATAATACAAAAGACATTAGATGGAATTAGAGGGGGACTGGATGAACAAGTAAGATTCATAAATGAAACTGCAATCATTCTAAATGAACAAGCGGATGTGATGCAACGGGCGACTAAAATAATACTTAAGCATGACAGAACTTTAAATGAAATATTGAACATAATGAGTCCTGTTGATAGACTATTAACGAATTATATGAGAGAAGTTCAAACTGCAGTTTCACAATTGATTCAAGGACATATTCCCTTGTATTTTGTTTCGCAGGATATCATTCGTCAAATGATAGAAAGATTGACCAGGAGGGAAATTGACCTTATACAGATAAAAATTGCATTCGAAATGGGGAATGCAATGCCGTTATATGTGGACTTGGAAAGACTAGAGATCGGATTTTTGCTATGCATCCCATTTGTAGCCCCTGAACTTATTTATCAAACGAAGTGGGTACACAACGTGGGATTTTGGCAAGAGGACAAATTCATTAAGATTAAGACTCCAGAAGTGGTGGCATTTCAGTCATGGGAACCTGAAGTTTATTTAATACCAAACCTGGAAACATGTGTAACATTTAAAGAACAAAATTATATGTGTCCAGGTAAACCGTTTGTTCCTGATGCCACAGATGCTATTTGTGGATTGAAATCTGACCCAAGTATATCAGAGGGATGTGAAGTGATTATTAGTAATATGGGGAGTGAAGAAATGGCACAGGCTAAGATGGTCAGAGGTAAATGGTTGGTCAGCACCTGTTTAAAGAACATGACGGTAGTACATTTAAACCATGGAACATACGTGGTTAAACAGGTAAAATATAATGTTTTTATTTACAGGTTCCAAAGGATGCAATTGTGTCAATTGGGGGATTAACATTGTTCCATGTAACAAATGATGTTTGGGAAAGCCAAGTGGAAAATATCGATTTTTTTCAAAGGGATACTTTTCCAATAGATCCAGATGTGGAATATTTATTGAATCACAAAGAAAGACATGTTATGAAAATGAATTTGCGAAAAAACAATATTACAATTAGTAATCTGGGCATAATAGAAGTGGAAAGATTTAATTGGGGAACCTGGGGGGAACGCTCAATAGTGGGTTTGGCTATCCTGGTGCTAATCATGGGTGGATGGTTGATTGTGCTATCAGTAAAAATGAAAATGTTACTGATTTTACTGACTACGTCAGGAAGAGAAAGATATCCCAATACACATGCATTTTAAGAGAAAAAGAAAGAACAAGTTGTTTTTAGGAATTGGCTTGGATTATAGCCAAGTTCTAAAAACAAAAGGAGGGTATATGTAAGGATATTTGGCATGTTACAGCACAGAGTACAGCACTACTGCACAAGTAGCATTTTTTTTTTGCAGCACCACCACAAGGGTGCGGTGCATTGCTATATGGGTTAGCAGATTAACAAGGAAAGACAGACTATTCAGTCAAAAACGATTTTAACATATAAGATGCAAATCTATTTTTACAGTTAAAAGCACACGTGTTCATTTAAAAATACACACTATTTTTCACCTGAAATGCCTATATTGCTAGAGACACATTTGAAAATTAACAGCTAACCTATTAACAATTAACCTGACTAATAAAACCTTATTTTAATATAACCCACTAATAAAATGTGTTCTCTACTGCAGAATTAGGCATACTCTGAAAACCAGTTAAATGAGTGTGCAGATTTTTTTTTCTTCTCTTCTCTGCCTGATTATCCGTGTTGTTGTGCACAATAACTGCAGGAAGGAGGAAGTCAGATTTGCAACAATTGCAAATGTATAAGCGAAGCTATTGTTGAAGAGTAGGAGGATGAGAGATGATGGATTTCATTGGGACACGTCATAAAGAGGGCTGAGAGGAAAGTTTTAGTGGGCAGTATCAGGGAAAAAGACAGGCAGACATCTTTCTGCACTACTGGGGAGAAGACCTGGCTGTGGGGGTGTCCTGCTGCAGTCGAGACTGGGGAAAGCTGAAAGAATTACCTTTCCACTGGCAGAGGCAGTCCTATCTGAAAAAGCTGAGAATTCCAGGCAATGACCCCGGCTTGAGAAGGCAAGCGTTCATTTTTGCTGGAGTTAAGCCAAGAGAGCCACATTCACAGAGAGAAGCCTCTGAACAGATAAGGTAATTACCTAACTGGGGGAGCTGTGTGTGTGCACGAAAGCATGCAGTCAGTGTAGAAAAATGAAAGTCCCGTGCGTGTCTTAATCAAGTGATAATGTTGCAATTTAAGTTCTGTTCTCCGCCACTATAATTGCAGTGTGTCATAGAAAATGCTTTGATTGTTCCATTTTATTGCTGTAAAGAATGAGATCATGTCTAAATGCAACTTTTATAATACAGAAAATATTTGAAAACAGACGGGTGGTTTATTTTCTATTTACCATTACAATGCCAATGATGTGGGGAGATTTTTAAACAGTGCAATGGTCATTTTAAGACAGATGTGTGTATGTCAGAATCAGTATGAATAATTGTGAGTGACTGTAGTATAACTTGTTGGAGGTACATGAGCCAACGGGAAGAGAGACTCTCTGAACATAGCTCCCTACCGTATATAAGGTAGTGGAAATTACCACAAGACTACCACATATAGCTCTCTGTCGTAAATAAGTCAGTGAGTTTGCCCATGGTGGCGCACCAACACTATCACTGGAAATTGTGGTATCTCTAGAATGCAGGTCTGAGGTCTCTCTAGTGATCACACGAAAAATCTAAGCGAAGATAAGGGATTCTGGACATTGGGGCCACAAATAAAACAAGGGAATTATGCTCACCAAAATACCACCAACCACGTATACCAAATATGCAGGTCTGGGTGCTGAAATAATGCATGTCCATTGTATTATTGTTGCACATGGCCAAATCTGAATACAAAGAGTGATTATTGCTAAGTTATTTTTCGGCGGTAATAAAATACCGTCAGGCCCCAAATCTCCACAAAACTCAGTTTGCATGTCCAGCCTATCACTTTGGACCTAGAAAAAGCAACATTGAAGATGAACACCGCCCATGTTCAAGTTAGGTATAAATCGTACCACTTATGTTGACATGCTACAAACACGGCTCCTATCCATGCACTCTAGAATGCAGCTACAGCTACGACAAATCGGGTCTAGCTGCATGTATAGCCGTCCGCACTGAAACCCCAGACGTGCATCAAATCCTCTGTCATTAGTGTGCAGCAACAACCTATGAAAAATGTCGGTCTAGCTGGGCACACATCAAGTCTCCTGCACTAGCAGTCTACCTCAGCCACCAACAGCACCCGCCTACGACCCTGACCTCTTGGTTGCTTACTGGAGCCTAGCTTCCCTACCTAAATCCTAATTCTGGCAGAATGCACACACACATCTTAAACTAAACTCTAAGACCTTCACATACCTGGATTTCGGTTCCCAAAGGCGTTCTAACCACAAAGCACATGGAGGTCATACAAATGGGGAAATGGCCCTATATAAATGATGACTACAATCCAATACAATCTGCCATTATTTGTATTCAAAGGAAAACGAAGTGTATTTTAATGCTGCACTATAATATACAAAAGCCGTTTAGAAAGCATCTGAATATGTGACTTAGATGCAATATAAATGGAAAATACAGATTTAGATTAAATTTAGATTTACGGACACGTTTCATAATGAGTTTGTTAATTAATTATCCCAAGAACATTAACACCGGTTTGAACTGATGTGAACATTTTTCTTTTCTTCCACTTCTCAGACACATTGAGTCACAGTTTTTCCGAGGAAACGCAGCATGTGAGCATAGCTTCCTTGCATATCTCGCCAGCATAATGATTTTTTTTTAATTGTGTTTGCAGTCAGTGGTGGCAGTGTGCTGCATTGAAGAACCGGGCACGTTCAGCAACACTGGAGCCATGACCATTCCAGCGAAATATTATGCATTGCGCTGATCCATTAAATCTTCCAGAATTACATAGAGTCCTGGAATTACAAGATCTCTGCTTTTGAGCCCGGTATTATTTTCTTGCTTTTAAATGATTTATTTTTTAAGCTGTGTTTTGAAGAGCAAACAGAACGTGTACACAATCCCTAGGGCATTTTAATGAATAATACATGCAGGAGGAATGCACTTTGCAGTCAATCAAAGGCCCAGATGCGGGAGGCTTTGCGAATTCCATTTTCATACATGCATACAGCGCTTCACCCTGCACCCGGATGGCGTAAGCTTCTTGAAGGTGGTTTTCAAACAGTGTCTCTCTAGCAGTAATCCTCCCCGATTCCCCTTTTATTTCTCATTGTTGATGGAATCAGTTAAGTAGTATCCAACATGGTTAAGGATCAAAGATTTGTGTCGGGATTAGCCCGAACAAATAGGGGTTTAATTACCACGCATCAAAGTCGTACAGTACGCCATTTAGCCAGCGTTGTGTAGTTTCCCACTGTCTGAAACCAGAAAATGCTACTTATTCTTTCAAATCAACATGTGAAAAAAAGACGTACAGCTAATAGTCAAACCGTCCTGCACAGTAAAATATTCCCAGTGTGTGAACAGGACCTATGGGCTGTGTTGGTTTTATTAATTTTGTGTGTTCGCAAAAATTGACAAATGACCAGCATCGACTAAACATACTTTTTTTCTTCGTGCACAAAATCAGGAATTCAGGTTAAGAGAAGAATCACCACTCAAACTACATGGGCATATACAATGAATGTGATTTTAATATTTTCTTAAGGGTACAAATGTCCCTACCCACATGCATACTAACTAATTGCAATAGTAGTTTAGTAGACATCCTGGAATATTCAAGCATGTGGTTGAAGTAGAAGTTGTGGTAGACTGAGAGTAGCAGTATTTAGGTAAGTGACGCGTGTATATCAAATGTAATTCTGCCCACCACACTCTGCCCCTCACCACCCAGAGGAGTCAGGGCTCTGAACCTCCCTTGCTGGGCTCCTATTTGCTTCTCCCAGTGGCAACAACCTGAAAATCAGCACCCTTTGGTTGGCCTTGGACCATCTCCCAAAGGGAATGAAGATGAGTAAGCCTGTAGATGTGGTCCTTGGCAGGTTGCAGTACTGTTGATGAAGCTTGGGGAGTGAGGAGAGGCACAGCGTGGAGACACTGGTATGATATGATAATACCAAGAGGTTTCTAAGCGTGGACCCAGGGATCGAACCTGTGGTGCTCCATGTCGTCTTGTTTCCAAGGTGAGCATGTTGCCCCTGAGCTATCCTCCGGAGACCAGAACTGGCATCTGATGCTGGGAGATCAAGGTAGAGGCAGTCATATGGCCTCAGCTCAGTTCACATTTGCAGACATTTAGCAGTGCCATTCTCTTGGGCACCAAGCAATGATCGCCCTAGATTGAAAGAGTCAGTGGAGAAAAGTCTCACTTGACTGCATATTTTTGTTGCCTGGTTGTGGGTGTTGGGTACATAGAAGGCAGTATCTCATAACCGACTAGCCTAAAACCAGGACTGATAACATGTTGACATGCTCTGTGTAAGGGATGGGTGGGCTGTACTGGACTATCCAGGCCCACAGCCCATTCCAATGGCAGCAACAGACCATCTGTGGTGATGTGAAGAGTCTATCTCTGTGAGCATGTGGAGGTGTGAGTGGGTTGAGAAAACCTATAGGGGCACTCAACACAGCTGTTGCTGCTGATAGGGATTAAAGCCATACTTACTTCTTTACTGCAAAAACCTTCTTTAGATCACATTTTTCTAAGCAATTACTGACCTGTAGCTGGGCTACATTGGCGGGCAAAGATCTTACAGCAGGTAGTCACCACTCAGTTACAAGGATATGTAGAAGGCAGACATTTCCTACACCCGTTGCAATCAGGCCTCTGGCCTAGATCTGGTCCAGAGACTGCATACTGGCTGTGTGGCAGGATGCCTTGGAACAGGCAGACCAGAGTGGGTTCTCACTGCTAGTGACACTGAATTTGTCCACCGCATTTGACGCAGCAGACCACCATTTCCTTCTTCACAGGCTTGAACATTTTGCAAAGTTCTCTAAGCCTGAGTTACTCTGGTTCCACTCTTTTCTAGCAGATAGGTCCCAATGGGTGAAACTAGACCTTTTTTTATCTTCTAAAAATCCTTTACTGTTTGGCGTGCCGCAGGGATCTCCCTTTTCTCCTCTATTATTTAACATCTATTTGAGTCCATTGTATGACATTCGTAGAGGTTTAATCTAGGCATCTATGCCTAATCTGACGGTAACTAGATATATCTGAGAGCAATAGGGGTATGGGTAGATTGGTGGAATATTGGATCAAGAGGAATACTGGATGTTTGAGAATGCCCAGTAGCTTAATCCAAATCAAATAGAAATCATGCTTCTGGGCCCCAGGAACACATTTCTGGGGTCAGACATCTTTCTAAAAGCTACCACCTTCTTTGACATTCCCATGAAATTCTCAATCAAAGAAAATAATCTTGTTATATATTGGCAACAAGACCAAGGTATGGATACTCATATTAATCAAGTAGTTAAAACCTCATTTTTTAAAGTTTGACTACTATTAAGTGTGGCGCCACTTATTTATTCTGAGTTTATGCCAGGTATGATGGGATAATTAATAAACTAAAAAAATCTCTATTGAAACTCACTTTACTGAGACCTCCCAACATACCAGATCATTCAGCGTACAGGAGTCCAAAATGCTGCAGGCCACCCAACCCCGTGACCAGATGCAGTCCAGTAGGATTTACCCCTAAGGCCAGTCAATGGGAAAATGTGATGTTAAGATACCTGCAGAGATCTTCAAACATGGACCATGGGGACCACTGAGGGTAGGTACCAGGAATAACCCACCAACCCAGAGCCCTGTGTCAAATACTCAGAGTTGTTGCTTCTAGAAATAGGATTCCGATGAGTGGAACAACCCAGTAAGTAAATCTCTTCTTTTACAGGGCAGGGTGAAGGATACTTTAACCATCCTGAGCCAATGACAAACCTGACAACCTTAAATAAGAACAATAAACCTTCATAGGTATGGGGCCCACCATCAGAAATGAAATACGTGACTGAGTTGGCTCTGGAAGGATGGGAGATCCCATCCAAGACAGGATCTGGGGGATCGGTGGGCAAAGGAGGGCAGCAACGCAGTAGAAACAGTCCCAGAAAACAGATGATGGCAACCCAGTATACGCCAGAAGAGCAGATGAGGTGGGGTGTTGGGATCCCAACACCTTTCCAGGTGGTGGCACATTCCAGCACAAATGTGGGAAGGCCTGGTGGTAAACAGAAAGAATCAACAGTAAAACAGTGGTCCTAGGATGGAAGCCCTGGCACAAACAGACAGGGACTACCAGTGTAAGGCCAAGGAAAGCCCAGGAAGGATGCCAAGAAGCACAACACAATACCAAAGCTTAGCCCAGGACATATATATATTCAGTTAAGAAACGTTGTTAAAGGGATGTTATTGTTACAAGTAAAACCGAAAAATTACAGAAATTTGCCAGTTATGGTAAGGTAAGCAACCATAGCTCGTGCCACCACCATGCACTGCTAAGACTAACACCCAGGACATCAAAGATGGCATCCCAATTTTCATTGATGAAATCACTGATGACTTCAGAAATCTGGGCCACTTGGTTTTTTTCACTGACACATGAAAGCTGACCGGTTTTCTTCACTGACTGCAAGAATGTTTAAATGGAAAAGTTGCTATGTATGTAGAAAACGTTAACCTTCTTGTATATTGTAGACGTTTTTTTCCTTGGGGTTTGGTGTCATCCAGCTCATGGTGCACAGATATAAGCCAATAAGCAGGCCATACACACACAATTCATTTGAGTATTGATGATGAACTAAAATGTTATTGACATTTTGTCTTGATGTTGTTTCTGTCTTCTATGCTGTAGTTTGCCAGTACGTGCCTCTAATTTGTATGCATTCTGGGTCTTTATATGTATTGTTTGTAGTAACACACATATGTAATAAGTCTTGACCTATTACCTATGTATTCCATGTGTAACATTACTAAAACTCTGCAAGGATATCTTTCATTATTGTACAAAGCAACATTACCAGAATACAAATATTCTACTTCTACAGTGTATGCTGCATCCATTTCTTATGTCTATGTATGATTAGGTTCCTGTATTAAGAATGACACTGTTATGTAAAGTTTTCTTTACATTAGTATATGCGTTCATACGTTAAGTAGTTTTGCACAGATCTCCCAATCACCTCTACCACCATCTTACCAACATTATAAACAGAGCCCCTTGTAAGGACTGGTAAATTGTGATATCATCATTGATGTCCTGGGTTTTTGTCTTAGCAGTGCACGGTGGTGTTGCGAGTTATGGTTGCTTACCTTACCATAACTGTCTAATATCTGTTTTGTTGGTTTTACTTGTAACAATAACATCCTTTAACAAAGTTTTTCCACTGAATTTGATATGTTTTTATCAGTGCAACTTAACCATAACGTCCGTTTAACAAAGTTTTTTCACTGAATTTCATGGGTTTTTATCAGGGATACTCTTAATTTTTCTACATGTTCCTTACATCATATGGACCGCCCTCTAGGCCATCAGAGCACGCGGACTGCGCAAATGTCCACAGACTTGAACAGCATTGACACTGCCCAATAGCTCAGGGGTTACCTTACATTGTTGTATCCTGCAACAGGCAAAGACATGTACATGAAACAATAAGATATATATATAGCACATCCAAAAATAAATATGTATAGAAAGTCTGTACTTGAGAAACCAGAAGTATGTTTCATAGGTTGCACAACATAATGGAATGCACCAAGCACAAAGCTTAACTGTACAATTAACAGTATGACCTCAGTGGAACCTTGCGTACACACTGACAAGCAGCTGGCAGTTATTCCAGAAGAAACCCTTAGAAAATGAGTACGTGCACTATATTTCTTTCTGTACCATTACAATGTATTATGTGTACATAACTTGTAAGAAATAGCAGTATTGTTTTCTTTCAACAGAAATGTCAAGTACACTGGAATGGTTGGAGGAACATTTTCCCCATGACGAAATGTGTGAAGGGGACAACTCTAATGGTACAGAATATATTTTTGAAAGCAGAACAAGTGATGTAATTTGTTAAGATGTCACTAAAACCTGGTTTTCTTTTTAATAGTACATAGTGGGAATGAAGAAAGAGGGCCCGAAACATAATTAAATGGCCAGACAGCCCCTAACTGCAAATGCACAAAATTAACTCTAACCTATCTGCAAACATGGATGAACTAAATAATAATTGTATACAGTTGATGATGTTTGATAAAAATAATGTAAAGGAAAATATACGATATCACTGCCTGACTTGTACCTGTGCCCATTCACCCTGTCCCAACCAATCATCCCCATCAAATTCCCTTGATGCTATGATGAAACCTCAATCCTGCCTTCCCCTCATGAACAGTGCGTAGAAAACCCCAAGTCTCCCATAAATGTTTCCCATTCTGATTAGACTGGCTAGTCGACCACAACTGCAGGGTAGACATCAGCTCAAACACGCTGCAACCATGGACCGACCATCCATCTCATCCACTTTTACAGCCCAACAAAGACACCTATTAGTCAAAACGTTCCTATGCCAGCTGCCCTAGCCAGAACAAAAAAGCTACTCTCCCATGAGAGGATGTGTCCACTCCTAGAAGTCTCAGCATTAGCATCACCCACCTCCAACAACCCCGAAGAACTAGTCGAACTTTACGACACCACTATTAAAGAGATCATTGACACAATTGCCCCATTAGAGACAAAATAAGCGAAAAACTGATCTACGTGACCTAAAAACACTCAAAAGACAAGCACTCAAAAATGGCAATCCCACCCCTCCGCCCCTCTACGCGACTCATACCTAAATATTATCAAACAATACAAAAACACCATAGCCAAAGCCAAAGCTGACGCATACAACACTAGAATCGACAATGCCCAATCACACTCAAAAGAATTATTCGCTATCTTCAACGAACTAGTCATACCGCCCGCATCCAAACATCAAACAGTCAAAGACGAGAATTGGTGTAATGCCATCCAGAAGGCTATGCTTGACAAAATAGACCTACTCCAAAAGAAAATCAAAGCCAACCTTGACAATCTACCCAAGTCTCCTCGCAAAACGCGGATTGCCCCCAGCCCTAAGCACCCTTCCCAACATAAACATAACAACAATCCTCCACCGCCATTCACCTTTAGAAAGGTAACCGCCCCTGAGGTCCTACGCATCATGAAACAAATTAAACCCTCACTCTGCAAGGGGGACATCTGTCCAGCAAACGTAATTAAAGACCGCGCTGAACCCCTAGCCCACTTCATTGCTACCTTTATTAATGTCTCATTCGCCACTGGCTCAGTACCTTCCTCCCTCAAGGAAGCTTGGGTTCGCCCACTACTAAAAAAACCCACGCTAGACCCAGACTCACCCAACAACTACAGACCCATCACAACAGTGCCATTGCTGCTTAAAATCCTAGATAAGGCTGCCTATCTACAGATACAAGCCTACCTTGAATCTCACAACATCCTAGGCAAGAGACAGTCTGGTTTTCGCCCACGCCATGGCACAGAGTCAGCACTACTCGACCTAAAGAACCAACTCCTAAAAAATATGGATAAAGGCAAATGTGCCATCCTCCTACTCCTTGACCTGTCGGCTGCGTTCGACTTAGTCGACCACAAAACACTAAGGACGCATCTCACCAACACAGCTCACTTCTCGGATGAAGCCACAGCATGGATCTCATCCTTCTTGGAGGGCAGAGCTATGAGTGTCTACTCAGACCAAGTGTCAGCCACTCCCTCCCCTATCAATTGTGGAGTACCACAAGAGTCCTGCACCTCCCCTACACTATACAACCTATTCACACGCCCACTATTCAATGACTTAGAAGAATTCGGCATAAGGTTCACCAATTATGCTGACAATACTCAAATCCTTCTCCCACTAACTGGTGACTACGAGCAAGACCTAAAAACCCTACAAAACACTTATGCCATCATCCAGGCATGGATGGCAGCCAATGGCCTCTGTCTCAATGGAGACAAGACAGAGATCCTACTGGTGGGCCCTAAAGAAACCCTCAGCAAGTTAGACAGCAAATACAGTACTTCCTAATGGAGAACTCAGTAATCTCCGTCTTCACTGCTGTAAAAACACTGGGGGTATACCTAGATTCTACCCTGTCCATGGGCAGACATGTCAGTTACATCTCCTCCTCAGCAGCTCTTACAACCAAAATAATCAATGCAGTAAAGCCTCACTTGTCCACTACAAACCGCCTCAACATCGCCAGGGCCACCATAGGCGCGAAACTGGATTATTGCAACGTCCTCCTACTAGGTACCTCTGCCAAAAACATTAATAGACTCCAGATCGCACAGAGCAATGCTTTGAGAGCAGCCCTCGATATTCCAAAGAGGGAACACATCTCCCTAGCAAGACAAAATGCTCATTGGCTCCCAGTTAAAGAGCACATTCAGTTCAAGACTCTCACCATTACACATAGATGCATATCCCAATCTGCCCCCAGCTACCTCAATGAATGGATACAACCAGTCCAGTCACTCAGACCCAAAAGGGACCTGTGTGCTAACCAACTCGCAATCCCCAACTTCACTAGAGTCAAAGCTGGTGGCTCGAGGTTCGAATTCCTAGCGCCAAAAGCTTGGAACTCTTTACCGCCTAAACTAAGAGCTGAAACATCCCTCATAGCTTTCAGAAAAGCTCTGAAAACCACCCTATTTATGTGAATCTCACTTATAATTCTACTGCATGCAACCATGTCTGTAAATTACAACTGTACCATGCTCACGGTTCCCATGTAACCCTGGAACTATAGCCATGCCTGTAACCAAGTCTCCATCTCTGCTCTTGTTATTTTCAACATTTCAGGTAAACTTTCTTGTAACAGTGCCATAATGCCCGAGGGCAGCTGCTGCGCTTTAAACATGCAAATAAATAAATAAAATAAATAAATCTCTTTCCTACTTGATTGTATGCATTTGTTTTAATAAATATGTGTGTGTTTACGGTTGGTGCGTGCTTTTTTTTAAAAGCTCAATTTGGAGTCCACGGACTGGGCGACTGTCCGGGCTGTCCATAACCAAAATAGCGGTGCCCCTGGACATCACGCCTGTTTGCTCAGCTGTATCGCACTTTTAATTAGTACGGGGACTCCGCCACTGTCCTGCGGACACTGGCACGCATACGCACCTGATGTCGATGTGCCCCCGGATATCGCACCTGTCCAGACATGTCCACACGCACGTGTCACACTTTTAATTAGTTCAGACACTCCACCCCAGTCCTACAGACACTAGCACACATGCGCACCTGATCTCATTGTGCCCCCGGACACCTTGCCTGTCCGGACATGTCCGCTTGCACGTGTCACACTTTTAATTAGTTCAGGAACTCCATCCCTGTCCTACAGACACTAGCATGCATGTGCACACCATCTCCCATGCAATAGGTGTCCTCGGCCGTCTGGGACGTCATCATGTGACCACACCCATGTTGCGCATCGGGAGTATCCACAGTCAGTTTCCGTAACCCCGGACAGTTATAAACTGTATTTTTGGTAAATGCAGGGTGTTTGAATACGAAACATTACCCTTGCAGAGCTCCAAGGCCGTGTCTTAGTTAATCTAGCAACTTTTCATAACTTTTAAGCCCTATCTGTGGATCACCTGTCCTCAGACAGTCGCGCCATCTGTGAACAGCCCTCTAAAGGGACCCACCCACTACTGCTCCTCATTGTTTTTCTGGCTGTCTAGGAGAGAGCATCTGCTGCTGGTTTTGCTATTAGCTATCTCTGCTTTCTGCTTGTTGGAGACAATGGCTTCCATGGCCACTGCAGCTGCAACCCACCACCACCATCCCCATCTGGAGGAACTGGAGAGGGGAACAGGCGTGGTGATACAGAAGTGGATCAAGAGGAGGATGAGGATGTGGTACTGGAAGTCCTTCACTCCAGCTCCCAAAGTGAATCTTGGGTTAGGCAGCTTTACACCACTGTTGGGGGTGTACCTAAGGCTTGGGCGGACAAGGTTTGATACACTGAGTGCAAGGTTGTACTCAGTCACGGAAACCTTGGTCTATACAGCTACGGGACCACCTACATGCAGTGCCACCTTAGATCAAATCATAAGGGAGCAGTGCAAAAGGTTGTACCTTTCGAAGGGACGAGTAGGCTGATGGTCACTACCTCACCCTCATCATCCACTCCTGCAACCACAAGGGACACTCTTGTGGGGTAGGGGAACTCTGCGGAAGCCTCACAGGCCATCCACAACACAGTCGACCCTTATCTTTCGAGGGTGACAGTGCTGTGCATGTACTGTAACACACCGCTCTGTAGGGGGGAGCAGTTTTGGAGTGTGTTCGAGGCTGCGGTCAAGGAGCATGAGAAACACTGTTCCCTACCTGATTAAGGTCCACCCGACTTCTTCCTCTCTCCACCAGCCCCTTCGTCCCTAAGCTTGGTGCTCCTTCCCTCCCTTGTCTCTCCTGTGAAAAAAAACAAAAAAATATGAAACACAAAAAATTTAAAAAGGTTCTTTTCAGAGCCACCTTTCACAGTTCAAAAATAGAAATACAAAAAAAAGTTACAGGCCCCTAGACAGCCTGCGGAGTCCGTGGACAGCACAGTAGTCATCTAAAAATGTATGTGCTGGTGGCATCAAAAACATTTAACTCTTTTGCATGGGAAAGAGGTGGCTCTGAAAATAACCTTTTTTAGTATTTGTTGTTTTCAAAGTTTTTTTTTCAAGTTTTAAAGTGAACTAAGCAACATTCTAATAAACTAAACTTTTACTTTACTTTCAACATGCAAAACAGTAGGCATTTGGTTTCCTGTGCTTCCATGCATTTTATTTTCACCTACTAGGAAAATGCTTTCTATATTTACAAATAATGCTTCAAAGCATTTTGAAAGTTTTGCAGAAAAACCTGATTACCAGCATCAGTAATATGTACTCCATCTCTGCAGAAAATATTGGTGATGTCAAATTTAATATTTTACTATGGAAAGACGTCATGCCAACATCTCCCAAAAATGCACACACAGCCTTGTTGACATTGCGCCTCACTTTCTCCATTTGTGGACCAAATGAACTCGAGCGCATCCACATATGTCTGTGCAATGAGAGAAAAAATGTGTCAAGAATTTGGGAATATTTCCTTCAAATTGCCAAACTGCAGTGAAATTCCAGTGACATACCCTAAACTATTCCCTCCACAATGAACAATGATTATGTACGGATGTTGCAGTGTGACCAAGTTGACTCAAAATGGGAGCATTTCCACCCACTTCATGGCACACACTCCATATCATTGCACATGAACAACATGAACTCCAAGATCTTCAGCCACTCCACACTGCTCTTCATACACCTTCAACCAATGGATCCACAAGTCCCCCAAAATCCACACACTCTGTATTCTGAAAGACATATCCATAGCCAGAGCCATCTGCACTCCTCTTAGCAAACAGACCTTCTGCCAGACTCTCTCCTTGCATACCACACCGAGGAAACCTTATTGGATAATCCCCTGGGCTGCACGGTCTAATTTCCATGCCTGGCATCCTCAAAAGACCCAGATTTGGCATGTGCCATCCGTGGACTATCACGATGTCCAAATGAAGGGGGCAGAAGAGAAATTAAATGTAATGTAAGTTATTTACTCTTTAGTGGTGGCTATGAAAAGAACCTTTTCTTTCTTTTGTGTTTTGATTTTGTTTTTGGGGCTACTCAAATGCACTCTACATCATTTTAACAGGAACTTTCTAAGTGCATTTTGAATATTGTCAAGAAAGATTAAATTACCACAATCAGTAAAAGTTATGCCATCACTGAACAAAGTATGTCCACCATTCAGCAGAATGTTCTCATTTGGGAAGGATGTCACCCCGACACCATGCAAAAATGAACATACGCCTTTGTTCACAAGGCGCCATCTTGCGTCTTGTTCAGGACAAAAGACATTGGTGCATCTCCACAGTGCCCTAGGAGGTATGTGTGAAAAGATTCCCTTTCCACATTGAAACAGTTCCATTTGTACCTTCAACATATATTTTAATGCAATCTGCTCATTGCACTGATGTACCCCAAACTAGGTCCTCCACAATGCACCACAATGATATCTGGACATTGAAAATAAGACATATTTTTGCAATGTGCAAATAAAGTCTCCCAGTTTTGCTCAGCCACACCACACCAAAAAGCCTCCACTCCCTCCAATCCAAGGTCAACAGAAATGCCACCCATTTCTGTGTGCCTTTTTAAATTCACCATCAAAGAATCTCCCACCATCCACACAGTAAGCCTTTTCATCTCAACAACCAAGCCATCTTCCCTACACACAGCAATGAAAAGAACTGTTACCCTCTCTTTCTATAAAGCACAACCAGAAGACCTCATTGGCTAATCCCCATAATCCCCTTGCCATGCCAGGAATCCTTAAAAGACCCGGATGTGGCACGCCCTGCCCGCAGACTACTGCGCGGTCCATGGACACCATAACACAGGACAGCCCTTTTTCCCTTTCCACTTTAATATTTGTAACACTCCCTCATTGGCTACTTTCGAGCAGTCACACACCCATCCACCAATCACATCCCAAAACTCTACAACTAACTCTGTCATCTCAGTTGAACACTTCAGTTGTACTGTTGAACACTCAGAGTACATGTCTCCTGTTACTCCAAAGCACCTACATCAAAGACTACTGTAAAAATCTCCAAGATTCCTGTTTGCAGGTTAAACCACATCTGCATCTATCAACAAAAAGTACAGGTATGCATATATTTTGAAAATTACATTTCCAACTCTTTTACAAATACATCCAAACAGGGTTCCTGCCACTTACCCTGCAGCAACCTACTCAATAATCATAATCTTGTGTGTCCCACCTCCTGACATCACTGGCATTTACTTACAATGCTGTGTGGTTGCAAAGTTTTCTTTTTTATCAGCATTTTCACAACAGTTTCAAAACACATATTTGCAATTTCAGCAGCGC
This sequence comes from Ambystoma mexicanum, assembly GCF_040938575.1. Classification (NCBI taxonomy): domain Eukaryota; kingdom Metazoa; phylum Chordata; class Amphibia; order Caudata; family Ambystomatidae; genus Ambystoma; species Ambystoma mexicanum. The sequence continues at coordinate 503,127,573 of NC_090928.1, read as the reverse complement.
TCTCCATGTCTTCTTTGTGAAAGAAAAGACAACCACATTTAAAACCTTTCCACAGCATGTTTAAGTGCCAGATCCTGTGTCAACGTTCAATATATTACCAGTATATGCATACTTGCCAATATGACCCTTTATAATCTAACAAGCATTATTTTTTCATTCATTCTGTCACTTTTAACACCACTTCTCCTGCTAACAAAGTTACACTAAAATTCCCACAATGCAAACTCAAAACGAAAACTGCATGTTTGTTACCAAAGCACGGCATTTATATTGAATGGTATGCATATATTTTGAAATTTACATTTCCAACTCTTTTACAAATACATACAAACAGGGTTCCTGCCACTTACCCTGCAGCAACCTACTCAATAATCATAATCTCGTGTGTACCACCTCCTGACAGCAACTGGCATTTACTTACAATGCTGTGTGGTTGCAAAGTTTTCTTTTTTATCAGCATTTTCACAACAGTTTCAAAACACATATATGCAATTTCAGCAGCACTATCCATGTCTTCTTTGTGAAAGAAAAGAAAACCACATTTAAAACCTTTCCACAGCATGTTTATGTGCCAGATCCTGTGTCAACGTTCAATATATTACCAGTATATGCATATTTGCAAATATGACCCTTTATAATCTACCAAGCGTTATTTTTTCATTCATTCTGTCACTTTTAACACCACTTCTCCTACTAACAAAGTTACACTAAAATTCCCACAATGCAAACTCAAAATGAAAACTGCATGTTTGTTACCAAAGCACGGCATGTATATTGAATGAAAAATGGCAAAATGCAAAGCGTTTCCAAACATTTATTTCAGCACCATTTCAAGTAAAACAAATAAATGCATGTATACATTTACAATAGTGCTGTGTGTAATTTTTATACATAAATTAAAGAAAATGGAAATGATTTCTCCAACATTTGCAGTAACACTCAGTGTATACAATTTCATTAACTCTCCCGCACATGCATACTTGCTAACATTCCCATTTCTAATCAGTGGCTCCTCAATTTTTATCTGCATTCTGGGACTTGCTGTGCACCTTTTCTAATGCAAATAGTGCAACCACAACTCCCACAACAAAAACAAAGAACCATCATTTAATAAGCAACTACACACTACAATGCATCCCATTAGCAAGTATGCTTGTACTGGCAACATTATCTTCACAGAAGTGGCACTTAAAAGTGTTCTACAAATATTTTCCATCTCCACTTCTTTTTTTAGAAATAAGTTACACACAGTGCTGCTATAAATCCGCAAATATTTTTTTTTTTACTTTCATGTAAATCCTCACAAAAAGGACAGCTTTTTAAACGCTCAGCATTTTCCATTTTGAACTTTATAAAAATGTCACACTTTCTTGCTACAGCCCCATTAGGCATACTTATCACCGAACCGCCAGCCCCATTAGTATTGCTGCTCCCATGTCCCCATTCCTGTAGAATCCTATGTGACTCCACAGAAATAGGGACTAACCTTTTCCGGCATCTCACTTTCCAGGCCAACATGACCTGTAATGTCTTGGTGGCACTGGGAAGCTAGCTGCCAAAAAATGATTAGGAACTACTCATAATGAGGCCCAATGCGACTAACTCTTCTTCCCAAAAACTCCTCCTACATTCACAAATACTGTCTTCTTGTAAAAAAATTACTTCACCATTACCAGACATACCCAATGATGTTCTTCTTTCACAATTGCAGTGACGAACAAACACCTGGAAGACAAGAACCTGAAGAAAACTTCTCTTCACATGCTACAAAGTAAGTGTACTAGTGTAGTAGGATTCTTTCGGTCATTTATACAGTACAGTGTAGCCGCAAAGTAGCCTACAAAATTCCTTTCACACCAACATTTATTTCACTCTTATTCATTATACCTCAATCTGTACACTCTTTGTACTTTCATCTGAAAACTGTTATCATAACACACACTATTATCCTGAAAACATTGTAATGTCCTTACTTATTCATTCACACTACCACACTCTCACACACTATCCCAAGCCCTTCACACATCTACGCACACAGCTACTCTTACATGTTCCCAACAACAACTAGCAGCCCATTGCACAATCATACAGCCCTCTAGTTATTTCTGCCCTGATAGTCACACACTCAGTCACAATACACAGAAACATATTCCACAACTTTCAAACCCACAATTTCCTTTTTTCTCGAACAGACAGAACTAAATTCCAACTAAAAAGCAACTCTGTAGAAAACAAAGAAAAAATAGACCAGATAAAAATAAAAGCATGCCAAATAATCATCCACCTCTAGCAGAATGTATAGTAAATATTCAATCAAAACTGCTAATATAGTCAGTCAACAAAACTGAACCAGCTAGCACTAAAAAACTAGGGCCCCTCTCCCAAAAAATTCAAATGAATAAAAGGTATAAGAAGAATGAAACTGCTAATGACCCTACCGCTATATCTACTAATGTTAACGTAGCCACAGATAAGCATTCCAAAAAATACATTTTACAAAAATTGTTCCACCGTAGAGTACTTCACAATCTTATGAAAACAGTGGAAACGCCACGTGTAACCCTTTAAAATTGCCAAAGAAGACTCATCCCGGAAGCTCTCATTGACAGCACAATTCTGCCCAAAAGAAAATTGTTTATGTTAATATTAACCAGAATGAAACCACTAACAAAATGAATCAGTAAATTACAAAGAGTACTTCTAAACATGCGCAATGTCAACATAGATACTTTTGCGAATTTCTGTGAAGGTGAAAGGATTCACACAAGCAGCACACAACTATATTTCAATGAAGAGGCTAATAAACAAGAACAGTAAAACCCAATTGCCGTACATAGTAATGGCCGACGATATGAAATGCTAGGAAATAACATTATGGCACAAGAAGCCCTTATTGAAAAAACATCCCCAACTAACTTGCAATCAACTGTTCCTTCCACCCAAACAATCCGTCCAGTCTACAAATGGCCATGCAGCTCAATGTGTAACATATGGCAACAATCCTTCAAATCTTTATGGCAATTGGTTCTGACTTGAGAGTTGTGTAGACCGTAGATACCTCCGTCCTCAAGTGACGTACAGGGAAGCCAAAAAGCACTCCCTGTGCGACCTTTGAGGCCACAGGTGGGAGATGTTGCTGCCTGGATCCATGGATCCTCAAGAACCACAAAGCCGCTGTAGGAAAAATTATATTAAGTACCAGGCAATAACAGTAATGCTGTATTAAAACAACTTGAAAGGGTCTTACCTATCCAGTGGGTCAGGATGCGATAAACCTAGAGGTGGTTTGAGACTCAAGTGCATGGCAGCCCCAAGTTCTGCAGGGACCAGCGGCTTGGTTGTGTAGCGTAACTGTCAGAAAACAAGAACGTAGCAGCATCACTTTCGAATGTCCAAGGGTAATCCAAATGCGGAGTGGAGGACGGTCCGGGAATCAGCAATGGGATAACAGTTCCAAGCTGACAGACAAAGAGTAAACCAAAGAAGTCCAGGTGAGAAATCCAAGGTCAAGGCAATTCTAGGAAGCAAAACAAGACGTAACGCCAAACAGGGTCCAGAAGACAGCTGAGAAGCGAGGACTGCTTCGCGTATCAGGCATTTTGTATTGAGCGCAACCTGGTCACGTGATGCGTACTGCTGTCACGTGATGGACGCTGTGAATCACGTGATCTGGTAGGAACAGCTGAGCAGTGCGGAAGTGTTCTGCCGATCCTCCTAGCGTGCGTTCTCCATGGCAACTGCCAGTGCAAAAAAGACGAGTCTGCATGTTGCACCTGGCACGCCGTAATTGGTCCTGCGGGGCCACCAAAGCACGTGAGTCTTGTACCCTGGAAACGGTGTGCGAGTGGGAAGGAGTTGTTGTGGTAATGCTAGCAGTGTTCCGGGATGTGTGTGAGTGTGTGACAGAGTGCCTAACACAATTCCTCAATCACTACATGAAAGTAAAAGACAAAATTTGAATAAAAACTTTACAAACCATGGACTCCTGTCCAGCGCAACTACACTGGACTGCGAGGACATTCATTAACCTGTGTTTCGGGACCTGCTTGCAAAAACACATTCCACCCCATCAAAATGTTAGCAACACACCATTCCACTATAAGGAATTTTCTGCAGAGACTGTACTAAGCAAAACGTCCTGCTTTACAACTGCAACATTTTAATAACATTCTCCTACATCGGACATCCAAAGAACTCCTTCAACAAATAGAACACATCCAAAGGTAAATATTTTGGAAGTGAAAATGACTTTGAAAATCCAAGAACTTTATAAAACATTAGCGAAAACCTTACAAACGCCAATCTTCTTATAAATATATACAATAAAGAAATAGCAAAGTTTAAAAGCACATCTGCTGAGGTACCAAACCAAGTATGTGTGTGTTGTCACAGAACTTTTTATATAAAAAAGAGTACAAAAATTGTAAATACGACTTACAAAATAGAAGACAATGAGGAATCCCACTGGTTCCAATTAGCTGTATATCTTATAACAGAAAATAAATACAAAATAACTGACCCTCAATACTTTGCACATACTGCAATACAAAGTTTTATAGTAAACACATGCCTTCAAGTGCTGTCACTAATAACTTGGAAACATTCCCACTCCAAAATCTCTCCAACAGCTTAATTTGTATTAGAGGATTATAATCCAATCAGTGCACCCATTTCAATCTAAAATACGTCTTCAACCCAAAATAGGAAAATTACCTCCTTCTGAAATCCTAAAAGGCATTTGTGGCAAAATAGTATATTTGCCATTAGAGCTTAACAAAAATGTAGAAACTCTAGGAGTGCAACGGCCAATAGATCAATTTTGGATTATCCTAGTTAATGGTGTACCAACGAAAGAAAAAACTATTTGGCAACAACTAGTTAGAAAAGCACAACATTATTTAAAAGAAAACAATGAGTACTGCAAAGATATAAACATTGAACAGAATGTAAGGGAAACCACCCAAATAATTCAGAATTCATCACCAACTGTCAAATTTGAACTTGTAGATCCTATTAGTGCAGCTAATATATTTAAGAGCAGTATACAATTCACTCACTATACTCCAAAGACACCATATACAATGCATTAGAAACATATCAAATGTGTCAAGCCAAAGGATTTCCAATCAGCATATCAGAGGAAAGTGTAGAAGCACATTCATTTCCTCTACTATTTCCTACAGAAAAAGGGAGAAGATATGATTAAAGATCCACACAAATAACAGTATCAGAATACCGCTCTTTACGAATATATTCTGAAGACCCCAGATTCAGAGAAAATGTTGAATACATATTCCACCTCCTTTTTGAAAGTGAACTAGCATCTCTATATTATGGAGATGCACACACATTGAAAACATGCTCCAATTTTTAAAAAAACACCTGCTATCCAACTACTTCAAAAGATAAAAGACAAATATGAAGTTTTGCAGTAAAGTATCACAAATCTCTTAGCAAACATGCATGGTACAAATGAATACTGGTTCTGATGTCGCGCTGATGTATGGAGTATGCTAAGGAAACTCGTCCCACCCACATGGTTTGATACTTTGAGTTGTGCAGAATATGCATGGGATGACTTGCACAACTTCCGACCCATAGCAGACTAAATCAAAGAAGGAACAGACATTAAAACACCAGGAGAACTCTACTCTCTTGACCCTGTAAATGTATCAAGATACTTTCACCACTGCTTTATTTCCATACTGCACTTCATCTGTAACAAAAATATCCCTCCCCTCGGAAAAGTTGAGCACTTCTTTGGAGAAAATAATATCAATCCAGAGGAGCACCACACATCCACATGCTTTTGTGGCTACAAGATGCTCCTAAATTTGGTCATGACAGTGATGCCTATGTTTTGCAGTTTATTCGCAAATAAACATCCTGCAACATCCCTTCAGAAACACACATGCTGACCTAGGTACACACATTTTACGCTCCCAAAAACATAGGTGTGGCAAATACTGCCCACTAAGATATAAAAACAAAGTTCAATACTACACCAAATGCCGCTTTGGTTTCCCTAGACCTATTTCTGAAAAAGGACAAGTAAACAGCTTCATGTCTTCTGTTAGACAAAAATCGCCTAAAAACACAAACAGCATTAAAAGAAGTGAAGCTTCAAAGTGCATCAATGATTACAATACAATCATTGCCCTCTGTGGAATGCAAACATAGACATACAATATATTGCAGATCATTCAACTGCTTTTGGAAGATAGGTCACCGCCTACCTAACCAAAGCTGAGAAAACAGGTCTAAAAGACCTCTGGGTTGACATATCATCTGACAAAACACTGTCACAAAAATTGTACAGCTTTGGCATAAAAATGCTGTCCCATAGAGAATGTGGATGCTAGGAAGCTGCAGACCTTTTAACAGGCACAGCCTTATATGGCATGTCTGAACACATAGGGCCTCATTACAACCCAGGCGGTAAGTTCCCTACTTTACCACCATGGTGTAAACTCTGTTTACACCATGGTGGATGGTGGATTTACCGCCCCATTCCAAGGTGAGGCGGTAAATCCCCATTTCCCATTTACCCTTCCCCATTCCCATTTTTGCCCCATAGGGCATAATGGGAGTGGGGAAGGCGCTAATACGGCACTGTAAATTACGGCGCCGTAATTAGCACCAAGGCGGGTTAGCGCCTTGCATTTTAACGCCTGCTAAAAGCAGGCGTTAAAATGGTAATCAGGCATTAAGGGTTAACGGCGCCGACGGCGCCGTTAAACCCTTAACGCCTGGGTTGTAATGAGGCCCATAGTCTGGCTAAACCTTGGTCCAGCTGCATCCAGGAAAAAAGTGCTGAAATCCTCCAAGACATAGAAACAATAGCCAAAACTGATCCCAACAGCCAATACATAAAAAAACATGTGTTAGACATATACTACCCAAACAGAAGTACAGTTTTGGAAAACATGTGCTTGTACGACATAGCCCAAAATTTCCCCTACAAAAACAATGTGACACATGGGGCCAGATTACAGAAACTTTGGACCGGTGCAAGTGCAAAGTTAGCACAGTATTAGCACTAGGGAAAAGTTTGCCCTATTTTAAAAGACACTGGGACACATTAAAAACCATTGCACCTCGACAAGTGCAGTTTTTCATATTAAAAGCACCTGGGCTAAAATTTCCCTAGTGCTAAAAAGATACATTTTTGATGCATTTTTGCATCAGGGCAAAGTTTGACCTAGTGCTAATACCATTCCTTATTAGCACTAGGGCAAATATTGTCCTGGTGCAAGAATGTGGTGAAAATGCATCTATTTTTGACAAAAGGCAATTTAATTTTTTCCCTGGTCCTTTTAATATACCAAACTGCACTTGTCGAGGCACAATGTTTTTTAATGTGTCCCAGTGTTTTAAAAAATAGGACAAACTTTGACCTAGTGCTAATACCGTGCAAACCTTTCACTTGCACCGGTGAAAAAGTTTCTGTAATCTGGCCCCTGATGTAAAAATGGGAAAATACATGGTCTCAGCTTGTGAAGGAAGCCTCGTCAAACTTACCAAACCCAGCCTAATTAATCATATGAATTTATCATAATTGAACCAAAAAAGAAAATGTTCATTTGAAACTCCTCAACATAGAGAACTGTAGTACATTGCCCTACTGCAACTTTATTAACCATGGATAAAAGAAGAGGATTTATTAGGTAACCATGACTCCTGTGAAGCTGAAGCTGAATTCAATGCAAATGAAAGCAGTATAACAAATGTCAATTTCAAGCAGTACAAAAACATGTTGCACAATGAACACCAACAAGAGGAAGACATTCAAGCACAACTAAATGAAGACACTCCTGAGGGCAGTCAACCTTCTGTTACAGGAAGCCAAGAACCACTTGGAGAGCCACTCATGTTAAATGAAGCAGAATTGGCCATGACTGAAGTAGATGACACCATGTATCAATATGAGCAATCAGAGGAAAACTTGTCAGTGCTGAAATCACAGCTTAATGATCAGCAACTTAGTATTTTCCTTGAAGTGACTAAACAAATTGAACATGGTTTGCTACATGAAATATGGTTTGCTACATGAAATAAAATGTGTAGGTGTCAAAATTATAAAACTCTATTCCTCTATGTAAGTGGTGAAGCTGGTTCTGGAAAAAACATTCTTTATTAAAATCATCAGCACATTCCTACAAAAGTTGACAAACAACAACCTTTCAGCTGTTGTAACAGCGCCCATAGGTTTAGCTGCCTACAACATAGGAGGTATTACTTTACACTGACGACTTCTCCTTCCAGTAGAACACCAAAACAAATTAGAGTACTACAAACTATCAACAGAAGCTGCTACTGAAGTACGCAGTATTCTGAAGCAAATGAAAATGTTCCTAAAAGATGAGGTAAGCATGGTTTCCAACCTAATGTTGGCTTTAATTCACCTCAGACTGCAAGAAGTCGTTAAAACAGACTACAAAGAACTCTTTGGAGGAAAACATGTTATTGTTTTTGGAGATCTCCTACAATTACATCGGGGGATAGCTCAGGGGCAACCTGCTTGCATTGGTAGCAAGACGACAGGGAGCACCGCAGGTTCGATCCCCGCGTCTGCGCCTAGAAACCTCTGGGAATTAAGTACATTATAAATAATCTATCATATCACAATTAACACTAGTGAAAGGTGACCTATTTTAGAAACCTTAGGATACAAACAGTGCTGAAACACACTTGGCAGCATAGGAAATGTAAACATCTGACAACATTTCCAATACAGAGAACAAACTCAAAACATGCATCAGTCTGCAGACCTTACCTATGCTAACATTTTAAAAAGCATTAGGACTGGTCTTCTTTCTAAAGATACACAATCTATCGTAAATAGTAGACTCATCCATGAGCTATATGGGCATGGCACATCTGTTCCTGATGTCATGGAACAATTAGCACAAAAAATGTCAAATGTTTGTCCTTAATGCCAACCCTAGCAAGTTGTATACAATTCAATGAAACAATGTTAAAAAAAGAAAATCAACCAATAGTACATGTTAGCTCCACAGACAAGCTGAAAGTGTACAGCATGACACTCCCTATGTGTCAACAAGCAACAGCATGAATAAACAGCTTAGAACAATGTATTTCCAACACAGCTGGTTTGGAGAAAATGTTAATGTTGTGTTTAAACTGCAGAGTAATTCTGAAACATAACCTTGACGTGGAGCAAGGTTTAGTCAATGGAGCAATTTCTACAGTTGTTGGCTTCCAGACGTATCCACATGACAACAACATTCAGTTTGTCAACATCCACTATGACAAACTTTTAGAAGTTAAAAGGATAGGATGCTCAAATGCACGATTCCTTCTTTTCAAAGACATGTATGTATGCAGAGAGAAATTCTCTCTGTCTCTTGCATATGCATTCACCATTCACCAATCACAAGGTCTAACCCTAGATCAGGCATTGATTGACATTGGCAGCACAGTCTTCAAAAGGTATGAGTTGTATAGAATGTTCATGTCTACTTACACTCAAAGGACTATTTCTAGTAAATTTTGATGCAAACAAAGTCAAGGCTGACATTCCTTGCATCATAGAATACAACAGACTACATTCACTCTACACATCCCATCTCAATATGTACCTAGTTGCTGAAAAAGGTAACGTTTTGAAAAGAAAAATAATAAAAATAAGGCAAACAGAATGTATGCAAGATCTCCGAGCAATGCCACCAAAGAAACAAAAAAGAACTGCTACTCCATCAAGTAGTACAATCAGAAACCTTTGTAGTTCAAACACAATTGCACATCCAGCAGCAGATATCAAGAGAAATATGTATTCTAAAAAAACAAATGGAGGTCCAGCAAATGACACAGAGACAGAATTCTCTGGTCCATTTAAATTTTCCAACACAACTGGTGTAAATAGCTATGCAAATGAAGCAATCAATCTTCAATTCTAATTGCCACCAATAGTGTAATTCATTTACTTGAACTGCTCAGACCAGTTGTGTTTACAAATGCTGATCGTTACAAATAGAAAAAATAATCCTGACAATACTTACAGTGTGTCAGGAATAAGGCAAGAATTGGACTACTGTGCAGGAATGGTAAATTTCACCATAGACACACAGGAAGATCCACAAGAATTTCTAATGTACCTACTGAAAGTACTGGAAACCAAAAACATGCCTATAAAAGAAATCTTCTTCATTGCATACACGTGGCAACATACATGCACTCTCTACAACCATGTTCCACAAGAGCACATCCCTAATTAATGATTTGTGTATGTATCTATACCAAATTTGGAATCCATTCCATTTCATCAGCTGGTTCAAAATGCAAACCATGCCATATTATGCACATTTTGCAATTCAGACAATTATTCTACCTTGCACAAAAACGCACATAGCTAATATGTCATACTAATGATTTTAAGGTAAAATGTAGATGGTACCAAAAACAACTGCAAGCTAACTAGCTTCACACATGGGCAAGTGTCTCTTGGCAAGAAAACCTTCACAACAGTAGGCATAATTTACCACACTGGTGCCACAACCATTGCAGGTATGGTTGGCTTGAATGAAACAACACTTCCATTACTTTAAAACAAAGATTACCAGCAAATCTACCAAATGCCTACTTAATATTCCTTAAACCTAAATGTAGTCACTGACCTGTGAAACTATCAACAGTGTGCTTTAAACATTCCCTTCAGTACTGTACACTTCAAACAAACATACTACTGTGAAATTTAAATTCACATAACTGAAGTACGTTTTTTTTAATGCTGTATAGATTTCTTTCCCAATGACCCAATGATTATGCAAACAGAACCAACAAATGTGCAAAACACACTGTAATTTTGTTTCAACCATAGTACTTTCAATGTACTGATTATGAGGGTCTACCAATTTTAGTCACTGACCTTTGGAACTATCAACAGTTAGAATACACCAACTGGGATCTAATTTCATCTATATTACTGCAATGCTACATTTTAATAGCAAAATAGTTATACACCAACAGGTATCGAGCTGCTTCAAAAAAACTCCTCAGAAATATAAAACTATCAATAGTTAGAATACGCCAACTGGTATCTAAGTGCATCCATAATACTGCAATGTCACTTTTGAGTAGCAAAATAGTTAAACTACACCAACAGGTATGTAATTGCTTCAAAGAATATCCTTCAGAACTATGAAACTATCAACAGTTAGAATACACCAACTGGTATCTAACTACATCTATAGCACTGCAATGCTGTTTTATAAATGGAAAGCAGTTTCAATACGCTACCAGATATAATTGTATTATGCTTTTTTCATGCTATATATTTTTCTCCCAATGACCCAATGATTATGGAAACAGAAACAACAACTGTGCAGAACACACAGTAATGTTGTTTCAAACATAGTACTTAGAATGTGCTGATTATGAGGGTCTAAAAAAATGTAGTCACTGACCTCTACAACTATGAACAGTTAGAACATGCCAAACTGGTATCTAACTGCATCCATAGTACTACAATGCTAATTTTGAATAGCACAATAGAATGCACCAACAGGAACCAAACTGCTTCAAACAATACCCTTAAGAACTGTAAAACTATGAACAGTTACAATATGCCAACTGGTATCTAACTGCATCCATGGTATTCCAATGCTACCTTTGAATAGCAAAATAGTTACAATAAACCAACAGCAATTGTACTGCTTCAGAAAATACCCTGCAGTACTGTAAAACTATCAAAAGTTGTAATACGCCAACTCGCACGTAACTGCATCCATAATACTGCAATGTTACTCTTGAAAAGCAAAATAGTTAGAATACACCAAAAGGTATCTAACTGATTAAAAAATGCCCTTCCAAACTATAAATATATCAACAGTTAGAATATGCCAACTGGTATCTAACTACATCTATACTACTGCAATGATGCTTTTGAAATGGAAAACAGTTTCAATGCACCAACAGATATCTAAGTACTTCAAAAATGCGCTTCATTTCACTTATTTGCAGATGCACCATTATGATACTCCCTACTGCGATACTGCTTGTAACAACAAATACACTTATTTGTGCACCTTGAACACTCCCTTAAGTACTGCATACTTCAAACAAATGTACTGTGACACGTAATGTCAAATAGATGTAGCAGGTTTTTTTTGATCCTGTATGGATTTTTTTTCACAATGACACAATGATTATACAAACAAAAACAGCAACTGTGAAGAACGTAGAGTAAAGTTTCAAACATAGTACTTAGAATGTACTGATTATGAAGGTCTAAAAAGTATGTTAATATTTGAGATTGTATGCAATGAGACATTGTAAACTATCCTACCTAACATATTATGCTGTGTTTTTTTCGCAGAAACAGAATTAAAGATTTCTCCTTCATTACCATGCAGATCAAACTCAACCTGTACCCACAATGGTACAGCAATCATAAGTACTATTTGCACTTCAATTGAATTGTGTCACCATGTTACAAATACTATATACTGCCCATACACTCTCTAAAATTACTGTACACATATTATTATAATGGTTGTATCAAATGAGATATTATTCAGGTGAAAACAAGGAAAGACCAGCCTCTGTAGATATTGCAACCAACCTGATGCAATTGAAACACTCAAACATCTGCTCATCACCTGCAGAGGGGCGGATGAGGCCCGCACCCTCTACTTGAGACCCATGTTTGGCAATGCCCGGTGCATGGCGGAAGAGGAGAGATGGAACAAGTTAATGAGTGGAGAAAACATCAGATGGACCATAGCGGTAACGGGCTTCTACGAAAGCCTTGGACTACTTAAACGCCCAGAGTCTGATCAAACAGACCTCACAATTTGAGGGGAACAAACCTCTCTCTCTCCTCGCTTTCTCTACTCCCACAAACTGCAGAGGCTGGCACGATTGGGACTTTTTCTTTACTTTTTATCTCAAGAGGCGAGCTTTCAAGGAGAAATCTTGAAAACATTGTTTTTTTTTTAAACAATTAAATCAAGTAATAAAAAATAAAAAATAAAAATAAATAATGGTTGTATTCAATGGCCGGATTCTTGGGTGCATGGCCGTATTATGCTGTGGTGGTTGTGGCCAGTGCCTAGATTCTTGGATGCATAACCGCAGACCGCAGGCTGTAGGCCATATACCCAAGAATCTGGCCACTGGCCACAACCACCCCCCCAAACCTGCCCTGAACCTCTCAATTCAAGTGACATCTGCAGACATCTAACTAGACCGCCAACCCTATTTTTCACCTATGCAAATGTTCCCATATCATCTAGATTCCACTACCCTACCCTGACCAAGCCCTCTTACAGTCACACAATAACCCCAAATGTGTGTCTCAGGCTGATCACACAAGCCCTCTTTCAGTCACCAAATAACCCAAGCTATCCACCCAAACCCTCTTTCAGTCACCAAATATCCCCAAATGTGTTTCTCAAGCTGGCTGCCCAAGACTGTCCGCGGACTGCTGCAGTGTCCGCGGACTGCCGCACCACACATATTCTCTCCTTACACCTAAACAAACAGTCCCATATTATCTTTTGTTCACTCCCTCACCCTTCGCAGCCCCTCTTTCCAACATCAAATGACCCAAAATATTTTTCCCAACTTTTTCCCCACTGCAATGTCTGCGGTCAGTTGCAGATGTCCGCTGATACAACATGCCGGGCGTTTGGGAAACTATAAAACACTTCACGCTTTTCACCATCCAATCAATGGGTGCAACATGCCACAACAATTCACACCATTACTGGCAAACAGTGTAGTAAAAAAACAACCAAACATTTCAAGTGAACCACATTTCACAATATTTCCTTCCATTTTACCTCTATCAACATATCACTTTACAATACATTTACATTTTCTTTCAATAAATAACTTTTTGCGCAGTGCACATAGGCACGTATTTCCCTATATGTCAATAGTAATGTGCCCCCCTGCTCTGAGCTATGAAAAGCATTTCCCTAGCACAGAGTTGGAGCAGCAACATAAAATGTATTGTGAAGAAAAGTAGTTTGTCAGAAAGAGCCGCAGGTACTGTGTTCCCACGCCCCTGAAAGCCTTGCCGATAGTACAAGGATGTTCATTGTCAACCTTAAAGCAACCACCAAGGCCGCACACGTTGTCCAGCATAATTGCAGGAACTTCAAGGGATAACAGTGACAATAATACAAATACAGTCATCACTTAAAAGTGTAAAACACGAACAGTGCAGTACAAGCTTATTAGCTTCTGTGTAAATCTATTTCCGCAATAATATACATTTCTGCATTCATGCACGCACCCCTTATTGCCCTGTGCAGTAAGATGTAAATGTGCAAACACCACAGTCGTATGTTCCTAATGCACATTGGCATTACAAATTCCTTCACCCATTCAATGTTCAATTCAATTTCAATTCAATTCAAAGTTCAATTCAAATTCAATGTTGGCTAACACTGTGGAACATAAACTCTTTGTCTATTGCAATCAGCAGCCAGTTAGCGTATTATCAACTTTCCATCATATCCAAACTTGTTTTACTTTTTTCATGTATTTCTTGGTTATTGTGAAGCCTCTAAAAAACCCCAAATGTGTACATCGTCACAAGACCAAAATAGAGTGGTGGGACCAGGGAACAAAACAACAATGATTTCATATAATAAGTCATTTGTAACACACCTGTACACAGGGGTTGCGATACACAATTTAACAAGCAAGCGAACAACAAAAGGAAACAGAATAAATGTTCTTACTAGGCCTTGTGTTATTCATATTACGCAAGTGCAACAGTAAACACGAGTAGAAGTGGCAGGGTGATGCAAGGGGAGAGTGCAATAACGAACCTCCAGTAAGTGAAGCTGGGGTGCCCAGTTTTAGGCTCCATGTGCTTGCTGATACAGTCTATAGTACGTGGTGGGCCCCGACACAGTTCATGGAGTTACTGGTGATAAGGAAACCTAGTCCCCATAAGGTGTATTGGGCGGCCAGGTAATCAATTAGTGCAGCAGAATGAAAACTTCAGCATGGGAGAGACACAGAGAAGTAGAAGCATAACGGGAAGTCTTCAATCACTTGCAGACCCTAAGGTGTTCCTGCTCAAGTTTCAGAGAGGCAGGGAATCTGTTCCAGAGGAATCCACCACCCAAGTACAGAAATGTTCCTGTCCCCCGACCACTCTCTACCTACAGAAACGCCTAACCCTCAAAGACTTGGAGGTCCAGGAGTAAAAAGCTGAAGAACAAAAATGCTTAAGAATATAAACTTGCAAATTGTGTGGTCCCTAGTCCCCGAAATCCTTGTAAACAATACAGACAGTCTTGAAATTTATCCTTGCAGCTACCAATTGCAGCCAGTGTAAACATTTCAGAACTGGACATATATCATCCCTTCAGTTAAGGACAAGGACAAGGTCGAAGAGTAGAGGCAGTAGGATTTACAAACAGACTGTTACAATAGTCCAACCTAGACAAAACTACCGCTCTTGCGACAGTGAGGTTTTGGTGGAAAGTGACAAAAGCAATAATACCTCTTAGTAGCTGCCTCTGGTAGTGTAACTTCTTCAACATGTCCATAATGTGAGAACATACAGACAGTGCGGAGTGAAAGATAACACTGAGGTTTTTTTTTTTCTCACCGGAAGGCGTGGGTCCCAAAAGGTACAGCCCGAAAGGGAGGACCCAAAAGGGACAGCTGGAGTGAAATAGGGAAAAAGGTAGCAGGACTCAAAAGGGACAGCCGGAGTGAAATAGGGAAAAAAGTAGCACAGGTCTAATACAAATTATCTCAGTCTTACTGGCATTAAGGCACACATTGTTGTATGCCCGCCATTCCTGATTCATACATACACAATCAGCAATAAGTGAGAGAGGATGCAGCACACAACTTGAAGCTTGTCATCCATATAACACTTAAAGTTAGGTAGCAATGTAGACATTAGGTGCTCTACAGATGACAAGTAAATGTTGAAGACCAAGGATCAAATATACAGGCCCTGGTATTCAAGCCACTGATAAATCTTGCAGCCTCAATTCCAATTACCTGGTGTGGGCCGAGAAAGAAAGTGGATAAATTAAAGAAGAGTCAGTGGCAGTAGTACAGCCTACAAAGTACCATTGCTCTGCACATGTTCAGCTTTTAGGTAAAAGTGAGAGGAGGATGATGAGACTGGAGAAAGCACAATAGGCCTGCAACAACATTCAAAGGATACATAAATGTGTTCATTGCAGGAACAGGGTCTTCAAAGGAGAGTCTGCAGACTGTGCCCATTTGCAGAATAGACACAGTGCATAACATGCCTTTCTGGTGCACATTGTTTACCACACCTTCAACGTCTCCATCCACACTGCCCCCTTGCGAGCACACCATCACAGGTGCCAACTGCCGTTGATACTAGACAGGGGGTATGTAAGGATAAGGCAAGTGCCATAGGCTAATGCATGCGTTATTACACACCAATACGCTTAAATGTTTGAACGTGTAGTGCACTTACAGAAGTGTCTCACAACTGTTTACCTGCAATTATTTGTAATATTTTTAAATTTTTTATCCAGTCTGTTTTGTTTTCTCCCAACAGCTCAATTTCATAATACCTCCATATTACATTACAAGAACATTATACTCCCACTACATTACTGACAATTATTTTACACGTATTGCTACTATGACCATTCTGGCCATACTCCTACTACATTACCTATAATTACAATACACATACTACTACTGTAGTCATTGTGCCTAGTACACATTTCCTTGGTGGCATGGCCTCTGGCCATGACCCCCAGAATCTAGCCACAGAACACAACACAATTACCTGCACATCAAGTACGTATCATACACGGTCAACTAATAAAACTCACCCCCTGCAATCGAAATAATGTCCCTGGACACAGAAATTGACTGGGGACCTAGCGGCATTTCCAAACCCTTTTTGTCACCTAGAAAAACAGCTCTACATGACCTTCATTCCACTTCCATACCATTTCTATGCCCTCTTTCAGCCATAAAATAACCCCAAATTTCTTTCCAAAGCTGTCCATTTCAACCTACGAAAATAGTCCAATATCATCTTTGTTCCACTCCCCACCCACCCCAGCTCGTCGTTCCACCACCAAATGACCCACAATTTGTTTTACAGGCACTTTCCCCACTGAACTGTACGTGGTCTGCTTCGATTGTTTGCAGATCCAACATGGTGGGCGTTTCCCAAAAATGTGACGCAACTCACGATCTTCACCATCCAATCAGAGAGTGCATCCGATGTCTGCGAAAATCACGCCTGCCCCCTGGGCCAATTGGAGGCCCATCGGCATATCGAAGAGGGAAGTCGGTTCATGAACCGAACTCAGATAACGCAATTTATTTTGGCCCACTTTCTGGTCGTTTTAAAAGAAACAACTGCACGGATTTACTCCAAATTTACAAAAGCATGCTTTTGGGATAAAGCTGCCGCTCTTGCCGCAAATTTGGTAAAAACCCATCCAGCGTTTGGGTTGTAGACGTGAACACATTTTGTTTCCACTGCATCTATGGGAAAAACCACCGGAACACCCTATAACTTTGACCCCTTGACGAAACCTAAACAAAGTTCGCAGGATCCATCTGACTGGGCCATATACCTTTTATGCAAAGTTTTGTGAGGATTTGTTCGGGGTGGGAGGAAAGTTATGAGCCGCTTAAAAAGTCTTCTTACTATGGGTTGAGCAAATTAACTATAACTACAGGACCGCTACTGCAGGCCCTGTAATATATACATATTCAGTGAAATAACTTTAGTGAAAGTTTAGATAAATTGACCACATTAATCGCAACCAAACCCTTGAAATTCAGCAGATGTGGGAAGTCATGACCGCCTTAACTATGCGCGTTTCTGTTGCAAAGTCCATGAGCACATACATATTATAAGAGAAGGGATTCACAATGACATACAAAATGACATTATGGTGGAAATGACATTATGGAGAAAATTAATGAGTTAAGCTGGTCATGACATCCCAAATGCGTTGAAATTCAAGGGCTTTGTTGCGATAAATCTGCTCAACTTAACTAAACTTTAACTAAAGTTTTTGCCAGTTAATTTCAAGGGTTTTGTTATTTCCACGCCATATATGCTGTATATTTTACAACCTTTACCAGGCCATTAGCCATGGCATTCGTCCATGTCCACATTATATTTTACAACAGTACCAGGCCACTAGCTATGGCCTTCAGCCATGGCGAGTTGCCACAGCCTTTGGCCCTGGTCACTATACATGTGTTTCGGGCTGGCCCTGGCTAGTGAGTGCGGCCTTGGGCCATGCCCACTCTACATTTTAAAACACTACCTTCCAGTAGCCATGGCCGTTGGCCATGGCCCGCCAGCAGTTATGGGCTCTATAAATGTTTATTAGGACCACTAGCCAGAGCTTTCAGCCCTGGTTAGTGAGCATGTCCTTTGGCCATGCCCTCTGCATACTTCACAACACTACCAGGCCGCTAGCCATTAGCTCCGGCCACGTCCACTCTACATGTTTATCAGGCACACTAGCCAGGGCCAAAAAACATGGCCTTCGGCCATGCCCTCTATATATTTTATAACACTACAAGGCCAGTAGCCTTGGCTTGCAACTGTGTCCACTATACATATGTATCATGACCAATAGCCAGGGCCTTCAACCCTGATAGTCAGCATGGCCAAACACAACCAGCCCACTAGTCATGGCCTTTAGCCGTGCCTGCTGTACATGTATATCAGGGCCTCTCGTCAGGGCCAAAAAGCATGCATTTGGCCATGCCAACTCTATAGTTTAAAACACTACCAGACCACTAACCATGGTCTTTGTCCATGATCAGTGATTTTTCACCCCTACTCAAAGTAGCTGTAAAAATATGTATCTGGATTTTTCATAGCTTTTTCCCTGTAACCGTGGGTGTAATAACTGTGTACTACAGATAGCCACGGTTAACTGTAGTTATCTGATGCCCGTGGTTATCGGGAAAACCAGCAAAAAGAAATGCTTCCCTGCTCTCCTT
Organism: Ambystoma mexicanum; assembly: GCF_040938575.1. Taxonomy (NCBI): domain Eukaryota; kingdom Metazoa; phylum Chordata; class Amphibia; order Caudata; family Ambystomatidae; genus Ambystoma; species Ambystoma mexicanum. The sequence continues at coordinate 503,108,604 of NC_090928.1, read as the reverse complement.
AGCACTTATTTAGTGTCTACCTCACTCCCCTCAAGGCCTCCTCACCGCCCCAGTCCTCTCCCATTCCCCCTTAACAGTCGTTGCTGCTGTGATGCACTTTCATTGCCGATGTCGGATAGCTCGGTTATCCCATCAGATAACCATGACTACCAGAAGAAAGTCTGTGTTTCGTGTACTGAACTTCATCCCTAGCACCCCTCCAACTCCCAAATTTCACATGGAGTCCTCTTGCCTTCCCCTTACCTGTAGCCTCATGATATTTCATTGTTTTTTACCTGCAAATAGCATTGTTCTGCCTTTTCTTTTTTGGGTAGCTGTGGTTATTCAATGGGATAACCGCAGCTACCCCACATCAGGAATGAAAGTGTGTCATGGAAATGACTGTTAGGGGAGAAGGCTGGAGAGGTGAGGAGACCTTGAGGGGAGTGTAGGGAGCAGGCACAGATGAGGGGGGCACTTGGTGAGTGCCTCGGAGGGCAGGGAAGCATTTTCTTGTCTGTTTTCCTGATAACCACGGGTATCAAAAAATGACATATAACAGCAGCTTCTGTAGTACATAGTTATTATACCCACGGTTATGGGGTAACAGCTCTAAAAAAGATATATATATATTTTTAAAGTTAGAGTACATTTTTTACATACCCTCAGGTATAACCTGGGATATAACTGTGGCTACCCGACATTTCAACTGCAACTGTTTCACAGAAACGATGAGTGCAGTGGGGGGAATGGGAGAGGTCATAGGAGATGGGGCGCCACCAGGGGAGGGGGCAGCAGGGGCATATGAGGCGGCCACTTGGTGAGGGTCTGGGAGGGCAGGGAAGCATTTCATTCAGCATGGTTCCTGATAACCAAGGGTATAATGTTAATAAATAACCATGGGTATAATCAAAGGCATCTGTAGTTCATTGTAATGTACCCACGGTTACAGAAAAAGTATATTAAAAAAAGGAATGATATATTTGTACAGCTCCAGTGATGACATAGTTGCAAAACAGTGTTTTAAACGACTGAAGGCCTGGTAGAGTTGTAAAATATAAAGTGGGTGTTGGGATGCACGTTCAGATTCCAGTCCCTCCTAAACTATTTAGACTGCCGAACATATGCTAATACATGGGAAACAAGCATGTGCTGGTACAGGGGGGTGGGGTGACCTGTGGGCATAGGGGAGTAGTGCAAGGTGTATTGATTGTAGAAATCTAGATAGGTTTAAGGTGCACTAAAAACAGTCCTATTGAGTGTTAGTTAGATATACTGTCTACGTACACCACATATGGTACAAGCTCCCACCCAATAATGAGAAACATAGAAGTGTCAGCATATATAACGTTAGGCCTGGATCTTTGCAGGCCGTGGTAAGAACACGGAACAACAAGGCCTTCTTCTTGAATATTTCACCCCCACCCCAGATGAGGTAGGGAACATGCACACACACACACACAAATGTATCCTGTTAGAGCTTTGCAAAATTAGAAAGGAATGTGAACGGTCTAATACAAGTAGGGCGTCAGCCACCCGTGAAGGACAAACCCATGAGAGCCAGGGCAGAGGTCTTGAGCTGCCAAAACACAGTCTTGAGATTTAGGACACCAGTCTCCCCAGGATAATGTCCATCCTATTTGAACTGCCAGATGCCCACTACCAAACCACCTAAATACTTCTCAAAGTAGATTGATTAAGGGACCTGTAGGGGAACCAGACCTGCCCTCAGGAGGTGCAGCTTATAAAGGGGAGCAGAGGACAGGTTTGCCTGTGATTTGTACCATGGAGAGCAAAGAGTGATGCCCATGCATACAATATTGTGATGGGGAGGCATCGTGGGGTGCCTGTGTGTCTGGGCTGAGAAAAAGAGTTGCTTTATTCGGGAGGACCAGACTGACCTCAACTTTATCCCTGAGCTCATGTTGAACACAAGGTGCACATCATGTGATTGGGCCTCAGGCCAGGGCAAGGATTTCAGCAACCAAACCAATCACCTAACAGCAACCCAAGGTAAAGATACCAAAACACACATTTGAAGAAGTTGGAGTTGATGATATTGCGGCCAATGAACTGGGTGTTCATAGGTAATCAGTAGTATGCATAGAGGCAGCAGCCAGTGAGGGTGGGGGATGAATACTGTATATCGTGTGAGTCAGAAATAATGATTTTTGCAGTTATAATGTGCTGTTACTTTGAAGAAGACAGCTCTGCAAAATTGGACTTATAATACCCTGTCACCATTTCCTTTTTGTATAGAAATAAAGCTGTTGTTCTTGTTGCTCTTTTTCCTTAGAGGTTTGTTATTTTCTGTCTGGTTGTTAGAGGTTTACAAAACAGGTGACCCTGACGTGATCCCAGACTCCCCTGCAGGGACCGAGTATTCCTGGCCACACTTCTGGAGGGGCCACGCCCACCTGCAACGACCAGTCCCCTTGTGCACATTTTAGAGAGGTTTATAGGAGCCATGATATTAGAAATCTTGTCTGTCCTTTGCAGCAGGCTACTGTCCTCAGATTGTGCAGGCAGTTGATGGGACCCCGTGACAGAGGATTTCAGGAGAGCATGTAGATTTAAGCACATCTTTTTGCAGAGAAAAACAAGCAGGGTATTGGAGGGGAGTGTGAGCGTTTTAAGGTGTGAGGAATGGTGTGAGTGTGGTGACCGAGGAATGGGTGCAAAGTGTGAAAGACCATGTGGCATTGTATGTCGGTTGGTTTGGTTATAATATAGAGGATTGTGGTGTAATGAGACCCTTTCTATTTATAAGGGAAGAAGACAGTGCAGTGTAACGGAAGAAAGCGTACAGATAGCGACTTCATATATTTAGTGGGCCTGGGATCTCTCCCCCCGGTATAATGAGGATGTAAGAACGAGAAGTAGTTGTGGTAGAGGATCCTTGTGGACCTGGGATCTCCCCACCTGATATATAGGAGGTGTGGGAATGGAAAGTAATTTTTATTGTGAGTTTATTGCTCTTTGTTTTATTGTGATGATGAGATGCCAAGGTAGATCCTGATTTTGTGGTTTCAGAGGAGGTTAGTGTGTGGTGCGAGGATGTCTGTGAGAGCAGTGTGGGGGGTATGTGAGTGATGGGAAGGATGGGGTATTGGTGGTGTGAGGGCAAGATGGGATAACAGCTGAGTACAGCCCCGCTGGTTCAGGGTGTGGTTAGATGAAATATTGTATAACGGTGGTAGAGGGGTGGCTGCGATGGATCAAGGAACCCCATCGGAGTACATGTGTAAGGCTCTTCCCTTGTACGAAGAGGAGATCCTCAAATATCATAAATAATGTAAAGCATAGGTGGGGGGATGTATAAGCCATGGCCGGAAAAGGGGACCTATAATAAAGAAACTTTGAGCTATATATATATATATATATATATATATATATATATATATATATATATATATATATATATATATATATATATATATATATATACATTTTTAGAAGCCAGATACAGAGGAACAAAGTTGAAAAAGAGAAAGGAAGTGTTACAATTGTGGAGAATGGTGGAAACTTGGAAGATGTCCATATCGATCCCCCTAAAATGGTGAACGGTATGCCAAAACCTGTGTCCCGACAACTACTATGCCCACCTCCCGAGTGCTCCAGTACCTCCTGCCCCAGTGTCCCTGCCAAAGAAGGCCAGTCTCCCCACATACGTTGCATAAGGAAAGGATACAGAAATCCTACTTACGCCCCTTTGCCTGCTAACATTCCCCCACCACCAATACCGGCCCAGTAGCAGAACTTCCCCAAACCTGTAGCGTCTGCAGCTGCCAGAGTTATAGCACATGAAGAAACAGATAGAAAGCCACAAAAGGAATTGAAAGAAATGCTGAGAAGGGCAGAGGAAGAACTAACAAGGTTAAAGTTAGACAGGAGAGACGGACAATGAGTGTCTGCTGGGACTGACAAATGTAGAGCAGGAGACATTTTGTTTAGAATTGACAGTACTGTGATTAAAGATGTACACATAGAGAAAGAGAGGGAGGTAAGAAGAAGAAGGCAGGCAGACAGTTTCGATTATGGGACATACGGTCTGTTGATGACTATGAACGCACGCGAGCAGGGAACGAGGAGTGGGATACTGTGTATGAGTTGGATGATGAAGAAGAGCCACCTGCAATATCGCAGTGGGTTGAGAGTTTATGGGGACCTAGGTTGAGAAACAGGTATGACAAATGGCAGTGGCAAAAAGAACGCAGGCTGGGGGAAGAAGAAAGTGACCAAAACAGTGGGGGCACAGTTTTAATTAGTGCATACGGGGCCTGGAAGGGCCCAGTAAAATACCATGGGCCCACATAGATAAACAATAATTTAATAAAGGCACTCCCGCCCCTCACCGCTGGGGCGGGGAAGTGGATATATGCTTTTGAGAAGCAGACTGCTGGTAACACCCTGGCAATGGGAGATATGAACATTTTATTTGTTGCAATAGTGGGGGTAAGGCAGAGGACATTTGGGTTAATACAGGGTATCCGGGAGTGAAGTTAGGGGATGATAGACATGATGGTGCACATTTTAATGACATTAGGCCCCAAGTATGGGCAACACTGCGGCATACATATCCAGATATACCAGATCTTCAATCGATAATGCAGCGGACAATGTGGGATGATGAAGACCCTGCTCAGTACATTTTGCAAATTCAGGAGATGTCGAGGGAAGAGTTAAGAAATTCATGGGACAAAGCAAATCCATTCTCTTATTTTTTTAGTGAAAAGAGGACTCCCGAAGTAAGTACAAAAAACCCTCGATAAGATAGTGGGGATTGAAGGTAAGGGGTGGGCGGAAATGCAGTCTATTATTGTACCTCATAGCTAATGGTTAAAATAGAAAGAGAAGGAAACAGCTCAGAGGGCACAAATGGAGGAAGTGAAACCGGTGCAGAGGAAAATGGAAAAGGTTGCATTGGAAGGGGCATTAATGGCGGTACAGACAGAAGGACAGGCATAGCCTAGTGTGATCGAGGCAGACATACGAGCGGCACTTGTTTGAGGAAGTGATTACAATTGGAACAGTGGGTTCCCTCATCAGTAGCCGGGGAGGATGAGGTGGATTTGGAGGAATGGGACCATGTGAGGAGGAGTGGGACAGTGTTGGACGTGTCAACAGATGGGTAATTTTTTGAGAGAATGTAGGACTTGACAAGCAATTGCATACACACAGCAGCAGATGTCCTTGAACCTCATGGAGGGCCCTGCTCGTACCCCCAGCCTTATTTACAAGCACCCCCAGCAGTTCTATATGGTGGGTCATTTCCCACAGCCCACCTGTTCCCCACCATCATTTCCGCCGCTGCCAGTCCCAGTTTATGGTGGTGCACCAACATAATCAGTACACCCTAGGCAGCAGCAGGGCCCTCAAGTGCAGAATAGTAACACGGTACCCAAAGGCACAGTGACGCATTATCAAGGGGCCACTGTTGTTGGAGGGAAGCCATATGCATTGCTAGGAACAGACATGTACCCATACTAGGACAGTCCACAGAGAGCTTCAGTGTGCACAGTTCAATTGGTCACTGCCAACCCAGAAGTGGACCCCATGGTGGGCATGGAGATAAACCATTTATTTGTGTGGTGTTTACAGGTGCAACAAAGTCATGTATTAGTGAGAGAGGATTCCCTTTGTCAGGCTAGATCATCAATATGCAGGGCTTCTCTGGTACAGTAAAATCAGTTTTGTTTTGTTCACAAATGAATTACCCATTAAGATGGAGGACAGAGTGATACTGGCCACATTGTTCTTTTCCACTGCGTCCCCTGTCAATCTATTGGGTGGGAACATCCTAAGCAAGCTCAAAAGGACCATCTAATTTACTGAAAGGTGAGTTCCACCTCTGGTATTTGTAACATGAGGGTTATGCTGACCACACATGCTTTGGCAAATGAAGCAGTGGCAGTAGGAATACAGTGGCCACTGATTTGTTTATATATAGGTTCACAGTGCTTCTTAATACAGTCCCGCAGGTGGCCATCCAGTACTGGCAGGTGCCCTCTGAATTTCTGTTCAGACCAGCCCTGCCCGAGGAACTTGTTGCAGGGAGTATTATCATCCTTGAAATAGAAGGAGTGTTGGTCAAAGGAAAGGATTGTATTAATAGCAACAGACATTGATAGGGGAGAGTGGCACACAATTTTGTGTGTGGGTCCAACTCAACCCCTGAGAGACATAACAGTTGAGGATCTTTTTGAGAATATTGACAAAGAAGGGGGGATAAAATTGGAAGTATGTGTCCTTTGTAAAGTAATGATACAGTATTGACATGCCCATGTCCCATGTTATTGGTAGGGAGTGCCCCTTCATATGCACAAGAAAATCTATCTCAAGTGTCTGACAAGTTGTGGACCAGTAACCCTGACAATGTAGGGTTTTTGCGCAGTCTCACGCCAATACGCATCACATTGAAACAAGGTGCAGTGTTACCCAGAGTGAAACAGTACCTTCTATCCAAAGCAGCAGAAGAAGGGATTTATGACACAATTATGGCCCTCCTACAATAAGGCAACATAGTACCATCAGATTCCCCATGTAATACGGCCATGTATCCTGTGAAAACATTGAAGGGATCCAATTGGAGAATGATTCAGGATTTGCATCCTCTTAACAATAAAGCACAGGCAGAGTTTCCCGTGGTCTCTAACCCTGCCCCAGTATTGTGTAATATACCCACTGCGGCCACAGATTTCAATAATGACCTCAAAAATGCTTTCTTTTCTGTCCCACTGTATCCAGATTCCGAATACGTCAATATTTCCAACATACTAGACTCCCACTGGGGTACTGTGTGTCCTCTGGTATTTTTAACAGGGTTCTTCATGAAGACTTAGGTAACATCCAGGGTTCCAAGTACTGTCATTCAGTATGTGGACAACTTTTTGGTGTGTAGCACTACTGGGCAACAGTGCAGGGAAGATTCCATTGCATTGATACAGTTGTTGGCTGATAAAGGGTACATGTTGGATAGAGCAAAACTACAGCACTGTCAACAGGAGGTGTTGTATCTAGGTGGACTCCAGAACACACAGCAGCAGTGTGTGGCACACCCCAGCCAGTAACCGTTAAGGACATGCAGACATTTCTGGGGTTAGCCAGTAACCGTTAAGGACATGCAGACATTTCTGGGGTTGTGTAATAATTTTAGGCTGTGGATCTTTGACTACTCATCATACACCCGGCCACTGCTGCAGGCCCTTAAAGAGTCCCAACAGACCAAAAATGTAATTACATGGACTGATGAGATGCTCATTAGTTTTCAGGAATTTAAATATGTTATCTCCACTGCCCCCGTCTTATCTTATCAACTCCCGACTACACCAAATAGTTCTATCTTTTCTCTCACTCTGATGGTCAGATGATGATGGCCATCTTGACACAACATAGTACGATGGGTGTAAGCGATATTCAATCAACACTACAGCTAAGTCAATGCCTAGTCTGGGATGCTGAGGAAAACCATTAATGATGTATTTTATGTCCAGTTCAGTATTCTGGATGACAACCCTTGCATAACACCCCCTCTTAGAATCCCCCTGACCCCACTGAGCCAAGAAGTAGGTTTGTTTTGCAAATTTAAAAGGTTTATTTGGACAATTCAACAATATATATCTATCACACTTTATAATAAATTAATATCTGATAGTACACTTAGACATATGATGTTGATCAACAATGGGTAATCTGGCACTAGCACACTTCTTTATAATCAATGAGGAGTTAGTATGGGATGGATAAAGTAGCAAAAATACTTTTATGATTTCAAGGGAAAAGCAATGAGGAATAAAATGCAGTACAGAAATACTTGATATGATTTTAGCAAAAGATAAAATAATCACTTTTTCTCTGGCAATTCACCCCCCTCCCCTATGCAATGTAAGAAATGGAAGGAGATGGAAAGAGGAGCACACAGTTCTCAGGAATGCAATCAAATACAATACGAAATTCAGTTCCCCCCCCAGCAAGCTTAGAGGAAACAGGTAGGAGTTTGAAACACAGGCCCAAAATGCTTTTTAAATGTGATGCCAATGGATGGGAACATGTGCCAACTGATTTTAATTCCCTCTAGAGATTCAGGGTGAGTGGGAGATGCGTGTTGGTATTAGTTCAGGCTCACTTTAGCAATGCTCTATGAGTTATTACCAAGTTGCAAACGGATTTTAACAAAAGAAAGAATGGAGCTGCTATTTTGACAAGTGGAGAAATTGAGCCAAAAACGCAAATCGCGGTAAATTTCGCGAGTGCGTGATTCTAAGCTTTCAGAGGAAAGTTAAATCTCGTTCCTAGCCCAATCGGTTCCAGAGATACGGATGATTAAATAAAGGTAGTTTTTCGGATTTAAAGTAAACTCAAAATGACAGGTGACAGCTTGCAGCTGCAGAATTGACAGGTGACAGTTGTGCAGCTTTAAAAATGACAGATGACACGATTTCTAGGAGGCAGTTCTACTTAGGTTAAAATAGTTTGGATTAGATTATTTTAACTAAGAGATTGGTTCTGCACAGTTCTGCTAGGTACTCACAATATAAATTTGAACTAGGCCTCGTCACGGATCTGGTCAACACGTCCGGCTGCGTTTCTGTCTGCTCGCAGCGATCTGGGTCAGCTCTGCTCTGGTGGTCTAGCCTCTCTGGATTCTGGATGTAACACTGCTTTCTGGGTACTGCTACAGGTTCTTGCAAAAATTCTCGGCAAACTTCAAACAGCTCGCCCGGCTGTTGAATAGTTTGGTTAGTTTTGAGGCCTGCTGAAGAGGATTCAGCTGGTGGATTCAGGCCTCTCTGCTACAAATTCTGGAGTTAATTTCTGCTACAGGTTCTGGAGATTGATGGATTTGAAGTCTGGATCTCTGGATGTGAAGTCGTCGGTCAGCATGCTCCGCAGGAATTGAATGTCTCTACCTGTCCCAGCAGTCTCTTTTTATGTGTTTTGGAAAGTGGGTGTATGCGTTGGTAATAACTAAACCTGCCCCTCTCACTTATCATTGGCCAATTCCTCCTCTCTCCCTTGATTGGGGGAAGGAAATGTGAGTCAGAGTGATGCTGTAGGTTTTATGGTCAGAGGAACCTCCTCTTGTCAGATTGCACACAAATCTATTTCTGACCCAAATACATATTTATCTATGTACCATATTTTCAGAATATAGTTTTACATTGTATCCACCTCTTAGCAAGTCTTTCCTTGGTCTGGTTTTGTTTCATTTGTTCAGTTTTACACAAAAGTCTGGTGTTTTTAAAACGCCGGCTTTCTGATAGTGGTGAGTACTGGTAATGCAACCATTTTTGGGATTTAGAAAATGAATTCCCCACAGTTCTGAATTGCTTTTTGGCAATCAGCATTGCCATTCCCAATGGTTTCAGGCTACTGTGTGTGTAGCCCAATGGTGGTTTTAGGCAGTGCCCTCCTGTGCTCACAACATAGGCAAAAATGGGTGGCAGCCTATTCTTCATGTTTTCCCTGTGCACTCTCTGGGGAGTTCTGGCCATCATGATGTTTTCCATGCCAGTACTGCACAGTTTTATGGTAGGGCTTGTATGCATGGGTAAAAACATCCCACATGGGCCACAAATGTCTAGCGTATTACAGTGGCATGTTAGATTAGGTCATGCAAGGACAGTTTCCCTGTGAACAAGCATTAACTGTAGAGAAGTGTTCTTTGTTGATGGGTCATGACTATTGACCTGGAGACAGGTCAGCAACATACTATGGCAGCAGTGGTCCAGTTGGTAGATGGAGAGTTTGAGGTTTTTATCCAACGAAGACTACCTGTGCATTATTCTGCCAAGGCAGCCGAACTGACAGCCCTTATTGAGGCACTAGAGGCAGCACAGGGATGTTGAGAGATGATTTACTCAGACTCGGCTTACTTGACAGCAACCATGCACTCGGGATTGTCGAGGTGGAAGAGGAGAGGGTTTCGGAGAGCAAAAGGGTGCACAGTACAGCATGCAGCCCTCTTAGACAGAATGATTCAAGCTTTCTTGTGGTGTCCATGATTTAACTGAATCAGAAATGTCCAAGGGGGAAAAAACTAAAGTCATTTGCATGAATATGACTTTCTTTTGTTTTTCTCCCGTGGACATTTCTGGTAACCCACAACCCCCACACCCTTACTTACCTTTTGGCACCACACTTCACTGTGTGCCGCCGACTCCTCCTTCCCTCTATGACACCGGTTCACTTCACTTGCATGCTTGGGAACCAGCGTGCAGGGTAATTCTTTTTTTTTATACTTTATTTGTTACGGAGTAGGGACACCCCCGCATCCACCAATGCCATTATAATGAACAAGAGTGTGGGGGTCACACCCCCAGCCAATGCTCCCCTAGTTCACTACAATGGTACTGTGTGGTAGATTTGTTCAAACATTTCCGGCTTTATGTGATTTTCATACAGCTGGAATTTGAACAAATCTACCATTCTATTTTTTATTTAGTTTTTTATACGGATTCCCTTTCTCGCAGCCAACATTCATTGCAGTTGTCAAGTGTGCCAGCCACACCAATGGTGAGGACCTCATTTTACTCTGTAACAAAGCAGCAAAAAGAGCATCAATATTATCAGCATCTTTACCAGTGCCAGATATCCCTGAGCACCCAGCACTTGCCAGTATGCAGTTGCAAATCCAGGTTCTGTATGCTGCATTACACATTACTGAAGTTATTGAATTGCAGGGTCAAGCACCGCAGAGTGAGAGGTTGCCTAGTTTGGAGGCAGGTCAGCACAGGGAAAGTAGTGGTGCTCCAAGAACTGGTCCTGGTAGCATTAAACCAACTGCACTACCCCTCGCATGTATATAAGCAGCACATTGCTGCTGATGTACAAAAGGTTGGAATGTGCCGAACAAAAGTTATTGAATATGTTCACATCAAACAGACATACAACACTTGGCGCACATTAAATACTCTGCGGGGCACATTACGCCATCCAAGCAGACCATTTGGAGACCTCCATTTTGATTTTACAGATATTGGAGAACGTGCAACATCTTTCCCTATCTCATAGTAGTGATGTGCCTCTTCTCCCGATGGATTGAGGATGGTTCATGTGCACATCCTGATGCCAAATCAGCAGCTACATTTTTATTGAGAGAAGTGTTCCCCCAATGGGGAGTGTGCGAGAATCTTAAAAGTGAAAACGCCACCCACTTCTTTAATGAGCTACTTAAAGAGATTGCGGGTATCATGGCATGGCAATGGTAGTTGCTTGTAAAAAGGGGAATAGATAAGGAAAAGTAATGTGCCCAATATAAAGGAGTTGTTTTTGGCACGATGACTGATGTGCAACATCCAAAATGTACTAACGTGTGGTACAATCACATGTGCTCATTGGGGGAAACAGAGAACTAACGGGAGGTGTTATGGCTGCTCCCTCATCCCACATGTGTCTGCGGCACCCAAGATATTAGTACTCCAGTAAATGCCATCCTTTTAAGTCCAGTGTTTGGTTCATCTGACTCTGTGTCGGGTTGAAGTTTGTTCCAGGCCTTCAAAGTACAAGTTGTATTGATGGACAAGGATGAAGAAAAATGTGCCAAAGAAGATAACAGTGCTCAATGCAAACCACAACCCCTGCTGAAATTGGACAGGGTACTGTTTGCATCAAACAGATGGGAAAAGATGGTGGTGAGCTGTGCAGCAGGGGGGTTGGTATGGTTTGAAGAAGAAGTGATACAGAACATCAATAAGAACTGCTTCAAAATATTGTCCACTTATGTATTGAAACTAAAATGGATTGAGACACAAGAAGTTCCAGCGAATGTTCAAGCAGAATATGACAATATGAATTTTGCTTTGGAAGGCATCAGCAGTTCCCTTTGGAGATATCATCAAATGCAATAAAAGGCTGTTTATTCCAGACCTTGCTAAAGGAACAGCAGCCTTCATGGATATCTACTGTATATGTGGTTAGCAAGCATACCTGCTTCTATCACCATCCTCGCAAGGCACCTGTGCGTTGACAACATTGCACTCAGCTATTCTCACGGTGCCTGAAGCTCATATAACAATTGCATCCAAGTCTGTCATAGAGCAACAGAATCAAGTTCCAACCCAACCCTGAAAAGAAAGGAGCGCTCACTGAAAATACGAAAGAAGAGATTGAATTATTTGTCTGAAGATTTGTACAAGTTACTCAAAGCCATCCCAGACAAATACCACCTGTATACCAAGACAGAAGTGTTTTTCGCCTCCCTTCTGATGCCAGGGGTTCAGGCTGCAGCAAATGCTAAGTGGTTACAGATTGTGAGGTGGGAGATGATCCAGCTAGCATATGATACAGAACAAGGCCTGAATGCTATCAAGAGTCAATTGTGGGTGATCCGGTTGATGACTCTGTGCATTCTGGACCTTCTGAGAGAGATAGAGGGGGCATGTGCAAAAAGATCAGACTGTCATGTTGCACGTACACCCGCACAAATGATGCAGAAAATGTGTCCCTATAACATATTATAAGGGCCTTGCACAAGTTGAAGACAGACATGGAAAGTGAAGCATGGGTGCAGACTGAAGATTGGTTTGACACAATGTTTTCGTGGGCACCAACATGGCTCGGAGCAGTGGTTAAGATAATGGTCCCCATCGTGGTGCATCTGCTGGTGCTGTTTTTCACGTGCCAAATAACACTTGAATGCTGTGCAAAGACAATCCAAAACAGTGCAATGATGATGGTCACAATTGGGGCAGGAATGGCTCTCTCTGGTACAAAGGATGGGCAGGCTCAGATGGAGGATCCAAAAGAGCCAAATATGGTTGGAATCCAGTGGCACATAGACCCCCGGGGACACTGACCTCACCACCACCGGACCCAGAGAACTATAGGGACCACTGGGTTGATTTAGTGAGTGATGGGGGTTGTATTTACCTCACATGCACCCCTAAGAAATTTGCCGAAGATGGAGAAATCTTATGCCCCGTATGTAGGGTGTGGGTCCCTAAGGATGAAGTGGACAGGAGGAGAGAGAACAAGGGATTAGTTAATGGAGGATTAACTAAAGAGGGGAATGGTGGGAAGCACATTCAAATTCCGGTCCCTCCCAAATTATTTAGACTGCAGAAAATATACTAATACATGGGAAACAAACATGAGTGGGTACAAGGGTCTTGGGGAGTCCTGTGGGCATAGGCGAGCAGTGGGAGGTGTATTGATGGTAGAAATCTAGATAGGTTTAAGGTGCATGAAAAACAGCCATATAGAGTGTTAGATATACTGTGTAGGCACACCACACATGGTACAAGTCCTTGCCTAATAATGAGAAACATAGAAGTGTCACCATATACAAAGTTATGCCTCAGTCCTCGCATGCCGTGTCGAGCACACAGGCCTCATGCTCGTCTATTTCCCCCAACCCCAGGTAACGTAGGGATCATCCACACACTCTTCCCCCCAGGATAATGGCCATCCTATTTGATTTGCCAGATGCCCGCAAGCAAACCAGGTAAATCCTTCTCAAAGTAAATTGATTAGTGGGACTTGTTGGAGAACCAGACCTGCCCCCAGGAAGAGCAGCTGATAAGGGGGGAGCAGAGGACAACTTGGCCTGTGATTTGTACCATGGAGAGCAAAGAGTGATGCCAGTTCATACAAGATTGCGTGGGGAGGCACGGTGGGGGCGCTTTTGCGTGTCTGGGATGAGAAATGAATTGCTCTATTCGGGAGGACCTGACTGACCTCGAAGTTATCCACTGAGCTCATGATGACAACCAGGTGCATATCACATGATTAGGCCTCAGGACAGGCAATGATTTCAGTAACCCAACCAATCATCTAACATCAACCCAAGGTGAAGCGACCGAAACCTACATGTGAAGGAGTTGCAGTCGAAATTGATGTGGCCAATGAACTGAGGGTCCAAATGTAATCAGTAGCATGTATATAGGTGGCAGCCAATGATGTTGGGGCGATGAATACTGTATATCGTGTGCATCACAAATGATGATTTCTGCAGTTATAATGTGCTATTTGCTTTGAAGAAGAGAGAGAGCTCTGCGGTAGAGGATTTATGCACCTTTTCACCATTTCATTTTTGTATACAAATAAAGCTCTTGTTCTTCTTACAAAAGGGTGCAGAGGGCCTTTTTCCTTAGAGGATTGTTATACATCTGTTTGGTTGTTCGAGGTTAACCCTACATGGGCATGGCCAAAGGCCATGGCCAGTGGCTGTTAGTGTTAATAAAATAGAGATCATGCATGGCCAAAGGCCATTCTGTTTAAAGGATTGAGAGCGGGCACGGCTAAAGGCCATGGCTGGAAAGCAGGGAGCAATTTAAAAAATACAGTGGGTGCAGCCTTCGGGCATGTCTGCAGGCCATGCTTTTGGCCAGTTGGTGTTTTTAAAATATACAATAGGCACATATGAAGGCCATGTCCAGTCACGCCAAAAAATACACAGTGAGTGTGGTCAAAGGCCATGGACAGTGGCACTGAAATGTGTACAGTAGGCATGGCGTAGGCCATGGCCGGTGGTGGCTGAACAATATACAGTGGGCCTGAAAAAAAAACGATAGTGTAACTAAATGCTTGAAATTCAAGAAAACTTTAGTTGAAGTACAGTTAAGGTGAGAAAACTTAATGCAGCACAACCTTTGAAGTTCATTCAGCGCCTTTGGGAAACTGGCTTAGCTGGTTCAAATCAGAATGTAGATGGCCCTCATTCCGAGTTAGGACTACGCCATGGAGTAAATAGCTCCATGGTTGGCAACTATGGAGCTATTTACTCCATGGAATACCGGCATGGTGAATGGAGTAATTTCTGGTCCATTCCAAGGTTGGATGGACCGGTAATTCCCCATTCACCATAGCCCTTCGCCATCCCCATTTCTGCCCCCATAGGGCTCAATGGGAATGGGGAAGGAGGTAATTACGGCACCGTAAATTACGGTGCTGTAATTTACTCGAAGGTCACTTTGCGGGTCCCGTAATTTACTCCTGCTAAAAGCAGGAGGTAAAGAGGGACCCGCAAAGGGAACTCGGAATACGGAAGTAAGGGATTACCGCCATCGGTGCCCTTACAGGCGCCGGTAATCCCTTGCCTCCAACCTCAGAATGACCCCCAATGTCTTTTCGAATAGAGATACCATGTTCTTTACTATAGTTAAGCTCTTGACATTGAACAAGGAAATGGTAGACCAGAGAGATATCTAATCTATTTAATCATCAATGGCTTGAAGCCATGTCACCAGACCGGAAGGGGATGGTCATTTTGAATAAAATAAACGTTTGGAGGAATTGAAAGAACCTCAACTAACATAGTATTCCAAACCAATAGCTTTTCAATAGATTTTCAAAATAATAAGATCTGCTGGAGAGAAATTCAGAAGAGCAATACTTGAAAACACAAATACTCATTTTACCCACAATGGATTATGCAAAACATATTAGTAAAAATTGCTGACTCTGTACTGCCTCAGATCAAAAGTGTAAAGGGCCCAAATACTGTTGTAGGCAAAGAAACGAGTAACACATGATTCTGCTTGTCTGGTAAAGGAGGGAATGATGTCCAAGTATTCCTGCATAAGACTGAAAGAACTGCGGTAATTGAAGAACAATGGTACAGAGATGGAAAGTACCATGGAATGACATTGAATGTGGTCATAGCTGTGATACTTAGATTACCCATGTAGGGCTATTTATGCCAATGCATTGATCCTGGTTTGATTATGCCAGTATCTTTATCCTATGGTGGGGGTCTCTCGTGGTGCAGCCAGGGATGACAGTCACTTTCAATAACATTAAGAAGAACATCTACAGATTGCAGAAGAGAGAAAACAGGGATCTGAGCAAGTCTGTCAGTGAATGGATCCATATTGATCTGGGATCCTATTATCTTCGAGGTGTGTTATCCATACCTGGTGAGTCTACCCAAACATGAACAAGACTCTATAGCTCACCCAGATAGTTGCAATGCAGTTTGTCATCATTCCAGGTAAGCCTTGGTTGATTTATTGTAATCCATAAGCAAAATGGGATCAGCAGTGTCATGATAACATTATTTGTATTTAGCTGTCATGCATGTGACTCACTGGAAAACATGGCCCGGCTATCCAGCTCATTGAAGGGGTAACTGAGTTCGAATCCATATGGAGCTACTCAAGAAGCTACTGTTCCAGATTTCTCCCGCAAGTTTCATTATGCTTCTGATTCAGAAATAGGGCTGATTTATCACTGCACCAGTTCCATGAGTGTACTATAGAGCTGGATCCAGTAGCACGATAGCATGTCTGGTATCTTCTGAAGAGCGATTTTATTCATCATTCTAAGTTTTCCTTCTCTTTGCTTCTGTTGTTTGTTTCTGAAAAATATAGCACACATAATATTTCATCCATTACTGCAACATAATTCAGGTAAACAAGAAAAATCAGTGTAGCATGCCTTTAATAACTGTTATCTTGGATTTATACAAAGCCTGGCCTATGAAGAACATGCTCCCTAGTCAAAGTTAAGGACAGGCAATGGATGTAACTGTTTCCAGATGAAATTCTAACAATTTCAGCAACAACGTTTACAATGTGGCCTCTGCATTTAACCTGACACATTCCAACGCTTTGGGCAGGAGCTCTTATAAACGTATATTGATCTTTTTGTGACCATATAAATCAATGACATCTTGATTGACTGCAATTCAGAGAAGAGATGTGCAGAACAGGTAAAAGCTGTGTGGGCCGCCTGTGCACCCACTAGCTTTACAGTGCACTGGGGAACTGTCTTTTTCACACCAAGATATTGGAGTTCTTGGACTACGTGTTTACCACAGAGGGCATTATTAGGGACCCCAGGAATATGGAGCGTGTTGTAGAATTTTCTATACCAGAGTATGGGAGAGATGTACAATAATTATTGTGCTATGTATGGATGGGATGACTCGATACCAGACAAAGATCTTCATGCTATTAAGGAACTTGTTGATGAGTGACTCAGATATAACTTGAAAGGAGTCAGATATGCAAACATAGTGATGGGGGATCACAAGCCTCTTTCAAATGTGTAAACAGTGTCAAAGCTCTCTGAGCACCTGACAGCTACACTGTTTGCTCTGTTTTGCAGTATATGGCTTTATAATCACATAACGGAAACGCAAAAGCTCTCTAAGGGTGTTATTCTGAAACTACCATGGGGCCGAAAGTAGTACTAATCGTCCCACCACAGTAGATAGCGAGTGAATTCATTGGGCCCTATTGATGAAAACGTCCACACAAATCCTGCAATGCCCACCACCGAGAACGTCACTGCGTGAGCCTTGGGCACCAAAGATTTTCTGTGTGCTCTGCGTATTCATGATTTTGTTCACGCAAAGTAACCATATACACAAGTCGTGCCTGAGAAAGCCCCTGACACGCCCCCACACAAATCAAAAAACAGCCAGAAACAGCCACCTTTGCGTGCTCCCTGTGCACGATTACCTACACCCTCAAAACAGTGTGTTGGGTCCCCGCAAGCAGGCCTGCATCTCGGGGACACTGCGTGGGGTCCCTCGTATCTGTTGCCAGCACCTCGACAACATGCAAACACTTTATCGTAACTCAGGTAAAACTCCAAAAATCTGCGTTCAAACCCCTGTAAACCGTTCCTGCACACTCTTGCACTGCGTA
Source organism: Ambystoma mexicanum (assembly GCF_040938575.1). Classification (NCBI taxonomy): domain Eukaryota; kingdom Metazoa; phylum Chordata; class Amphibia; order Caudata; family Ambystomatidae; genus Ambystoma; species Ambystoma mexicanum. Next base: position 503,091,031 of record NC_090928.1, on the reverse strand, counting down.
TGAGCACCCCTAAGTTAGATCGGAACTATGGCTTCGTGCACACACCCCTAAATCCGACATCCAATCTTACCTCTGCACAGTAATTACTATGCGCAATTGTCTGTGCTCCTGCCTTCGGGTGGCGGATAGTATGAGGGCTTAGCATGGCCATTTCCCTGCCGGCAGGTTGCACGGTCGGATCCCAGAATACGTATTGTTCCTCGCAATAGTGGGCATGCAATGAACTGCCTGCGGGCCGCCCTTCGTAACACCCTTTTTTTTGCATGTTCAAACCCATTTTCAGTGTTCTGCCCCGTTCCCCACCCTCTGCGCAAGCCATGCTCACGCCGGGCCAACACGAAGTCCACGTAAGTGCAAGGAAAATATTGCGCATTCGATTGCATGGATCGACGAATAGGATTACGTATGCAGTTTGGCATGCAAGTTCCCTATTTTCTGTGCAAATAATTCCATGAATCAGGTCCTCGGTGTACAGCTAGATTCTTCAAAATCTCAGGAACATGCTTCTTCATTAATCTGGCCGATGCTGCACCTGTTTTGAAGAGCAAGTTTCTGGGACATCTGGAAAAAGCTTCATGAGTCGACCCCTATGTTTTCATGTTCCTAACTTACATTCAATGTATTGTTCTGGTTGCCTAGGTTATCAGTCGAATATTATATACAGTTGAGCCAGACCAGTCATCTCCACGTATGATTCAATATATCGGCCCCCATCAGTTCCCCAGACTTCACAAACCCATACAGCCACCGATGACCAGTGGTCGAAGTGAGCTGGAGCGGTCAGGAGCGGTGCGCCTCTATTTTTTTAATTACCTTTTAGAGCTCCTATACTTTTATTTTAAAAAGAAACCGTTCCGGAATGGTTTAGTTTTAAAATAAAAGTGTAGGAAGAAGTTGAAACCTTCCCTTTCAGTGCACTGCACTGAACGTTCCTTTAAACAGCAGGTGCACGTGTTTGGGTGCGTTTATTGTGTGTGGGAGGGGTCATGGCAATGGGGTTTGTGAGGAGTCGGTGCAGGCCAGCAGGGCACATTGCCGATGACCCTGTCAGCCCTCCTCGGAAAAAACAATTATGCTTAGGCGTTGGTTGTACAATAGGAAATAACTTCCAAAAAATCTATTCATTTTTAAATAATATTGTGTTTCTGTTCTTGTTTCAGTCCTTTGTGAACTCCAATGTTAATGGACTCTACCCAGTTGCCTTAATACGTGCCTGCTGCGCATTTATTTTATGTAGATACTGTTAATGTACACCTCTGCATATTTGAAGCATGTTCATTAACTGCGTCATTAACTTGAGGTACTGCTTATACAAAATGATCAGCCTAGAAGAAATAATCTTCATTATCAATGCATAGGAGGTTTTATTCAAATTGTGCTTTGTGGCAGTCTACGCTTTCTGAGGACATTTCACAACGCCACTGCCAAGAAAAAGTCCTGTCTCCCCGCTGCCGCCCCTCCCCTCTCATCAACTTTCACTCTGCTCACGGAACTACCCACAAAGCAAACAGCGGCGGCACAAATTCCATGTTTGCTGGATGACAGGGCAGCTTACGTGGAAATCTAGCTCCCACTGTGACGCACGACGCCGAACTGGGACACACTCCTAATTAGTATCACGCGAAATCTGACTGAGCCCCAGGCCCACACGGCCCGAGCTCTGCGTGGTGCAATCTGAAATGAATAAAGTGCTCTCTCTGCATGGGCCCATGAATATCAGTTTTCATTCGTAATTCTCATTAGTACTTTCATGCAAAAATGACCCTGCTTGTGTGGTATATGCTTATGCCACTCTATGCCTTTTTCGACTAAAGGAGAGGCAGTTACAGTGGACCTTTGGAGTAGTTCTGCAGTTGCCCAGTGGGCCAGGCCCAACATTGTAAACCTCAGCCATTCCTAAAATTGTGGGCCACAGTAATTTACATTCTGGGGCCTGCAGCGTCCCAAGACGAAGCATTTGGCAATTAGTTTGGATCAAAAGTCAGAACTGACTGCTGTTGTCATACTGTGCCATCGTATTGTTCTAGGGTCCTTTCAAGCAAGGTAACGCATATTTTTATTTTTGGCAAATGACTGACCAGTTGAAAATATGTGCCACAACTTTAGAACCAATGTGTTCTCTTAGGTTGCAAACATGCATTTTCCCTGTGGAAATTCTTTAAAAAAAATGCCTTTTCCACGGGAACTTTGAGTCCACATGCAAAATGTGTGTGTGGTGTTGATGGTATTTGGGGATTGCATACTGAACCAGATTCTTTCATCTCAAAATGATAAGCTCCAGGATGTCTGTCTCTTCAGCTCTTTCACGAGTCCATCCTATCACAGGTGCACAGGAAAGTGCATTGCAGTCAGGGGGATTTTAGACTTCGTTCGTCATCCACGGCCATTACCGAAATAGAAATGCGCATGCTTTGCAAGGCAGTTTCCTTTCTGTTTTCATCATTATCATCATCCTCATCATCACCAGACGACTTGTACTGGTTAATTATATATAAACAACACAATCAGAAATATTTAATACATTGATCACAATCATATATTTAAATGAAAACTCACAGTTGTGTTATCAAACCTTCTTTGGATAAATGTACACGCATCCATCAACGGTTCATCAAATACATTATGTACAAAGTTAAAGAGGGGCCTGCAGAGCAAGGGCTTGGTTTTTTTGTTCTAATTGAAAAATCAGTGTCTATGTATAATTGTGCTGCTTTAATGCCCCTATGCTCGGATTCCAATGGCAACGCGTGCGTGTGTGAATAAGGTTGCTTTCAGCGAATTATTATTGATCAGTTCAAATTAGACGAAGATCAATTTTATTTAACATTCACCCGTGCATGGTATTGGTACTGTCCAATTGTTAACATTCATAGATATGTTGGTTTATAAGACAAAGTAACGTATAGACAGACATGTGGTGTACTGCACCATGCCAGCTGCTGCAGGAAGTTGTGAAAGGGTGTTTCTCTTTATCTCATAAGCGGTCGTGTGAATCGGAGTCAATATGATACATGTTGCGAATAGAGGCACACACTTTTTCAGGTTTCCAAGACGCCAGTGTATCTGGTGAAATGTTCGTCAAATACACTGGGTACAAAGTTAAAATAGTCTAAACGTTTTCCAAAAGTTAAGAGAGATTTAAGTGCATCTAAATGATAACCTTGAGAAACAATGAAGGAGCCGGTTGCTGTTTTTAACATACTTCATCTGATACTAGTTCGAGGTGACTGTCAACACAACCACGTCTAGCCTAGTGGCTCATCCCCTGTTCCTCCTTTGAGGCCAGGGATGGAAGGACACTCTCGCTACTCAAACTGACATCATTGGCGCATGCACATATAGTGAGCACCACATTGAGGACGCAATGGACCTTTCACCGTACTCCAAAAGTAAGGGTTTCAAATGTACTTCTCTCTCTATTGTTGGAGGGAATGAAAGGCAGGACGTGCGTTGTTTCTCCTGCCTCAACTGAGCTATTACTTATCTGCTGGTCCTTTGGGTCACCATATCCAGACTGGATGACTCATGCTGCTGTTAGCTCTCCAAACTGTATTTTGGTTGGAGGCAATGCATGGATGAATTTGACAACACATTCATGAAATTTCTCCCAATTTTAGGTTGTTGTGTACACACAACATTGCACTGCCATTTAGCTCTTAGCAACTTAAGACAGCCAGTGCTCTACCCAAACACATCTGAATCTATATCACAGGGATTTGAAGTGCCTGTTAGGCAAAGTTTGAATGAAATACCCTCTGGGAACACTGCACACAACTATGACTACAGGTGTAAGCAAACCAACCTTTGGTATGAGTCTGTACTACACAGTTTTGGTAGTGTGTTGAGCAGCCAGGCTTATCTCAAGAGGGGAAATGTGAGCAGTAATGATATTACACAGAGGTGTACAAATAAACTCTTATACTCAAGGTTTCTTTGATAAATACGTATTAATTTATTAATCTGTCAGTTATAAAATATTCATTAGAAGGAGGCAGTTATATAATAACACACAAATATACTTCAATACTATTTCAGACTACTTGTCAAGAGTAGTAAAAGGCAAAGGTTATTAGAACATGAAAGGTTACAATCATTCTTAAACAGTGTAGATACTTTGAGTTCACCGGAAGAGTCGATTCAATTCAAGAGGCTAGGCCAAAATCAATGGGCTAAAGTCTTGGATAGGATAAAACAGTCCTGGTACTTAAATGGAAAAGTCTCTGCACAAGTTCTTAGAAGTAGTTTGTAAAAAGAAGAATCATATGTTGGGTCACAAGCTGATTAGGAAAGGTTTCAAGCACTTTCACAGTGAGAGGTAAGTTCTCTCCGTCTTGTTTTACAGTACCTTACCATGAAGAAAAATATGCAGCTGATGACTTCTGTTCCTGGCAGTTCCTGCAGATCTCACTGTTCCTGGGCCTCAGTCGTGGGGACAATAGGGAGGACGTTGGGCGACTCCTCCACTGCACTGGCACTGGTCAAAGCTTGCAACTTGCAAACTTCAATTTCAGTGGCTGTTTCGTGTTTCAGCTACCGCACTGGTAACAACGCTGGTCCTGGCTGTCAAGGTGGACAGTCCTTGCTTCAGAGGTCCCAACTCAGCTGAGGGGGGTCAAGCTCGTTCAGTCCGATGTTGCGGGAGTCCAGAGGATCTTCCAGACACTTTTAGCCAGCTTTCAAGTAACGCACACAATCTGGTGTCCCTCTCCCTGGCTCTAAGGTTTCCCGCAGCACTCTGAGGAAATACAACCAGCTCCGAGATAGATGTCCAGGTGGCTTACTTGAGAGTTGATTGGTCCTACCAACTCAAAGAGAGAGGTCGTCCTTAGCAGGGCTTCTTTGTAAATGCTAACTTGGCGATTCAAACCTGCAGCAGGGCTTCTCTGGGCAAACCAACGGTCCAGGAGTTGCAGAAGCTGTCCTCTATAAGCTCTTCTTTGATTCCTTCGTTCCAGTGGTCGACTCTGCTTCCAAGCCAAGAGACTCACCTTTTATTCAGTTCTCTCCCATTCATTCCAGCCTAGCTGCTTCTCACTAAGCAGGGTGGCTGTCCTTGCCAGACAGTCAGCCATCCAATCATCACAGAGTGCATTTGGGTCTCCTAGGAGACTAAGCACAGGGAGTTTCAGGCACCCCCCACACTTCCTGCCTACCCCAGACACTCTGGAGCCAGAGGTGGTCCTCACTCCTGAAGCCCGCCAAAGGCAAATGAACAAAGAACCCAACGTGGTTTGGCGCGCCTAGAAAAACTCTAGAAGGACCTTTGCACAAATACATGGTGAAAAAATAAGACCGGGAACCATTTTAGCAACGTTGGCTGCGTGCCATCTTGAAAAACATGTCTCCCGCGATTTAATGTTACCAGAATTTTGAGAATTCTCCCTCACACTCATCCCCCCCAGACTAAGGGACAAGAGGATTTAATCCATCCTTGGATGAATCTCCTTACTCCAGTCGGTCATTCATTCTGGAGAGACCATCAGCATTGTGGTGATTAAACCCTGACCTGTGTTCAATGGTAAAATCAAACCCCTGTAGGCTGATTGACCATCTAAACTATTTAGGATCTCCCCCCTTCATCTGCATTAGCCATCTCAAGGGTTGGTGATCTGTCTGAATCACAAAAGTGGATCCATACAACTATGGTCTAAACTTCTTCAGAGACCACACAATTGCAAAACACTCACGTTCTATAGTTGCCCATCTTGTCTCAGGTTTGTTCAGCTTTCTGCTGATGAAGCAGATTGGGTGTTCCCTGTCTTTCTCATCCAGCTGACTCAGAACTGCACCATACCTGTATTGTATGCATCTGTCTGCACAATGAAGGTTTGACTGTAGTCAGGAGCTCTTAAGACTGGAGCTTGACAACGGGCTTTCTGAAGTCCTTCAAATGCTTTAGTGCACTCCTCATTCCACCTGACCTTTTTGGGGAATTTGTTTGAGGAAATCACATTCAAGGGAGAAGCAATGGTCCCATAGTTCTCTATGAAGTTCCTATAATAACCAGTGAGACCTAAAAAGTCTCTCACTTGGATATGAGTAGTAGGGGTGGCCCTTTCTTGTACAGCTTGTACTTTGCTAGGCAATGGCCTTATTTCACCTCCTCCAATCTCATGTCCAAGGTAGACCACTTTGCTCTGACCAGTTTGACATTTACTTGCCCTTATGGTCAGATGGGTCTGCTCAAGAGTCTGCAATAGATATCCTACGTGGTCAACATGCTCTTTCCAAGTACGGCTGAACACTGCAATTGCATCCAAGTATGCCATGCAGAAGTCATCCATCCCATTCAAAACTTGATTTAACATCCTTTGGAATCTAGCAAGTGCATTTTTTTTTATCCAAAAGGCATAACCTTAAACTTGTAGAGGCCCACTGGCGTCGAAAATGCAGTTTTCTCCTTGGCATGTTCTGTCAGAGCTATTTGCCAATAGCCTGAGGTTAGGTCAAACGTACTGAGGTACTTGGCTGAACCACGTTTGTCCACCAGTTCATCTGTCCTAGGTAAGTGATGGGCATCAGTCTTCGTGACTGTATTAAGGGCTCTATAGTCCACACATAAATGCAACTCCTTGGATCCTGCCTTTGGTACTAGTACAACTGGACTAGACCAAGGACTTGTAGATGGCTCTATTACTCCGAGATCAAGCATCTTGTTGACCTCTTCCTTTATGTGGGTTCTTACATGGTCTGACATCCTGTAACCTCTGGTTTTAACAGGTTAACAGTTACCAGTGAACATATCGTGCTGGCCCCAAGGGGTTAAGCTTGGTGATAGTGAAAACAGAGGGGCAAACTGATTTAATAGAGATTTTCACTCCTCCTGTTGTTCCAGTGTCAGTTTAGAAGAGAGGTTAACTCCTTCTATTTCCCCTGAGGAGGTCACGTAGGGGTTCACTCTCCTCCTCCTGAGCAGAGGCTAGAAGCAAAGCTCCCAATTCTTGTCTAGAGACATAGGCTTTTAGACAGTTGGTGTGAAAGACCCTGGGGGCATCCTTAGGATTGCCTAAGTCCACCAAATAATTGACCTCTCCAAGTTTTCTCACAACCTTGAAGGGTCCAATCCATTTGTCCTGGAAGACCCTCTGCCGTGTAGGTCCCATAACTAGAACTAGCTGGTCTTGAGTAAACTCAACCATGGTGGCCTTCTGGTCATGCCAATGCTTCACCAGAGCCTGACCTGCTTTCAAGTTATCAGAAGCTTCTGTCATCATGTGTGTCATTCTCCTTCGGAGACCTAACACATAGTCAGTGACTCTCACTGGCTTGGTGGAAGGAGCACCCTCCAACCCCTCCTTAATTAGGGCCAATGGATCTCTATCTGGATGACCATAGAGGAGTTCAAAGGGACCAAATCCAACTCCCTCCTGAGGGACTTCTCTATAAGCAAAGAGAAGGCATTGCAGTAGAAGGTCCCACTTTCTTCTAAGGGGTTCCTCTAAAGCACCTATAATACTCTTCATAGTTCGGTTAAACCTCACTACCAACCCATTGGTTTGGGGATGGTAGGCAGTTGAGAACTTGTAAGTCACTCAACAGTTTTTCCACATGGCCTGCATGTAGTTGGACATAAAGTTTGATCCCCTGTCAGAGATGACTTCCTTAGGAAAACGTTCCCTGGTAAAAAAAAAAAAAACATGTAGAGCCTTAGCAACTGTCTGAGCAGTAACAGTTCCTCATTGGTATAGCTTCAAGATACCTGGTAGCATGGTCTACCACAACCAATATAAATCGGTTGCCCGAAGAGGTTGGAGGGTCTAAGGGACCAACAATTTGATTCCTACCCTCTGAAAAGGAACTCCCACCACTGGGAGAGGCACCAAAGGTGCCACATTATTGGCTCCACTCTTGTCAAATGTCTGACAAGTGTGACAACTCCTATAGAATTTATTTACATCAGACCCCAACTTAGGCCAGGAGAAATACTGACACATCCTTTCCTGTGACCAGCTAAAGGAATCTCATGGGCTAACTGTAGAAACGGGTGTCTTATCTCCTGGGGTACTACATGTCTTCTGTAGTCCCTGGGATAGACTTGGTAGGTTCACTGTAGAAGAGGCCATCCTCCCAGTAAAACCTGTGCTTCCCTAGCCCTTGCCCATCCTGCTGGGAAGCTGTCTATTGGCAAAGTCCTTCAAGAGCAGGACACTCTATTTGACCTCTGCTGAAGTCTGCCCTACAGGGGCCACCTTCTGCCAGTAAAGAATGCAGCTCGAGATGGTCTTTAGGATACAGATCTCCAACAGGGGAAAGGTCTTCTTCCAGCTCTGAATCTTCAGCGGCTGATTCAACCTCTCATGGTTGTTTCTCACACTCAGCCTCAGCTGGTGGAGTAGTCACAGGTGTGACTTTGGACTGTCCTCTCGGGGATGTCCTGGTTTGATGCACAGGAGTGCTATCTTTCTTGTTTCCTGAGACCTTGGGTTTCCCCTTTGTCTCCTTTTTCCTGGAAATAGAAGTTGCCATTTCCTGTGAACTGGGTGTTATAGGTTCTCCTGTAACAACCTCTTGAGAGTCATCTAGGGTGAGCTCTTGGGCCTTCCTTGTCTGCTCCTGTTTCCTTTTACTGGGAGGCCTGGAGGTGCTTGATACAACTCCAAGAGTCTTTCCCCAGCAGGACTCTCCCAGGCACCTCACTTTGTACACTGACAGATATTCGTACAGTCATATTGCTGCACTGGATAAGAGCTGGTAGTCTTGGAAGCATTTGGACATGGCCACCAGCAAGCTTTGTGAGGCCTTTGGGTGCCTTAGCAACATCCTCAGGTTTGAAAAAGGATTCATCCACCACTGTAAAGCTGGCCCCAGTGTCTCTAATGACAGGGGTCTCCTGTCCATTTACAAGTACACTGTCCTTGTAGTAATATTTTGTGTTATCTGGTATAGAATTATATACATCTAAATGCTGCTGTTCCCACAGACCCAGGGACACTAAAGAAACACTGGCAAGGATCTCCAATGGGGTCTTCAGCCAGTAGTTGAAAGTTGATACTTGCCATATGTACTTCTCCCACAGGGATGAAGGCTAAGGAAGTAGTGTGGATCCCAGAAGGTTTACCCTTGCATCTGGGATCCCCTTTCACATGGTCAGTTGACCCACAAGCATAATATTTTCCAAATGTTTTGACAAATGGGGGCTTCTGCTGACATCCCTCTGGTTTGGCATGAGAGGTATCACTAGACTGACCTGGTTTCCCATGAGGCTTACCCTTTTTCTGTCTGTGGCCCTCTTTTGGATTGGAGGTTTTCGCATTCTCTTTGTCACCTTTCTTTTGCTGCTTCCCTTCATCCTTTTTATGAGTGGCCCCAGAATCCTTGTGACTAGCGCTGTAGGCAACCCACAAGTCAGCAGCTTAAGCTAGCTTCTTGGGATCAATCTCTTTTGAGTCAATCAAATGCTGTCTCAGCTCAGGACAGCAGACATCAAAAATAGATTCCAACAAAAATAGATTTCTCATTCCTTCAAAAGAGTTCACTCTGTAACACTTAACCCAACCGTCTGAGTTTTTCCACATTCACACACCCAGGTAGCCCAAGGGGTACCATCAGTCTTTTTGAGGGTCCTAAAACTCTTAAGGTACTGGGAAGGAGTTTTCCCAAATCTAGCTAGCAAAGCTAGCTTTACATTTTCATACTGCAATCTTTCAAGCTCCCCCACCTCCATTACAGCATCAGTTGCAACCTGGGGGAGCCTAGACAAAAGCCAAAGAATCAACTGATTCCCTGTGAAACCCTGAATCTCATAGTTATATTCAAAAACACCTATCCAATCCAAAATATCAAGTTTCACCTCATACATACTCACAGTTTCCTTAGGCATACAAGGTCTCTTAGGACTGGAAGACCTAGAAGACTCTGGGATAGAAACATTTTCAAGAGACAATTTCTTCATTTCAAGAGCATGTTGCATTTCCATTTCCCCTTAGTTTGATTTATTGATGTTTGTTTTCAGTTTACATGTGTAGCCTTTTGAACTGTAACTCAAGTCTAATTTTTTCAAAGGAGCCAAATTCTGGACTCAGTACTGGACCTGGTAGGGTCCCTGTGGCTAAATGTTGAGGCCTAAGAGCTTGTTGAGGTAAAGAGGGTCTCACATCCTGAGACTCCCCTAACTCTTCTGACTCCTCAGTAACATTAGAGTTAGACTGTGAATTATTATTATCCTCATCAACATTTTCCACATTTTCTGAGATAGCAGGTGTGACAGGCCTACTATTCAGATCTTGTTGATTCAACAATCTTTCAATCAATTCATTTTTCTTTACTTTAACAGGGAGATTCCTGACCTTACACATTTCTTTCAGTTGCTCTACTGTTCGAATGATCAGGGATTCCTGTCTGAAGTTATCCATATCTGGCATATTACAATTGCTTTTCTAGTGGAGCTTAGCCTTGTGAAGGTTACTATTTGAACAAAAGTAAAGCAGAACCCTCAATGTAACAACTCTTCAGTTTATCCTCACCGCCTGCTACCAGTGTTAGGCAAAGTTGTATGCAGTACCCTCTGGGAACACTACACACAACTATGACTACAGGTGTAAGCAAACCAATCTTTGGTATAAGTCTGTACTACACAGTTTTGGTAGCGTGTTGAGCAGCCAGGCTTATCTCAAGAGGGGAAATGTGAGCAGTAATGATGTTACACAGAGGTCTACAATCATAGGTGTTCAAATAAACGTGTATACGCAGGGGCGGACTGGCCTGTAGGGAACTCTGGAGATTTCCCGGTGGGCCTCTGCACCATGGGCCTCTTGTGTGTGGGATTTCCAAATTTCCTCATAAGAAAAGCATTGGGCTTGCTAAAAATGTGTCACATCGGGCCACTTTGAACATTGCTTCCAGGGTCTCTTTTGGTCCCCAGTAATTATTTCCAGGGCCTCTTTTAGTTCCCAGTCCTCCCCTGCTTATACGCAAGGTTTCTTTGATAAATACGTATTAATTGATTTATCTGTCAGTTATAAAACATTAATTAGAAGGAGGCAGTTATATAATAACACACAAATATACTTCAATACTATTTCAGAATACTTTTCAAGAGGAGTAAAAGGCAAAGGTTATTAGAACATGAACGGTTACAATGATTCTTAAACAGTGTAGATACTTTGAGTTCACCAGAAGAGTCAATTCAATTCAATAGGATAGGCCAAAGTCAATGGGCTAAAGTCTTGGTTAGGATACAGCTGTTCTGGTACTTAAACAGAAAAGTCTCTGTACAGGTTCTTAGAAGTAGTTTGTAAAAAGAAAAATCATATGTTGGGTCACAAGCTGATTAGGCCTGTGAGTTACAAAAGTTTCAAATACTTTCACGGTAAAAGGTAAGTTCTCGCCATCTTGTTTTACAGTACCTTACAATGAAGACAAAGATGCAGCTGATGACTTCTGTTCCTGGCAGTTCCTGCAGATCTCACTGTTCCTGGGCATCAGTCGTGGGGACAATAGGGAGGACGTTGGGCGACTCCTCCACTGCACTGGCACTGGTCAAAGCTCGCAACTGGCAAACTTCAATTTCAGGAGCTGTTTCGTGTTTCAGCTACTGCACTGGTGACAACGCTGGTCCTAGCTGTCAAGGTGGACTGTCCTTGCTTCAGAGTTCCCACACTCGGCTGAGGGGGGGACAGGCTTGATCGATCTGACGTCGTGGGAGTCCGGAGGATCTTCCAAACGCTTTTGGCCAGCTTACAAGTAACGCACACAATCTGGTGTCCCTCTTACTGGCTCTACGGTTTAATGCAGCACTCTGAGCAAATTCAATCAGCTCTGAGATAGGTGACCAGGTGGCTTACTTGGGAGTTGATTGGTCCTATCAACTCAAAGGGAGAGTTTGTCCTTAGCAGGGCTTCTGTGTCGATGCAAACTTGGCGATTCGGACCTGCAGCAGGGCTTCACCGGGCAAAACAATGGTCCAGGAGTTGCAGCAGCTGTCCTCTTCAAACTCTTCTTCAGTTCCTTCATTCCAGTGGTCGACTCTGCCTTCCAAGCCAAGAGACTCGCCTTTTATTCAGTTCTCTCCCATTCATTCCATCCTAGCTGCCTCTCATCCAGCAGGGTGGCTGTCTGTGCCGGACAGTCAACCAGCCATTCATCACAGAGTGCATTTCGGTCTCTTAGGAGACTAAGCCCTGGGAGTTTCGGGCATCTCCCACACTTCCTGCCTACCCCAGACACTCTGGAGCCAGAGGCGGTCCTCACTCCTGAAGCCCGCCAAAAGCGGAAGAAAAAAGAGACCAAACTTTTTTTGGCGCACAGAGAATAATGCTAGAAGGACCTTTGCACAAAGACATGGCAAAAAAGACGGAATCATTTTAGCAACAATGGCTGGGCACCATCTTGAAAAACATGGCTCCCACGATTTAATCCGGAGCTATGAATAGTTTGCAGTCGGGAAAAATCATGGCAGTTTGTTGTAAAACCACTGCCACCAGCCATTCTGAGAGGAAAAGGTAACATTTGAATGTTACATGAGTAACTAGGCATAGGGGATACTAAGTAACCCCTCCAGCACTCTATTGTACGATAGGGTGTGCTGGGTCTAGAAATGTACAGGGCTAAGTGAAGTCAATTTCACTCCACTGTTCTGGGAAACAGTAGTTGTTCCCAGAAAAGATATTTAAACCGTGGGAAAGCCTGAAAGGCTTCCCTATGTCACTGCAGTGATGATACTGTGTGACACAAAGGAATACGTTGATGCCTATGGAGTTGGTTAGGCTCCATGAGCAAAGAAAACACAACAGTAAAACACATATCAAAATACATGAGAAAGTGGAAAAAAAGGGTCACACTCTCTCCAGGTAAAAAATCCAGTCCTCAAAATACACTAAAGTTGCTGGGGGTCTTTAAGGTGAAGGGACTTAGCACATTTTTGAGAAATCTCCCTAACAGTTACCCTCTAGATTTTCTCTGTGGAGGACCACGAAGTTTCATGTGCAGCTGCTTCAATCACTCCACTTAGCCAAAAGTACCAATGTCTAGCGATTATCCAACTTTAAGAATAAATGGAGGGCCTCTTGAAGGACCTGGCATACAGGTTTGGCAAGAGCTGCATTTACAAATTGTTGGCTTAATAGCCCTTAGTTAATTGTTTAGTGCCATGCCTACTGCCATTTGCAGCACAGAGGTCAGAGTTCCAATTGCTATCAACCAAACAGGAGAACAGAAAACATCAACATCAAGATAAGCATAATCACTGATCTCCTCCAGCTTTGATTCCTTCTACATTTCGACTCTCAAACATTGTGTCTTGCAATAACTTTCAATTTCAAAATGAAGCTTGGCAAGGTCACGCTTCAGCCTAAGTATATTAACAACATTGGTCAATAAAATCAGTGTCCACACTTCCACTCCGTTCAACCTACGTAAATCAATTAACACTGTCTGCTGCTTAACGGGTACTTGGTTTGAAGAAGATTGTGAGCAAGTACCCAAACTTGTCTCAAACTATAGCCAAATCGGAAGGTCTTGTTATTCTGATCTCCTTTCAGTATCTCAATGACATTGTATTGAGGGAACACACATCTTGAATTATACCAATCTGAGCCTAGTTCAACCCCAGAGCAGAGAATGTCCTCCATAACAATGACAGATCTAGCAGGTCGAAACCTGAAAGAGTATCAGGGAAGGCAAATACCTGCCCCTCCTTTTGAGGAGTACCAGCTTATTAATAAACGGTTACAGCAGAGATCAGTGCTGCACTGTCCCATTCCCCCTTGTTTTGCTGGCCTAAGATCTATGAAGAGTGTGCATGTCATCCAGCCACTCTTCCAGTGTGTCTACATTTAACTGTTGAGCCCCTAGGCTGAGGCCCCCACAATCAAGCGAAACTGCGCACAAGATCTGACAGTTTTGTTAATTGTGGAGATTCCCATGATAAGTAAATAGATGGAAACAGTGTCAGGGACTGACAGATGATATTGCTGTGGGAACGTGGCAGAAACATGCATTACTCCCTAGTGAAAGTCATGGCAACCACCATTTCCATTAAAGATTTCCTGTGCCCCCATTTTCATGATCATCTGATGCTTCTGCATGCTTGTAAAATGCAAATGTATAGAAATACTGGCAACGATGGGTTTTTAAGAAGCTGAAAGCAACATAGGACAACTTTGATCTCCCATGCAAATAAGCCCCTACCAATTGTCATGTCAACCAAGAAGAAGGGCGGTACCATTTTGAAAAGTGGCCATCTGGTAGGGGTCTTCACTATTGTTGAATTCATCATAGCTGATTGGGCACATGCTTGCATTTTCTCCCTGCAGATCCCCCACATTTAAGGCAGTTTTGCACCTTTGAAAAGTCCCAGCAACTTCTTTTTGTGTCTGAGCCTTTTCATGGTATGTGGTGCATATTTCTACCTGCAATGAAGGATGAAGGCAAGGCAAAATGTGAACAACGCATCATATAAAATGTGGCTTTGTCCAACACAGGCAAAAAAGGAGGACACAAAGAGAAGATGAAAGAATGAATTTACAGTTTTAGAGTGAGCCACTTAGGTATGACCAAAGATAACCTCATACACTTGTACTTATACATAATAATATAATTGTTTTTCATCACGCAATTAATACCGAAGAGGTTTCTAAGAGCGCATTGCCACTGAGCTATTCTACCGAATACTACTTACGGGATACATATTGAATACTGCAATTGTAAGACTTATATTGGGATGCATGTCCAAGTATTTAATGTGTATGTAGTGTTGTGTTTTATTTATATGGATGCACTTACCTCGACTGAGCGATCCAGCCCACTATGGGGCTGGATGATTCAGTCGAGGTAAGAGCATCCATGTGAATAAAACACAAATGTGAACTGAGATGGAGGAATAGAGAAAGCCTTTAGAGCCGGGCCGGGAGGACGCAGACGCAGAGGACGCAGAGATAGAAAGGTATGACTGAGTGGTCTGAATGGAAGCAAGGACCTCCCAAAACATGTTTATTTTGTGGAAACTTGTTATAGCATGGTTCTTGCCTTGACAATTCCTATAGAATGTAGAGTGACTGTCCTGTCTAGGGCTGTTTTGTGGAAGCTTTCTCTATTCCTCCATCTCAGTTCACGTTTGTGTTTTATTTACATGTTCAAGTGCTGGAACAAGGTCTAGACCTGGCAGACGCCCTGCTATGCACCCTGCCCTCACTCTCAGCCACAGATAGATCCCAATCCATCAAGCTCTTTGATTCCTGACTAAACAACTCCCTCTGTCCTCTCACCTCTTCCAGCTCCACTCACTCCCACGCATAGGACTGACCCCCAAGTGGTTCACCCCAAACCTGAAGGCATTAAAAACACGAAACTGCTCACTTGAGCTTAAATGGCGAGTGTGCAGAACCCCTAGAAGCAAATCAGTGTACGTCCACCATCACCAAAACTATAAATCAGAGATCCGAAAGGCCAAAAAAAACCTGTCAAAATTAAGCAGCAACAAAGAGCACCACAGAATCATCACGGAATGTGTGAACCCTACTTGCACCTCTGTCCCCACAACCTCCTCAGAAACAATATGAATCTCCCTCTATGAACACTTCCACAAAACAGCCCTAGACAGGACGGTCACCCTCAATGATATGATAGGTTATTTATAACACGCTTAATACCCAGAGGTTTCTAAGCACGGACCTGGGGATTGGACCTGTGGTGCTCTGTGTCGTCTTGCTTCCAAGGCGAGCACGTTGCCCCTGAGCTATCCTCCCAAGACTTTTCAACCTCACTGCCATCCATCACCCACTCCCCAAAAGCTGACCGTCCTGCCCTCTGAGACCCATCAGTTCTGCTCTTTCAACCCCATTTCAAGCAAGGAGTTCATCAAACTACTATCCGACAGCCAACCTTCCAGCTCGCCCCTTGGCCAGTGTCCTGCCTCTCTCCTCAAAGAAATCTTCACATACACATGTGCAGGAGAACTTGCAAGGTCCATCCTTATTTACTCCCTTCTTGTCAAAGCTCATCGACCACACTGCATTCTCCCAGCTCTGCTGTTTTGTGGAAACCAACAGCCTCCTAGACCCCACTCACGGAACAGAAACCACACTGCTCTCTATCTGGGAGGACCTCAAAGTCACTGGAGACTCAGAAGGATGTTAAGGACTTGTTCTTCTTGACCTCTCTGCAGTGTTTGACACTGTTAATCACAATCCTCCTTGACAGAATACACTCCCTAGGATTCTGAGATTCAGCACTCAACTGGATTGCCTCATTCCTCACTAACAGATAGCAAATAAACTATCTGCCACCCTTTCTTCACCTTCACATGCCCACTGAACATTGGAGTACCACAAGGCACCTGCCTCTCACCCTTTTCTTTAACCTTTACATGATCCCTCTGCCCAGGCTCATCCGCTCTCACAAAACCTCTCCTGCTATAACTTCACTGATGACACACAAATCATCCTGAGGATTCCTAAATCGAACTCTGACCCTCACCCTGATCTAGCAAATTGTCTTACAGACATTGACCTCTGGATGTTGAGTAACCATCTCCTTCTGAACCCAGGGAAAATGGAGATCATGGTGTGTGGCAAAACAGCTTTATTCCTGCACTGTCTTCCTGGCCACCCTCCCTCGCCCCCCGCCCCCCATCCTCCACCACTGTCAAAAAACTTGGCTGCACAATGGACTCTGACCTAACTCTGTCACACCACAATAACAATGTATACAAATCCTGCCACTTCCACCTTAGACTTCTGAAACACATCTTCCATTACCTCGCGTACCCCAATAGACTGGCATCAATTATAGTCATGTGCAGGCTTGACTATGCAAAATCCCTTTACCTGGGTGCACCAGACTACCAAATAAACAAATTCCCAAAAGTCCAAACTCGGCTGCCATACTGCTCCTTGCGCTTGGACAAAGGGATGACATCTCACCTGCTCTCTGCACCCTACACTGGCATCTGATTGAGTGATTCAAAATACTTTGCATTACTCACAGAGAGGTGCAAAAAGCCGGCCCAAAATACAAGAAAAGATTATGCCTTACCACCCAACCCGCACTCTAAGGCCAAGCACTGCCCTTCTCCTAGTCATCCCTGTCTCCAATTCAGCCAGGGTCAGAGGGTCAGTTTACTCAACCCTGGTGCCAACATTGTAGAACTAAGTGCTTCCCCTCATTTGACACATCTAAGACTACACAGCATTCCGGAAAGCACTCAAATTCTGGCTCTTTCCCATAAATGGTGCAAAGGACCGATTTGGCCTTCGATTCTCCACGAAATCAGCCCTCCTGACCAACCACGCATGACCAAGAAATGGCTTGGAATCCATTGTTAAGGGCAGGTAAGAATGGCAGGGACACAGAACCTAGTTGCGAGTAACAATTAAGTTTAATGCTATGAACATGCTGGCCCCTTTAATGTTCGGCAATGAATGTCCAGTTGCACTAATGCGAAAACATGTTGATTTTGTGTACCCTAAACGTGTCTTGAAATTAATGCCCAGGACCCCAAAGCCGGGGCATAGTAGCACTTATGTTCTTACGCTATGACGGCTTGATCTTTGTCTTCCACCAGGTATGCACTATGCTCTCAGTCCAGGTGATGTTTATCTTTATTTGTCTGGAAATTAATGGGCAGAACTCCAAACCGGGGGCCTAGTAGCACTTATGTTCTAACACTATGGTTGGGCTTGATTTTGTCCTCTACCCACCATGACAGTTTGGCCTGGCTGCACACATACAGAGTGTACCCAAGCACTACTTACTACCCTACTCCCTCCACCATCCTGGACTACGGTCCCCGAGGGCATTCAACCCACAGTGCTTTGCGATCTTACCAATGGTAAGATCTGCGCAAAACAAATGCCCAATAACATAATTTATCATAACATTCAGAAAGCGCACATGGCCCTGTGATTTATTTCCATGTCATTGTTGCACATGATGATTCACCCTTGCATCATATATTATCTAATGACATTGACATACCATTAATTTAAAAAAGTGAAAAAGACAAAGGCAAACATACAGATCAAAGTAACTAATGACGGTTGCCAATAAGGAAAGTGATGAGTGATCAGTTTCAGGTGTTCTTCACATCTTTTTTGCATGCCCGATTTAGCCATGAACTCAGGACCTGCTCCACTGGTCAAGCATCATCTCTCTAATTGCCCATGCTCTCGGTGGCACAGAGCCTCTCAGAATCTGGAGCATGGTCACCACAGACTGCTCACTGTCCTCATCAGTACTGTCCTTGGGCACCATCATATAGCAGTGATTATGTTATATGCTTTATCCTGTGCCTTGAAGGAGTTATGTAGGTGCTACAGACACCAAATTTTAACTAGGGCAGAATTTTATCAAAAGCTCAGACTCTTGCAAAAGAGGTATGATTCTGTGGGAGACTCTGGTGTGAATTCATATAAAATAAAACAAAAGGGGGTTGGATTCAACAATGCATAGTAACAGATACCATAGCCCAATGCACCACATCATTATATAGCATGGACTAAGTTGCAATGAAACGAAGGAATAACAATTACTTGCTACTACACCCTAAACCTACTAATGTCTAACTCATTAACAATATTCAAGGCCACTCAATCCATAGCTCATTAGTGCAGATCATTTGTGCAAACTGGGCTTCTTCATGAGGCTGCAAGCACCGGCTCTGTGATGTTCCTTGGAAAACAAATGTATACAAATTGCTTTTGCGGCTGTTAGAGGACATGGAATGTGCAGTAAACTAGGTCCATTGTTAAAACATCCAGCGCAGGAAGCTGAAAGGAAAGTTGTTACAGCTAGGCCACCCGCTTGCTCAGCTGAAGTCTGTGTAAAAGGTGGAAGGAACCGGCCACATGTAAACAGTGTGAAAGCTTCCAGGAGGGTTGACTATCTAGGGGGGATGGCTGATTGATGGGATGACATCACTGTGACTTGCAGGGATAGTGTTTGCCTTCCGTAGGGGGATATACCTTGAATTGGGAGAGTTTAAAAGAGGTGCAATAAGAGACAGACAAGGGCTGGAGCTTTGCTGCTGCAATAGAGGAAGGAGGGTGGCAGTGAGACTGGATACAGACAAACCAAGGCTGGAATCTTTGCTGCTGCGATAGAAGAATGAGTGGGATAAAGACAGCCAAGGGGCCCAGAGCGCAGAGAGGCATCTCATGCTGGCGTTGCAAGCAAGATCCTTTTGGACATATTTTGGGTAAGCATACCGTACCAAGTGAGGAGATTGCATCGTGTTTGTGTGTGATAGAATTTAGCTGGGGTGAGTGTTGCATGTCGGAAAAGAAAATCTTATCAGGCATCAGGGAAGCCCTTTGTGCACTGAAATTCCCTATGCAAAATTAGTTGTCTGCAAAAAAGGAATTAGGTGCCGCTCCCAAAAGCTAAGAGCAACAGCTATTTCAAGGTCCAGATTTTTTTTTTAAAGAAAGCGCGTACTCTGCCAAAGTTAGAGGAGGAGAGGAAGCAATATTTTCACCTGGCAAACGGAGGATAATTTTGCCTGGGTAGAAAGAGTAGAAAGTGTTCTAAAACTACAAGTTTATGGAACCAGCATATCGATAAAAGAGTGTACATTTCTTTGCTCTTAGCTCACCTACAACCTACAATGTTCAATGTACAATGATGGCATGTCGTGTTTTCATGTGTGTGTTTTTATTCTGATCTGCAGACATTATAAAGTATACTATGAAATAACGAAGACTGTTTTTGCGTGCCACATTATTTTGCAAGCACAATGATGCTTTTCCCCATGTTGTCAATGTATCTTTCTCAGGTACCCTGGTAAGATTATTCTGAGTAATTACACTGAACCACCAATGCAATACAAATAAGGTAGCCCCTAGTGCAATCCTAAGTCTTGTTTTTTCTCCACAAAGTGATCCGGAAGTGAGTCTAGCCACGTGGTAAGCGGAAAGCTAGGAAACCTCACAAACATACCCTAGAACTCAAAATACCCTACAACCTTTAGGGTTGCAATTAGGATGACATTTTGTGTTGGTTTTAACAGCAGCTATTTCAATCCATAGATACAGCATTGTTTGCTTACAGTGGTTCAGGCCTTTTTCTGCACACTGTCAGACACCTCACCCAATGTGACACTAACATGATTGACCACACCAGCTACGGAGAAGCAATTAGCATGTGCCAAATGTTTCACACTACTAATTGAAAGTCACACTCAACTTTCATCGGTGCATAAATCAGCGTTTTAGTTATTTCTAGACACAGCTTCTCCCCTTTAAACATGACACTGATTGGCAATTATGTCATGTCTGTTGGTTCTTACGTGTACTTACATTATATACAATTTTATAATGAAAACGGGGGTAGGAATGCGCTTGACACTGTTAAACTAAAGTAAATCAACAGTCTTGCTGAATACAATGTTTTTAATAATAAAGCTTTCTTTGAAGAACAGCCGACACGTGTTTCGACACTTAGGTCAAAATATTGAAAAAGTTCCCATCACTTGGGAAATATGGCGAAATGCAAAAGAACAAGGTACTAGTTGCCGTATTGGCCGACTGAATTATATAGCTCAGGATGAATTTATCCTGGTATATATGTTTCTCACTCGATATATCGAGCTATATAATTCAGTCGGCCAATACGGCAACTAGTACCTTGTTCTTTTGCATTTCGCCATATTTCCCAAGTGATGGGAACTTTTTCAATATTTTGATCCGGATATAACCAGCTAATTGATGATCTTTAGTTTTGTGTGCCTTGAAAACGACCTAAGTGTCGAAACACGTGTCGGCTGTTCTTCAAAGAAAGCTTTATTATTAAAAACATTGTATTCAGCAAGACTGTTGATTTACTTTAGTTTAACAGTGTC
This sequence comes from Ambystoma mexicanum, assembly GCF_040938575.1. Classification (NCBI taxonomy): domain Eukaryota; kingdom Metazoa; phylum Chordata; class Amphibia; order Caudata; family Ambystomatidae; genus Ambystoma; species Ambystoma mexicanum. The sequence goes on along the minus strand of NC_090928.1, from coordinate 503,070,258 downwards.
AAGCGCATTCCTACCCCCGTTTTCATTATACTATTGTTAATTGTTGCCAGCCTTTGTGGATGGGTTGGTGGGTACGGAATTGCTGCTAGAGACGCCTTTTCTGAATATAGTAGTGATAAATAGCGCACAAGTATTCTGTTTGTGACTCCACACATTTTCTTGTCATTATATACAATTTGTTCACTTAGCAGGTGCTCACTTTGCTCCCCAAAAGCTGTTAACTCCCAATTGGCATCCTGCCCTGGCACAGCCTGCAGGAAAATGGCGTTTTATGGGAGGGTGTCTGGGGTGACTTGTTGTTTCCCATTGGTTCTCTTGATGACTCCTTGTCCTGCTCCTCTGAAATTGTCTGATGGCCTGTTTGAGAAGACAAAGCTGTTAGTGAATGGCTGTGTTTGTCAAATAAACTACCATAAGCAAATGGTCACATTTTTAATTCAATGGGCATGAAAGCCAGACAAATGTGCACATATCCTAGATTCCAATAAACCCATTGATTTTCACTTATTGCTGTAAGTGCCCATATATGCCCATTTGCCCATACCTGGCCACCTATATCCACTGAATCCTATTGTAATGTCTAATTAAACAGACTTCCATTCATATTAATGCATTCCCTCATACTCATGTCACTGTATTCATGTATCTGCTGTCAAACCAATCATATGACCATATGCTACATGAGCCGCACTAGTCATTTCCTTCTGATCCTTCATGCAGCGTATTCACTCCTCCAGTGTGCTCCAAGCTTGCAACGTTTCTCCCCAGTGGACTGAAGCTTGGCTCATATCGATAGCGGACTCCTTTTCACTGGGAACGCTCTTTGACATGCAGGTATTACTCCTTGACACTGTGATGGCGGTCATACCATCTATTTTTCCTTTCATGAATGGTGCCACACCTGAAAGCGCTTCTTTCTTTCAGTAAGGTGTTGCTTACATATCTTTGAACATTGTGAAGTATTTGTTGTTTCACATACTAGTGCAAGTCCCCAATCACACCTCGCGAGTAGTGGTTCCTAAGTTTTTCAGAAGAGCTTAGTGCAAGTCCTCTGGTCACGGCTTTAGTGGAGCAACCAGTATGAGCTCTAGTGCTTTTGGTGAGAGCAGTTCTGTGCTGATCACAAGTTAATGCCCGAGATTTAATGGTGAGTGCAGGAACATACTTTTTTTCGTTTTTTTTTGTTTTTGTTCATGGTTAAATAACCTTCACAAAATCGTTCACAAAAAAGTACAGTGTAAATAGGAAACCAATTTTCAACCAATTTAACTAAATTAAAAGTGAAAATATACAAATACAAAAACATTAAAACAACTCATGATGAAGATACAATCACAGAAGCATAAATAAACAGAATTAACAAAGTAAAAACCGCAGAAAAGAAATATGAGACTTTTGTTTTAAAAGTAAAGAAAATAGAGACTGCAATTTGACCATATCCGGCACAGAATTGATGTTAAAATTACATTCATTTAAGTTCAAAGACTTGAAAAAGGATTCTAGGATGCTACCGCTAATGTTTCAGAGACATTTCATCCACTAATGCAACAATGCCATATTTGTTGCTCATTCACCCAATGATGGTTAGGGTACATTTTTGCCAGATAACATTGCCTTTTAGTTTTCAATTTGTTACAAAAAGAGATTTAGGGGCCAATTCATGAAACAAACGTGCGCCGAAAATCCATGCGCAAGCAGGGGCAAGGGAGCGCAAGCGTGAGAAATGCAGCGCACACGCACGCGTGTGATTCAAGGAAGATGCTGCGCGTGTTTCCCGCTGTCCGTGCGCCCAATCCAGCCATGGCGCACGCAGGCATACACGGCGTGCGCTACGCGCACAGCAAAAGCACACATAGCGCGGCGCACACAACCAAAGTGGGCGGAACAGTGGGCGTAACAAGCGGAATGGGGAACAACGCGTGAAAAAGAAGGCGTAACTGGGGAAGTACTGCAGGGAACTACACGGAACGCCCACACGCACGCGAACAACCGTATTCATGGATCCGAATACGGGAAACCCACGCATGGCAAAAGACGCACACAGGCGTCAACGCGTCCGCCACACGAAGGCAGGCGGAAGCGTCCCCCCGCACAGTACAAAAGTGCGCGCAAACAACAAACACGTATATACAGCTACGATGAATGCCCCATTTGTCGCAGCACTGATCCTGGGACACCGCAGGAGGAGGAGAATAGCCAGGGCACGCATTTTCGCACCACAGACAAGTCTTTTTGGGATGCCTGACGACCAGGACTATGGCAGGTATAGGTTTCCACCCCACATCATCCTAGACCTGGTTAGGGAGTGGGAAGATGATCTTACATCCCCCACCCTTTGCTCCCAAGCATTGAGCCCCTTGGAGAAGGTGCTCAATGTCCTGCATTTTTTGGCCACTGGGTCATTTCAGCGGACTACTGCCATAGTGGGGGGGGTCTCACAGGCCACGCAGTCACGCTGCCTACACCAGGTACTGGCAATCATGACAGCGCGCCCCTCAGTCCGCAGGCACATATACATGCCCAGAACACCCGCAGAAAGGCAGGCTGTTGTCCTGGATTTTTTCAGGGTGGCACACTTCCCCAAAGTGCTCGGTGCCATAGATTGCACCCATGTGGCCCTACGTCCACCTAAGGCCACTGAGCACATCTACCGAAACCGCAAGCACTGGCATTCCATCAATGTACAGGTGGTATGCGATGCAAAGGGAATCATCACCTCTGTCCATGGAAACTACCCTGGCTCCACCCATGACAGTTTCGTATACAGAATGTCTGCCCTGAGCCGGGCCCTGGAAGCTGGGCAGCATGGCGACACATGGCTCCTAGGTGAGTACAAATGCCCTTGCACATGCATGCAAGTCACACACAGACAAATAGCCAAACCCTAACAATCTCAACTATTATCAGCTCTCCAGGGGACAGTGCCTACCCTCTGAGCAACCACATGATGACGCCAATCCAGAACCCCACCACACCAACCCAGGTAAGATACAACGCCGCCCATATTGCAACCAGGGCCATAGTGGAGCGCACATTCGGAGTGCTCAAGTCACGTTTCCGCTCCCTTGACCGCTCTGGCGGGCAACTACTCTATGCACCACCAGTAGTGTGCAGGATCATTGTGGCAGCATGTGTCCTGCACAATGTTGCAACACGGCAGGGCGTACCGGTGGACATGGTGGTGCCCCCACATCCCCAACCACAGGCACAGGCGCTGCCCATGGGAGGGGACAGGGCAAGTGGCGAGGAAGCCCGGACCCAGTTTGTGTCCACATTTTTCACCTAAACTCCCACCCCTGCGGAGTGCACACAGGCCTGGCAGTCAACTGTCACAAACCTACCACCCTGAGAATGTTGCCATGGAAGTGCCACATCGTCTGCATCCCTAGCTACTTAAACACAAGCTATCCTGTGTGACCAAAAGGCACACATATGACATATGACATGATATGGCCTATACACAAGTATTTCAAGGTGCGATGAGGCAGGGAGGGGGGAACAAGGGAAGACAGACAACGGTACAACTAGGCCAGGTGTCATTCAGATTGTGCAAGTGCAGGGGTAGGGGGTAGGGGAAAGTGCAAGGGGATGGGGGGTGCAGTACAGGGGAAGTAGACCAAAAAACAAATACACAGGTCAGCTGGTGGCAAATGCAAAGGTAAGTGCAGACAAGTGCTGGGAAGGGGGGGCTATAGGGATAGAGAGACAGTACCGCAGTGCAGGGGTTGCCAGGGAGCCAGTGCAAGTGGAGAGTGGCTGGGCCAGGGATCGAGGTCGGTGAGAGTGGCCCAGTTGCAGATCCAGTGCAGTTCCAGTGAAGAATTCTACAAGGGAGAGGCAGAGAGAAAGCAGAAGCAAAGAGGAAGGTCTTGAGGTGCTTCCCGAACCGGAGATGGTTCCCCTCAAGTTCAAGTGAGGCAGGAAGGCTGTTCCAGAGGGAGGGCCCTGCCGCGGAGAGAGATCTACCCCCAGCTAGTTGCTCTGAGAAGCGGATGACCCTGACATGCAAGGTGTGCATCACACACACCTGCACAACAGGCCATGGCCATCACTGTTATGTCACTCAAACCCTCCCAAACCACAACATGACATGGCAAGCAATACCCATACACCAACACAGCAACAATAAGGTACACATTGCCATGTCCAAAATGTACAGTGGCATCAGACAATGATGCCTGACCAGGAATCAGATGAAATGACAGACCAACAACCTCCCACCCAAAATAAGTCATTTCCAAATGCATTACAAGAGTTGTACACGTAACATAACGATGAATGCCTGTCTACATGCACATTGTGCATTACAAAATCAACACTGCAGCTTCTGTGTGCTGTGTCCTACTCCTGCAACACACTACTCAGCACAGTGAAAAGCCATTGTGTGTGATGCACACCCTGAGCATCACATCTAAGCGACAGACCACATCAAAAAGCAAATTAGGCATGTACAGGATCCATAATTGGTCACAGAACATGTGCTGCAGGGACACAGTGGCCAGCAGAAGGCAAACAGTGTACACGTAGATATGCAAGGGTGGGAGTACATGTTGTGCATCAGAGTGCAAGTGTGTGGGTCTGCAAGGACATGCACTCAACATATGCATGTGCACTCAAGTGACCATCAGTGTTCTCTACACATCACATGTAAACAATCACCATGTGTACACCCCAGCATGTCAAACCACAACTATCCCCTCGCACCTGAAAGCTAAACACAACACATGAACAGGCATTGATCAGCAGAACACAACATGTACATAGGATACCACCATTACAATGTCAGAGTTCCCATCACACTGCAGGGCAAGGCAACTATCAACAACACGCCCCTCCCTCACAAATGACCATGACCTACTGAACAACTGCACCTGGGTCATGGAGCCTTCAACCCTCAATTCCACCTGGCCACAGGATCACCTTTACCCTTCGTCACCATCTCCCACCTTGTGTGTAAAAAGATGTCTGCACCCTCAGAATCCACACTCATTTCCAAAATCACAAAATCCCAGGCATAAAATCGAACCCGAACACCCTCCAGTAGATGACTTGACGTAGCAGTACCTCACAAAGGCCAAGTACTACCACAATGATGCAACAACTAAGGTAGCACAGTAAAACAATGTCACAACAGGATGTCAACCATGTGTGGTACATAACATAGGATGATGCATCATGAACGGATGTGTATTGTCACAGGACCCGTGTACAGGCGCGGGAGTGTCACGAAACAACCACCCCCCCGTGTCCCGGGTGCCTGAAAGGTCAAACTCACACAGGCCCCTGAGACCCTGGTGGGGAAGGAGGTTCAGGGATATGCAGTCGGGACAGGTGTTGGCACACTGGATAACTGGAATGAGTGGCAGGAGAGGGGAGGAGGAATGACACATGAAAGTAGGGAATGCACGAAAATGTACTACCTGCATGAACACATACACAATCCAAACAAACTTGGACATCATTGTCATGGCCTTCTGTAGTCCAGGCTTAGGAGTGGTACGAACCAACCACCCCCTCTAGGGTTTTGGCGCCTGCAAGTTCGGGGCTTACACAGGCATCCGCAACCCCAGCGGGGAAAGAGGGTTAGGGAACGTTGCTTGGATAGGTACGGGAAGCAGGAACACCGGGTAGAGGGTACAGGGTTCAAAATTGCATAGGATTCCGGGTGATAAGGGGGAAAAAAACATACCAAATTGAATCACACATACATCCATGCATTAGTGCACCCCCCAGCAAGCCTATGCAGAGCAGTTTGAAAGAAAAACAACAAGACACTTAGCTCTGGTTTTGAGTGCTGGCCTCCTGCCTGCACACTCTCAGGTCCGGTTACAGGAGCACTGCAATGCTGCAAAGAGAGCCACAGTCAACAACCTGTACGTGCCAATTACACAAAAACACACCACCAAACATGCCCCATAGCAACAAACTACTCTACAAACAGACAATCTGGTGTAGATGCTTCGTACCCATATATAACAGTACCCCTGTGACGGGTCATACACAGTCAATGCAGTAAGTCAGCCGCCGGTGGGTGCGTGGCAAATGGAACACCAATGTGTCACAATTCACACAACATGCAATGTTCCCTGGGTAAGCAGACAGACCCATATAGCAAGCCATGACTTCAGAGCAAGTTGCGTACCACCATGAACGAAACAAAGTTGGCAGTGCATTTATCATAAAGTACATGGAAATGAAATGCACTGCACCCGAGTATGTCCCTTGCTGTATATCCCTGTGAGCTGCCCCTTTCCATGTCTCGGAAGGCTACATGGTTGATACAAGTGCCTCAATGGACCTTGGTGTACCGGAGGGCATGTGCCACTGCCCCCGCAGATGTCCCAGACAACCCTATAATCAACAGCCATCAGTCCACCAACACATCTGAGCTGCATTGTTTGCTTCAACACCAATATTCGTCCAAGCTCACCCTCAGTGCTGTGACTAAGCCTGCATGTGCAACTCGCCTGGTGCAAGCTTTGCTGTGTAGTGGCCCCCCTGTGCTGCTCACCTTGCCTGGAGTTCCTTGGAACACGTCAGCAGTTCTAGGATGTAGGTCTGCAATCCCTGTGCCTCTGCTTGTGCACACATAATCGTGTCCAGAATTCTGTCGTCCAATGGGCCATGTCTGCTGACTAAGGTGCTCTGGAGGCTCATTCCCCTGCAGAAAGGGCATGAAACACATGATTAATGCTTCAAAGTCATCTGTGTGTGTCTCTTCAGGCATCTCATTACTTGACCATGTCAGAGAGTCACAGCATAAATCACAACATCAGTCCATCTTTCACATCCAAAGTGTGTAACACTATCTACAGCATGAATTGCAACAAGCATGTGTACAGTAAAGATAAGAAACATACTACACAATGCATAGCAATGAATGTACACATTAATCATGAAACACCCCATCTAGCAAAAGCTGAATAGTGGACAATAACACCAAAATCATCCCCACTAGGGGTGTAAACACAAGTCACACAGCACCAGACATGCCACAGATATGACAGTCCAAGGCCCTTGTGTAAAATTTTGTAACACCGAACCAGCCTTGCGAGCCCATGGATAAGGGAGGCAGGAGTGGCATATGTGAGTCAAGGACCCCAAGCAGCAAACACATACACAAGACAAGCCTGAAGGGCCCAGCTGGAACAGACAGTGGATACCTTCAAAAGCCACAAAGCACCGCACCGTCACATGAAAGCACAATAGACGGGCAATTTTAAACTATAGTAACTATTAATTAATCACACTAACTATGGAAAACCTACATTACCTAATTAAACTAACTATCAAACAGAAACTTAACTAACTAAACTAAAAGAAAAATCAAAAATGGCCGCATACGACCCGGGGGGTAGGGGAGGCACCCAGGAGGGGGGAGGTACAGGGTGCTGCTCAACATCCACATGCGATGATGCTGAGCCAAAAAAAAAACCTCCATGGGCTCAACGCCTGCACAGCCCGACCTATGTGGGAGATAGATGGTCGTCCGAGTCTGGCTCATCCTGGAAAGGAGGACGTGGCACAGTAGCCTGACCACGCCTAGCCGCAGCTTGCCCCTCGTCGGCAGCAAGTCTGCCGGACGGGTGAGCCTGGTTCTGTGTGGCGATGTGACGTAGGTCTGCATGCAGAACCTCACGTGATACACGTGCTTCCTCTTGCAAGGTAGCACATGTAACACGGAGTTCCTCCTGCAAGGCCTGGCTGGACAACCGCTGCACCTCCCGGCAAGCCTGTAGCTCAGCCGAGCTGGTACGTTCAAGCTGTGCAAACCTCTCCTCTGCCTGCTGCCTCTGGGACATCATAAGGACACCCAGAGTGGATCTGAGGGAAGCATACTCCTCCCTCAGGGCATCCATGTGCGCCTCTGCATGAGCAGCAATTGCTTGACGCAGAGACGACATTTCAGCCTGGCGTGCCCTGTCTGAGGCCGTCATACCCAGCCTGAGTGAGCGGGCCGTCGACCGTGCCGCCTGCTGCTGGAGAAGCACCTGCCTAGCAGGGGGGAGCACAGATCGGGCCACACGCTCCATGCTCTCAGCGATGTTCTCCATTGCTGCCCCCTGCCGTTCTGAATTGGCAGTCATGTCTTGCTCCCACTCAGTATACTGCGGTTGTGCGCGGCGACCGCGTTGCCGGGCTTGACCCCTGCGGGACCCAAGGACCGGGGGTCCTCGCTGTGTTGGCACCGCCCGCGGCTGCACGACTACATGCCCCCGTCGACGTGATGTCCCAGGCACATCAGTGACTGGTGTGGAGGGTGACCCTGCGTCCCGATCCGCCATGGGCGGAGGAACCAAGACTGTCTGATCCCTCAGTGCAGGTGTCGCAGACAGAGGAGTGTCCACATCAGAATCACTCACCCCTGACACATGGACTTGATGCTCATCCAACTCAACATGGACGTCAGAGTCGTCATCAAGGCTGGACTCATAGGAAGCCAGAGACAAGATGGACTGTAGCACTTGGGGGGTTTCGTGGCCTACCAACCCACGACCCACACTAGTGCCGGGTTGATGTAGCGGTACCAACCCTGTGTCTGGCATGACAACACCATCCTCTGCCTCCATTGCGTCATCACCTGAATAATAGAGAGAAAAAAGGTCACTACACATGTCAGAAGCACACAACACACACACACACCGACAGCAAACACATCAGGCAGACATTTGACACACAACATATAACCTGCCATGCATGCTGGGTCAACTATGAATTGCTTCTGTGATCAGACCTGTTGAAAGGTGGCAGTTTCCATGGAAGTGGGTCTATGCAGTACAGAAAATGTGTACGCCACTCACTACCTACATGTACAAGGACTCCATGGTGTGTGCCAGGAAATGTGAAGGCAGTGCAATGTCAAATCCAGACAACACGTGCATTGTGCATTCAATGTTTACCATATCTAGAAGCCAAGCACCCCTCCACCACAGTACCAAAGCAGGGATGCCTAGCATGGTATCAAAACGCTGACCATACACCTGTGTATTGACAGGCAGTGTTGACTGGCATCAACAGCTGAATGTGATTCAAGTGACAACACTGCAAATGATGCAGGGACAGTCCAATGAAATTGCGTATGCGTGCAGACGCGCTTACGCGCTAAGGGCCTTTCCTCGAATTACACACTGACGTGCCAAATTTTCACGTGCCAAATCACTCCGTATCAAGCTGGCCACGCGTAAGCACACGGAAGACCACGCTCCTTCCCAGAAGGCCGAACTACTGCCCCCCAGAGCCCCGAGCACGCTCCCACTTGCCATCTGCTGCTGCCTGACTGCCTGTTGCCCACATGCCCTGCCATTTGCTGCCTGCACATCAGCCAGGGGTGCTGTTGCTGTGACCACCCCTGCTGGAACCGAAGACTCCCGACTGGGATTCCATCGCTCCACAGCCCAGCCCCAGGACCCAGTTGCCCACCCACTCCTGCCTCTGGGGTTGTCTTGTCGGGGCAAACACCATCTGAGACCACTGACAACCCCCGGCCAGAGAGGCAGAGGGGCACCAGCTTCAGTGCCACCGAAGTTGGTATCCTGGTGGAGCAAGTCCTGGGGCAGTATGATGCCCTCTTCGGAAGTTCCCGCGCCGACAAGGAAGGACGGACTTGGATCTGGACTGACATCAACACGGATGGGGTGGCAGTCCGCGACTTCCAACATGTCAAGAAGCGCTGGGAGGACTTCAGGTCCAGGGCCCTAACCAAGGCCCAGCGCCTCTTGAAGGCAGCGGATGCCAAGGGGCGCCGGGGCCACTTGTCGGAAGATCAGATGAGGGTCCTGGAACGCATATCCCCAGCGCTCCACGTCCAGGTCCTTGAGAGGCAGACCTGTCTGGATGCGAGCGGTAAGTGTACATGCATCCTGATTGTGAGCTGTGCGTGTGGTGATGTTTCAGTAGTGTGCAGGTTGCACATCTGTTTGTATGGGGTCGAGTATGGGTGGGGGTGTACAGGGCCGTGGGGCTAACACATGCGAGGGCTGGAATGTGTGAGACATGGATGGTGCTTGTGTGTGTAGGCTTGCATGCCAAATGCAGTTGTGTGGACACACATGTTTGGATGAATGTGTATGTAAGTAGACATGTCCGTGATGTCACGCATGTATGTTGTTTTCAGCTGCATATATCAGCACTGTGTACATGTGCATTTGTGTGTATTTGACAAGGGTGCAACAGTGATGCAACATGGATGCATGTGACAGCGGGATGTGGAAGCCTGATTGGCAGATGTGACATGGATGCCCATCTGAACACTGCGACACTTGGCAGAGGTGTACACATGAATGCAAGTGTGGTGGTGTGTGTACATGTGTGGTGCACTTCCTGTGTTGCATGTGATGTCTGGCTCAGCTTTGCCTGCTCATGCTGTTGTATGGGTATGGATGGTGCTGGCAGTTGCGATATGGCTGTGGTATGGCTCATGTGTGCGAGTTGAAATGACATGTGTGTTGGGGATTGTGATGGCATGTCTGAGGTTTGCCAATGCCACTCATGTACAACTGTCATGTGTGTATGTGTCCATTGTACAGTGCCCTGATGCCTGTGTTTTATTTCTCCCTGTCTGCAGCGTCAACTGATGAAGAGGGCGGAGAAGGTGCTGTAGAGCACAGCAGCGGGGATCCCACCGCCAGCCGGAGACGCAAGGCCCGGCTCCCCTCCCATGTTGTCATTTCATCGGGGAGTGAGGAGTCCGGTGCCACGTCCCAGGCCGCAGCTGCCGGGGGGAGGTCCAAGAGGTGGAGGTTGGAGTTGGACTCCTCGGCAGCAGAAGGGGCAGCAGGGACCCCACAGGGCCCAACGGGGGAAGATGGCACGGAGTCATCCAGGTTGGTGGGGCGTTTGGTGGAGGAGGAGGCCGTGCAAGCAACAGAGACGGGGTCTGGAGGTGGGGATCCCACTGGTGCTAGTGGTGCAGTGCAGGACCAGGAGGCAGCACAGGCTGCCGCGGAGGTGCCTGTGTGCAATCCTGTCCCTGATCCTGTCCCTGCATCATCTTGCACCAGCAGGGATGCCTACGTCCAGACCCGTTTTCAGGCAGGGGATGAGCAAACGACAACTGGCCTTCCTATGCCTGACGGTGCGGCCAGGCTGGTGGAGGAGGCATCCCTGCCACAGTCGGGAGTCGGGCGTCCAGCAGGGGTGGCCACATCAACGACTGCACCCCAGCCGGCGGAGGATGTGCAGGCAGCAGGAGGCAGTGCACGGGCAGAGGCACAGCAGCAGCAGCAACGTGGTGGGAGCCATGAAGGCTCGGGGCTTTCAACATCGGGGGGGGCAGGCATCGGCCCGAGGGCAGGAGGACCCAGGACAGAGAGTGTCTTCCGTGTGGCAGCGGTTGGGCCACGCCATAGATGCGGAGCGGCAGCGGGCGGAAGAGGCACGGCTCACAATGGTCAGGGCGGAGAACTCCATGCGGAGGGCCCTAAGGCGGGCCGAGTGCCTCGAGGAGCTGGACACGTCGACGGCCCTGCGGACCCTTGGGGCCATGGAGGAGGACCGCCTCCGGGACATTGAGCAGGAGTTCGATGATGCCCTGTCCCGGGACATACAAAAGTGAGCCGTCAAATTAGCCCGCTGCCCTTGTACATAGTTATATAGGTAGTGTTAGGTTTCCTTTTTTTTGGGTTTATTTTGGACCTTTTGGACATTGGCCACATTTTTGTATATAGTTTATTTTATTAGTTAGTGGAGTTAGATAGGTTTCATTTCTTTTGTTCGGATAATGGACCCTGGTTTGTTCGTATGTACATAGTTCACTGTTGGATTGTATTTTTCTTTCACAATTTGACCATGGAGCAATGGCTTTCAATTATTATTTTCCATTGGATTTTCTTTTGTGGACAGTGGGCCTCATTACGACCCAGGCGGTAAGTTACCGCCTGGGTCATACCTTTACCACCATGGCGTAAACTACGTTTACGCCATGGTGGTTGGCGGACTTACCGCCCCATTCCGAGGTGAGTGGGGCGGTAAGTCCCTATTAACCCATTTACCCTTCCCCATTCCCGTTTTTGCCCCATAGGGCATAATGGGAGTGCGGAAGGCGTTAATTAAGCCACCGTAAATTACGGTGGCGTAATTAACAACAAGATCCTTTAGCTGCTTGGATTTTAACACTTGCTGAAAGCAGGTGTTAAAACCTCCATGGCGCTAAGGAACCTCGGAATCAGGCGGTAAGGGTCGGCGCTGTTTACGCCGCCGTAAACCCCTTACCGCCTGGGTCCTAATGAGGCCCAGTGACTTTGGACACCATTACTTTGGATTATGATTTTTGGTTTTTCACGGACATGCTTCTTTTCATTTTTGTACATTCCCATTTCTGTTTCTTTATTTTTGATTCTATTTATGTTTCCTTTAATACATATTTTTTTATTGAACTTCAATGTGTAGTATCTCATTGGTTTCATGCATATCATGATATGGGTTTTGAGATTCACTGACACCCATTGGGTGTATGTGAGGGACATGTGTTTGTTTCGAAACTTGAAATTGGTTTTCTGTCATGTAATTGCCATTTCTGAGTGGGTGGATGCAATACTCGGGTGGGTGTTTTGCATTTGGAGGCTGACCATAGGGACCAGGGATCTAGATTGTGATGACATGTTATCTGGGGAACATGAGTTGGGGCCTGCTGGCATGTGCCCCACAGTGCTGGGAGGTGGGGGTGGTGGGGAACATGAGTTGGACATGGGTGGGGGCTGCTGGCAGGTGCCCCTGCACTGCTGGGGGGTGGGGGTGGTGGGAGACATGGGTGGGGGCCTGGTGGAGGGTGCCCCTGCACTGCTGGGGGGTGGGGGTGGTGGGAGATCTGGGTGGGGGCCTGGTGGAGGGTGCCCCTGCACTGCTGGGGGGTGGGGGTGGTGAGAGACATGGGTGGGGGCCTGGTGGAGGGTGCCCCTGCACCGCTGGGGGGTGGGGTGGTGGGAGACATGGGTGGGGGCCTGGTGGAGGGTGCCCCTGCACTGCTGGGGGGTGGGGTGGTGGGAGACATGGGTGGGGGCCTGGTGGAGGGTGCCCCTGCACTGCTGGAGGGTGGGGGTGGTGGGAGACATGGGTGGGGGCCTGGTGGAGGGTGCCTCTGCACTGCTGGGGGGTGGGGGTGGTGGGAGACATGGGTGGGGCTGGGTGGAGGGTGCCCCTGCACTGCTGGGGGGTGGGGGTGGTGGAAGACATGGGTGGGGGCCTGGTGGAGGGTGCCCCTGCACTGCTGGGGGGTGGGGGTGGAGGGAGACATGGGTGGGGCCCGGGTGGAGGGTGTCCCTGCACTGCTGGGGGGTGGGGGTGGTGGGAGACATGGGTGGGGGCCTGGTGGAGGGTGCCCCTGCACTGCTGGGGGGTGGGGGTGGTGGGGAACATGAGTTGGACATGGGTGGGGGCCTGCTGGCAGGTGCCCCACAGTGCTGGGGGGTGGGGGGGGTGGGAGACATGGGTGGGGGCCTGGTGGAGGGTGCCCGTGCACTGCTGGGGGGTGGGGGTGGTGGGAGACATGGGTGGGGGCCGGGTGGAGGGTGCCCCTGCACTGCTGGGGGGTGGGGGTGGGGGGAAACATGGGTGGGGGCCTGTTGGAGGGTGCCCCTGCACTGCTGGGTGGTGGGGGTGGTGGGAGACATGGGTGGGGGCCTGCTGGCAGGTGCCCCACAGTGCTGGGGCTGGGGGTGGTGGGAGACATGGGTGGGGGCCTGGTGGAGGGTGCCCCTGCACTGCTGGGGTGTGGGGGTGGTGGGAGACATGGGTGGGGGCCTGGTGGAGGGTGCCCCTGCACTGCTGGGGGGTGGGGGTGGTGGGAGACATGGGTGGGGGCCGGGTGGAGGGTGCCCCTGCACTGCTGGGGGGTGGGGGTGGTGGGAGACATGGGTGGGGGCCTGGTGGAGGGTGCCCCTGCACTGCTGGGGGGTGGGGGTGGTGGGAGACATGGGTGGGGGCCTGCTGGCAGGTGCACCACAGTGCTGGGGGGTGGGGGTGGTGGGGAACATGAGTAGGACATGGGTGGGGGCCTGCTGGCAGGTGCCCCACAGTGCTGGGGGGTGGGGGTGGTGGGGAACATGTGTTGGACATGGGTGGCGGCCTGCTGGCAGGTGCCCCACAGTGCTGGGGGTGGGGGTGGTGAGGACATGGGTGGGGGCCTGGTGGAGGGTGCCCCTGCACTGCTGGGGGGTGGGGGTGGTGGGAGACATGGGTGGGGGCCTGGTGGAGGGTGCCCCTGCACTGCTGGGGGGTGGGGTTGGTGGGAGACATGGGTGGGGGCCTGGTGGAGGGTGCCCCTGCACTGCTGGGGGGTGGGGGTGGTGGGGAACATGAGTTGGACTTGGGTGGGGGCCTGCTGGCAGGTGCCCCACATTGCTGGGGGGTGGTGGTGGTGGGGAACATGAGTTGGACTTGGGTGGGGGCCTGCTGGCAGGTGCCCCACAGTGCTGGGGGGTGGTGGGGACATGGGTGGGGGCCTGGTGGAGGGTGCCCCCGCACTGCTGGGGGGTGGGGGTGGTGGGAGACATGGGTGGGGGCCGGGTGGAGGGTGCCCCTGCACTGCTGGGGGGTGGGGTGGTGGGGAACATGAGTTGGACATGGGTGGGGGCCTGCTGGCAGGTGCCCCACAGTGCTCGGGGGTGGGGTGGTGGGAGACATGGGTGGGGGCCTGGTGGAGGGTGCCCCTGCACTGCTGGGGGGTGGGGGTGGTGGGAGACATGGGTGGGGGCCAGGTGGAGGGTGCCCCTGCACTGCTGGGGGGTGGGGGTGGTGGGAGACATGGGTGGGGGCCTGGTGGAGGGTGCCCCTGCACTGCTGGGGGGTGGGGGTGGTGGGAGACATGGGTGGGGGCCGGGTGGAGGGTGCCCCTGCACTGCTGGGGGGTGGGGGTGGTGGGAGACATGGGTGGGGGCGTGCTGGCAGGTGCCCCACAGTGCTGGTGGGTGGGGGTGGTGGGGAACATGAGTTGGACATGGGTGGGGGGCTGCTGGCAGGTGCCCCTGCACTGCTGGAGGGTGGAGGTGGTGGGGACATGAGTTGGTGGGCAGTTGTGCAGGTTGACATGTGGGTTGGCTGGGGGGCATGGCCATGGTGGATGGGGTGCCTGCAGGACATGTGCAGGGTAGGCCCCTGTGGTGTGACCCACCTGTAGGGGCCGTGGAGGGTGTGGAGGGAACACCTGGGAGGACCCACACGTGCAATTCACGTGTGGTGCTCCCCGCGCACCCCTGTAATACACGTACCCTGATGGAATCGCGTGTGATACTTTCCGCGCACCCCTGACATGCACGTACCCTGCTGACTTTGCGTGTGTGACGTCCCACGCGCCCCTGGAATACACGTACCTTGCTGAAATCACGTGTGGAACTTCCCGCGCACCCCGAAATACACATAGCCTGGACATTCGCGTGTGGAAATTCCTGCGCACCCCTGGAATACACGTACCCTACTGAAATCGCGTGTGGAACTTCCCACGCACCCCGAAATACACGTAGCCTGGACATTCGCATGTGGAAATTCCCATGCACCCCTGGAATACATGTACCCTGCTGAAATCGTGTGTGGAACTTCCTGCGCACCCCGAAATACACATAGCCTGGACATTCGCGTGTGGAAATTCTCGCGCACCCCTGGAATACACGTACCCTGCTGATATCGCGTGTGAAACTTCCCGCGCACCCCAAAATACACGTAGCCTGGACATTCGCGTGTGGAACTTCCTGCGCACCCCTGGAATACATGTACCCTGCTGAATTCACGTGTGAAAATTCCCACGCACCCCTTATGTACACGTACCCTAATGGAATCCCGTGTGGAAGTTCAAGCGCACCCCTTTAAAACACGTACCCTGCTGAAATTGCGTGTGGAACTTCCTGCGCACCCCTGAAATGCACGTACCCTGATGGAATCGCGTGTGGAACTTCCCACGCACCCTGAAATACACGTAGCCTGGACATTCGCGTGTGGAAATTCCCACGCACCCCTGGAATACACGTACCCTGCTGGTATTGCGTGTGAAACTTCCCACGCACCCCGAAATACATGTAGCCTGGACATTCGCGTGTGGAACTTCCCACACACCCCTGGAATACACGTACCATGCTGAATTCACGTGTGAAAATTCCCGCGCACCCCTGATGTACACGTACCCTGATGGAATCGCATGTGGAAGTTCAAGCGCACCCCTTTAATACACGTACCCTGCTGAAATTGCGTGTGGAACTTCCTGCGCACCCCTGAAATACACGCACCCTGATGGAATCGCGTGTGAAACTTCCTCCGCACCCCTGAAATGCACGTACCCAGCTGAAATGACGTGAGGTACTTCCCGCGCACCCCAGTGATACACGTAGCCCGCTTGCCGTGCTGGTACAGGGTTAGCGCAGCCCTTTGCACTGGATTGGGGATTTTGATGGCTTTTCCCTGCGCGAGAGGCGTTCTTGGGGGCGTAACTGGCGCTGCTGCAGGGTCGCTGTGCCACTGTGCGCCACGGCTGGTTTAGGTAGCTGGAATCCATGAATACACTGTGCGCGGAAATGGGTTTTGGCGCACGCGGCTGGCGCAGGGATTCGCACGCGCACACTGTGCGCCAGCCGCGTGCGCCACTTGTGCGCTGAATTCTATGAATTACCCCCAAAATGTCTAGTTGACTCGACAATTCCCTCCTGATGGCAAAATCGACATCTCAAATCACTAGAAGCAATTAGGCTGCGCTGTGCGAGAATTTAGTTTGTAAGCAACAGGTTCCATCGCACTTGAATAAAAATTCGCCTGTGATGCTTATCGGGGGAATTTTGTGAGATATGATGCAATCTCACCTCTCTGTTTGTGTTCGTGCTTAATATGTGCAATGGAGGAGTAGCTATGTAATTTCTCTAGATTCTCGATCCAATCATTATCTAGTAGCTTATTTTTGACATTGTTGGGATTTTAGATTAAATTATCTATCTTCGAATTGATTTTACTCAAAATTCTCGAACACTTCATCCCAATTGACGTAACAGCATTAGACTTTTTTGTACAGGAATTTAGCTTCAAGGTTTCGTGTAAATTTACATAGAAAGAATCTCCAGATGCCAAGAGTACTTTCCTAAATAGGGATAACAGATTCCATTCCCCCCGTTCAAAAATAGAGGTGAGGCACAATTCAAATCTTATTGCTGCTAGCGGAATACAGTTTGGGGCTCCTAACACATGCCTCCAAAGTTTAGCTTTGCATAATATGAGCCATTTCATGGTTAATTCGTAGAACAGTTCCTGACCATAGATACGTTTTGGGACCACCTTGCCTATGTAGAATTGCAAAACAGGAAGAATAGAAAAGGATCAACATTTCTTATTTATTGCAAAAGCTTGAGAAACCAACATCGTCACCTTCATAATTAACACAATCCTCTTGTTGACAGTACCTGGAGGAGCTGTATTCATATATCCAAGGTATGTCATACAGGAGGTTGAAGCTATGACTGTGTCACCCCATGACCACACTCATTGGCATTTTTTATGGCTTCTTGATATTACCAAAATTCTAGTTTTCTTAGAATTAATCTTGAGCCCATTATCAGAAGCAAATGTGGAAAAAGAGCTTAGTATGAGTCTCAAGCCCACACAAGATTTATCAAAAAGGAGAATATCATCCGCAAATGGGAGCCAGGAAAAATGTTGAGAAGCCACCTCAGGAGCAGTGAATGCAGCAGAAATCAGGTAGTCGCTAGTATCAGACAAATACAGATTAAAAAGACATGCCGCTAATGTGCACCCTTATCTAATACCTGACTCAGCGGGAATACATCGAGACATTACCCCTTCTTTATTTAACCTCATCCTTACAGAAGAGTTTTTGTGCAGACCTATTATGAGTTCAATGTTACGCTCACCTGGTCTCTGCGGAGGCGTTGGGGCACGGTTGCAGCCCTCCCGGGGGTGAGGTCACTCGGGTCCGACTTTGCCCTCTGCGCTTATGTGGTGACTGGTGGTAATAGGTGATGCTGCTCGGGACTGCTCCTGCGTGGAGAATAGGTGGCATGAGTATGCCAGCTTGTCCGCCTGATCCCCTTCCAGACCCCTTCTCCCAAACCATGGTACCCGTGGGATTTGCTATCCCTGGAAAGCTCACTTGTTGATTAGTTTTGGCAAGCACTCCGTCCTGCTGCTTCTGGCAGGGGCGCTTGTATTATCTGGACCAAGTTCCTTCACTGGTCCCTTGCACATGGTAGTCCAGTCCTGCTGCGACTAAGCCACTATACTTCAGGTAAGTGTTCCTGTTTGCCTTTGTCTTTCCTCATCTGTTTTTGTTGTATTGTAAAGGTTGCTGTCTTGTATTGCTGTCTGCTCCACTTTTGATGTTTGCTCTTTTGCTTTCTTCCCTTGCAGGTGATGTTGCTGGCCTGGCAGAAGCTGCAGAGCTCGAGGCGGCAGCCAGAGGGAATGAAGAACGAAGCTGCAGCAGTACAGTAGCTGATAAATTGTTAACTAGGGGGCGCACAGGATTCAAATGTGGTGCGGCCCTAGCACGGATGTTCCAACCTTGTCTTTCTTCTTCTTCACAGGGTCTGAGTTCGTGGATGCGGAGTGTGGTGCTGCGACGTCGGGATCAAGATCACTGGATGTCAGGAGATGAGTCTTCAGATGAAGCGATGATGCACCGGTTTCCTGGAGGTGAGTATGCAGGAGAATAAGCGGCGGTGAGCGTCACGTTGCACGCGAGTGCACAGTAACACGAAGCACCGGCCTTAAGTAAAGAACGGCATGGCTACCTCCAAATTCGTAATGAGGCCCAATGTCATTGACTGATGTTATGGTTGACCTAGATGGCTGGTTATACATTTTTACAGAGCCTATCATATAGAGCCTTAAAAAGTACTCTGCACATGTTGCCTCGGCAACAGCTTTTATCTTTGCAGCGCTCGTAGTCAACTCAAGTCCATTTATTAATGTCCAGAACATGTCAACGTCTTTTCTTGACAGAATTTGGAGGACCATTTCAGCATCTTGCTGGAGTAAAGCTGCTTGCTGTTGTTTGCAATAGAGTCTATATTTTTGATTTACAAGTTTGGATTTGTCAAATTTTAATTCATACAAAATTGGCCGGCTCTTTATAGATCTTATGGTGCTCCTCATTAAAGATATAATTTGGGCTAGCTGAGCATCATAGACGTGGATGTGTTTTTTACAGTTGATGCCAAGGCCGGGTTTTGAGATGTATCTCACACTCAAACTTAAAGAATTAATACAGCCTTCATAGTTCTCAACATTAAACATGTTCAGCTTCCATTCGAGTGTGGACCGGGCCATGGCTTCATGCAGGTGATGTGTCGCTTTATCAATATTCATGCCCATACATCGAACAGCATTGCCACTTGGGCAAACATTTAGATTGGAAGGATCTAGGGTTACCTTGTCAAAAGCCGGGAATAGGATTTGTAAAGTGGCCTATAACATGCAGTGGTCGCTCCAATCAGTTGGGCTTATCAAAAAGTCAGAAAAGAGTTCCAACAGCACGGGATCAGCAAAGATGTAGTCGATCATGCTTCGACTTGTACCTCGAAACCACGTATATTGGATAGAGTCACACTTACCGAGTTGGTCATGTAAAGAATATAGATTCAAAGAGGAGAGAGTGGTACTCCATTCCAAACCATTTTTTGTTTGTTGATCAAAAATGGCAGATTGAGGTTAAAACATCACCAGCTAGCAAAACACATCAAACTCCACTTCGCACCCTCCAGTCACTCAAAAGATTAACAATAGACAAAAGGAAGTTGCCCAAATTATCTACACCCAAATGCCAGTAAATGTTAACCAGTAGAATGAAAAACTCCTAGGACAGGAATTCCAGCTCAACTGCAAGTAGACCATAGGGTACGTTTTTGAAGGATCTTTTGAAGGCAGGAAGCTAATGAAGGATCTGATTTTAGCGCCTACTTCTCCCATTCCATTTTGCAGGTTGGGAGAAAAGTTGATACCCATCAAACACAGGATTGGCAATAAGCCAATCTCCCATACCATTATGCACTGGACACCTTGCAATACCTCTAAAACTGCCGGATTACTGTAGAGATGAGACTTGCCCCTGGAATTCCATGAGATAAATGTTAGTTCCCCATTTCCCTCAGGATTTTCAATACTGGCATTTTCATAATTGAAGCCACCAGTTGCCGGTTTTAGTCGGCCCCTGGATTGTGGTGGCTCTTTACAGTCGAAGATACTACAGACGACCAATTCATGCCACAGCTTTGCTTTGCATATGCAGCATTGTTGGTATCATGGCAAGAATCACAGTACCATATTTACATGTGTATCAATGTACTGCTACATGGTTCACATTCACAGCAACATATTCATATATTTCTGAGTTTGTCACTGTGCCACCAGAAATCACCAGAAATCATTGTGAGCTCTGATGCAGAAGGACAATGCATTTGGGCGCTGTGGAGTATTTTCACCCAAAGATAAGTGAACCTACATTGGGATAAAATCCAGGCCTAAAGGTGCAGGAATGTTGAAAGCACACTGTTGAATGGCAGACAAAAAGGCCAGCATTTCACATACAACTGGCAAACATCAAAATGCTGTTTCAGAAATATAAAACTAATGGCAATCTGTGTTTAAGTGACAAGGCTGAAAGAAATGAGGCCTACCTTGCCTAAAAGGGACACATTTATGTATTTATTTATTTTAATTCTTGTAATGCGCCAACATGCCCGTAGGCCTCAGGGCGCACATGCATTAAAGTGCAGTTTTGCTAAAATAGAGCTGCCATGGAGAAATGTGTGCATTATGCAGCATGGAACAATGCAAATTTTAAAGAGGAAGCACCATTGCCAGAAGTAAATACAAAGGTCCTCATTAAGAACATTTGAGACTTTGTCAGCTTATGGAAAATGAATTAAAATGAGCAGCGAGAATGAAGATGAAGAAACATTTTTAAATTGCAAGATGGTAATGCAGTCCTCATGTGTAAAGAAAATGCAGCAATTTCAAAAGTATAATTTAATTTGCTGATCACACGAAGTGAAGTAAAGCTCTGCTTAGATCCAAGACCTTGCCCATCAGATTGCAAATATCACACCCCCTGTCATCCATCTATTGAGAAATCTTTTTGAAGCCTCTGCAGAGCCAAGAAACAGGTAAAGCTTGTGCCTGGGAAGATGGTTATTGGGAATGGAATGACAATACTGAATAAACAAGAATGATGCTTGTGGGTTTTGAACACTGGATAATAATCAGAATTAAATCCTGTTTGTGGTGAGGTCCAGGGACTGATGACAATTGGCATGTTACAGGAGAATGTCACATGAATCAGGGGCAGAGTTATCCGCTCTGCTCAAAAAGATAAGGACACAGATGATCAATCAGCCCTGGGAGAAAGAATGTTAGGTGTTTCATTGCAGACTAAGTCAACAGACACCTGAGGACTCAGCCTAGATATATAGTGTTGGGAAGAGAAATAGGCTGTTTTATTGAACTAATAATATACATATAATTAAAGGGTCTCATATTGGAAATCATATTGTGTCCATTAACTCCGAGGGCCGTGACACCTATAGAGTTGGTTCACACATCTCCAAAAAACTAATGAAGAGCCCTCTCTGTTGATAGAAATCCCCTAAAAAAGCGACCTTGGGTACCAGAGTTATAAGATAGAATGTGATTACAGCTTCTCAGAATGAATTAGGTATAGGAGATGTGGGAATATGGTACCTTATTGAGTAATATACCTATCTGTAAAATCTCATGATGCTAATTTGTATTCTTTTTGAAGGAATAACACAAATCTGCTATTCGTACCTGCAACTATGTGGCAATGCCAGACACAGGGCATTGCAACAGGCATGATCAGACCAATTCAGAAACAAACAATGTGTGACACTTATCTTTAAATTGAAGAAAAATGTAATGTTGAAGTTTTTAACTTCATATTTGAAGTTGCTTAGAAATGCCATTTTAAAAGGATAGAGCCATATCTCCCAGAGATGGAGCCTAGGGACCAATTAGAGGAAAGGGGTTAGGCCTTGAATAGAAGGTAAAACAAACACTGGCCAATCAGAATAACCAACGAATGAGCCAGTACATTCTAATTTAGACAATTTTGTGGTGTTGTTAGGAGATTTTAAAAGTAGACGCACAATGGAAAGACTGCAGAGAGAAAACTAAAATTGCAAGGAAGACAGAAGGAGGTGGATGAGACAAGAAGAAAGGTGGACTCACATCTGGAGGGAACCCGGAAAAGGACTGAGGCTGGGGGCCATACTTAACCAGAGGCAGAAGGGATGATGCTGGAGGCCATCTATTAGTGAGTCTGGAGAGGCAGTCCAACCAGGTATCTATACTTCTCAGTAAATGGTCCAGGAGGTCTGATGCACCTGTGCAGGACCCAGAGAGATTCTAAAATAAGTCCTTACCTCCAACAGAGCAAACTATTGGTGGGGGGTTCTATTTGAATGAATGTCTTCCCGACTATAGACATTATTGAGGTGGACATCTGTGAGTAGACGCCTAGCACTTTCTTATTAATTAATAATTTTATTAATTCCCAAATAGTCAACGGACACTGGAGTGATTTTCGGGAATTTCAAAATCTCCAACATCTATACAAGTGGTGATAAAGATATAGGCCCTCAATATTAGCCTGCCGGTCTGGTAAAAATGCTGGAAACAATGCCAGTAATACCGGATCTGGTATTTTTACTGGACCGGCATACTCCAAGTTTGCTGGTAGGGTCAGTGAACTGCAAGCAGGCCTGACCTCCCAGGAGGTCAGACCCCTACCCCCAACGAATTGCCACAATCACAAGCACCAGTGCTACCGGTGCCAGTAATTGCAGCAAGCCCATTCCATGTAGTCCTATGGGACTCTATGGAATGGGAATTTACCGTCGTTGCTGACAGCCAAAATATCCTGGTAACACCAGTGGCGTAACACAAAATGTGGAGGCCTCCCTGCAAGCCATGCTGAGTGCCCCCCCCATCTCGGCAACAAATCACGGGTCGTGCCACACTCTGGGCCGGCCTAGATTATCACGCATGCGCAATACGCACGAACGTGCTGCTGAAGGGATATGCCACACATTGCACTAGGAGAAAGTTATAAATATTTGTTTTAATGCAATTAACAGCACACTTTCTGAGAAAAATTGGATATAAAGCCACAGTGTTTGCAATTGTTTTGTAGGGCAACACCAATCAAATACATGCAAGTCATCAACAGTGCACAGGAACATTAATGCATTGCTATTAAAAATGCCATGCCACAATGAAAACATGTCCAAATGGCTGCACAATGTAAACCAGTGCAGACACGCAATAACATTACAGTAAAGCATGCCAGGCCACATTTAGACATACCTAGAGTGGTTGCACCAAAATGCCAGTCGAAGCAATAACACATTAAAGCCTGCGTCCCCGCAGCCTCTAACAACATGGCCAAACTATTTTAAATCTGCAAGGAGCTGGTCAATCCTGTTGCGGTCTCTACCTCTCCTGTTCCGTCCCAGGCCCTCTGTATGTCTCTGGCCTCTCACTTCTCCACTAAATCTCAGGACATCCTGTGCTCTATATCCTCTTCCTCTCCCTCTTCCTCTCTCGGCCCCCTTTGGCCATCTCTAACTCTACTCCTCCTTTTTCCTCTTTCTCTCTGACAACACCTGACAAGGTTTCTAGACAAGTCTGATCTATAAAAGTGCCATCCAAACAGGTGCTCCCCTGCCTCTCCAGAACCATCAAGGACCATATTGACACCCTGGCTCCAGCCTTGGCTGATTTCTGTTAACACTCTTTCGCCACTGGAACATTCCCTTCTCCCCTTAAGCACTGCCTTGGGCACCCATTCCTCTAGAAGTCATCTGCCGATCCTAAATGCCTGGAAAACTATCATCCGATCTCAATCACCTCTTTCCTGGGCAATCTCTTGTAAACGCTTGCCATCTCGCAGCTTCCTCTCCACACTGAATCTGTTGGTTGTCTCCTTGACCATCAGTCTGGCTTCAGTGCTGCCAGTGGCAATGAAACTGCTCTCCTGAACACCTGTGAAGATCTGCTCCCTAATCTTAATTCCAGCATTCCGTCTGTCCTCATCTTCCTTCTTGCCTTATTCTCCTTCTTTCCTCTGCTTTTGACACGGTCAACCACGCCAATCTAATCATCGACTCTGTGAGAACCTGGGCATCACAGTTCAGGCCCTGGCCTGACCTTCTTCCTCTTGGACCGCCCCTCTCCTCCCAGGTCCAACTTGCTCCTTTTCTCTCTGCCACCTCTCTCTACCTGTGGCGTTCCCCAGGGCTCTATCCTCTCACCCTGGTTTTTCAACTTCTACTTTGTACCATTGGCCCACCTGATCTCTACCATCTCCTCTAACTTTCAATGTTATGCAGATGACTCAGCTTTCCTTCAGGCTCCCCTCAGCCTCCTCTCCTCTCTCGCTCATTGCTGGCTGTCTATACGCGATTCAGGATTGGTGTGCCTGCAATGATTTCTGCCTTAATGCCAGTAAGACAGAGATCCTTCTCATTGGGACCCCGGCCCCTGCTTTCCCTGTCCCACTCTGGCCGCCCGCCTTGGGCCCTCTTCCTTCACCTTCCTGCGAGGCAAAAAACCTTGGCGTCATCTTCAATGCCACTCTCTCTTTCTCTCTTCACATCTCGGGCGGTGTCAAGAAGTCCCACTACCAGATGCTCCTCCTCAAAGTCACTCTTCCCTTTCTCACTTTCCACCAGAAGTTCACTGTCTCCAGAGCCCTGGTTCTCTCCAGGCTGGAATACTGCAGCAGCCTCTGTCTCAATCTGCCTTCCTCTACTCTCCGTCATCTGCAACTAATCCAGAACAGGACTGCAAGACTTATCCTTGGCCTCAAGCCCAGGGATCGTATCTCTCCAGCCCTGAAATCTCTCCATTGTCTCCCAGTGGCTGCAAGGATCAAGTTCAAGACCCTTTGCATTGTTCACAAGACTTTCTGGGGCCGGACCCTGCACTACATCCAACGCTCTCTTTCAAAACACCTTCCTTCTCGAGCCCCTTACTTAGCTACCTCCAATTTGCTAAGGGTTAGAAGCTTCTCCAGGCAGAGTGTGGGGGTAGATCTCTCTCCTCTGCTGGTGCTTGCCTCTCGAATGGCCTCCCTGTCCCTCTCCAACTTGAGCCGGACCACCTGAAGTTTTGAAAGCAGCTCAAAACGTTCCTCTTCTCCTCTGCTTTCTCTCTCTCCCACCTCTGCTGACCTACCTGTCTGCTGTACCAACTGGTTGGTTTGCTACCCTCGGATTCTCTCTGAGTCCACGCTCTTTCTTGATTGGTCACCCTTGCACTGCCTCCGGGCCTACCATACACTTAGTGGCTGTAACTGTAACCCTGCGCTTCTGTGCTTGCACTACCCATAGCTGTGCTGCCCTGGCTGCACTCACTCAGAGCATTGCTGCCCTGTTTTCGCCTACCCTCTCCCTTCCGCCTCCCTTTCCCCTTGCACAATCTGAATGACAATAGGCCTAGTAAGATCATTTGTCTTGTCTTCCCTCTATCTTCCCCCACTTGTCTTGCCGTGCCAAGAAACACTTGTGTACAGGCACGTTATAAATGACATATCATATCATATATCATTTTATCACAGATGCCCAGAAAATATACAATGCAGCAGTAAGAAATGGCTAGACTGGCAGCACCCAAATGCCAATCTAGCCAGTTAATTACACTTAGCAGGACTGCTTTATCAGAAATGACCAGTTAAAGAAAGTCATACCAAACTGAGGAATGATTAGACTGGCTGCACCAAAATGCCTCTCTAGCCACTAATGCCACATATCATGCCTGCTTAGCCTGGATATGGACAACCATTATGACTGATGGCACAATCCTGCCTGCCTCAAATCCCCTCTAAGGGCCCAGAAATTACCAACATAAAGAATGTCACTGTTAGTACCTGCATGCAAATGCAAATTATTTTAGGCAATTGAAATCATGATGTGGGTTTAGTACTTGTATACCAGGGGAGTGATTGAAAGAGTAGAAAGTTGGAAGAGGAGACCGCTCATTCTCACTGCAGTCCATAAGTGGGTGCTTCCAGACTTAAAGGTGAGAGTTAACTGCTTGTAACATTGAAGCTGCAATAGAATAGTCTCATTAAATGCGTAAAGAAGGTACATGCCCCCACACAAATAAGTGTGCCCCTCCCCACCGCCTGTGAAGTTAGCGCCTCTCCCAACATTTGAAGCGTTAGCGCCCTGAAGTGAAGGTTTTGTCGTGCCCCTGAACACAAGCACACACACCATTCACCATGTGCACACACGCACACTCAGATATCCATACATTTAACTGTGCACTCTTTCACTATACAGGCACACCCAGGCAGCCATCTATACATTTAAGTGTGGCACAATCAGGCAGCCACCCATACATTTAGGTGTGCACCCTTTCACCATACAGGCACATACACCCAGATCCCCATCCATATATTTAAGTGTGCACCCTTTCACCATACACTCACACAGTCAGCCACCTACACATTTAAGTGTGCACCCTTTCACCATAAAGGCACACCCAGGCAGCCACCCATTCATTTAAGTGTGTACCCCTTCACTGTGCATGCGTACACGCACACTGAGCCATGCATACATTTCTGTGCACCCTTTCACCATATAATCACACAGGCAGCCACCTATACATTAAGTGTGCACCCTTTCACCATACACTCAGACACGCACACGTCACAGGGTTGAGGGGAGCCTTATTACTTCAAAAAGAAATTGGGGCTCACTATGGGTCCGGCAGTAACCATGCCACTGCTACTGGCGGGTTGCTGCCGGACCCATAAAAAATGACCGCCACCTGACTTCCCACCTGACTTCCCAGTGCCACTCGGGTATTCCAAGGGAGGAAGTCGGGTGCCGGTAATTTCGTTAATCCCCATTCCTGTGGAGTCCAATAGGACCCCACGGGAATGGGGACAAAGAAGCACCAGCACCATTGTTAACAGTGCCAGTGCTTCCGTGATGTGTCTGCCTACCGTGGTCGCTGTGTCTGGCAGGGTCAGTCCTGTCAGGCTCGGCTGCCCCTGCGGTCAGACCTCTAATATGCCGATCCGGCACCATTTTTTCTGGACCGGCATGGCCAGAATGAGCCCCATTGTTTCTTTTGAAGTCACTTTGACTTCATTAAGAAATATTTTCTGTCAAGGAAAGATCCAACCATAATGGAAACTATTTATTTTTGAAGTCATAGGGATCCCCTTCACCCCATGACATGGATGCCTCCATCCTAGGGTCCTCCATGTCATGGGGTGGGGGGAGCCCTCACACTTCAAAAATAAACTTTCTTTTTTGTAGTCACTCTGCCTTCATAAAGACATTATTTATGTTACAAAAAAAAATTCTTAATGAATGCAGAGTAAATTCAATAAGAAATTATTATTATTTTTTTTTATTGCATTTTTATTTCAAGTGGGGGCCCTGTCATGCCAGTGTGTAACACTGGGATATTGGGTGCCGGTAAAGGTAAGGCCGGTTTGCCGGTAACACAGTGGTACTACAGGCAGGTTATGAGCAAACCCATAATGACCCTCATAGTCTTTTAAAGTAATTGGGTATTTCTACATTATTTTTGCCAACCCCAAAATTCCCCTAATGGTCAGGGGTGCATACATAAATGTCAACTGGTTATTATTTCCCAAACCTTGCCTCACAGCAGAGGGGTTCAAAATGGTTCACTGAATTTCTGGGCTGTTTTGTGCAGAAAAGTGCCTTCATGGTTACTCAAAGTAAAAAGCTAAGCGCTCGCCCCTGATATCTGTGTGCAGCCTGCTGTGGCAGGCTCGAATCCCGGCAGGGTTCACTCATCCTTTCATCCTTCTGAGGCCAATAAAATGAGTACCACTCTGTGGGATAATAATGTCTTCTGTTATTTGAATGCTCTAAGACCCATGGATGTGTAGGGCTATATAAGACATACATTATTATTATTATTATTATTATTATTATTATTATTATTATTATTATTATTATTACAATAGCTAATTAAAGGTATACTGTAGAGATGGTAGGAACAAGGTACTCCAAAGGGAATAAGAACATTTTCACTGGAAACGGAAAAGGCCTTCAGCATCTGTTAAGAATAGTCTGTTAATTAATGTTGTTGAGCCAGAATCTTGCTATAAGAGAAACTGCACAGAGAGGTTAGAAATAAAGTGCGCTGTGCATGTCAATTTATTCTGCCCAATTGGAAAGTGCTACATTTTAACTAAATTAGACCCCATACAAAGTATATTGTAAAGCATGTTTTGTCATGGTTTATTGGGTGGTCACTCTCAACTCAGGGAGTTCCTTTTCCCCGATGGAGGTGTCACACAACAAAGCGCTTAGCAGATTCAAATTTGGTTAGATCTTCAACCTGTATAACACCATTCAGCAGATACCCTCTGTCTCACAAATGAGCTAGAAACCAGGCCGGTGTACAGAAACAACAGGGTATATCTATTGCATTTCTACAATGAATCAGAAACAAAGCACCGGAACAGCAGCCACCAACTCTGTCAGAAATGCAAATTACAGGCATCAATTTACTGACATGTATTTCTCAAAAGACTTTTAGGTACCACAACAAACACAGGTTGAATTTGGAGATTTGAAATCAAAAGACACAAAGGATTTCTTGGTTTATCCCACTGCTATTTTCCCCCAGCAACCTCCACCCTCTAGGCATCCATTAGATGTGACCCCTTTGGTTTAAGGCAAGATACAGGGAGTGGGAATACAGTGGGCCAATCGTTTTGGCTTTGTATTAGAAAGGCAGGGTTTGGGAAATTAACTCAATAGGAAAATTGTTGTTGGCTGTTTATTTGAATACAATGCAGGGCTTTGGGATTCTGATCTGGGATGCAAGTGAATAAATTAGAAATTTCGATTTGCACACTCTACATTCACTTTAATGGCAGAGTTTTAGGGTTACTTATTTTAGGATTATGGACACCCCCCTTCTGTAAGGAAATCAGGGGTTTCAGAAAGGTGGAGTCACCCAAGTACTTTATTGAAACTGATGGCTATAACACGCTGGGTATAACATTTGTTAGTATCAAATTGTAACAAAACTCATCCTGTGATCTCATCTATATGGGAATTAATTGAATTAACTTTAATTAAATGTGCTAAGGGTCTACACGGTTTTTTCCCTCCGCACCCACAATTAAATGGACAGGTAGTTCCCAACACAATTCACTTTAAATAGATAGGGTTTTTTATTCTATGAGTAATTAATTGAGTTCAAATATAGTCAGGGTCTACCCAGTGTTTCCCCCCTCCCACCCACTAATGGAAAGGGATTAAGGCAAGCAGCTCCCCACACAATAGATAGCTTTGGGATTTATTTACTTACATGGGAGATCTCTGTTCTTAGCTCAAGAGGCCCGACAGATGTCAGACCCTCTTTCAGAAATAGGTAGGCAGCACACACCTCTGATCTCTATTCACAACAAGGTCCATCCAGCTAGATTGTAGGTACTCTCCCAGATAGGGATCCACGCTTCCAGGCAAAAGTCCCTAGCAAGTGTCCCAGTGTCTCCTTGGTGTCAGCCTTCCTTCTCTCTCCTTTCTGTTGTTGTCAGTCTGCTCTCTTCTTTTTTTTGGCATCTGTCTCTCTGTCCCTTTAAATTGAAAACTGATATTATATAGTGTTGATGACACTTACATATTATGAATATTCCCATGCTATGGAGTGGACATCTCTCTTTCTCTCCCTCCCACTAATCCACCCACTACCAGCTGATAGGGCAAGGAGTTTTGAAGTCTGTATTGTGGATAATGCGAGACGAGGAAGCTGCATCATTTAAAAATTACATGTTTTTTCATTTTGTTTTTACATAAAACCTCACTACACGGCAACTACCTTCATTTTTCAGATAACTGCATGAACATATAGATTTTTGAATTGTATGTTAATGTTAAAGGTATTTATGTCGCGCACCGTCACAAACAGAATTGGTCCCCAGGCACTGAGGCGGATCTGTAACAAGAGGGTGGGGGGGTTCGGTTAGTCGGGTGAAGAGGGAGTAGGAGAGTGAGAGAAATGGTGTGCTGTTGGCGGCTTCAGTTCAGTTTCCACCATGCACTTAGCTTTGGTGTAAGAATTGGATCGGAGCAAGACCTTGTGTGCTGTTGATGCAGTTTATGTTTTGTTTGTTGTTGTTTCGGTGTGGTGAAGTGTGTGCGGATAGCTGTGCAAGAAATAGTTGTGTGGGTTTTTGTGTGAATTAGGTATGCAGAGATTTGAAGTTGGTTAGTGGGTTGTATGTCCTGGTTGTAGCCGATCTTCTTATATTTAATTAGCATTCCTGTGGGTATGCTTAGTAGCTGGTTCTGCTTCTTGGCCATCTAACCATTAGGTTAGAAGTCACAGTGCGTTCCTGGTTGCATTGTATGGATCTTAGGTTGGAGGGACTGGTTATGTCTCATTCCCCCCTCTGGTGTTGGTGCTGTGGATTGGCCTCCCCCAATTCCCTTGCTGTCTATAGTATACTAATTTAATTTCGGTACCACCTTCCTGGGAGGAGCTATCATTTTTCGTGATTTGCTCCTGAGCCGAAATAGAGAAAAATATGCCACTACACCATTCAAACATTAATTTTGCATTCTATCAGTTCACAAACTTTAGAATTCCTCTGAATTATGAGAAGGGCAGGATCATTTTCTTCCTAACTCAAATTCTATACATCACAGAAAATAATGAGATACATAGAACTGATAGGCATTATGTGAACTTTAATATGAGTCCTAGATGAGCAGACAGTTCTCCTGTTTTTAAGGAAAAATGAGTCCAATGTTAATCAATAGTAAAGCATACATATGGAAGGTCGTACTTCCATATTCCAACAAAGGCCCTCCTGAGTTTCATTTCTCACCCGGTCACACGTGACCTGAGCATCTGCTTTGCTCATGTTATTCCACCCTGCCATTTAGTGTCTTCAACAATCTCTGTTCAAAGCTAATGCAGAGTTAATGGGAGGTCTGACATTAAATGTCATTTCCGCTGCTCGTCTTATCTGTACCCTCCACAATTCTGACCTAATCTTTATATTTCTTTGTATTTTAAGCTGAAAACTAGACTTGCTTTTCCTGGTGGGCCCAGCCAAAAGGTCTTGAGGTCAAAGTTTCAGAGGCACAGACCTTTCAGTTCAGTGGGGGAAAACAAGCTACATATGTTATTCGAACAGAATAGCATTTTAAATCGAAAACATGTGTTCAACATGACATTTTGTATTGCATCTGGTCCTGCTGTTTAAAACTACAATACAATATTTAAATAGATATATATTCACTTTCGGTATTATTCACCCATAGGCCACAGATAACATAGGAAGTATTGTTCACTTCTACAACAAATAGGCATTTCCATTTCTATGTCAGCTGATGTGTGAAAAGTACATGTCTTACTCCATGTCAAATGAAATATGTCACTTGGCTTCACGTTTTAAATGTAGGGCACAATTCCTCCTTTGTATTTTTCAAATGCACTGGCATTTCAATGCATCTTTTCCCTTGTGTACTGCTGTACTTATGAACGTGTCAAATTGTGCCTTTTTCCAGTTTACACAAAGTCAGCATCTGCAGCACCACATGTCCTTTCGGGATCCATTGGACACAGTTAGCAATATTACAGTTCTTAGACACACTCTCCTTCAGCTGAGTGCCTTTCCATTTTGACCAAGTTGAGGGAGGCCCATTTGTGTTCCTTCTCTTGGCCTTATATTGGAAAATAAGTTTGTTGAGCTGGCCTGCTTCTTCCAATAGGTCTCAGCATCACCCAGCTTCATTCTTGTAATAGGGCCTTGCATAGCCTCTCAATCCCTGTCACTCTGGGGCTGACTTTTCACCCCACAAGTTGTAATGTCATGTTCTAGGGTGGTGCATTAATTAGTCTTACATCAGGGGTATTTTCATGAGTGACCCAAGTCTCTGAAGTATTCTTAAAAACTGTGTTTTCTTTTAACATGTTAACGGGGGGGATAGAAAGTTAAAATGAAAAATTGACATGTTGTTGTGTTCGAGAATCTGTGATTTTTCTTATCTTAAATAAACTGTGTTTTCAATTTTTCTGTAAAGTGAAGTTTTGTCAGAAAGGAAAGGTTTTTGTCCCACAGACTAAAGGTGGCATGTATTTTGATTGCTATAATTTGATGATAATTTTGTTTACTTATTAATATATCTATATTCTTTCAGCACATCAGCCTGATTCTTGGCTTCTATACTGTGAAAGGGGTGGAGTTGCATTGTAGCATAATATGAGTCAAAAGCAGAGTTGGTCAAAAATTCCACATATTCTAAATTGGTGTGGTGCTCTTAATTGGGGTGGGGAAGGAAACTCCACAAATTCATTGTATCCCTATAAATATTTCCAACAGGGATCAGCTTTGTAACTAAATCCAGTGATAGAGGGGCTTTTTGTGCACAATATTGGTGACAAGACTTGGACGCAGTCCATGTTCTGAGCAAACAATCTCTAAAAAATGAGGCTGGTTATTGACCTGTCATTTGTAAAAGCCAATTCAAAAAACAAAAATTTGAAAGCCAAGTTGGATATTCTGGGGATAAAGTGAAATGGGCTGGAGGTGAGGAGGGCATTTGCCTAAGTACAATACATCATTTTGCGGGGAGGCAAAAAAAGCAAGGCTACAGCGGAAACAGATACTATTTGGTGATGCAGTGGAAAAAGCTAATATCTCATGCTAGTTAATGCCATACTGCCAAGCTCCAGAACGTGTGCCTGGATCTAGTTAGATGGAGGGCTCAATTCCTATGCAACTTTATGAATTAATATGTACCAATTTGAGATCCTGGAGAGGTTCACATGTTGTGTCTGTGTGTGGGTAATTAAGTATTTTAGTCTCTCAAACATTGGAGCCTATAAAGTCCTCTAGACCTAGGCATTCACAGCCAGCTCTCCCGGAAAGATGTTCACTACTTCATCTTCTACCAGAAGATGCCCACCTTTTGGGGGTAATGATGGACGTACCCCACTGCTATGGGGGGTTTGAAAGGGAAACCACCTCACTAATCAACAAAGCAACACACTGACCTAATACAAGATGCCTTAGAGTTCATTTGAATCCAAAAGATAAGTTGATCGATAGGAGAGTGGCTTGGGTGAGGAAAGGCCATATGAGGCTTCAGTTGATTGTGTTGTAATCAGCCTCCGGTCTCCCTCAATAGTTGGGCAAATTCTGTAAGAGGGATTTAATTCAGATGGTAAGGGGAGGGGTAGTATTGTCATTCACCCACTCGTGTTCTTCTACCCTTGTGGTATTAACCCTCCTATTTTTTGTCTATTGATCAGGCAGTGGATGCACATCTATTTGGTGGTAGTGCTGGAGAGAAAATCTGAGGTGGATTTTAAGAATCTTCAGCTAGCAGAATGAGGACTATTATCTAGGATGATAGGTTCCGAGACTTTAATATTATTAATGCAATGGTTCATGAACAGAGAGAAAGTGCTGATGGTGTAGCATAACCTTTGGTCATGCTGGTAGTTCTCATAGGCAGAACATGTAGGGCATGTCTGCCATAGCTCACAACCCCCAGAGTACTTTGCGAATTCTTTTCTTTGTAAAAAAAAACATGGATATTTATATTTGAGAATTTAGTGATGATGCTGAAGAGATACATGATCAGACATTCAACACTGAAACCTTGAGGTTTTTTCTGGCACATGGTAGGCCAAAGTCACAGATAGAGCATTGCATCCCATAACAGAACATAGAAATACATTTTTTCATTGATAATTCTCTTTTTTATTGTACAAATGTATTCAGATTTCAAAAACAATACATCAATATTCAATACCACATCACAAAAGCAACATGGTTAAAAAAACATAATATGATCAGCATACACCATAAGAAATTCAAAAAATACTAAACATTGCAATATAAAACATCATAATTAAAATATTAATTTGAGATGCAGACTTATCTTAATATTCCGGAATAGCCTCTTCTCCTAACTCACTCATTTCAAACCAGATTCAAGAAGCCTCTCCAGAGTTTATCAGCCAACTTTCCAAGTTCAGCATGACTCTTTCAACATTGCAAATTGAGTACATTTCTGACATCCAAGAATCTTTCGTCAGTGCCTCAGTCGATTTCCAGCTGTGCAGTTTCACTGCCAACAACGCCTTCAAGATCCAGGACACTTGATGATACGGCAGATGCTCCAGATCAGAATCCTCTCCTAGAATCATTGCTTCAAAACTGAATTCTCTCTCATCATCCAGTACTTTGTTCAACAATTGCATGACCCCAGACGACAATGCTCTTACCCTGACACACCCCCACAGCATATGTTCAACAGTTCCTCTCGAGTGACTACAAGCCCAGCATGCTTCTGTTGAACTCAGCCCTTGTTTATAGAGATGATCTGGTGTCCAAAAAAACTCTGTTTAAAATTGTAACTTAATTTTCTCTCTCACCAATGTTCATGGACATTCGTCGGAAGTTTTTAAACAACGCTTCCCAAAATGGAGGTGTCATCTCTTCCTCTAGACAGATTGACCAGGATTTTAGCAGTTTGACATTACCCTTTGAATTTGCATGTAGTAAATTATACACCTTTGAAGCCTGTTCTCCTGTTCCTTACCTCCTATGGCTTTCATATAATTCAACAGATCAGACAATCCAAGTTCACAGCACTTCTGAGTTTCTTGTTATCTCCTTATCAACAACTTCCAATTCTGTATTTCATCTTTAATCCCTGAAATGTTAGCCATGGCCCCTTTTCGAATAGATCCATGATCATCCTAATCCTGGCTAGGAACCAGACAGGCCAGACTTATGTCTATTTTGATCGCAGAATTTAACAAAATTGACGAGGACCCCATCAGCCCTGGTGACATATTTAAGGTAGATGCAATTCTACGGTGGGTGTGATGGGCCAGACAATCCAGAGTCAGTAACAGACCATTAATCTACTTCTTGTCCGATGAATGGTAGGAAATGTCTTGCCTTGAAGGCCTGATAATATCTTTAAATATTCTGAATATTCAAACCCCCTTTCCCATTCTGGAGTTGCAATTTTCACAACTTCAATCTTGGCTTTTTATACTCCCAAATGAAGGAATGGATCATCCTATCTAGCTCTTTTGGCAACGACCTCTGAATAGGAAGTGGAATCATACTAATGACATACATTATTTTAGGTGCCGCTGTCATCTTGATTGCATTCACCCTTCCACCCAGTGATAGATTTAAAGAATCCCAGCATTCAGAATCGACTGCCAGTTCGTCCACTGACAAGCTCACGTTCACTTTCATCATATCTTCCAATTTCCTTGTTATCCATATACCCAGGTATTTTATTTTCTCTGTGCACCACTTAAATCCCAGGTTTTTCAGCAATGAACCATTACATAAATTGGATCATGGCAAGGCCTCGGACTTAGATCAATTAATTCTGTAGTTTGAAACCTTTTCCGAAGTACTCAATAAGGCTCATGAAGACAGGGAGAGATACTGATATATTACATAATACAAGTAAAAGAGCATCAGCATAGAGCCAAAGATTCTGTGTAATTCCATTATAATTAACCCCTACAATCCTCTCTTCTGATCTAATGGCCACTGCCAATGGTTCCAAGGAGAGTACAAAAAACAAGGGTGATAATGGGCAACTGTGCCATGTCCCCCGTTGTAATTCAAATTTTGATTAAACATTAGCATGTGTTGTCACTGATGGATTTGAGTAGAGCAATTTCACCCAGTTCAAGAATTCAGGTTCAAAATTCATTCTTTCCATTGTCTTAAATAAGAACTCGCAGTGTACTCGGTCGAAGGCCTTTTCCACATCCAAAGTCAAGGCCACTGACTTCATTCCCTGTTTTTTGGATTCTGATATTGTCAGTAAGAGTTTCTGCATATTCGTTGCTGACATTCTACCTTTTACAAATCCAGCTTGATTTGGGTGAATTAGCTATTAGAATTAGAATACACTCTCTAACGGATATGCAGGATTTTTTAAAGAATTTTACAATCTGATTTAATCAGGCTGAATGGTCTAAAACTGCCTGGATTCAGTGGTGGTCTTCCGGGTTTTAAAAGTAACAACATTTTAGCAGGTTTAAGTGTTGCAGTTAGCCTACCTTTGTCCCTATAATGACTGAAAGTTTCCCTTAAGCAGAATCAGAATTTCCAAAGGCATTTCTCTGTAAAATTCAGCAGACAAGCCGTCTGGACCCGGGCACCTCCCTCCATGCATGCCAGGCATAGCCATTCTTATCTTATCCATAATTATCTCCTTTTCCAGTTCCAAATTTTCTACCACGGATAAGCGTACTTGTGACAAAAAGTCATCAATCTGTGTAGAATTTGGAATCCTTGTCTCACTAATAGCCTCTAAAGATATCATTAATTTTCTACGGGTGATAGGTCACAAAGCCTCTGTGATGTTCAATTGCACCAATCCCTCTTTCTTCTGCTCTCACAGGCAAACAATGTGCTAGTAACCTCCCATACTTTTCTCAACCCTCGTAATAATTACATCTTATTGTAAAAAGATCACGTTCAGCTT
Source organism: Ambystoma mexicanum (assembly GCF_040938575.1). NCBI lineage: Eukaryota > Metazoa > Chordata > Amphibia > Caudata > Ambystomatidae > Ambystoma > Ambystoma mexicanum. The sequence goes on along the minus strand of NC_090928.1, from coordinate 503,033,767 downwards.
TTTCACTCAAGTTTTTAGTCAAATCATATTTCATTCTTAAAAGTTTCTGCTTTTTCCCAGCATCTGGTGTATTCATAATTCCTTTTCTAATTCCTTCATATTTGTGCTCAGGGTTAACAGCTCTTTATCTTTTTCTTTTCTCTGAATCCCTGAAAGTTTCATAAGCACTCTCCTCCTCACATATTTGAAACCTTCCCATACCATGTCAACTTCCACCTCATCATTCAAATTATGTGTGACAGAATCCAACGCTTCCTTAGGCAAAGTCTCCCTCATAACTTTGTCCATCAGAATCACTGTATTCATTTTCCAGGATCGTGTTCTGTCCATTGCAAAATTCAGAGCAAAACACAATTTAATGAAAGCATGATCTGAACTTACCATACTTTCAATACTACACTTCTTAAAGCTTTCTGTCACCTTTCCAGAAGTCATGATGTTATCTAACCTGGAGTAAATGGCATGTGCCCATTGTGAAATCTGTATTCCCAGCCTGTAGGATGTTCCAATCTCCAAACGTCTGATAGGCCAAAGTCTTCCATTAGCAAAATTAACATATCGCTCAATGGGATTGGGATTGGAGCTAACAACGGGCCCGTTAATGACGGGCCCGTTGTTAGCTCCCTGGTGTCCTTGCGGGACCCGGTATGGATGCCTGGTTTTTCCAGGCGCCCATTGCGGGTCCCGCGAGGAGACCTCGTGGTAGGGCGGAATGGGTTTACCGACACCGGCGCCTCTACCGGTGCCGGTAAACCTATTCCACCAACCTTCTAATAAGGGCCATTGTCATTTAAATATTCTGAACACGCATGGATACAGAAATCAACCGGCCGTCCTTATCTGCTTTTGAATTGAACACTGTTCCTGGAAAAATTGTCTTTATTAATGTCAAAACACAAGAAGATGCTTTCGGGTACGAGGAATGAAAGACTTTGCCAACCCTTCCTTTACATACTTTTTCAACTTAACTTCTCTCTCAACCAAATGTGCCTCTTGTAGCAATGCAATATCAGTCTTCAAATGCCACAGGTGTGAAAGCACCTTTTCCCTCTTTATCAGGTTATTCAATCCATTCACGTTCCTTAACACAATATTTATAGTGTCTGCATCACTTAACATAGGCCCTACCATTTTAATGTCTTGCAAAAATAGCTGATTTGACAAAGCTGACAAACTGAACAAGTTCAAGAAAAAAGTAAAAAATAATAACAAAATAACAGTAACTTAAAAGCCATACCACACCACATAGCAAAATACTGAGGGATCCAACAACACAGCAATTGGAAATTAAACAGATGGTATTGAGCTCACCTTTCCCTGTATCTGTTACTTTCCCCTTTACATGAGCAACATACCCCTCAAACATGTCTTATTCAAGCCTCATACACTCAATTGTTTGTTTAAACACTTTCAAACTATACCTTAATCATATTACCGCATTCCAAAATACATCACCAATGTTTTGACCTAAGGACTATTTATGCCTCTTTAATTTGTTTAAACTCATAAAGTCCATCAAAGCATATAAGTATCCGGAATGTACATGCATCACGGGTGAAGAATAGTGTTGGACTTGCATCAACCCTCTCTGCATAACTTCTTCTCAGCTATTCAGCAACCAAACGATACCAGCCTGAAATCCAGATCTGTCTCATACACAACTGAGGAATCCTTCTGAATCCCAACAAGTGGAGCATAATATAGTGTGCCTTTCAGTGTGCATTGTAATATATGAGTTACTGACAGGTGTCTGCTTGCAGAAGATGCTGCGACATTCCATCCATGCATGTCTGTCTATACACTCCCTGGCTGCTATGGCATAGTTTGCAGATCAGCCATGCAATATGACGCTCCCAGCACACCGCCCGCTGACATTGCACTGCGGCACCTACACAGCGAACAGGCCACAGCAGATAATAACAGATCAATGAGTGCACACAAACGAATTGCAGTGTGGACCAGGACGTAATCTGTAAAATGCGAGTCATTGCCCACAACTCTTCCCATTCGAAAAAAAAAAAAAAGTCTGCTGCATACTACGCTCCTGATCAAGACACGAGCGCAGCAACCATATGGTCTCCAGCCGAGATTGTACGTGCGAGTGCACAGAAGCAACTCGGCCCAACAGAATGGCCATTCAATATATCAGCCCAACGTTCCCTGCAAGACGACCATTTGAACTAGAGCGGAGTGCCACAAATATCACTGTCCAAACAAAGCATGGCCTCATCCAGCAATATAATTCAATGTCCCTTAAGGATGGGACACTAGGGGGAATCACTGACAATGGTCGTAAATCATCGGTCTGGGATAGGAAGCTATCATAACGTCCACCCAATGCACACTAACTATTTCCGGGTTAAACTTCTATATATTCAAGTAATGTAAAGTCGTAAAAGCAACTGTCCTTTCTTAAATGAAGCAAGGCTAACTTATTAGCTATGTACCAACAAACACTCAAAACACCCCACAAGTCTTCATTCAGTAAAATGGGCACACATAAACGCCCAAACTCAATCAAACATTAGAAAGTGCCACACACTACTGAGTATAAACAACTGGGGAACATGTATGCAGTTATAACCTGTGTGTCCCACTGTGTTGAATCCAATCTAAGGCTTCATCTAGGTCTTCTGTGGTTCTAACCCCTTCTGGTAGATGACGTTTAAATATTGCTGATTTGGCCAGTGTTTCCTTCAGTTTTGTATCTCATGCTTGTTTCTTAGCCTGCGTGAATGCCTTAGTTTTTCTACCTGTTCCTTTTGGTAATCTGGAAATATGGCAATTTGTGATTTTTCATTAACTGTACGACCTCTCTCACGGCCAGCCTTTGATATTCTTTCTTTTGCACTTGTCTTTGTAAAAACGAATAGGATCTGTCTGAGTCTAGTGGCAGTAGGTTTCCCTACTCTGAAAGCAAAGTCCAAATGACCTGGGAGTAACACCCCATGGCCATAAACCTCAGTGGGGACCCGTAGTAAAATATCTTCTATTTGGCCATCTTTTGTTACAGCCTCAGGAAGGCCCACAAGACTCATGTTTTGCATCCTAGACCTCAAATCCAACTCCATGTTCTTGGTTTTCACATCTTTTTTCTTTAAAATCATTATAGGCTCTGTAGCTACCAGCAATTTCAGAAGATAAACCCACACAATACTTTTCTATCTGGCAAACCCACTCTTCCAGATTAGAAACTTTAAGGTTTAACCCAGCCACATCTTGGACTACTTTCAAAAGCAGGGAGTAAATATCTTGTGAGCAGGGAGTATCTGATTTCTTGGGGGCAGGAATCTCCTGAACTTCAATCTAATTTTTTGTAATCATTGGAGAATGTATCTTTAGAGTATCAGAAATCAGGGAGGCAGGAGCTCCAAGCTTAAACTGTTTCCTGCTCAGCCAGCATTCCGGAATGTCTTCATTCATAATTTTCATGTATGAGTTCTGTAAAAGAATGTGAAACCCTTATCATCTGTTGAGTAAGAGAGGCAACCCAAATTAGAAAAGCCACCTGGTTGAGCTAATACATTCAGATGTCATTATTTTCTTATCCAGAATACGTACATTTTGACAGCATTTTTCGTTCCAGATTAAATTTAGCATTACATAAACATTCTAGATGTCTGTTTAGTGCTCTTGAAAATCCAACATTGGTGCATAAACGTATTTTAAAATGAAAGTGTCTGCTCAGTTTTTACTCTCACTAATACATAGGTATTTATCCGAAGTAGGGTCTTACTTGTAGGCAAATCTGTCCATCTTTGCATAATGTGAACACATATCAGGAATTCAGCACAATCGTTCAGGAAGAGCCACTGGAACCTGTCGTCCACCCTGGTTACCGTTCATTTCACTGCATGCATGCATTGAATCAAGGGTGCTCTATGGCACTGAAACATGTGTAAACTGAAGAACTGCAGTGTTCACCGACATAGCAAACATAGCGGCTGTAATGTGTTTCATTAATTTGCAGTTTGCACTAGGTGCCTGCTAGCCCTGGAAAACCTGGCACAATTCATGTAATTGTAATTGGTTATTTATAACGGGCTTAATACCCAGAGGTTTCTAAGCACGGACCTGGGGATCTTACTTCTGTTGTTCCATGTCGTCTTCCATCCATGGCAAGGGTGTTGCCCCTGAGCTATCCTCCTGACACGCATAAAGCCAACAGAATGATGTGCTCCTTGTTGGCTACGGAACACCAGAAGAGCGGTATTGTTTGGAAAAAGCACAGGGGTTCATTTCCCCACATATACTGCCCATCAAAATGAGTGGCTTACATCTCCTCGGAATCCAATCACTCACTCGATGTTTAAATAGAGCATTTTGCATAATTTTTTCTCACCCATATTTGCCTATTATTGTGATTCTGCATGAGCGGGCACCAGGTCTTAAATTAACAATATCAGGGATACAGTAAGGGAGTGCACCTGGAAATATACTCATGCTAAACTACAGAAATCACCATTGGGTTATGCATGGATGCCTCCCCAATTCTTCCACAAGACTCTTTATAGGGTTATCTGTGCAAACATCAAAATCAATGTTGTTAGAAAACTGACCCACATATGCCCCTGTTTATTTCCATTCTTCAGTCACCAACTTTGTAATTCAACACTGGGCAAACCTTATTATTGAGATACAAACTAATACTGCATCATCCACCAATTATCAATTATTCGCATAAAACATATTTTGAATTGTTCTTGTTATGTGGATCGTATCTACAAAACATTACACAGGCCTTGGCATGTTTCGATCTTTTAATGCACTCCAAGAACTTCTTCTGGATCCAAGTAAGAAGGCGTTTGTGTGTAGAGACACCCCTAATGAGCAAATCTGCAACAAATAAATAACAAATTGCAAAATATCTAAAACTGTGTAAATTAATTATTTTACATGCATATACCAAGGGTCTAATTCATGGAATTATTTGCGTGGAGATTCCGGACTTTGCGTGCCATTCTCCATGCAAAATCCCCCTTTGTCGATTCATGGAATCGACTCTGCAGGACTTTTCCAGACTTTGCAGGGACTTTGCTGAGGCCTGGCATGTCTGTGCGAGAAGTCGAGCTCCTTGCACGAGACTCCTCAGAGAGTGTGGGCAGGGCCTATGCAGAGATTGAATTAGGGGGCGGAACATGCAGAATGAGGAAGAGCAAGGGGAAATGTGTGGCTTTTGAGGTATGGTCCCCGCTAAGCAATTGCACCCCCAGTCTACCGAGTATTTTTACTCCCTATTTTTTATTTCTGTATTTGCCAATTTTTAGGTAGTAAAATAGCCTGATACACCCCTTATCTGAAGGCCTTTGCACAAATCACCAACACAGTGATAGCAACTGGAACCAACAGTGTCCATGTAGTCCACTCAAAAGCACACAACACAAGCAACAAAGTCCCTGACCGCTGTCACATGGACACCAACCACTATTATGCACGTAGCCCCCTAACTACACACACGAGAACACAAGTAGGACGGCACAGTACAAAATGGAAATTAGCAACTAACACTTCTGAGGAGTGCCCTGATCCCCCAGCCCATTCCTGGACAACAAGTATGCTCAGAATGCACATCCACATAAAAATAGTCATGCAGACTTTGAGAAATGCAAGTGCACTGTGTTAGGCGAAAACCTGTGCAGTTCCCTCTGGGACCACTGCAAAAGATTTAGGACTACAGGTGTTTGGTAGTAAACCCACTTGGTAGCAGTCTGTACCACACAGATTCACTTGGTAGCTGTGGCTGAGCAGTCAGACTTCCCTCAAGAAGAGTTAGGCAGTATGTGGAGTATACAAAATAGGGCAGTTTACACAGCAGAACAAGCAAACACGGAACAAGGCTTCGGTGTAAAGATATATAGTTATTTATTTATATAAAACACATCTATGAAAACACACTGGCACTATTACGGTAAACAACTCCACTCACAATTACTATCAGAAAATCAAACCCCCTAACAATAGTTCGACAAGTCTAGGTTCAACGGCACCACTTATTTGCAGACAGAGGTGAATGCTTTAACCTAGATGGCACTCTAGTATTCGTTAGGACGGGAGAGAAAAGGCAGGGTATGAAATCAACTCGGTACCAACACTTTTACGAACAAATGCAAGGCAAGTAAGGCAGGGTCCACTGTAGATCGCAAAGTTCAGAGGCCAGGCCCACTCGGAGAGAGGCAAGGCTATGTGTCCCAAAAAGTATCACAGTGGAAATGCACTTCGAGTCTTTGTCGCAAATTGTTATAGAAAGATTGGACCAGTTCAGAACAGAAAGTTAAGAAAGCTTGGAGGCGACCCAATGGAGAGGCGAGGATTCAGAAACCTCACACTAACCGACACAAGGGAAGCCAGGTGGTCACGGTACCTTGTTTGTGGAGAGTCAGCTCCGGCGGGGGCAGTTGTTCCTGGTGGTGGATGCACGTCGGGTCTTTGCCAAGAGAAGAGAGGATCTCGTCGTCGAAGGAAAGTTGAAGATCGTTGCACCACCAGGGAAGAGACCAGCCGCGGAGTGCTCCATCACAAGGCACCACCTTTTGGTCGTGGTACAGGGGTAGTGGCTATCGGGTTGCTGGGGTGCTCTGCACGGGCAATTCGACCTCTACGTCCTGGAACGAAGAAAAAGCAAAGGGGACTAGTTGTTCCCACCAGTCAGGGGAAGAGACTCTCCGGCGGGGAGATCTCCTCTGTCGTCGGGAAGTGGTGAGTCGGTTCAGCAGGGCTCCACCGGAGGTGTCGTCATTGCAGGTCGGCTCAGCTTTACCCTCGTCGGATTCTTAGGTCCTGTGGCGACTTCTGAAGATCCAGTCCCAAAAGCCCTGCTTTTATGCAGAAAACCCCCATTTATTCAGCCTAGCTGTCAATCAAAACACGCTAAGTGGTGAGTGGGGTGGCTCACCACTTGGGCCAATCACACCAGAGTGCGACTTGAGTTGGCAAGGCAACTCAGTCCAGGGTGCCTAAACCCCCTCCCACACCACCTGTGGTACCCAGACAGAATGGCACCACTTTGGAGGGCCTCTGTGTAGAGGCCCGCCAAAAGTGGAACAAAGGGCTCTACCTTGGTTTAGGAGTCACAGAGACGAACACAGACGCCATTTTAAAAACCGAGTTCTGGCAGAATATACCGGCCGATAGATTTATTTAAGATAAATAAACCGGTGGTATGTTAGAGATTTAACGAGAAAAAGTGTTAACCTCCAACAATGGGAAGAATCCCATAGAGTTATATTCGGGGTTGAATATAACAAGTAGTTTCCACTGCCACCAGTCAAAACTCGACGAGGGGGGACGAGACAGTGCCCCCTCGAATAACAGACCCAGGAGTAATCGAATTACCCCTACTAGTACGTCCACAATAGGATGGTTTGTACTAGTTCTGTTAGTAAATTTAGGTCTAGTAAAGCCAATGGTGACTTTACATGCCTGGGGAGACAGTAGTCAGTCCCCGGGTATGGAGTCTATGGTGGGGGTCTGCTAGGATGCCCCAGTGTTACGGCACGGAGGGTGCGGTGTAACACACATAGAAAAACATATGCGACCCTATGGGGTAAAAGACCCCATAGCCCATAGAACACATTGACATCCAAAGGAATTACACACATTCATGTCCAAGAGTGGGAGATAAAGAGTCTCACTCTTGGCAGGATGGAAAAAAAACAAACTCCAGAAATCCAGCAAAGCTGCTGGGGGACTCACTAGGTTAGGAGATTCAGCCTAAACAGAGAATTCTCCCTAACACACTGCAATAAAGATGCACATCTCACCTCACACTGTTTCCCTTAAATGCCTGCACCAGCTGTACTCTGGAATGTATGGATGTCGCCCTCTGTAGGCCTGCAAACCACCCAACTTTGATATTGTGCTCTGTACATGCATACAACAGCAACGTCCCCTTCAATCGCAGAAACCATCTTCCCAAGCAGAATGCCTCTATAGAGAAAAAGAACACAAGGTCAGGACAGGGAACACATCCATGCACTCAATTACACTGCAATATGTACCCCCTGAGTACCATGCAACAAATGCAAACAAGAACCCACCAGCCACCCATCACCATGTATCCCTGTGCCCATGCAACCAGAACCGCGCACCTCATGCCTATGCAAGGAAAACAACCTACACAGTAACACCTTACCCACCCATAACAACTACACTGCCTGCCCCCCAGAGTGCCATGCAGTGAAGAACCAGGTACCACTTAGCCCTTGTTAAGTTGATGGGGCATTGTGAAAACTCTGATCCGGCCAGAGTCAGAAAGACACTGAGAGGACTTCCAAAAGAGATCACTGAGAGGTTGGAAACCCAGGATCTCCTTGGAAGCACTCCCAATGCCACAATATGGCATCCACTGATTAAAGTGTCACCAGAACAGCACAGTAAACACTGGCAGGGGAGCCGATGATGTAAAGCCCAAGACGATGGGATGCAAACATATCAACTATTGCATTAGAGACAGGATCCCACAGAAGGCAGCTGTTCACTGAGGCTGCAGTCATACAGGAAGGCAGGGCACAGAGGCAACTGGCATGAACGAGACAAGCCATGAGAAAGGAATGAGAAACAGAGGCCAAGGACTCTGCCACTCAAAATAGAGCAGGCAAGGGGAAGGTAACGCAGACTTCACAGGGACCGGATTGAACAGCAAGCAATGTGCCTAGAACTTAAGGGAGCTTTGATTTGCACTGAGTAGCTGTCAACAGGCTGCAAAATATCTGCTGGTGTAACGTGCATGGTACGTGTTCAAGATGTCAAACAACAACACCTGGCCAATGGCGTGTGCCTGGTGTCTGTGGTGAACATGATATCTCCCAAATGGCCATCAATGTTGTGGTGTGTGTGGATTTGTCCAATGACAGCACCCCCGAAAGGGGGCAGAAGGACCAAGAGTGGACTGCCTGCATGTGTAGACTTAACTAGAAAAGCTCAGTAAATGGGATGCAACGGGGCAGGCAAAACACATGTAAAAACTGCAAGGAAACACTTGCCATCCCTCTCATCGCTTTGTGTCCCAGCACACATACAGCTGGACCTGCCACCCTCATTACAACTCACCAATAAACACCTTAAAGTGACAGCCTCCCTCACAACAATCACCCCACAACCAGTGCCACCCTGATTGTCTTAGTCATAGACACACAAGCCTACCATTACCATGTGTCACATGCGCCCGTGAAGCTGGACCTGCTCACCCAAGTACACGGAAAAGAGAAGTAACCCCACAAAGTGCCAGACTCCCTGCCACCAACATCACCACAAGTGCCACCCTGAGTGCCCTCGACTTACCTGCACAAGGTACCCACCTGGCTTGCATCCACTGCATCCCACCTGAAACATTTTTAAATCACAAAGACATGCACTGCATCAATGTAAACATACTGGACAGTCATCACAACTCTGGTATGGAATAAGGAAATCGGCATGGACCACCCAGTGTCAACATCTGGCAGCACAGACAACCAAGCATGAGCCACCATCAACATCACAATAGCAAAACTGACCAACAGAGAAATCACTGGCAGCAAAGCAAATAGATTATAAGCACAGCACAACATGCACCCTGGAAACAAGTGTCTCTCAGCCCTGGGATGCGGGCCCAAGTGGGGACATTGATTGCAGGTATACAAGTTCTGCACACCCACTGTCAGGTGTCATATGTGCTGTTGGGTCAACCATGGATGCAGGGTAGGACAATGGCACCAAGTGAGGAGGTGATGTCCCAGCAGTGGAAGTACAAGTGTGGTAGCTGATGAGAAGGATGACAGAGGGCAAGAGGGAGACACGACACAGAGTGATGAATGCATAGCAGTGGAGTGGAGAGAGAAACTTCTGGAGTGTATAGGGGAAAAGCAGTGCATGGAGGAGACTGGCTGGTGGGGCGATGAGGATGGACATGTCAGACATCACAGTGGGTGAAGGCAGAGAGAAGGTGGCTAAGAGAGGAAGACAGCGACATGAAAACTTGTAAAAAAAAACAGCCTCGTCAGAGCCTGGAAGGCACATACATGGAAAAGTCACACATGTAGTTGGTGACTAAGGACAAAAGTGGGTGATGGAGAAAGGCAGACTGGCAAAGAAAGGCCACCTGTGAAAGGTCAATCAGCAGCTTCACATCAAAGAAACAAAATGCACAATCCACCATGGCATGCAAAGCAGAAAGAGACCCACATTTACAACCTCTCAGCAAAGAATTACCTATGACCACATACCCATACCCTGCACCAACCACCAACCCCCCTGTTGGACACCACTGTAAATGGACCTCAGGACAATAAGCAGCTGTTCACTCACCCTCCGACAAATCACACACCCTGTGCAAGAGAGTCCCAGTAAGTGTGCATGGATCCCAGAGTGCACTGGTAACACCTACAGGGACAACAGATGAAGCGCAAGTGACTTGATTGGGAAACACAGGGCAGTCCATCATGGGTACACATGCACATATCTGTACAACCTAAAATGCAGCAGATGTAGCAAACCTGTCCTGTGTAGTCAATGTACACAAATGGCCAGTACTGTGTCACCAGAGGCAATGCCATGAAGCAGAGCAGCCGAGGATATGTAGACCTGACAATGGACATGTTTGTTAAATGTGGAATAGTAGCAGGGCTAGTCATGTGAGCCGATAAGGGCATGGAGTGGGCATTGACACAGGTCAGAGAATAGTGTGGACAGGGAGTACACTTGCAGGGGCCCATAGGAAACATGTGGCAGGGGGAGTAGAATGGTGTCAGTAAATAGACATCATTACGGTTAGTGAGGCAAGTGTTGGAGAACCAAAATACACAGAGTAAAGATGCACAGAGAATGCATGTCGTCAATTAGCATGTACATCCAGAATGTGGGAAATACTGCCTTTGTGTCAAGTGTGAAAAGTGTGCATAAACCCTTCCATTTCTGTCATTAATTGTGCAAATGCATCCTCCAAATCAATGCACACACATCAAAGTTGAAGTGCACATACAAACATAGGAATGTGGACAGACACACATCTGCAGTGACATTTACCATGACTCAATGATTACACCACAAGTGAGCAAATATGTGGAATGCATGCAAAGACTCTGGAGACCAATAATACAGAGATTTTACACGAGTCAGTGCATATCCTTACCTGCTGACAGAGCTGGCTTGCTGGGATTCCCACATTACCTACACCGGAAACAGTACCTCCAAATTTGTGAAAGGAGGGCCAGTGCCTGGCAGAGGGCATGAGAACTAGGAATGTGAAAGGGTGTAGGGCGGACCTCCCATGGAGTGAAGTTGCCAGATGAATCGGGATCACTGCAACAACATGAGACATTGTATTTCACCACCCATAGTCGGTAATTATGCATACAGCATATATGTGTCAATATTCCATCAACCCAGTGTTACCTGCACATGCCATCCTGTCGTCCTCAAGGCAACCATGGCAGTTGATACCACTGTGCATGGCTGCATGTCCACTACTACACTCTTTATTCACATCTCTCAAGGAAAGAACAAATAAACAAAAATGAGTCGATCTTTGATTGGGTGAAAAAACAACACGTCTTCATCCTGGACAGAGATATTGAAAAATAAGAAAAAAAGTGTCCATCCCGATAAATCTTAATCTGCCTGCTTCCACTCTCCGCCCTCTGCAACTCATCCAGAACAGAACTGCGAGACTTGTCCTTGGCCTCAAGCCCAGGGACCGTATCTCTCCAGGACTGAAATCTCTACACTGGCTCCCAGTGGCTGCGAGGATTAAGTTCAAAACCCTCTGCATTGTCCACAAGGCCTTCTGGGGCCTGGGGCCTAAATACCTTCAACTCTCTCTTCCTAAATATCTTCCTTCCTGAGCCCTTCGCTCATCCGCCTCCAACTCCCTCAGGGTTAGCCACTTCTCGAAGCAACGAGCTGGGGGTAGATCTCTCTCCGCGGCAGGGGCCTCCCTCTGGAACAGCCTTCCTGCCTCCCTGAAACTTGAGGAGAACCATCTCCGGTTCCGGAAGCACCTCAAAACCTTCCTCTTTGCCTCTGCTTTCTCTCTCACTCTCCCCTTCTAAATCCTTCACTGAAACTGCACTGAATCTGCAACTGGGCCACTCTCACCGACCTCGGTCTTGGGCCCGCCACTCTCCACTTGCACTGCCTCCCTGGCAACCTCTGCACTGCTGGACTGTCTCTGTATCCCTACAGCCCCCCCTTCCCAGCACTTGTCTGCACTTACTTTGCACTTGCCACCAGCTGGCCCTATTTATTTATTTATTTTATTCTACTTGTACTGCACTTCCCCCCTCCCCTTCCCCTTGCACTTTTCCCTTCCCCCTACCCCTGCACTTGCGCGATCTGAATGACACCTGGCCTAGTAGGATCGTTGTCTGTCTTCCCCTTGTTTTCCCCCCTTGTCATGATGCCTACCTCCAAGGAGCCAGGTCCGACCCAGCGACCCCAGAGGCAGGCATCATTTCCCCCAGGGGAGTGCCAGCGGGCCCAAGCTGGGGCCCTTTGGACGCAGTCCTGGCGCCTTAGGCGCCAGGCTCATGTTGGACCTCTGTCCTGGCGCCTTAGGCGCCAGGCTCATAAAGCTAGACATGTGTGCAAGTGTTTTAATGTGCACTTTCCTGATGCAGACCATGCTGCCACATCCAGGCCCTCTTGAGGCCTGAATGGAACTACTTTACCTGTGGGACTACTTTCCACCCGGGTGTGGTCGGGGAAGGATACATACCTGATCGGAGGAAGGATACACACTTGGGACTTCTTCCAAAGCTATTTAAACCACACCCGATCAGCAACTCACGCTTCGCGTTGTTCTGCTCCTCGCAGCTGGACGCTCACTGTGTCAGCTCCTGCATCGGGACTTCAGCCACGCCTGTCAGCATCCTGGGTCACCTGCAAAGGGAGACAAGAGACCTTACCAGCTAAATCTGCACCACAGAGACATCACCGACGATCCTGAAAGGGAAGACATTATTTTTAAAAGCATTTCGTTACGATTGCTGCAGTGCTGCATTTCACTCACCTTTCCTGGGTTCCTCCATCTTCAGCAGCGATCATCCGGATACACAGCCACTTCCCAGAGCCTAGAGAAAAAGACAAGAATAAGAGGTGAGAGAAGGAAGGGAATAAGACTTACCTGTTGGGTCATTCCCATTTCATTTCGGGTCTTGCCGCTTCCAGGCATTTTCCGGACCCCGGCCCCTATGGGGAAAAAAGACAAAGACAGTGAATGAGCGAATGCAAAGACAGTTCCCGAGCGCTCATCCAGAACTAACCTGCCATTTACTGAAACTGGAACTGCACGTTTCACTTCGGGTCGGTGCCATATCTCCGGCATTCCGAACCCCGGCCCCTAAGGGGAAAAAAGACATAAGCATTAGCGCTTGCTGCAAAAGACAATGAACATTATTATTAAGCTTGGACTTTTGAACTTGCAACAGAACTTTTACAGAGCCTTACCTGAATAGTCAAGCTTATCTGAACTCCCATCAATCCTCAATCCAGTGAAGTAACTGGGTTTCAACGCGCCCCTGCATCAGAAGCAGGATGGAGAGCTCATCCTTCCTGACCCTAAGGTGAGACTTCACGGGGAATCGTGGAAGGGTATTGTGGAGGGTTGGAAGAGAGTGGGAGGCTTGAGCATAACTCAGTCAGTAGGTAATACTCCCTTTTCACGCACAGGGGAATATTCCTGCGAGCCGGAGAAGCCTGAGTAGAGGGCCCTTCCTGTCCATCTTCAGAGTCCTGCGCTTCACCATTGAAGAAGCATCAGCACTCGGAGCCAGACCTGCGCCTCCGTGGGAATCAGGTGAGCGTTACACCTCTCCCTGCCTCGTCGCGCCTTGAAACACTTGTGTATAGGCGCGTTACAAATGCCATATCATATCATATCATATATCATAAAGGGGGAAAAAAATAAAAATTCAGGCGACATAGGTCACGTAAAAAATAGATAAATATCCATCCTGGGCTGGTGGGTGGGGGGAGTCCACCCTGGAGAGGCAAGGGGGAGGGTACATGTCAATATCCATGAGTGGAAAAAAATAAAAATTAAAAAGTTAAATTACCTCCATGTGCTCATGGACATCAGAGCAATGGTGGTTCAGTGGGTCAACGTGTGCTCGGCACTCCATCCTGCGGTTGATCTGCTGGTGGTTGTGGTAATGGAAACAATCCACGTAGTGCCAAGACCTGGTCTTCATTGGCCCGGGCCAGCAGTGACATAGATGCATGCACCAGCAGCCCAATGGCAGTGAGCTTTCGATGTGCTTCCTCATGAATGGCCACAGAGTCTGTATGTGCACTCAATCGTGACACATCGAGTTGCTGGAGCAGTGTCTGCCTCAAGGCAGTCATGTTGTTGTGGAGATGTGTTCTTGTGGCTGAGAGTTTATCATGCATTGCAGTCCTCAAGGCCTCCATCTCAAGCCTCATGGCGTCTCTATGTGTGCGTGAATCTGCGTGAAGGGACTCCTGCAGACACCTCAGATCAGCACGTCAGCCCTTGATGTTGGCCTCCATGCCCAATCTGTGGGAGTGGCATGAGGACGGCATGACCTGCAACCATTGCGCTTCCTGGGCCGCTGGTGGGGTGATGTTCTGGGCCATTTGGTCCATGCCCTCTGCAATTCTGTCCAACACATTGCCATGTCAGATGGCACCACGCAACATTTGCTGCTCCCATGCTGTCTCTCCAGCCTGCACACATCCACCACATGTGCAGGTCCCATGGCGGCCTGATGCAAGGAATCATGCCCGTTGCTCTGGTGCCCCTGCCATTGGCTGCAAGTCTGCAATCCTCCGCTGGACATCAGCCCCAGAACCTGACACCAACTCATGGGAGGGTGGCCTTGCAGCCGTAACCTCCATAGCCGCTGACTCAATGGCCCCATCTTATCTGCCCATTGGGGCACTCACCTTCTCCCTCTTTAAGGCAAGCACATCTAATTCTGCATCCAAATCAGCTGAGCCATAAGAGTCTGAAGAGGCTGCAGCATGACTGATGATCGTCTATAGCACAAGTGGGTTTTCATAACAAATGACACTGGTGATCTGACATGCCAATGCCTCTTCTTCCTCCTCCTCCTCTGCATCCTCACCTGCACATGGACCGAGAATGACATTTTTAGTCATGTGCCTCCAGACAAAAATGCACATGCACATCAAAGTGCCGACAGACACAAAATGGCAGGACATGCAAGCATCTGACATTGTGACTTCCCACTCTATGAGCTGTAAGCCATGGATTTATGACTTTTGCTGACATGCAGCACCCTGATCCCTCACCCCATCAGTGGACATATTGACATACAAAAGTGGTGTACACATTGAATGATGGTCGATGCAACTGTCGTGTCAGCACACAACCCAGGCCAAGTACTGCACATGGGGCATTGTTACACTGAAAGCCATTACATGGCATCAGTCAGCCATTCAAATCCACAGATATTACCACCATCAAAACATGACACACAATGCATGATTACAACTGAGAACTGGACAACCATGTCCAGTCAATACACTCATGTAGACTGTTCAACCATTTTGCACCATCACTACATATGCTGCATGCTTGAGAAGGTAAACTGTCAAATCCTTTGATAGATGCTCCTGTGGCTGCATTAGGACATGGCATACATGCATTCCCTCACCATTGGCATCCATTCCATCCACCCAACATGACAACCACTGCAACATGTCACATTAATGCAATCATGCACCCTGACCAGGCCGACATGGTCCATTGTATCTTTGTACGGAGTGTAGTCCATATACAATGAATGATGTGATATATGTGCAGCAAAGATGTGTGCGCTGTCAGAATCACAAACCTCTCAGTGTAGGGCTCTCTGTGTTTGGCAGTAAAGTGACCACACATATGACTGTTACCGTCTGCTGTGTCACATCAATGACAACACCAGGTCTCCCGTTACTCTGTGTGGGGCTCCATGTCGGTATGAGTCCCCTGCTGTATGCCTAAAAAAAGTCAGGAATATGCATTGTAAATTGACAATGTGTCTGATGACAGTGCCATTCACATGACATTGTCATATGAACCGTCAGTCGATGACTGGCCATGAGTGAGTGACCAACAGTCATCGACTGTCGTTTTCCATGACACTGTCAGGCAATGGCCACTGTCATCACTTACAATGCAAACTGTTATTACACATTATGGGTGTATGTTGAGCACCATATTTGTCCTTGCCATGTGTGGCTTCACAACTTGGTATCCCCTTGCACCAGCACTATACCAATAGTGCCTTAAATAGTGAAGTGGGAACATTGACATATGCATCTACCACAAGTGTGCCAGACTGTACACACATCTATGGCATGCATCAATCACGGATTTCCCCTCAAATGTAATACTCCACTGTAACACATACCCTTGCTACACCACCACTACATGGGATTCACTGGGTGCAGACCAGCAGTGAGTAGATACGCAGATGCCAGCAATGTCAGTAGAAGCATGGCCCTACTCGTTTGCTCATGCTCCACCCATGATGCTGAGGAGGCTGTCTCTGTGCAAAGGCTGAGCCCATATGACATATCCTAACCCATCTTTGTTGGACATACTTATGAAGGTCATACAAGGTCCTGGAGTAGTATGTAGGTGCAACAATCATTCCCTATAGTAATGCCTTCAGGACAGGTGTCCTTGTTTGTGAATAAGTCCCTGTCTATGAATAATCTGCTTAATTTGTTCTCCTTATAAACTGCATGTAAGTATGTGGTCATATGTTGCTGCACACATTTGGAAAAGCTTCCGTCTTTGGGCCATGGCTTTGTCAATTTGCCCTCGGTATCGCAAGTCCATTCCACACTATACTTGTGTATTTTGTCTTGATATCGCAGGAGGGACTTGCACAAATGTTGAATGGGTGTATACCTCATTTTATCATGTTATTTTGTACTCATCAATACTTATTCGACCTCAAATCAGAAATTCAACACGTCCAATGTACCTTGTCAATTTGAAATTCACATAATTAACACCACTTTTTAATTACATTTCTCCAAGCCACATCAATACAAAGGATCTTTCAACCAGTCTCTCCAGCTCACCACCACCAACAAGAGCGTGCTCTATGCACTGCCCACACTGCATTTTCCACCCTTAAGGCCCAAACCACAATTCCCCTCATGTGCTCCTTGAGCTCCGCCCAAATGGCATAACACTTTTCATCAATTCAAGCAATCAGTCCAACAAATAGACCTCTGCACCCCTCAAGTCTTATTCAACAACCTCGCAGGTGACATCACCAATTGCCTAGAGGAAAAAGCCCTTGATACATATGTCCACTTTGAAAACCAAAAACACAATAACAAACAAGACATAACACACAGCCTTCATCCTGCCTTACAGGGTATCTTCAAAAGTCATGTGGTCCCTATTCTATAACGCCGCATATAGGAATGCATCTCAAAGAGATAAATTAGGAAACCACCTTCCGTGATATAAGCTAGCTTCTCCTGACAATACCTAGACACAGGTAACCATACATAATCACTCATGAACCAAGCTAAACTGCCTAACACATAGGTGTACTGTTTTTTTATTTTTTAATTGTTTTCATTCATAAACCAAGCTGACATCTTGGATACAGGTAACCTTTTTATAATATTTTGATCTTTTTTATCCGTAAACCAATCTGACTGGCCAAACTGACTGCCTAAAGAACGGGTAACCTTTAAACAAAAACACAAAAACATAGAATCACAACACTAAGCTGAACGTTCCTTTCCCCCATATTTGCCATTTAGTTCAGTCTATACTTACACTCCGCGGTTTGCTGAAGCCCCTCGGACGCAGACTCTCACACAATCTGCCACTCTGCATCTGGTCTGCTTGGCGTCCCACGGGGAGTGGACAGGAATGTCCTCCAAGGCAACTCCTGATGACCTATTCCCTTTTTCCAACACATGGTCTTGGCTGTCGGTCCTTGCAGGGTCACCGCGCAGCTGTTGAGGCATGTGGCGGGACAAGGGAGGCTTAATGCCAAAATGTTTTAGTGACCATCCTCCTGCTACCACTTGCGGCAGGTGCCATTTGCAGCAAGTACCATTAGCATTAACCTCACTTACCAGCGAAAGGATACTTGGGCCCAAACAAAATCTCTGCCGAGCTGTCGTCCACCAAACATGTGTCACATCATTTTTACCATAAGTGACACCACAAGAACAAGTTACGTCCCCCAAAACCTATCAGGAATGGGGATTAGTCTGTTTAGGGAAACTATATATACAATATATAGGGGTTAGTTTAATTATTGCAGTGCCATATCTGGTGGCTTCTCCTAGGACCACCACTAAATACAACAAATACAAAAAGTGGAGAAACGATTGCCCACTGCAATCTTATATGTCTTAACATGAAAGGTAACTAAGGATTGGGTAAAAACACGTCCTCCCAGTCTTGGGACCTTGGACAGCTACCACACTGGGTGGACATTTTCAATGGTTCCATGTCATTTCATCGCGAGATGAAACAACAATGGTTTTTTCTCTGTTGATATTTCAATGCGAAAACTCATAGTTTTTTTTACATTTTTTATTTTTGGGGGGGTTTTCCCCCATCCCCATTCCCTTTAATTATTTAACTGTCCCCGAACACCCACACCCCATCTATATATCTTTTTAAACCCCCCAACAAAATTCAATGAGTTTTCACGTTGAAATGACAATGGTGAAAAACCCAGCGTCCTTTCATCCCACGATGAAAGGACGGTGTACCTTTTCAACAGTGATGGGAATGAGTATGAAGCTGCTGTGTGTGCCATCATGTTGCCATCTCTGATTGCCTAAGCCTGAGAGAATACATTCAGTTATTATTCTTTGTAGTAATAGTATCTTTCCACCTCTGTTTTGGTGGGAACAGCTTCCCTCCATCTAACTTGAGTGAATAGGCATTGTCCTACTCTTCCAGGTTATGTGTGTAGAGACCACGAAATGAAGCTCTCCTGCATGTAATTATAAGGATTTTAAACTATATTCCTTGTATGTGTCTTGTCACCTTGGTGAACTCGGAAACGTTCCATCTCTGCTCGTACTTGGCTAGGGTGTGCACTGAGTCTGCACTGGAAGCTCTGCCTTCCTGCCTTTAGCTGAATCAGGCTGTCAGCCTTTGCATTTATTCGATGTCTGTCTCCTATTCCTCATTTATTTCAGTGCACATGCAGCTTCCATCTTTGTTCGTATGGCTTTCCATGTTAGTCGCAATTAAGCATATACAAGCAGGATATATGTATTCTTGGAATCTTGCTGTTTCTGCTTTGTCAAAGGATCTAAAAAAATATATATAATATATATTATATAAACCCCGGTAGTAGTGGCCGTGTAGTTATGGTTAAGTTGCTAAACCCATAGGAAGAGCACTTTTTGGGTGGTTTATAACGTTGCTCCCCCTGGACGAATCCACACCACACTTTTGCAGTATATGGCCCACTCTGATTTTTTTTGCAAAGTTTGGTGAGGTTTGGTCCAGGGGGGGAAAAGTTATAGGGGGAGTCCCAAAATGTATTTTTCTTCCCATAGACTGAATGGGAAAAAAAAGTTGCTCATGCCAAGAGCCCAAACCGCTGGACAGATTTTCATCAAATTTGCGGTAGGAGCAGTGGCTTGGTCCTGAAAGCGTGCTTTTGTAAATTTGGTGAAAATCCGTCCGGTAGTTGTTTTTAAAACTATGGGGGCTCAAATGGGAAATGGGGAATGGTTTGTTCAATGGGGACTTACCGGTCCCGCCAGGGTCGGACTGCACCGGTAAGTCCCCATCGAACAAGACCGGACTCGGTCACGGTATGGGAGGGAGCCATGGTGCTCATAGCACCATGGCTACTGCCCATCTCGTAATGAGGCCCTATGTCTTTTGATGTTTTTGGATGTATTTATTTTGGCAGGAGATCTGAGAACGAAAGGTGGGGAGGGAAATGAAGGAAGAGGAACCAAACACTAATATGGAGGGGTAGGTGGACAAGGGAAAATGTTGCGCGTGTGTTATTTCTAAGGTAGGGGCAGTGTTTCTCATGCTCCTTGATTACAGCAGTGGTGGTGGCTCTTGGGGAGGAGGGATGGCATTGGCTGATGCCATTTTAAGATAAATAGCAGTTTTGCTAAAAGTATGTACTGTGTACTAGATTGTTAATGGATAATGAGTGGGAATAGGTGTTGGAGCTGTGCAAGGGAAATTCTGAAGTTGAAAGTTCCTAGATCAGTAGAAAATTCAGTTCTGAACTGTCCGTGAAGCAGAGATCTTATGGTGAAGTGCAGACAGGTTCTTGGACACTTCATCATGGCGCGCGCCAGCGTATGGTCATGTGGCACTGTCCGGAAGGTCCGCTATGAAGTCAGATGTTCGTAGACGGCTACGGATGCAAAACTAGATGAATTAGTTGCAAAAAGTGTATAGAAGTGTTAAAAATGATTCCAGAAGGTGGGAAATGGAAGAGTTTTAAGGTGTCACTTTATAAATGGGACACAAATATTGCTGTATTGGGTAAGTATGATATTAGTTAGTTGTAGGAAAATAGCATGCACTGGTAAAAAAAACTATGAAATTCACTGAAAAAACCTTGTTAAAGGGGCTTTATAGTTCAATTGGACTAATAGAAACCTATGAAATTCAACGAAAACACTTTGTTAAAAGGACGTTATGGTTAAGTTGCGCTACTAAAAACCTATCAAATTCAGTAAAAAACATTGTTAAAGGGACGTTATGGTTACAAGTAAAACCGAAAAACCCCTGAAATTCGCCAGTTATGGTAAACTAAGCAACCATAACTCGCGCCACCACCGTGCACTGCTAAGAATAACACCCATGACATCAAAGATGACATCACAAATATGATTGATGACATCACTGATGACATTACATGTCTAGCCTTTTTTTTGTTCATTGACATGTCTAGGCCAGGTGAGTTTATTCACTGACAGTCAAAAACTTTAAATTCAAAAGGTATTACATTTGTAGACATTGCTATTCTCACATGTTCTTACAGTACTTTCCTTAGAATTCAATCACATCTTATGATGCACATACATAGGGGAAGAAGCAGGCCTGAAACACAGCAATCATTTCTATGCGTAAAGATAAACATGTTGGTTATACACAGTGGCTCATGATACTGCCTCTTGTTTACTTACTTTACTCTGCCTGTATAAGCCCCATATTTGTATACATTGTGGTCTCTTAATGTTTTGTGTGTAGTAGTACAAGCATGTAGTAAGTGAAGCATTATTACCTACTTAGTATATGTTTCACAGTATGCAAACGTGTGATACAGAAGCATTCACCGTTTTACTATGCAACATGGGAAAATTAGAAATAGTACACCTCTATGGTGTATGCTGCAGCCAATGCCTATGTTTCTGTATGAGTAGGTTCCGGTTCTAGAAACAACACTAATGGATTGTTCTTTGGAGCAATACATTGCATAATCAAGTATGTAGTTCATCACACATCTCCAGATGACCCCTGACACTTTTTTGCCAACATTACATTCTCAACCCCTTGTAGGGACTTCCTATGAAAATTAAATGCACATGTGATGTCATCAGTGATGTCATCAATCATATTTGTGATGACATCTTTGATGTCATGGGTATTATTCTTAGCAGTTCACGGTGGTGGCACGATTTATGGTTGCTTAGCTTACCATAACTGGTGAATTTCAGGGGGTTTTCAGTTTTACTTTTAACCATAACATCCCTTTAACAACGGATTTTCACTGAATTTGATAGGTTTTTAGTAGCGCAACTTAACCATAACGTCCTTTTAACAAAGTTTTTTCATTGAATATATATATATATATATATATATATATACATGTCTGTCATCTATCTGCATGAGTCTTTTGTTTCGTGTCTATCTGCAATAAACTAATGTATGTTTGTGTAGCTTTGTGCACGGATGCCTATTTGCTTCATGTCTACGTGCACCTATGTCATGATGTCAGTGATGATGTCATTAGCTTCTCGAGTTTATAGTCATTCGACTTGTTCGATTGATGACAACTCTATCTCCTCCATAACGTCAGTCAGGTATGGTTTGAATGGCTGTCTGAGAGAGTAACATTTTTCACATCTGTGATACATCATTGATGGTGATGAAGGGCCCATGAGCGATGTGCATCTATCATTTCTCTGTTTCCGGGCTGCAAGTCGGGTGGAGGTCAGGAGTGCCACATTTGCCCATATGTCTGTGATAAAGCCAAAAGAAATTCATATGTAAGTATGATCCAAAGGGGAAATAATCATAAAGGGAGCAATACTAAAAGGGGATCCTGCCCCTGTTCTTTCTTAGTACTGGGGGGAGAATATATCATTTGATTGTGCCTCCCAAGATGTTAGGGAACATTTCCAAAAAATATATAATTTATAGATTAGGTCCATGGTGTGTATCCAGTGAAATTCACCTGGCCCTTTTTTCTGGCAATGACATCTAGTACAGAAGAACTATTAATGGGGGTCAAAAAAGGTCATTTTACTGATGCCTGCCTAGAAAAAGAAGATAATTCTAGTAATTCCTGGGTATACCATCAAGCAGAATATTGTTATTAATGCAGGGTTACTCAGGATAAAAGGCAGAGTGTGATTATTCGCTATCCATTTATTTCTGCTTGTCAAGCTGCCCATTGAAAGGGCAAAAGGTACATTTTACACAATAATTGAATAGGAAAATTACTGAAGCGAAATTTGCCAACATCTTTTCTACAAGCCATTCACTTACCCGAATATCCAGTGTTTTTTTGCAATTGAGTTTAAAATGGTGTTGAAATTCTGACATGTCTAATGAGTAAGGGTGGTGTTATTTTGAATAAAGGGGAAGTAGCTAGAAGTGGACAAGCAAGAATGTTTTAAATATTTTTTTGTTTTCACAAATGAAAGATTCATCCTGTACTCTCATTCATCCATACCATGATGCCTGCATGCTCAGGGTTAAGTAACTGAACAGATACCTTTGGTGATGTGTGTGTTACTAATGTCTCCATTTCCATAACTGTAGCATTGAACATTGAAGTGACCAGTGTGTTGATTATTTCTTATCATTGGCCTTTGAAACAATTTGTTTATCTTAAATCTGATTCCAGTATTTCCTTTTTGTTAATAAATAGACCTTCTGTGCAACCCTGTGAGTTTCTTGTCCCAAAAGGGGAGAGAAGCTGTCAAGAATCAATTCTATTACATTGGGGGTCCCAGATTCATAAAAATAACTTTATTCAATAAAGGAGAATTATGTGTACTTGGTTTGGTTTGGGGTGTAGTCTTGTGAAAATTCCTCTGAATTAGATATTGCCCAGCTAAAACATCCTACAGAAGGTTGGGGTGGAAACTTTCCAAGCCTTGCCTAATGGGGGCTTCACTATTGAGTACAGTGACAACTAGAATGGCAAATTGGGTACTCCTTAATATATTAGAAGAAATACTAGAGGTGACACAACTGGGAATTATCATAAAACTGCAAAGTCACATGCACATTCAAAAATAGATACCCAAACCGCCCACACATTGTAAAGTAGAAGTATCTATTTTACACAAGTTAATGAAAACAATGAAACCAGGACAAACAAAGTTAGTTTTTGACAATCAATATCCTAGTTATTTGGGAAGGTGTTACAAACACCTTGATACACAAAACAAAACTGACCCGCTAACATACAAAATTTATGGCCAAGCCTACCATGTTTCATTCATCTCCGGCAATGGCAAAATTTCTTCAACATGCAGGCGGACATTCAGTGGTCAAGAAAATAAAAAAAAACAATAAAACGGAGGTGGGTAGGGATGACTCAAGTAAAAATAGAGAAAGAAAGAAAACTACATGATACATTTTAGGCTTGGTTACTAACGCTGATGGACGATAAACTCCTTTAAATGGTTACAATATAATTAACTGATGGGATTGAGGACAACACAAAAGGTTATTTGTTTTGCCAAGATCAATATTACTTATATTACTTATCTTACCATAAAGTGCAGTTTCAGGATATACGCACACAAACCCAAACACGCACACACACACCTGCAAATAGCAATTAACAAAAACTTGGAGCATTGTTCAAGCACAACAGCTGAGCAATAAACATATGCATACAAACATACAGACATGCACTCACACATTCGCGAACACCACACGGCCAATATGCGACACCCCAGGACTGCAGGCCTGAAGAGACACACACAAACTCTAACTTAAATTCAGGTCTGTTTTTGCACATACATTAATTGTGAGGAATCCATTGGAGTCATCGCAGTTGTTCAGAAGCTGTAGGCATGAGCCGGTGTGGCGGAGCAGAGGAGCTCGCCAGCAGAGAATGACATAAATGTGGTGCAAGAAAGGCATGCTCTGGAGATGCCAGGGACCACAAGAGGAAACCCAGGCCTCTGGCAGCCAGAAAAAA
Source organism: Ambystoma mexicanum (assembly GCF_040938575.1). Lineage (NCBI taxonomy): Eukaryota > Metazoa > Chordata > Amphibia > Caudata > Ambystomatidae > Ambystoma > Ambystoma mexicanum. The sequence continues at coordinate 503,009,402 of NC_090928.1, read as the reverse complement.
CAATGCTGTTGTTAGCGGGAGCTGAAGAGATGCCTTCATGTAGAAGTGGAGCTGCCAGAGAAGCTGGAGATATATCAGGGCCACCCAGAGTGGGAAGGGAATGGCAAAGGTACGCTGCATATGCGCGAGCAAGTCCGAAGATGCTGCACAGAGCCAGTGAGTCCGCCAGAGCAGAGTGGGGCCCCCGTGGCATTTCAGCGACTGTGTCAAAGAGAATTTTAACATTGTGAAGTTACGGAAAGTGAAATGCCACAAAGATCATTTGTGAATCGAAAGGGCAGAAAAATGTTGACATTGTGAAATTACAGAAAGTTAAATAAGATTATTTTGAATCAAAAGGGCAGAGTGCCAACCCTAACCCCAATCAGAAATGAATGCAAATCTGGGCAAAGCTTAAGACAACAGTTAGACAAGTAGATATACCACGCCAAGAAATGTATATGCTACTTGGTTGTAAGGAGGAACTCTAATATATGAGAAAGTCCTGGCAAGCATACACCAGTCAGTTGAAATCATAAGCAGAGTCCTGGTAGGAGAGTACACCAGACAGTTGTGAATGCAAGAGAAGTCCTGGCAGGAGAGCACAACAGGCCATTGTTAGTGCCAGAGAAGTCCTGGCAGGGAAGTACACCAAGCAGTTGGAGGTGCATAAACAGTCCTTTGAGGGGAGTATACCAGGCACATTGCAAACCTACAAGGAGTGTCAAGCAGAATCTGTGTCTGTTAAACAAAGAAGGAACTTGTGTGAAAAGAAGGAACTTTTGTTAAAGAAGAACTTACAAGGCTGAACAGTTTTCATCTAACAGGATTGTTTCGGGCCAATTGAGACACAAGGAATTGTTAGATCCAGAGACATTTGTGATACAAGTAAAAAATCCAGGGGAAGGGAATCACCCTCTAAGGTCCTTTTCATTTTGGAGAACATTTATGTTCAAGCTATTCCATTTTTATTTAGGAATACTTTTACAAATACCAGCTTAAAAAAACATTTTCCTTTTCACTTTATTATTTTGTTAGTAGTGTGAGGGTCAGGATAGAACATTTGGACACAAGGACAGCTTTTGATTTTTGACATCCTGACAAAGACAGATACATAGGAAAACTCAACCTAGAGCCGGGTTAGAGAGTAATTTTCCCAACCTGTTTAAGTTAAATAAAAGTCTTTAACCAAAAGCATGCCAACTTTGTGTCCAGATTTCCTTTCTGACCCCTCACAGCATGCACACACACACACACACTGCCAAAGCATACACACAAGACAAACACGCACAGTCCACTGACACGGCATACAAACCACCAACAGTACTACACGTACACCTTACTGTGCCCTGCATACACTGTCCCAGACCAACACACACAGAGCCACAACAGAATCAGGCCTTTAAATTACAACTGGGCACACTGGAATCAGAGATTGTTACGCTTTATGTTAATAATGGTTTTTGGCCTTACTGTGAAAACTATGGATATTTAGAAATTGCAGTCTTATCGTCCTGCCTAATACTAAGGGAAATGTTCGCTGCTGGTGTAACTTGGCACAATAGTATCTGGGATTACTGATAGAGAGGGGCAAAATCAAATGTAGCACTGTGTTCCCTCATGCACATAATGGAATGTGATTGTGCTATGCTGACTGGACATACATGATCCTGGCTGTTGTTAGCTTACTGTAAATAAAAGAATACAACGCTATTATTTTAAATGTGCATAGTGGAACGTGGCAATGCTCTGCTAGATGTGCATGTCCTTGAAGATGGTTTCAGTAACTAGGAATTGTACGACAATGGAGAAAATGCTTGGGTTCTGATGGCAATACTTGGCAATGTTGTGAATCGTTGCTATTTCTATACCAAAACCTTACAATTATGTGAATACCTGGGCCTTTGATTGCCTTAGCTGCCAATCATATCGGAAACTGGCATATGCAAGCAAGTGAATACCGCCTGACAATCCATGTTACTTCCTAGGAATATGATAGCAATACCTGGACAATGGTATGAGTGCCTGGAGACATGACACTAATGCCTGTATATCAGCCACAACTATTGGCTTTGTCAATGCCCGCTATACGCTCCATGTTTTCAATTTCAATTGCCCAACCAGGAGATACTATCCCACTGCTGGTTGTGCCATCCCCTCATCATAGCAACCTATTGTACAATATTTTTGCCAGTAGTATTCATCTTTATCCATCATCTAAGAGGCAAGCATACAGCTAGCGTTCCATTAGCCCCACTGGAATCAGCTGGAGTGTACTGCTGCAGACTTTGTTAGATAATTGGGTGCCTTCATGTCTACCTTCAAAATAAACTGCCATCACAGAGAGTTGACATACAGGTTGGGTGAATATAATAATGCATAAAAGACCTGCGTGAAATTCATAACATGCATCATTCTGTACTTTGCAAATACTTAAATGTGTTCCTTGGTTTAAAAATAACAAGGTGTGCATTATAGCCTTAGCACAGTGTTTGTAAAATATCTTTGAATGCCAGTGTATATGGGTTCAATTTTACTGCAAAACATTTTCCGATTAGGTTCAGATATGCGTGTATTTAGGTAATAACAGACAATAAAGATTATGTCATAAAAGTCACATTTGTTTAATTTTCCATCTTCTAAGTCAGTAGAAATGCAATGTGCAATTACATTGCACTTAATACTCAGATAATAGAACAATGAAAAATGAATGTTTGCATTCTGCAAAATTAAACTGTATGCAGTTATTTATCTTTTACCTTAATTGTTTGAGCTTGTTTCCAATGTAAACTGCTGTAATTTTAAATAAATATAATAGAAACAACTTTCACAGGTATCAGAATTGCAGAGCAAATTTACTTTGCAAATAGGCTTTGTAAGTAGAGCACTCTATGGCCTGGGCTGCTGATCTTAAAACTGTCTGCTTCATTCAGGATCCTGACTAACTTGCTTGGCAATATCTTGCCTTAATATAATGTACAACAATATGGTAGCTCTGCAAGTACATTGGCATACCACACCACACACATCAACTTGTTACGTCATCTATACACACAAGAGGGTGTTCAAATATTTAGCTATTGGTTAAGTAAAGCTTATGTAGATTAAGGAGATGCCATTTTCCTTTTTCAAAATTATTGACAGCTGGAAATGGAGAAAAAAAGTGTACTCTGGAAATCTACTACCTCTGTGGTTTGGAGAGTAAATGAGTGACTGAAGTGATGGAGGTGAGCCATGGCAGGCAAGTGATAAAGTAAAGACACAGGGCTAAAGTAACACTCTATTTTACAGGGATGAGTTGAACAGCGAACAAAGACTAAATAAACACACCTGGCAATATATAAATGAATGTATTTATTGGTCATTTATAAGGTGCCACTTTCCAGCATGTCATCACATATTGAGAAAAAAGGGTATGATTGTAGCTTTAGTTCTCCATCCTCAGTGGAAGACTATGACAGAGCATTCAAATGAATTTGAGTCTCAAGAAAATCACCTGTACATTTTACAACTGTACTATTAAGACTAAAATAAACACAGAGAAAGATAAGGCACAATCTGGCCACCTGCTTGTAGTTATTGGTTCGGTTCACAAGAATACAGCACCCATTATTTACACCTATGAAGAGACATATCATAGACCACATCAACTCCCCACTATGCACTGACTGCTTTCATTGTATATGTGTAACATCAATCACTCCTTAATAGATCGCAGAAGCTAGTCTCTGAAGGCTGGGAGAATCTGAGTGCTAATAGTTCAGTGTTGTATGACAGCCCACAGCAGGGCTTTTGATTTCTCCAGATCCAGGATCTGCAAAGAATATTTTTGCAGGATTCTGGATCTCGGGAGATCCGGTCCAATTCCAGCATTGAGTATATCTGATATGGTTCCGACAAGTCTATTAGACTATTCTGAAGCATCTAGAAGTCTCTTTTCTCTTGACCATGTTTGTGTTATTGCCTACGGAATATGTTACCATTTCTTGTGACATGTCTTCCTTACTTTTCTCTTCTTATTGTCCAATGTGAGTTACTGAACATACAATGATTGACAATACCCATGAAACTCTTGACTGACGTCTGCACTCCCACACATGAGTTTGTTTAACCCTTGAAGCAAGTAGCCGAGAGATGGGGCAATTGGGAAGGCTCCAAATTCAATCCGCTGGGAGTGAACGCAGATTCATGCAATGGTTCAGTCTGAGCTAAATGTAAGTTCATTTTCTACTTCTGTTAAAGTAACTGTGGAGGCTTTTGAGAATGTGGCCCTAATTGTTGTGATGTTGTTTTGCTTCTGTGAAAAATAAATTGTCACATTACGCATAATCGCAATATGTTCAGATAAAGTGCATGTTGTAAGCAAAAGCATGTTTAGCTGAAAATCAAAACGAAATGAAGTGAAGTGTCTGCAACTACATATACTGATTTTAACAATCAAACTTGCACGTTTGTTGTGTCATTTGAAGTTTAACAATCTTCTCAAAATAAACCAAAAGGATGTCAAATATGCAATTATTCCAAAACAGTATCTGTAAATTAGTAAAATTAATTAGTAATAGTACAAATATAGGCTTACTTGCCCAGATATTTTGAAATTATGGTCTCATCTGCCACCTGGCGTCACTGGAACCTTACTTCCAGGCATGCCTCCTCCTCTTTTGGGCCACCATAAAAACAGAAAAGAGGGTTTGCTGTGCTTCCTTCAATTTGTCAACAAGCGCATCACTTTCATTAATGTTCTCAGTAGACAATTGTGTGTCCGGTTTTAATGCCAGCTGGGACCTTGACATGACAACGGTGCAACCTTCTGAAATGACAACACTTTAGTCAGGCTCCACTTTTGGTCAGGCAGCAGTGGCGGACTGGAGCACCATGGCCATATTTTCTGAGAGCACTCATGCTTTTTAGTATTGCTGCATAAAGCACACATAATTACGATGCTATTTCGCGTGCACGGTGCAAATTGATGCCACTTTGAAAATAAATAAATCCAGAGCCTCTTTTGGTTCCCAGTCCACTGGTGTCTCGCAGGCAATTAATAGATGGCAGCAGGTCTTTATCACAAAATGAATTCCAGAACTGAGTGTTCTTACACTAATTATGTTAGTGTGGATCGGTGGTCTACAATTGAGGGGAACTCTGTCAAAGAAGTAAGCCCAATAGGATGCCAGAATATGTGTATACGAGGGGATAGATGTGTGCTCAGATTCTCTGTGGGAACACACCTGGCTATTTTTGCGACCACTTGTGAGGCTATTTCAATTGTTACTAAAGACATTTGCCTCATCGATCAGTCGCAGCACTTTACATAGTAAGGTCATCCTCAAGGGATTGACAAAATTAACAGACAAACGAACCAGCAATCAACTTCAGGACACATTCCTTTCTTTCTGATGGTTCATGTACTAAAACGTTACCGTTTTCCCTTTTTTGAAAGACATTTGATTCTTAGCACAAAAACAGTTTGCCTTTTATTAATATTTGCATGTATTAGAGAAAGGGAATAGTGCTACTGCTAAAAACACTTCACAGTGCTATCCGTAAAAGGGTGCTTTACATTGGGAAAAGAGGACCCAATGAGGGAGAAGGTACGTTCGTTCGTAGATAGAACTGGGATGAAAGAAGCCAGAAGATATGTTCAGGGCTAAAACATACAGTAATATACACTATTTACAGAAATTGCAATTGAAGAATAGGGTATCAATTAGGGTACTGATGTTGAATGACGAGAGGGGTGCTCTCCCAATATTTTGAACTACATCTCCCATCTGACCTAGACAGAATAGTAAACGTTGAGGGATAATGGCGGCAATAGTCGAAAGCAGCTGGTGATCTGCAAGTTTCCGACCCCTGCCGTAGAACTTATTTAAATCTCAGAGCAACGCCAATGTTTTGTTTCTGGGTGCACTGAGTTCCATGTGAAGGGCACAAGAAGCAAACATGGCAGGCGGCACAGAGTATATGGTGCACAGGTAGAGAAGTACTTGAGAGCAAAGAGTGCAAGAGGCATAGGAGTCGGAGATGTAGTTAGTCAAATGGGGATCAGTCCATGAATCGATTTGAATACCAGAAGGAGTGCAGGAGGAATTGGATGGATGGATTTCATGTTAATGTACAGACACAGCCATCCAGCCGGGAGGTGATGGGAGTAGGCGGCCGAAAATCTGGGGATGTTATAGAGGCTGCATGTAGCAAAGTCCTATGCTTTGTTGAGTGGAGTTGAGTGGTGCGGAGGGAACATGGGAAGGCTAGAGCAGCAGTCTAGTCAACTGAGAACAAGAATAGATTTAAAGGTTTTAGTAGAGCGATAGGTAAGGTGCAGAATGATATTAAGGAGTTTTAGAATGTTCATCCATGACAGTCCAAGTGCTGGAGCTTGAGGTTACCTTGAAAGATGACACTGAGTATAGGCAACAGGGGCAAGGAGATGAGGGTAGAGGGAGGATATTTGGGGCAGTAAAAACAGGGAGATAGATTACTTCGGTTTTGGAGCAATTGAATATGATAAACCCACGTATTGCCCTATGGTGGAGGCCAGAGAGACAGACAGATATGCAGGGTGATTATTCAACGTGAAAGAGGAAAAGGAGAAAAGGATTTGGGTCAACAAATAAGTGCTAAGAGAAGCCAAACGAAAGGGATATTTCGGAAATATGGTTCAAAGAACAGAATCAAGGGTGAGGCATTCCAAATAAATGTTAGTTCTTTGCCCTGTGTCAGACAGGGTGAGGAGGATGGATGGGTGGTCAGTAGTCTTGAAGAGTATAGATAGATCTATAGATAGATCAGGAAGATGAGAAGAGAGGAGAGTCTCAAATGGTGAGTAGAAGTCAGGATGCTGGTGACAAATGTCAGTGCCTTATCCTTAAAATGACTCATTGCCTGTGAATCTCACAATGGGAAGCAAGGGTTCTGCGTGCACAGAGATGTCCAGCTACGTACTTGCAGATATGAATCTAAATGAAGGGGGATATACAGTCCTCAACCCCACTTTACAAATACACAATGGGTGTATATGGAGGAGTGGCAATACATTGGCTATAAACAAGAGGGACACAACATTCAGCGTTGGAGCATCTGGATTCACAAAATGTACCAATGCACATGGTCCTGTTGAAGACTGCTCTTGTTGAAACCTGACATAATTCAGATTTTTTGGCATGGGCAAAACTGCAGAAGCAAATTTAACTATTTGATTAATTATTTCCAGAAACGAGTTCATTTTCCTCAACGTTTAAGACCAGTTTCTCTGAAAATATAGCAATATTTTAAAAATGTTCCCGTTCACATGTTTATTTTTGTATTCCCAGGTCTTGCACTTTCCTTTTTTAAACTTTTTTTTTATAAGAATCAGATTCAATGCGGAATGTGGCACATGGTATACTCAAATTGCGTGGGACTCAAGTGTAACTCCATCTTGATTGCACTGCATGCACAATTAGCATCTGGGTTCAGGTTCAAATTTTGTCTCTCACAAGTTGCATCTGCAAATAAAAATCATTGGCAACCCCATCCTATGTCTCTGGCTGTGGGGGGCACAGTTTCTGCATTCTTTGGGCCCGAATCATAGAATATTGTGCTCGCTAAAAGGCACTTTGAGCCAGAAAAGTGCACTTTGCAAAATGCAGATTAAGGCATCAAACCTTATGTGGGTCTGCACTCACCGTGCGCTGGTCCTTTCCTTCTTTGTGTGGTGCTGAGAGCTTTGTGCGGCACACTGCGCAAAGTGTGAGAAGGACCAGCACAAACAAAATAGGGAGCGGAACATGTATATTTCCCATTACTTTCGCAAAATGAGGAAGAACGAGGAATAATGTGGGCATGTTGAGGGATGCGCCACGTAAATAAATGCCCAGTCAAGCGCAAACAACACAATTCATGGATTACTAACTGCAACTTCCCAGAGTGAAAAGGCACAAGCAAACCTTGTGATCTCACCGTCACATGATACGCAGTGTACAAAGCGCAAAGGTTAAGAATATAAACACTCAAATCACACCATTTCAAGGATGAATCCAACTGTAGTGGCAGCAGTCATAGATGTTGATGGAAGGAGGAGGATGGTGATGGACAGGATTTTCCATCCTCACACAATGCTTTTTGGGATGCCAGATGACAAGGTGTATGCAAGGTACAGATTCCATCCCAGTGTCATCCTAGACCTAGTAAGGGGGTGGGAGGAAGACCTTGCATAACCCACCATCTGCTCCAATGAACTCACAGCCCTGGAGAAGGTGTTGAAAGCCCTACATTATTTGGCCACAGGATTTTTCCAGCACACCTCTGCCATTGTTGGGGGCATTTCGCAAGCCATGCAATCCCGGTGCATACACTAGGTATTGCACTGCATTACATCATGTGTGCGTAGGCACATATACATGCCACACACACCAGAGGTAAAGAAGAGAGTACGCCAGGTGTTTTATGTCATAGCACTCTTCCCACAGGTACTGGGAGCCCTTAAATGCAGTACCGGGAGTCTGCAGAGTCTTTGGAGTGGTGTGTGGAGTGTGTAGTATTTTTTTCCTTTTTCTTCCTGGAGGCAGAGTTGCTACAGCCTGACCGTCTAAAGACTCATTCCTGCCATGGAACGGCTGTGGAGTCTGCAGAGTCTTTGGAGTGGAGTGTGCAGTATTCTTTTCCTTTCTTTTCCTGGAGGCGGAGTTGATACAGTCTCTGGTGCTCGTGGAGCTCATTAATATGGAGACTCTTCGCTGCTCTTCTAGCCGGACCAAAGGATAGACACTTCAAACCCAGCAACCGCTCACCCGGTTACAGATGCGCAGAGGGATCCCATGCTCAGACCTTGAAAGTATGGATCCTGCACACGTGAGTGACATTCTTGCTTTATCTATGACCTCTAAGCCACAAATGGTGAATGCTCCCTGACCCCCCTGAACAATCCTTTAGGCATCAGTAACCTTACTGAAAAGCCCATAATCTCACCGCCCCTGCACTCGCCTTTGCCCTTGCCCTTGCCCCTGCATAAAAACAACAGCAACAGCGAAAACAACAGCGAGATGTGCTTGACATGCCTTACGAGTAAAACGAAAGGTGAGAGAAAAAGGAAAAAGGATAATCTTACTATGATTGAGGACGGCCTTGCGCAGCCTTCTTTGCGGACTCCGGATAGTGACTTGGATTCCACGGGGGCCCTGTTAGGGATCCTTGTATACTTCCCAGGGCTCGGGGGGCAGAGTCTGGGGCTGCCGTTGCTTTGCCAGTCGATGGCGAGGACAAAGTATTTGGATCATTGGGGCTGGTGTCGGGGTTGGACGACTGTGGCGCTGTTGCCATGTCGGAGGTGGTGCTTGAGGAGGGGCCACCGCAAACTCTTCCATCTAGAGCTCCTCATCCGAATCCTAATGAGATTCCAAACATTGAACACATCAGCAGTGAACCACATGCCGAAGAGCCCACTTCAGCGGTTTACTTCTCTGCTAATCCTGATCCCATCACAGAGAGGTTTTTCAGCCAAGTCGTGATAAACAAGTCCTTAAAAATTGATATATCCCTTTATGGTGAACAATTAGAAAGAAGAAAATCTATTGAAATTGTGAATAAACTCTTACTAGACCTGACATCTATAAACTTAGCTCAAAGGAAAGAGCAATCTAATCAACAACTTTTAATTGATGCAAATAGTGACAGTGAAACTCGGTACGAACGCGCCAATAAAAGTGATCATGGCTCCTCAGTTAAAAAAACTTTGATTAATAACAAAACTATATTGCATAGTGGTACCTCGAAACGGAGACACATTGAAGATAGCGGGTCTCCTAGAATTCATTGACCACAAAAAAGGTTAAGACAAACTCAAGCCTTTAAAGAGCTCAAACGAAATGTGAATGTAACAGACTTGTAACAGAATCAAACAGAATCGGAAAAAAAAGAAACTAACATCGGAATTCTCTTCTGATGACACCAGCTCGGAATCCTCTATAATGGAGCGTGCATATCCAAAAATTCAAAGGGTCCTAACCAGACCCAATATAAGAAAATCTGAAAATGCTTCACAAATGGATATAATTAAAAAATGTACTCAAGACTTACATCCTGCTTTGACATCATCTATGTCAATGACCATTACTCCATTCCTGAAGATGTATGAACAACTAAATGACACATTGAAGGACCTAACTACACTAGTCGCAATGAAGAACTCCAGGCTAGTAAATATGGAATGCAACAGCACTTGCCACAAACAGCTTGTGCGAGAGCTAAACAACAAAACTGATGGCTCGTTTGTCACCCTGGTGGACCAAAAACATAATAACAGTGAGGACAAGCGTCTACTTGCGGAAGTAGCAAAAGAGGCACTGGGTCTACTCAGAAGCAAGAGAAACCCTGGACAGTGGGGACAGCATCAAATGCATTCCCGCAGTGTCAATGGCTCCAATTTAGAAACATAAAGCAACTCTATAGGGATCTGCAACAAAGAAACCAACACTGATGAGAATTGCGCAGATACCGAGACTAAGGCTATGAAAGTAGCCGATGCAACATTCATCGACTTAACAGTCAAACAAACTCCTTAGTTCTTGCCTGGGAAAACCACTAAGATGCAAGGGGGGACCTCAGACCCTAAAAAACCACACAGAAATGAAGCTGCTACTTACCCCCAAATTCCAAATTCACAGTCAAAGAGACCCACAGTGTCTTCATTTCATGACACTCTTGGGAGCACAAATCATGCTGAAAATGGAGCCACTTCACCGGCGAAGAGGCCTGCGGTTCTTCCTTCTCAGGACACTCTCAAAAGCACAAATCAAGCAGAAAATGGAGCATCCTCATCACCAGAGAGTCCCGCTGTGTTTTCCTTTCAGGATGCCCTTAAGAGTGTAAATCAAGCACAAAATGGAGCAACAACGGATGTGCAACTACACTCAACATCTATGGAGAGAAATCCTTTCTCGGAACTGCTTGCAGAAAAATCTTTACTCAGTGCAAACAACAAGGTGCCTCCAGAGGATGTGTATGAAATATTCAATAACAAAAGCAAAGCCACAAGCAAGATGTCTCGTAAAATTCCTCAATGTAAAAAAACTAAAAATCAGAGTTCTAAAAAGTGTTGATTCACAAACAGCTCAAGGAAGTTCTTGCGCAATATAAAAACAGTGAACTTTATGGTAAACGCAGCTCCAGACAAGACCTCACGAAAAAAACAAAGAAGCAAGTGGAGCCCCAAAAGAACAAGCAAGGCAAGCTGACACACGAGATGAGCAGCTTGACACATCCGGAATTCCTGAAGACTTTCTAAATCTCTCAACATATGAGGACGAGGAAGGCCTAGACACCTCACCCGAAGTGGCTGATGATGTGCCCGTCAATTAGCAGTCCCTCATGTGAGCCAAAATCCAATTTTGACCCTCAAAATGATAACGAAAAACAACTTGGAAGAGTCTGCATCTTGCTGCTCCTGATCAAAACAGCTCAAACTGTCAACCCCAAATACCACAGTCCAGTGTTTAAAATGCTGGATGAAAAATGGAAGCAATTGGCCGAGAAACAAGGCTGTAACCATGGTCGATTAGGTGAGAAAACCCGAAGTTCAAGTACTGACTCGTGTCACGAACCTCAAATCGTCCTTAAAAACAAAACTTCAAATGATTTCAGGAGCCCCCACCAAGAGAGTAAAGAAAAAGCTCCCGCATGGGCTTTGCCAATATCAAGACCAACGAAAAACAACTTAAACACAAAGAATCCACAAATCAAAAAGCAAAGGCAGGAACAAAAACCCCAATATAAATGCTGTCTTGTCTTAGAGCGCATTCTTGTAATGAAGGATGGCCTTCTCCTAAATTGCAACAATGTTCTGCGTTTATTACATCATATACCATTGTTGCGAACAATTGATTCAGGAGACATAATACATATAGAATTCTTTAAAGAATGTGAAACAGACAAAGTAAAACTACACATTGACTCTAGAATTATTTGTGATATTCTTCTAGATGCGGCTTCTGTGTTACTATCGCTAGGCTTTGATATGTTCGAATTCAAGCCTCATATTACCTGTGATAATGATAACGAACGCAAAGCATCTCTGGACCTCTCGGATGCTAGATTGAACAAGTTGGCTAGTGACAAGGAGGTTCCAAACAGTGACTTGAGCAAAAACAAAGCGGATTCCTCAAGAAACTTAAAAACAACTAGCCTAACAAAAACAGTTTCAACTACGATCAATGAAGATGTCGAAGCCATGCAATCAGGTGAAACAATCAAAATTACTTTCGGCTGTAATATTACAGGATCTAGCGCACACCCCAATAAAACTACAGACCCTCTAACGGCTGATGAAGACCTAAAGAACTGGAACTGGATTGCAGCAGCCCTAACTAGGCAGACCCACAAGTAACACCAGGAAACATCCTTGAAAACATCTATTTTCTGTGCCTACTGGAACACTCGAGGGTACAAACATCTGATGCAGCATAACTGGCTGGAGGGATTAGATAAAATATATGTACAGGAAACATGGATAACTGAACCTCCTATCTCCGATGCTTATAACATCTCATTCAATCCATCAATCAAAAAGAATAGAGGAAGATCAATGGCCGGGCTCTTACCCTTAACTCGAAAAGGACTGGGCTATAAAATAATAGAAACCAGAAATGTATCACCCCACATAAAGATGACTTCCATAGAGAAAGAAGAAAAATATAAGGGCAAAAAATAACTAATCTATGTTATCAACATATACTGGCAGCACCAGGCCATTAAATCTGTGTGCTTTATTGATGCAATAACCCAGTTAATTGATGAGTTTAACAAACAATTCTGTCAAGTGAAAATTCTAATGTGTGGCGATTTGAACATCAATTGTATAGCAAGAAATGCTCCCCCTACAAATGGCAATATAGAACTATCAAATGTAACTGCACAATGTTGTACCGAAATGGAGGCCAGAAACATGCATATGCTAAACGGCAACACCCCAGGAGATGTCCCAGCCAAAGCAACATGGAGAAGAAATAATGACGAATCAATCTTGGATTATTATTTTATCTCTGAAAGCCTACAAAGATGGGTTCTAACCCTACAAGTGTTAGAAAAACCTGAGAGTGATCACAACATGGTAAAACTGTGTATTTCGAATTTCATCCCAAAGTCTGATGACTACTGGAAACACAACATCTCATCTGACTCAAGCAGGATAAGACTCAAACTAGACGAATATGAAGTCAAATCCCTCAGACTGACCTATCATAGAGAAGATGAAGAATTAGAATACAGCCATCTCCTGACACAATTTAAAGAACAAAAACATGGTTTTGGTATGACAGGATTTGCACCGAAACATACATTTGATCTAGCAGTGCTAAAACAAAAGTGAAAGATGAGAATGCAAATTCGGACTGTATTAAAACAAAACAATCCTGAAGTAAGTATTGAGAAAAACATATAATTCAGAGGTATAAAAATTGGCTAAAGTCCGACAAGGCAATCATGAACCAGAGAGATGCCGAAACCATGCTATCAAAACTCACAAAAATACTCAAGAGTTTTGGAGCATTATCAATCAACTTGAGACTACCCAACATGCCATCCAGTCGAACATGGTGTCGGAACGACTGGATTGTTCATTACTCTGAATTATATAGTAAAAAATGAACTATAAAAGATCCAATGTTTCCTAACTTGACCTCTTGGGACCTAAAATTTGAGGAAATTGACATCCTAAATATCATCAAAAAATTGAGTACTTCAGGACGGGTTCACCAATTACGACTTGAAATCAAACCCGGAAGAGTGGGCTAACCTTTGCTGTCTGCTATTCAACAGGATTGCTGTTGCGTGTTCCACTCCGTCATCGTGGAAGAGCGCAATAATTGTCCCCATATTTAAAAAGAGAAACAGAGCCGACCCTAAGAACTGTCGGCCAATTGCGCTTCTCGGTGTGCTATGAAAAATCTGTTCTGCAACATCAATTAACAGAATTAAGTCTCCTCAGTAACTATATCGATGCAAGACAAACCGGATTTGTGAAAGGAGTTGGTTGTGGTTTGAACCTTCTGATTGTGAATATCCTGAAAATGGAGGCAATATGAACTGGCGGAAGAATTTATCATGCATTTATTGACTTTGCCCACGCGTTCAATAGTATCGATCGGGAAACAATATGGTCTAAATTAGTCACTTGGCACTGCCCTTCAAGTTTATTAATGGCAATAAGAGAACTCCACACGAATACAAACATCAGAATTCAATTAAATCGAGCTGGGAAACCATCAACAGCAACATCCATCTTCTCTGGAGTAAAGCAAGGATGTCCTCTGGCCTCCATCATCTTTAATCTCTTGTTGTCCGACATTGCCCAGACTCTTGATTGTGCTCTTGCATTTCCTCCCAAAATAAATGGCTATCACATAAGACACTTACTCTATGCAGATGACTTAATTCTGCTAGATGTAACGCCCACAGGACTGCAAAGACAACTAAATGCCTTGGAAATATACACTGAGACCAATGGTCTCAGCATAAATATTGCCAAATCCTAAATCCTAGTACTTGAAAATCTAAGAGGGAACAATAGGATTCGTAGGTGCAAATTTCAGTGGCACATTGAGAAAATGTCTCTTCAAGTAACATCGGCCATCAGATACTTGGCGATGCTAATCAACTCAAACATAAACGACGCACCATGGGTTGCAAATGTAAAAACAAAATGTCATCAATTAGCAACCCAAGCTTCAATCCTTCATAAAAAATATGGTTGATACTCATTTCTGTCAGTTCTTGCGTTTTACAAACAGAAAGCAATACCCACACTCATAGATGGAGCTGAAAGCGCTTTGAGCAGTTCATCTCAACTGTGGAACACCCTTGAAAACATCTTTTGGTCGAAAGTACTATGACTACCACAAGGAACTCCTACAGCTTGTATCAGACATGAACTCAGCTTAACATCCATTCCCGCTAGAATCTGCTGGAACATGCTAATTGTGTACCTCAAAATCACAATCCAAGGCCCCCTCTTACAGTTTCAGATCCTGGCAAATGTTGACAACGATAATCAACAGAATGTATTGACAGCTTGGGTTGATCGCTGCAAGACGATTCTAAATGAGTTAAACACCTGTATCGACACACTTCACACTAACCCAAACCTGGTCAAAAGCCTGTTGTTGAGAAGCGATTGGATTGCAACTGAGGACCAAAGAAGAAGTCATAACATCATGAAAGACATCCCCAGTGATAAAGACCCCTCAATAAAACCCAAAACTTTTTGAAATTGTTTCCTGACCCATACCGAAGAGACCTTTACATCAAATGTCACATGAATTTGTTTAAAACAAAAGAAAGAGGAGCTCAGAGGGAGAAAAATAGCACACATTTCAGGCTATGTGGTCAGCATGATGAAACATTGAAACATCTCACTCTCTTCTGCATAGAGCTGCGCACAGAGAGAACTAGATGTCTTGGACAGTTCATCCTGGAAAGACCAACAATAAACGCAGACAAATGGTGGCAAAATCTTTTTGATGAAACAGAGAGAAAATTAACAATTGCTCTAAACTTTTTTTTGGAAGTTTCAAAGGAGAAACTTATAGGCGTATCTGGTAGTGCCACACAGTCACCGGCTGCTGCTCATCAGTTCTGAACTTAGTGGCATGATTGTTCCATCTTTTCTCACTCTCTTTCTGCTACCTGGGAACTCCATTGTAACTTTGAGATGCTCTTCTGTTTGTGTTTTGGATTTTTCTTTTGATCTTTTGTATCTTTTGTTCTCTTCATTTTTTTTTAACCAAATTACACAATGTATTTCAAGTCCAAACCCTATGAAGAAGGAAATTCCGTACTGCTACTATGCTTGTCGAATGTCGTGTTTGATGTGATCATATTTTAAAGGTTTGTAATAAACCTTAAAAAATAAAAATAATTAAAACAATAATAATTGCATGCATGTGGCGCTACAACCCTCTGTGGGGTGAAATATAGCCCCTGAATGCCAGAAATAAAGAGGCAAGAGTGGTTTGTAACGTCCCATTGAAGTCTAAGGCCAGCACAGAAATGGTGATGTCGGACATGAGGCCTATTGAACTAAAGACAGGCCTAAAACTCAAATGAAGGAGACATATGCTGGGAAGTTCAAAAGTGCAAAGATATACACAGTGCATTTCGGCACCGAAAGGGAAAGACATGTGGCTGACAATGCCGGTTTATTAAATCCATGGAAAGCTACACTTTTTAAGTAAAGAAATAGATAGCTGTGTGTACATTATCTTCAATGTGATACCAGATTGTACTCCAGTTATCTCAAGTGAAACCAAGCTCATTGCTATTATAAGAAATAAAATAACTTCCTTTTTCCTCCTACAAATGACAGTATGCAGAGAGTAGTGCATACTACGCTTTCAGAGTTTGAACATGGTTTTCTCATATAACTGCCCTATACATATGGACAATCCAGAAGTGATACTCATGTCTTTTGCAACTGTGAGAATGAAGAAGTGTATCACACATTGATATAAGGTCCAGGTGCCTTATACAATGTCATGTAAAATGCATTGTGGGTGAGTTTAAAAGCCATTTCTTGCAGAATTGTACATGCATCTGGGCATTTCTCCTGAAAATGAAACTTAACTTCCAAAACCTTTCCTCTGCTGGTCCTGGAGAGGGAGGTCAGGTTATCAACGATCAATCAGGTCCATTGCTTAAAAAAATAAAGAAATACACTGCCTAGATTCAAACCACTGTGGAAATAGATAAAGCAATGCCTGTTCTTTCAGAAGAAGTGACCTTGAAGTGACAACTCCCATCAAATGTACAATTACAGTTGCAGCCAGGGCCATTACAAGGCCAAGAAGGGATGGGAAAAGATAAACATGAGCCAACCTCTGGCTGATCACATGTGTAAGGGGAAATTAAACTTAAAGAGAATAAAGGTGTGGCTGGAGTTTAGTTAATTTAAAAAATATGTAGTATTGCATAAAACGGACAGCGTATATACCACAAAAGTAATTCCAGACTTGTATGAAAGGTGACAGTGATCCCCTTTGAACCAAAATGATTTGTGTGTGATAAACATAACAGAAGTTATTCATGAACATTTAATTTGGGCCTTCCTTTGATTCTGCAAGATTTGAAAGTTGGTGTGAGGGTGAAGGACAAAATTAACATGGGAACTATGAAGTGGCATATTTGTCACTGATAAGGCTCCTGGAAGGGTGTGCCGACATCAGATTAGCATCATCAAATTTGCCTTAAAATGTAGTTCTTAAAAATATATCCATACACGTAAAGATTCGAAAAATTAGGGCACTTACAATTTTGATGGATTTTCAAAGTTTAAACAGGCCAAGCCCACATGTCAGTTTGGGATGACAAAGCTTTCCCCTCACACAGCTTTTGTAACTCATCCCCCCACCACAATCTCCTTGTCCTATTAGACACAGATGGGAGGTGCGTAGAGAAAACCAACCAATCCCTTTTGCGGGAATCATGACAGGTTTGTGATGTAATTTGCCCTATAAGTAAACCAGTTTGCATCAGAACATGGCTTTTTCACTTACTCCGGGAGGTAACCTGGTGCTGATCTCTTGCGAGAAACACCAAAGCAGAGAGGCCCCAAATATTGCATTGGAGGCATAGACCAGGAGACATAGAAGCTGGCTGGGACCCCTTGGAGGAGCCAGAATGGACTATCCTTGACTGAAACCCTTTCTGTCCCAGAGGTGCCCTGCTTTTTCCTGATACCCATTACAAGGCCTCTCCTGTAAGTAAACTATCCCAAAGCCATAGATTATTTTGTAGGCCTTGCCTTTTTCAAGCATTGTTCTAGTAATTTACCAATAGCAAATGATCCTGTTTGTTTGTGTAGATCCTTAGCATATTAAATTAAAGTAAATGAATTAATTCCCCTATTGAAATCACTGGATGTGCTTGTTAGCATTCAAAACTAACAAACTCTTCCCAGTGTGTTTTGAGCTGGTATAGTCCTAAATATTTGCCAAAAGAATTCATCACAACCCCCTATTTCCAAGTGATGGTGCAAGGTGCAATACAAAATTCCCCATTGATCCCCTTCATTTTAAATCAGAAGTGTGAAGTCTTGTATTTCGGTTGACTGTGTGGTGGGGAAAAATACATGTCCCCTTTGTTCCCATTGTGCTCTGACCCTAACCACAAAGCTCTGCCTGTTCTTTTTAGGCGTGGTAAAAAAAATGTTCCCATTGCTTTTCTTTCTCTCATATTGCATCTATGGTAATATGTGAAAAAACAATTTTCCCCTTGAATCCTTTTTCCAAAGACAGCATTTTATCAGAATCCCAAAACAATGCTCCCTTTGTTTTCCCACTCTCTGCCACTGGCCTTCTGTTAAGAGGGGCCAAGTCTAATTGATGTTTGGAGGATGGGGGTTGCTCGGAGAAAAAAGTATTATAACCAAATCAGCAATCACTCTGTGTCTTAAATTGTTCTTTTTTCTGTATTGGTGGGTGATTTGAAAAGAAAGATGCAGGAAATTGTGAATGCATATCTCAGTATGATCTCTGTGTTAGTGCCCTTATGGGAGTCATTTTTGTTCTTGTGTTGCACAGCATTGGTGACTGTTGTTAGTTTGTTAGTCAAATTTAGTTTAAATAAATTAATAAATCTATATTCTTACTACCCACCAGCCTGGTTCCTAGTCCATTGTGGCACTGGGCATTTGTTGGGCTTGGGTGCAAGACAGGTTGGATGCCTTACCAAAATGAACCCCAACAAACTAATAGTGCTTTGTTGTGCACCACCTTGATTGAAAGGAAAGGAACTCCCTGAGCTGAGTGTGACCACGTAATACACTGCAACACTGTCTGAGAGACCAAGCACATTACCGAAGCCGGAAGCATTGGCATTCAATCACACACAGGTCATCTGTAATGCAAAGAGAGCCATCATATATGTGAATGCAATTTTCCCCGAAAGCACACATGATAGCTTCATTTACTTCCATACACCATTGTACCAGGCCCTGGGAATTGGGAAACTTTCACAACACCTGGCTCATCAGCGAGTATCAACTATCACGCAAAGCAAACAGTTGCATGACAAACAGGATAATGGGCCATCAATCAATGGCAACAACATCCATTGCCACATTTGTAGGGGACACAGCAACATAACCATTAGCAGCATTGTGGAGCACACATGGGGGTGCTCATGTCATGCTTTGGGTTCCTTGACCACTCTGGTGGTGTATTGCTATATGCCCTACTAGTATACAAGATCATATTGGTATCTTGTGTCCTGCACAAAGTTGCCACACAGCGTGGTATACCAGTAGAGCTGCAGGAGGGAAATTGCCTTGAGCACAGGCACTACCCATCCCCTTGCGAGGCCAAAGGGTAGAGGGACAGGATGTATTCAATCAGGTCATGCAAACCTACCTCACCTGAATTGGAGTCCCTGTTGAGCACACACAGTGAAGCCACATCCCTGGTGCCCTTCAATGATGAATTAGGGCCAATCCACCTTCCCCATAACAACACCTTTAGAATGTGTGTCTGGGAGAGGGAAACTGTGTCTCTCCATAGCCATCAAATAAAGTGCACAAGCCACTGCCACAATCATAGCAAGTGGAAACAACAGTATCCTTGCTGCTCACACAAAAGCACACAGCATAATCAATGAAACCTGTAATCACAACTACATGCTCACCACCAACAATTGTATTCTGAGACACATGACAACACACAGGAAAACACAAGTAGAAAGGCATATCATATAATGTAAACAGGAACAAACATTTGTGAGGACCTCTCTAGCCAACCTAGGCATGTCTCACCCCAATATACAGGTGGAATGGCTACTCCATTCCATGCCAACAAAACATATACATATAAATAGTCATAGAGACTGAGAAAAGTGCAATTCCAGTTCAGGAAAGATGCCCATCTCACCTCAGTTCTTTCCACTTGAGAGTATGTTCCAGCTGTCCCCAGTCATGTAGCAATGCTCTTCTCTGTAGGTGTTCAAACCAGCCTACACTGTCAATGTGTGGAGTGCAGGCATTCCACAGCCCTGTGTTTTTGCATAGCAGCAGCCATCTCCTCAAACGAAATGCCTCAGACGAAAGTAAAACTCAAGGTCAGAGCAGGTAACACATACCTGCACCCAATGACACTGTACCCTGTGCCGCCTCTGAATTCTATGCAACAACTCCAAGAAATGACTTGTCAGCCTCACATCTTCATGTCTCCCTCGACACCTATGCAGCTGGGCCTGCTCACCTCAGGCAAATGCACTGCAAAACACCCCACACCGTGACATCATCCCCACCAACAACACCACCACTGTGTGCCCCCGTGAGTGCCCTGCAACAACTGCAAGCAATGACTTGAAAGCCACCCATCTCCTTGTCTCCCTCTACACCCATGCAGCTGGACCTGCTTATCTCGGGCCAACGCACTGAAAAACACTCCACACACTGACAGCATCCCCACCCACGACACCAAGACTGGGTGCCCTCCTGAGTGCCATGCAACAACTGCAAGCATCAACTTGCTAGCCTCCCATCTCCACGTCTCCCCCCACACCTATGCAGCTGGACCTGCACACCTCAGGCCAACGTACATGAATATACCAAACACAGTGAACACATCCCTGCCACCAATGTCTCATGCCCTGTGCTCCTCTTAGTTCCATGAACCAATCTACACAAGTACACACCTGGCTCCCATCCACAGCATTTCACCCTAAATCACCTTCTCAGCTTGCATTGGCATGCAGTGCATGAAGGTGCATGGACAGCCTTGAGGTACCCTGTTTGCAACAAGGTATATTAACAGCTATGCTCTACACGATTGCATCAAAGGGTGGGGTAGCACTTCTGGCCATCGAGGGCCTTGCCCTGGATGTCTCTGAGCTTTGCCCTCCATAGTGGGCTGTGTCACCTGTCAGGAACTCTGCAGAGTAAGGTTGCCAACACACTGCATCAGATGCAGTTGCACAATGGAGGGTTTAGCACCCTTGCATGGCCAGGGCACTGGCTGGGACAGCTAAGAGCCATGCTATCTGGAGAGATCAGTGCATTGACATGCAGTGCATGAAGGTGCATGGACAGCCTTGAGGTACCCTGTTTGCAACAAGGTATATTGACAGCTATGCTCAACACGATTGCATCAAAGGGTGGGGTAGCACTTCTGGCCATCGAGGGCCTTGCCCTGGATGTCTGTGAGCTTTGCCCTCCATAGTGGGCTGTGTCACCTGTCAGGAACTCTGCAGAGTAAGGTTGCCAACACACTGCATCAGATGCAGGTGCACAATGGAGGGTTTAGCACCCTTGCATGGCCAGGGCACTGGCTGGGACAGCTAAGAGCCATGCTATCTGGAGAGATCAGTGCATGGCCTGTCATAATTCCTTGCCTGTTCACCTATGCATGCAATGCAGAATAAAATAAGTACTCTGTCATTGAATCATGCTATTGAACTGTGAAAATGCTATTGAATCTTGTGTCCTGCACAAAGTTGCCACACAGCGTGGTATACCAGTAGAGCTGCAGGAGGGAAATTGCCTTAAGCACAGGCACTACCCATCCCCTTGCCAGGCCAAAGGGTAGAGGGACAGGATGTATTTAATCAGGTCATGCAAACCTACCTCACCTGAATTGGAGTCCCTGTTGAGCACACACAGTGAAGCCACATCTCTGGTGCCCTTCAATGATGAATTAGGGCCAATCCACCTTCCCCATAACAACACCTTTAGAATGTATGTCTGGGAGAGGGAAACTGTGTCTGTCCATAGCCATCAAATAAAGTGCACAAGCCACTGCCACAATCATAGCAAGTGGAAACAACAGTATCCTTGCTGCTCACACAAAAGCACACAGCATAATCAATGAAACCTGTAATCACAACTACATGCTCACCACCAACAATTGTATTCTGAGACACATGACAACACACAGGAGTTATTGAGACCGATGCAGGACCGGTCTGTGTTGAAGTCAAGGTTGCAAGCAGCAATATTGTATGAAGAACGAAAAGATAGAGATTGGAAAAGCGTGTGATGAAAGATGTGAGGAAAGCCTAATGGCTGATAGATGTTTGAACTATAGCAAAGAAGATACAATAATTGTGACAGAGTGGTCTGGCACTGCAAGTGTGCTCAATCAAAGGTCTCTATGGGGTATTCATCCAAGAAGAGGCAGAAGGTAAAGTAAAAGATAAAGAATGCAGAATGGAGTGAATCGAAGAGGTCCTGCGATGGTTTAGGCAAAACCCATTGCACAATTGAAAGTCTTTGGTTTTTGATACAAAGGTGTCTGAGCCTGAACGAGGGAGATCGATGGTCTGAGCCCAAACGAGGAAGACCAATTGTGAAGCATGTGCTAAAGGGATCTGAACCCAAATGAAGGAGATCTGTGGTCCAAGCCCGAATGAGGGAGTCCAATTGTGAACCTGTGAATTTAGAAATCCTGAAAATAAAGGAACTTTGGTGTATGTTTGTTACATCAGACCCTCTGCAATAAGAGATTGTCATTGCGAGAGAGATTTTGGCAGAAGGCCCTTATACCTATGCTTTGAACTGTTTCCTCATGGCCAAGATGCCAGACGGTACGTAAAGCTCAAACGTGCCACCTTGTCCCGTGCTGAAATCATGGGGAAGGGCAGCCAACTGCTCAACTATCCTGACATATTATTTCTTGAACATGTTTCATTTTCCTACATTGTTGTCCCACACCATTTGTATTTAGAAATAAGGATTGGCAATAGGTTTATTAGTATAGGCCCATTTATTTTGACAGAGACTGCACTAGGACTGCGTTATTATTATTTGATGGGCATAGCTTACTCCCATCCTTATATTTAGGATTACATAGGCATTTAATCAACCCATTGATAGCACCCTTGAACAGTGATCACTTGTGTCTGTCTTCACTGTTTGATACCATGCCTTCCTTACAGCTGCAGCAGACACATGTGTTCCTTGTGCAAGACCACCAGCCCCATCACAAGATACAACTAGGGCCAATTACAAGTGAACCAACTGTAACATATGCATGTGGATCTGGACTCAGCATGGCTGCTGCCACCAGACTTGCCCCCCAATGATTCCTCATTAAAGGTTGTGAACTGAACACATTCCATTCACAGGGAATCGAAAGAATCATGTGACATAAGTTCATGTCGCTACCTCTCCAAATTAGGATTGGGGTTGACCAATTAGAATGCATACTGCCTTCCTTGGATGTGGTGACTGTTTGTCGGGCTAGCTCACTTCAACTGAAACACGATTCAGCCTTACCTGTGAGCACCATGGTAGCATAGCATGTTGACTGGCCAGACATCGCCATGTATGTTTGCCAACACGGGAAGGTGCAAACTGACCAAGTGTAGCTACAGTGACTGAAGCAGCCATTGTATGCCATATTGGTCCCAGGAGATCAGCATCTGCTGGCATGTATTAGCTGTACATCCACCACGGAAATCAATGTAACTGAGCCAGCCATCAAAAGGGACATCACTAACTCAATTAGCCATTTGCACTGTCACTGTACTAGTCATGTGAACAAACATGGATATGGCTCACTCTATGAGACAAGCAAATGCCACTGGCTGGATAGTCACAGTGCAAAAACACTAGGGGAATTGATTGGAGATAGAGGAACTTAATTTACATTTCTGCCGTTATCACCTACAGTTTATAACACAGATAACTTTCTCATCCATACTTATGTCAGAAAACACACAGGCTGTCCCTAAAAGGAAACACACCCTGACCCTGTCAGGGAATGCTCTCCCTAGATGGACGGTGGTGAGCAACCTATCTAATAGGGATAGCGAGAGAAAACTGTCCATTGTCACCAATTTCCACACTCAATGGCTCATACTGTATTAAAAATCTAAAGGAGCAAGAGTAAATCGAGACAGATCTTCTAAATGGGTCATTTCTCATCTGCGTTCATAGGAGGCATGCTGCCACAGGGGATTTTCTCAAATGTCATTCACCAGCTGGACAACAGGCTCAAGAATCATAAATCATCACTCCCGGATGGTAAAATATCCCCACATATGGGGACAGCCTAATAGGAGTGCTCACAAAGGGTGAGCATGTGTAGTTTTGACGTATCCTAACTCAAGCAGCTGGTGAGAAAATGTTCTCAGCAAGGTGAAGGATGTCCCTGGCCACCTTCTGCATCACCTCGCAATGTCAGATGGTTGCACAAAGCATCTTCTTCCCCCAGTCCGACTGTCCATCACGTGTGCAGGGCCGATGGCGGTGGGATGCCAGGATCCAGGCCCATTGCAGTGGGACTCCTGTCCTTGGCTGCAGGTCTGCAACCCTGATTGCTGAGATTATGGCAAAGGAGATTATGGAGCCATAACCACCGTAGACACAGGTATTCCCACTGACTGAACCCGTAATTCCTGGCTCATCTCTTCGGACTCAGTGACAGCATCCAGGCTGCCCATTGTGGCACCCTCAATGGCCCTCAGTGATTCCTCCACATCTATTTCAGAAGCTTCATGTGAAGAGTCTGAAGAGTCAGGAGTAGAGTCTGCAACTCTATTGAGGACTGCCTGCAGCAACAGAGGATTCTCATGGGGCATTTACACCCTGGCTTCCACTTGTGATATGCCTTTTTGTCCCCTTCCTCTTCCTCCGACACCTTTTCATCTGCTGCATCATCACCTGCACAAAGCCAGACAACAACATTCCGAGGCATGAGTACCTGGTAGAACATGCATATGTGCATTACAATGCATACAGACACAAAATGGCCAGACACACATACATTGTGACTGGGCACACTGTGACTTGTACTGCACAGATGAATGGCATTTAGTGACCTGTGCAATCATGGATGGGCATATCAGGCCATGCAACATGGCATGGTTTGTAGGATCAAGAGTACATACATACACACAGAAATGATTGAGAGTGATTCCCATCAGTGGAAGGTTGTTGGTCTGTGCATTATCAGTGAGCCCCTACTCTACTCCGACCTTTTCTTGTACCAACATGTTGAAGTGTGACCTGTACATCCACTGACCCAAACCTTCATGAAACATGAATTGCCATGATCTCCCCAAACACCATTGCAATATTATTCCCTGAAAGATATGTGGTTGGTGTCAATCACATGCATAGCAACCATGTTGAGGAGAATGCAACACGGAACTGGCCAAGGCACGCTTGTAGGTCCACTGCTCCATTGACACTGCAAATGTGGAATGTACTACACTGAAATAACTATTGGCCATCCACATCTCATCCCGTCTGGAAGACGACCTCATGCGTCTATGCAAAGACATTGCTGCTCATCCCTGTCCATCGGCAGACAGGGCCAGGGAATGGATGGCTGTGACAGCATGCACACATTCCTGTGATTCTCTGTGAGTCACGATTAGCATCCACAATAGCCTCTACACATGCATGAAACTGTGAATGTGTCTGATTAGAAGTGTGTTGCAAGCCTTTAACATGCATATGAGTACTGGCATAGAAGTGAAGCCAAGGCAGACAGTGATGTGTACTGAAAGGTCTATGGGGTTCCGCACACACTTGAGCACTGGATATTTAGCACTTCGAGTTTGTCCAATTTGAGTATATAGAATTTAAGAAATGAGAAGTCTAAGTCAACTCAATTGTTATTAGGTGCTGGTTTATTAATGTCTAGGGTGCCGATACGTGTTTCAACCCAACAGGGGCCTTTATCAAGGTGGGTTGTGAGTAGTTTAGGGCAGGTGTACCAGGTGCTGTGCTTCAGAAAATAGCTCTGCTGAATAGCAAGCGAATAAGGCCAGCAAGGCCTCTGCAGTTGCGATGGGTGGTCACAGTGATGTGTACTGTGACACCAACATGTACCATGCATGAAAACTACATAACCACAACCCTGAATGCAGGCCATGGGATGGAAGTGGACATGATAGCACTCATGGGGTGCCCATGGATAGCTGCCAAATGCAGCCAACTGTACTCCAACACATAAATGAGCATACCATGCAAAATTATCAAAACATTTGATACGCACAAATGCCACTAACCACATGCGTCGACATACGCGTCCATGCCTCCCACGCCATGCACCTGCTCTTATTTTCTAAGGTTACTTTACTGCTCTGCATTACTCTTTGGTCTTCCTTTCTCTCATTTAGCTCCCTTAAAGTCTGTTTTTAACTCTTCTATTTGTCTTTTGTAGTCTCTTTCTATTCGTGATTCCATTTCTACTTCCTTCGCCTCTCTTGGATGAATACCTTTTCATTCTCGACTGAAATTCCACTTTCTCTGTATTTAAGACGCTTTATGGTCTTGTGCCTATTTATCTTACATTCCTTGTGTCTTTTTAAGTCCCTTACCGTGTTCTTCGTTCTCAGTCTTATTTATTATTATCTGTACCTAGTCTTATTTATTATTATCTGCACGTCGACCCCGTTGCTTCCGCTCCTTCTCACTGCTTCCTCCTCTCCACTGGAATGCTCTTCCGCTTTCTGTTTGATCTATTCATTCTTATTCTGTTTTTGTGCTGCCTTGAAAAGTGTTCTACTTCATCCTTAATTGTGTTCTTTAACTAACTTTGTTAATAAAATTTCTCAGTTGCTGTGTACTGTATTATTCCCTTTCATAATTATTGTATTGTAAATTGGCTTATGTAAAGTGCTTTGGTGTAAGGCGGTATATGAATAACAAATAAATACAAAATACAAAATACAAATACTGCTGATCATTCCACTTGCAACCTCTTCGAATGGAGTCATCTCCTCCTCCTTTGGTGGCCCCACTTTAGTGGCCTGGGCAGAGGCCAGGTTGCACTGAACATCTCCTTAGTCCTTTGAATTAGGTCATCCATCCACTTGTGGACCTATTTAGCAGTGCGCCTCTCCAAGCTACAAGCACTGATGAGGTCTCTGACCTCCTGCCACATCTTCATTCGCTAAGCGGGATTATGGGTGCTGCCAGCCAAGTGGTAGAGGTTGCCATGATGTTCCTGCGCATACGTCATGAGGATTTCAAGCTCCTCACTGCCCCAGTCTTCTCCCTTTCTCAGCATTCCCAATTGTGGTGTCAGCAAACAGAGATGCACAGCCCCAAAAATATACAGGCTATGCGATGAACTATGTAGAGTGGTCCTGCAAGGTTCCAAGGCACCCCCACCAGAAAATTATGCATTACGCGATGTACAGAGGCACTCACAACTGGAAAAGGGCATACACAATGCCATATAGACACCCAAAACCAAAAGAAATGCCTATGGGTTTCCGTAGAGGCACCCAAAATAAGATGAAATGCATATTAAATGCTATAGTGGGACCCAAAACAAATAAAATGTGTATGCATAACGTGAAAGAAAAATATTGCGAAACACTCCCAAATACATGCCAGCGATTGAAAATCCTCCATCTTCCCTTCTGATGCACAAATGATAATGCACGTTGCACCTCTTAAATCTCCCTGTCACTGGGGTGTGCCGCGTAGCCAGTCTGTAATCATGCTGCGTGCATCACGTAACGTGTAACTTGCGCGCAAAGGCCCTTTACTCTGTTATCTGATGCCTCAGATGTGTGATGCGCACAGAAGTTCCTCATGCCTCTGTGCCATTAGATTTGCCTCCTCCTGCCCTGTATTGCCTCCAATACTCTACTTTTGATGCTGCCTGATAGACTGTAAGTACCTGCTGCCAATCAGCACTGCCTTGGCGTGCCAGCTACTCATCCATTGCCTGTTCTCCACCTCACCTTGCAACTTGGGACTTCCACCTCTCTGTACCACCACCACAGCTCCGGGGTTCCAAGGATAGTTTGTTTTATAGAGAATGATGAACTGGAGATTATTAAGGACTTGTTGGCTGATTGGGAGACTGTTGAACTCGGCAAGAACATGGCTACACTTTCTGTCGACAGCAAGCTGCCCCTTACTGTTACGGCTATTGGAGATAGTATTCAAAACATTAAGGAGCATGTGCCGTTGTGATGCTGGAAATGCACTGGAGGGACAGGGCCTCCATGTCCTTGTCCTGTAGTTCTTTTATCATGTGTGTTCTGTGTTATTTGCAATACAGGAGTCCATGTGGGACTCTTGGCAGTGCAGTTCTTCCTCTTTTTGGTTGTGGTGAACTTTGCTTCTACTCTGCCATATAGAGGGCATGAGTACACATACCCGCCTCCAGTCTTTACACCCGTAACAGTTGCTAATCTGGAAATGGCGACCTGGATGGGGTTTTGGAGCAACCATCTGCAACCGATGGGGGTTCTGAGGACAGTGTATATGAATCCATGGTATTGCAGACCGGTGCGTCGATGATGCCAGAGACTGTTGTATCTCCACTGAGTTATAGAAAAAATTGGGGGACCAAGTGTGTCGGGTTTCGGACAGCCTGTTATCCGGTAAGAATATTTTAAAGCAAACATGTGCATTTTTTTTTCACTTTTTATTTATGTTGGCGATTTACAGGTACAGCAAAGATTTCCACATCACATCAACAACTGTTGTACATACCCAATAATATTAGCATCTGTATAATTTACATCACATATTCAACGCAGCACCTACTGTTAATAGTAAGATGGGGGAACATACATTAGTGTCTTCAATCGCACACTTCTTCCCGGGCAAGGTGAGAGCAAAAGTCGCCCCAGATGTCTCGGGTCGGGCTGCAACAGGGAGTGTACGGGCATATTGTTCCTCGTTCTCTTGTGCCCAAGTCAATGCTGTCAACCATTCATTCTCGCAAGGGGGAGTTTTATGTTTCCAGTGAAGGAGTATAGCTCTTTTAGCAATCATGCATCCCATATTGGCAAAGGACCTGTGACCTCTACTCAGAGCATTGGTCCACACTCCACATAGTGCCCCAAGCGGGTGTTTCTCCAGTGGGGTGCCTCTCACGTCTGACAGCACGTCTATGACTCTATTCCAAAAGGTTTCCAGTTGCGGGCACCCCAAAACATGTGTAAGTGGTCTGCAACTGCTCTATAGCATCTGGGGCAGCAGTACTCCGTAGGCGGTGGAATTTTGGAAAGTCTGGCAGGGCTGCGATACAATCGATGGAGTATTTTAAATTGCATAAATTTAAACCGAATGTTGAGAGAAACCTTCCTGGTGTGGGCACACATGTGCGCCCATTGGGCATCCATAGGTTCCATAGCCAATTCCTCAGACCAGCGGGTCCATGCTTTCTGGGGGGTGGGCAGCCATCTTGTCTGTTAACATTCTATACAATGTGGATAGGATGTGCCTGCTGTCACCTGAATTAGCAATGTATACACGTATAGGTGTTTCGGGTGGTTTTCTAGGGTAGTCGGGCCACCTAATTGTCACTGTGGAACAGATTTTGTAGTATCAAAATATTCCCCCCTCAGTACCCTCATGACCCGGCTTCCAGGTCTCTGGTGTGTTTAATTTCCCGTTCGGGAATAAATCAGCCAGTGCCCTGTATCCCAGTACCTCGATTTTGAGTTGCCCTGTCCGGCAGTGGTTGTACCCCAGGGAAGTTCCAGAATGGAAGCCACCGGTATAATGTGTGTTCAACCCCTATGTGGGAAAAGATGGAGTGCCATGCTCTCATTGTGGAGGCAACCGGATCCAGCGGGGAGTCATCTCTATCTAGTACAAGGGTTTTAAGGTCAGTGCGCCAAGCAGCCAGTGCCTCCAGTTTGACGTGAGGGGGAGGGTGCTCCGTAATATACCAGTATGAGATGAATTGTGCCTGGGACGCCTTCCAGTATAGCTCAGTGTGTAGTGCAGAGACCCCCCTTCTAGCAATGGGCAGTTAGTTCATCCCATTTCTTTCGAACCGCCCTGGAGTGCCACAAGAAATGATCAAAGAGCGAGTGCAATTTGGTGAAATAGGATTTACCGGGCCAAATTGGGACACTGGAAAAAACATAGATCAATTTAGGTAGTAGTGTCATTTTAATTAGTGAGAGCCTGGCTGGCGAGGACAATGGGAGAGCTTGCCAATTTAGCATATTATTTTCGACTACCGTGGCAGCTGTATCATAGTTGTCTTTTATCAATGTGGGCCGTGTACTGGATATGGATACCCCCAGATATTTCATATGGTCTGGAGCCCATCGCAGGGGGAAGGGTCCCTAATGTCCAGGGGATCAGTCATTGAGCGGAAATACTTCAAATTTGGAGAGATTGATTGCAAATCCGGAAAACTGCCCAATGTGAACAATATCCTGCAGTATGAGGTCTAGATTGATGAGTGGGTCCCGGACGTATAACAGCATGTCATCAGCGTATAGGGATACTATCTTTGGCTTGCCAAGCAAACGTATCCCCCACTGCCCATGGTGCTCTCTAATGAAGTCGGCCAAGGGCTCAATAGCTACAGCAATCAAGATGGGGGAGAAAGGACAACCCTGGTGGGTGCCTCTGGTCAGCTGGAACTGCTCAGACAAGCAGGAGTTAACTACCACTCTAGCTACTGGCTGTGTATATAGCAATTGGATTTACCGTATGGCCTAACCCCATTTTCCCCACAACCACCCACAAGAAATCCCAGGACACCATATCAAAGGCTTTTTGCGCATCAATAGTTACCGCAACTGCCTGTGCGTGGGGGTCTAATCTTGCCATGACATTAAATAATCTGATATTGAGCGATGTGAACCCGGCTTGTTTGGGGTGGATCAAATGTGGCATCAGAGGAAGTAGGCAGTTGGTGAGCACTTTGGCAAATATTTTGGTGTCGCTGTTCATGAGCGATAGGGGTATATAGGAGCCACATTGATTACTGGGCTTATCCTGCTTAAGCAGTATTGTAATCACAGCCTTCTGCAGCGAAGCAGGGAGCAGCTCTACCTACAGAGATTCTTCCCACATGCCATGTAGGATGGGGGCTAATGCCGTCGCATATTCTCGATAGAATTCTGCAGTTAGACCGTCTAGGCCAGGGGCTTTCCCTTTGGGCAAGTTGGATATAACCCCCATGATTTCTTCCAGTTTGATGGGGCCGTCAAGCGCCTGCCTGCTTTGGGCATTAAGGCGTGACATCGGTATGCCCTCCAGCAGAGCATGTAAAGCCTGGTTGCTGAGAGATGGCCCCACAGCATATAAGTCTTTGTAGAAATCTCAGAACACCCCCACCACCTCTGCATCTGCCCACATAAGTTCCCCCTTCGCACTGAGAATGGAATCTACATGGGAGTGCCCTTGTTCTGTCTGTACCAGCCTATCCAGTGTTCTTCCCAGCCTGTCTCCCTCCCCATATTTCCCGGCTGCCATGGGGCCAGTGAAGTAGCGCAACGCGCGCCTTGCATGTGATTCGAATGTGTCTAGCTCTGATCTGATTTGCAGTAGTATTTAGGAGCTGGGGATTGAGTGTATTCTATCTCGAGTCTCTTAAGAGAAGTTTCAGATTTCGCAAGGTCTTCCCTGGATATCGCCATCCCTCTGATAAACATCTTAAAGGCCTGCCATCTAATTCCTTGGGATGTATCACCCGCCCGTTACTAGCGAAAAGGTTTTCAACGTCTGATTTAATGTCTGCGCGAAACACAAAATCTTCTAGTGCTGCTGACCTGAACCTCCAGGAACAGCGCCCTGTATTGGGGAATGGTCTGATAGTGTGCGGGGTCTGATATCTGTATCTCTAACTCTCCCCATCATAGTAAAAAATGGTGCACATGTCTCCAACTTTCAAATGACTGATCATCACTCCCACCTCATCCATCCCCAATCTACTTCACTGCTGCCTTTGACACTGTGTATCATATTTACCACCTCTTTACTCTTCCCTTGCTTGGTTTCAAGGACATCATACTCAAAAGGGTGGCCTCCTATCTCCCTGAATGCTTTTTTCTCCATCTCCTGGGATTCAAATACCTTCTCTCCCACACCTATTCATATGGGCATTTCTCAAGAATCAATACGGGGTCCATCACAATTTATCCACTGCACCTACTCCCTATGTAACCTCATTTTATCCTTTTGCTTTCACTAACACCTATTTACTGGCAACACCCAGATAGATCAGTTATTTCCTCCCTGAATCACTGTCATCTGAGAATGTATGCCTATTTGTCTTTCCACCATCTGTAAATGCATGTCTCTACAATAGCTGATGCTATACTAAACCAAGATAGAAATCATCTTCCTCCCAGCCTTCAATTTCAGCAACACTCTCCCAACCACTTTCCCCATTCCGGTGTCCAGTTAAAGGATCGAATACAAAAGGTTTGAATGCAAAAGGTGAGAGTCAATAGGATTGAAAACAAAAGGTTCCATTTTTTTTTTAATTATATATTTTTTTGGGGTTTCCGTATAGGTAAAAAAAGTGGTTTTTACCACAAAAACGGGGGACCCCACCCCAAAAAAATAAAAAAAATAAAAAATAATAATTTTTCGAACCTTTTGTTTTCGGTCCTTTTGATTCGAACCTATTGTATTTCGAACCTTTTGATTTGAACCTTTGACCTATAACCCCCCCCATTCCTCTTGAATTCCTCACTTCATATCCCTTGGCTTAAAATCTTGGCGTCCTTGTTCAAAGTGACCTTAAACTCATTTACTTCCTCAGAACCACTGCCACTGCAGCCAGGATCAAAGGATCATCTGGCTGCAAATCACTCACCACTCAACCAAAGATCGAATCACTAACCTGGTGCTCAACAATATTGCTGTTCTACCTGCTCCTTGGCATTTCCTTCTTTTCTGTTGCTCCTCCAAAACAAAATGCTCTACTTTATTGTATGCACCCAATCAACCATACCAAGATCTCGTCCCACCTCAGCATATCACCATCACACTGTATGCTATGATATAATTTCTTGCTCAGTGCACTGATGCCACTGGTGTGACTTCCTGGCACTAAAGAGCAGACATCAACAAATATCTAACAATCTTAAATTGAACCGGACTTAATAAGGTTAAACACATGCTTTAGGACATTCCAAAATGATTAGTAATACTCCATAGCTCCTAATTAGTATGGCAGCAGGACTCTTAAGGGACAGTTAGAGCAAAGTTTCAATCCCCTTTCCTCCTGACTCTGGTTTCAGGCAAACCGGCAGCATTGAAAAAACAGATTGTAACGAGATAGACAGGACCTTGAACTACACTCTGATGTTTACAGTAGGTCAGTGGAGTGCCAATAAAGCTGGACTGATATGTGTTTGCCCTCTGACTCTCATAAACAACCAAGCAGTTGCATTGTGCACCATTTGCAGACAGTCGGCGCGTTATTTAAGTATGCCTAGATATATACTGTTTGAAAAGTCCACCTGTGAAAGAATAAGAAAATGACTTGTACTTTGCCTGTGAAGTATGCATATTGATTATTACTTTTTAAGGAAGTATAAGAAAATCAATGTTTCATCACAATCACCCATTTCTGGGGATTCATGATCAGTTCACCAATGAAAATTCCAAGTTTGTGCACCACAGCAGGTTCAGGGGGGTATACTGGATGGTATTCATGGTATTCAATGAACAATTGCCAAGTCAATGCAGCACAGCGGCTGCTTTTGAGATATGCACCTACATAACTATGAGAATTACTCTTCTGGTGGCAGTTATAAACTGTAAATATAAGTGAGTTAGTGTATGATTGCTAGCATCTCTCATACTATTAAAAGCTCATCAATGTTCATATCTTGTATATCTCAGCACCATGAGCACAGGTCAGATGTGGAAGGGTTATGTTTATTTTGGTCTGAGAGCCTAGCCCTACCAAAAGACAGGTCAGGAGACCGGATGGCTGTGCCTATCCTTTTGATACTTTGGGGGGCATGTACCACCCTCTCCATTGACCCAGCCTCCCAGCAGGGACTTGCTTGGTTATTAGGACTTGAAGGGCACATACATCCCAAAAGGACTAGCCTCACACCAGGGTTGCATTCCAAAAGTGCCTTTGATGCTATTAACATGAGAAGGGCACAGAGATATTGTACATAGAAGTGGCTCAGACCTATTGACATGGGAAGGGGGACGGGTTAGTGTGCACAGAGGGAGCTCAGACCATCTGGAGGAAGATTCCATTATCTTGTTTTCTCTTTTTTTTTTTTTATTATTAAGTTTATTGAATTTTATAGAAAACATACAAGCAACAAACTTATCAGCATTGTAATCGTAGAACTCATTGCATAGAATCCACACCCCATATCCATCCCCAACCTTGTTTTCTCCATATATCTCTCTTCTTTCCTGCCCCCTTGTGTTCCAAGGACAGAGATTGGACCCCTAAGGCAGGTTTGTTTTAGCCCAATAATTTGCAATCTTTGCTTTTTAAAAAAGGGGTCTCCCACTCCTTCTTGTATTCACTTTGGAACAAACACTTAAGGAGGGATTTGTTGGACCTCTTTTTGAGAATTGACTTTCCACACCGCTCCGCCAGTGAGTTGAAGACTGAGTGTGCAAGGCAGAATTGAGCTATGTTTCCTACTCATCCCCAGGGCACATTGGGGTGACCCGCTAATGGAACACAACCTGCATCTCTGCCAGTCATAGTGCTGTCCAGGATCTCATTGTGGTGTGAATTAATTACAGAAATACAAAACAAATATGCTTTTTTATTAAAATGTACTCTACAGTGTTTAATATTCTAATGGAGTCATAGACAATTGAGTATGGTGTCGCAGCTTGAGTACATTAGGAGCAGCAATTAGCCTCGTGGCTTGGTTGGTCGAAGGATTTTTAAAATCACTTGCTTACTTCCACTACCAAATTACTCAGGACAGGATTAAATAATCTATCCATGGAACAAATAGAACAGGTTAGAACTCTTTGACATTCAACACTATTTTTGTTTTTTACAAAATAATATAAATGAGGTGAATGCAATCCCGGCGAGGAGAGGACATTCTAAATCAACAAATATTTTAGTAATCTTTTTTTATTTTTTTCATTTGCATTTTGGGTTTGGGTTTCAGTAGAGGGAGGGTACCTCGCTCTCATGAAGATATTGACATTCAGAATAGTGCCTGATCCTACCTCTGGTCTCTTGCACTGTGTTTGTACATTCCACATAGGTGATTGATGACTACTCTGGATCAAAAACCTCTGTAGGCCCACCATGCATTGATGACTATACTTAAGGTGGTACTCAATGAAAGAGTTACACTACAGACGAAAGTTACGTGGCGGCTTCTGTACTCCTCCTATCCCACCCTATTTAAAGGACACTGTTTTGAACATCACCTGTTTGTTGTCCGTTCAAATTGATCTATTTTCCCTCATTTACCTGCTATAACTGCAATGTGTAGAATCATCAGCCAGGTGATGAGCACCAAGCTGAGGGAGCTTTTTTGGCGTTGTGTGTTGCCTTACTGAAATCCAGCAGCAATATGCAGTGTCAGCAACTACATTGCGCTTCTAAAAGACAGGTTTTACTGATACCTTCAACTGTGCCTCTGGTTTAAAATGGCATAAGGAAGCAAACATTGTATACATTTTGTAACACACAGGATTTGGGAAATATGATCTTGGGGGCACCTGAGGACAAAAGGAGGAAGTGAGCCTGTTATGTATCATGCCCTCATTTAGGGGCCAAGTCCCGAATAACCAAATGAAAGAAACTGATCACGAGACCAGGGACTGAGTCCCAGATATATAGATGGAATGTTATACTAGGGGCACAGTAAAGTGTGAATGAGTAAGGGAGGGCAATGATAGGAAAGCAGGCTCAGTACAAAAGCTATTTTAAAGAAAATGAAAGAGGGGTGATTCACAGTGAAGTGCAGGAAGTGTATGCCACAAACAGTAATAAGTTAGTTATTTCATTGATAGAACACTTTATGACGCGATAATGCTCCTGATGCCACTTAAAACAGAGGAAAAGATTCCAAGTGCAATAAGTATTGCCTCTTGCAAGTTTGAACACATTATTTGGCAAAATGGGATCTGTTAACAGAACAAATCTATGAATGGTGACCAAATAGGAGAATGTCCCATCACAGGCGAAGTGCTCTATTTCTTGTCTCTTTAACTATGACTGCACACTATTTGCTAGAATATTATGCATCCCTTTTTTACAACATGGACCTTGGAAGGGTATGCCATTGCAGGGTAGAGTACAGTTAGCTGGTCCCTGCGATTTGTAAGGAAGGCATTCCTTTTCTATTGGCATTGTAAGGCTGATATAAGGTTACAGTACTCTTTGTTGTTTATGTTCTGGTGACTTCCCATTTTCAAGGGACCATGACATTGACATGCTGCATTTTGATTTCTTTAGTGGTAAGATCTTGGCTGAAAATATTTGTTGGTGCATGCAAAAGAGTCAGTGAACTGGTATTCAATGGACTGTGCGGGCAGAGGCATCAGCTGCAATGATCAAGATCTTTTAAACAGAGACTCTCTGAAACAGCCTGGGGAGCGGGCTGCGTAGCTCCAGCAGCTGCGCAGGGAAGAACCATAAGAAGAAGAACCCATTACTTCTCACCTACCCGTTCATGCTTTCAATCCCAGCACTATAAAATATAAATGCCCTCATCAAAGTGCCTACTCAACAGCCTGTCCGTGACTTATAAAATAGCATTCCCTGCCTCTCAACCCAGCAGCCTCAAACTTAAATTCCAGCACTAAAATTGCCCACAAGCCTGTGCTAAAAATCCTACCCAAGACATCAACCTCAGCATTTACTGCCTTGCATGCCTTCAACTGTAGGCCCTCAAATATCAATACCAATGAGCATCCCACTGCACACTCCCAGTTACTCCTATGTTGAGATATTGTTCAGTATGTAAATATGTACTGTATGATCAATTTCTGGATGAGTGAATAGATTGACTGTTAGAAAAACATAAAACTAAAAGATGAAGGAGGTGTATGTATGTGTCTATTAGTATTATTATTATTATTATTATTATTATTATTACTATTATTTTCTCATATGTTTCCAAACATACTTGTTTTGATGTGAACTAAACACCTGCAGCCTGTAGAACAGTTTCTTCTCTGCCTATCCCCGCCTGGCACCATGAATTTTGAGTAAACAATTGCATGGCCAAATCCCCTGCCACGCTTCTCAGATCCATCCCCTCGTTTTCCTAAACAGCTCCAATGTGAGAATGACATGCTGTTTTCTGTATACAGGATCACATATTTGCTCCTTTCCTGTTCCGTTCATAATAAACAAGTAAAAATACATACTGAACACATTTATCGGTGTACCATGCTCACACACACAAAATGTATATAAAAATACATGCAATAAAAAGCAATTGATGAGGCCCACACCAAATTCGAATCCTGGTCCCCAATCTGTCCCGGCGCAAAACTTTAGGTCTCGACACTCAGCACTTGTTAGATGTGAGTTGGTGAGAGGTGAGTGAAGAAGGAGTGTGGGGGCGGCAGCATCGACTTAACAGTTTAGTTTTCACATGCTTTTTCTTGGGCATGGAGTTTCATTGAGAAGTGGAGATTGGTTGTGGGTACAGTAAAGACTTCCTTCACAAATGCCTCTGCAAGACGAGGTCAGGATTGGTGTGCACTGCAAACCAATATACCTAATGAATTCTGGGACATCTGGTACCCTAAGGTATTCTGTGTCTCATGAAAGCAAACAAAAACAAAAAGCACTATTAACAATAGGTTTGGTAAAAATAACCAGTGTTAAATAAATACACTAAGTAAAAATGTATATTATTGAAGAAATTGACCAAACGTCCTATTTCAATCATAAGTCACATCAAACTGCACAGAACGGTGATGTTGGTAAAGTTTCTCCATTGGTACGAACGATTAATTCTCCATGAAAGTGCAAAGATTATATTCCCAACTTCTATCTTTTTTTATGGTCAGAGAAAGATTCTCGTTATACCGGAAAGAGATAGACTTTGGTCTGGGAGCTGGGTCGTCTACACCAACAGCACTTTAAAAGCTCTAACTGGTCAGCCTTGTTCAATTGGCTATAGGGAACTCTATACTTATATTTTCAAAACTCAAATGCCACAGATATTTTCAGATAAGAAGTGAGGTTGTGTGACAATTTAAGTTCAAGACTATTTCAAAGAAATCTGACTTAAGTCTTCACATGAATACACAGTTCCAAAATGTCATGTACATTCCTGGATGTGGAATAATGAAATCCTCCCCAAATAGTTTTGAATCAGGTTTTTGGATGATGGGAAAGGTTAGGTTTGATTGGGATATGACTATTATTCGAAGCAGGGACACAGATGTCTTTTGACCAGTTGGTGTACCGGTTGCAGATATCATATGCAGATTTCTTTAAATATCTATTTAACTAAGAGATTTCTTTAACAGGACCCTCTGGCCGTTGTCAGTGAATGAAGTCATAAACAATGACCTTACCAAGAAACTGCCAGTTAAGGGGACTTTAATATAATGTTACCCTCTTTTCTGAGAGGTTCCCATGAAACCAAACCTACCCTTGCCGATTGGCAGTCTCAGGTAGCTATAGAAGAAGCTGTCAGTTTAATCATCAATCGTCTATAAGCAACCCAGAGGCAGGTAGTTAGTGCCAACAACTGACCACATCAATTTAACACTATTTTCTAGCGCTATCAAACCACCACTGGAGTAACTCTGAAAGATGCAGCTGTGCAACATGTGCCCTAGTTGGTGCTGGCATTGTACATATGTTTGCAGATTGCCAGTAAATTCAAGGTACCACCCAATTTGTTTGAATAAAACTGTCCGTATGGATATTTTGTTCGACCTTGGGTAGTATCGTTTGTTCGCAACCTAATTTACCGAACACGAGTGATGGGGGGTGCGGGGGAGTCCCCCGCTCCCCATGTTTGGTATATTAGGCTATATATAGGTATATTAGAAATTGGAATACAAAGAATGATGCTTCCAAAGTCCATATTTTCTTTCCCCGCTGCTTGGTATATTTATGTGTTCTCTTTATTTGTGCAACATTACATGTTTTTCTGCTGTCAGTCCTTTAAATGGCTAACACAGTTTGCATGTTACATACATTTAATTGTTAAAAGACATAGCAAAAGCCCTTCTGTACATACGTAGAGAAGTATCTTTTCAGTGGGCCTCATTACGAATATGGAGGTAGCTATGCCGCTTTTAGTGGCATGGCTATCCCCATACCGGGTACCGGGTACCGGTTCCGGGTTCCTGGACTGGGGAAATAGCGGCCCATTCCGACCTTGGAGGGCCCGGTATTTCCCCATTCCAGGAACCCGGACCCGGTACATCCCCATTCCCATTTGAACCCCCATAGGGCTCAATGGGAATGGGGAGGATGCTAACAACGGGCCCGTAATGACGGGCGCATTGTTAGCACCCTGGTCTGCTAGTGGGTCCCGTTAAGGACGCCTGGTTTTACCAGACGTCCTTAGCGGGACCCGCGAGCAGACCTCGAATGAGCCGGTAGAGGGTTAATGGCTCCGACAGCTCTACCGGCACCGTTATCCCTCTGCCGCCTTCCCCATAATGAGGCCCAGTGTCTATTAGTATTTTTCTATGTGCGTGTGAGCACTAGATTTCATATATTTTTAGATATTATAGTATTTAGGCAATGATGGTTTCATGCCACTATCTTAAAGCATGCTGTCAAGTCACCATAATTACTTGTTTACGCTCTAAATACCTAGTGATTGCATATACCTTGTAATTACTTCCAAAGTCCTACAAATATGGCAATATATTGTTTGCCAACATAAAATGACACAAATACACAGAGAAAAAATATTCCTGATGAGGTGGATGAACGTCCTTTGTCTGTGTCTGTTATAAGCGTGCTATGTGTGTAGGAAGAAGCAGCTCTCACCAAACAATGAGTGCACGTCCCCAAGGTTTGGGCCAAGGTAGGTGGGGAAAAGGTATGTCTTTTACAGGTCAGCTTATAATATGTACTTTGATACAATGTGGTTCGATGCCAGGGGGAGTTAATCCCAGGATAGAGATCTGTACTAGGCCAGGGAAACCAGCATTAATTAATACAAACATTGCAGCACCTTATACCATTCCTGGCCAAAGCATCAATACTTGTCAGCTACAGCATTATTATACTGGACTAGCATGCTGATGCCTGTGGCATGGAATTCCGGGCCACAATATTGTTATTTCTCCTTCAGTAAGGGGCTAATGCACCTTTCTCCACAGCATATGAGCCATGGCATTTAACACACAGATGAACATCAGTATGTCAATGATACCATTGGTGGTCTGCTTTCATAGTATCTCTCGTGCCAGGGAGTTGGACCTCATTATGAGTTTGGTGGTAAATCAAAGGTTAATTCACAAGATTACTGCCAAACTCATTTACTGTTACCACCACTTGTTCCCGTGGTGGTAGGGTAGTTTAAATCCCCATTTTTGAGGTGCACATGACACCATGCAGATTTCTGGTGGATTTATCATGAGCGGTAAAACCATGCAGTGAATCCAATAACGGTGAGAGGTCAAGTGGAAGATTTACCTCGAGCCTTTTGCTAATTATGAGGTACAACCTGCAGAATAAATACAGGAAGGGATTCAAGAAGAGAACAGCTTTTTTTAGACAGAGACAGGGAGGGAATGGAAACATGTCAATATCAGTGTAGGACAATTCTTGAGAATATGCAGGAATTTCACAGAAATGGCAGAATTTGAAAAACACATTAAAGATCTACAATTACGACTTAAAGATAGAGGCTTCTCAACTAAGATAGTACAATGTACGTGGAAACAAGCGAAACACACTGCTTGTGAACTTTGTCTTACTTCAAATGCCAAAAAGCAATTTGACAAATCACATGTGTGACCTCTTTCAGCCCAATAAGTAGAGTCCTCAGAAAACTCATTTTGAAAAATTGGCATTTTGTGCAGATGCCGGATTTTCAACCAGCAAAGCTTACATTTAGCTTCAAAAGACAGCACAATTTAAAAGATTCACTGGTACACACCTATGAAGACACAAAAAAGAACAGTAGGGCAACAAAACACATTATGTCATCTTCCTCCAGTAGTAGTAGATTTCAGATGTGGGAAATGCTCTGTGTGTCTCATGACAAAAGAAGTAAAATCTATCAACCTTTATGGTATAGAGTGGCATTTAAAATCTTTCACGAATTGTAAGACGGAATGGGCTATTTACGTGGTAAAATGTCCATGTAATTTTATTTATTTGGGCAAGACCAAACGACAAGTCAGACAAAGGATCTGTGAACATAGATCATGTATAAAATAATAAAATCATAGACAAATAAATGGTTTCACACTTTATAAGATACAATCATAAACCATCGGCAATGTTTTGGGAGGTAATACAAACCATTGAATTGCCAATCCAATAAGAAGAGGGGAAAGAGGCCTCATCTTGTGGAAAATAGTGCAAAAATGTATATTTAAGCTAGACTCTGTGAAAATGGCCTCAATACCACCATCGAGTGGGGCCTACCCATTCGGTAAACCCATCTTCTTTCGAAACAGGACAAAAAAAGCGTGGCCGTAAGATGAAGTGCATGCGCTAATATTACAGAAATGCCCACCTCCCTCAAGGATTTTGC
Organism: Ambystoma mexicanum; assembly: GCF_040938575.1. Lineage (NCBI taxonomy): Eukaryota > Metazoa > Chordata > Amphibia > Caudata > Ambystomatidae > Ambystoma > Ambystoma mexicanum. The sequence continues at coordinate 502,968,077 of NC_090928.1, read as the reverse complement.
GAGATAAATATTGCTAACCAAATCATTGATTATCTGTGAAAAAAATAGCAACACCCCATAGAAATGAGTAATATCATTAGTGCTGCATTTTTAAGATTGACCCTGCCAAAAATGTACTAACTTTGAGAAAGCTAGTTGCACATTAACGTACATGTTCAATGTAAAGACATGGTTTATAGATAGGTAACAGTTAATGCTAGGGTGATGGGTTCCTCACCCAAGATGGCACCCATCAATAGACATGAGCAAGCATGACATCAAGCATGCATTGCACAGACTAGGTAAACAGAAATACAAGAGTAAAGTCGGCTTTGCTGAACCGTCTAACAAAACGCTGTTAGACTCCTTGAAGAAGACCAGAGGAGACTGCATCTCCTGGGGCAAGGTAAAAGGAAAATAAAATGTCCTGATGTTGCGTGCTCACGTTTTTAAATACTAAAACCACCACATTGTAAGCTGTTCAACAGCGAGTGAGCGGTCCTGTTAGTTTAGAGCAGCACAATAATATGCAGAGGCATGTTTACCAAGATAACATCATTCATACAAACTGTGATACACTGGTAGTACTACACCATGCAACCCAACAAATCATAAGTGCGATTAAAAATCTGGGTAATGTACTAAAAGAGATAAGAGAGTATGAACAAACAGTAGGTTTTATGACTCAATATGAAAATGAAATAATCCTCACAACAAACAATCATATATCTACTTGATTCACATGAGGATAAAAGCAAGGTCCATGTAAAGTCTATGTGGAGTTAGCAACTTGAAAAAGAAGTTAAGGCAAAAGGTGCAAAAAAGACACGCTGCCGGCATTGGGGTTAGTAACAATACATACGATTGAAATATAGTTGCCCTGATTATCTAATCAAGAGCACCATTTAGTAAATGCAGGATATATGTCTGTTAGTTTAGGTGAACTCCATTGCGAAAAAGAAATAACTCATCCATTTTTCCCACCTCCACCACGTTAACAATAAAGCTAGTGGTGAGTGCTCCAGAGGGAATCCTCAACAGTTCCACTGAAATGTTATTCTAGAAATTTCCACCAAAAATCTTTTTTTTTCACACTGTCCGTATATTTTATACAGAGTATCAATCCTGAGAAAAGTGGGGTCCATTGATGTCAGCACAGATAGAAGCATTTTCTTGTTCTGAAGAAAGCCCTATCAATACACATCAGAAATTCTTTTTAACATGCGTATTCAGCTCCACGGGCTGAAACACGTATAGACAAAATAGACAACTTGAACTACAAGCTGTCTTTTAGTTCTTGTTCAAGATCTTTTGTCAACTAGTGCGCACAGTGTTTTTTGTCTCCCACATGTTCTGAACTTGAATTGAATATGTCAGAACTTAAATAAGAGACTCATTGTATTCTACAAAACAGATGTGTTAGGTATGTTCAAACCACATCACCTACTAACACCAAGATACTAAAATTGTTTTTGAAACTTGTAATGTTTGATCTAATTGTTATTTTTAGTATTGACTCGAATTAATTGTAGTATGTAGTCATTGTTTTATGTAGGAATTGCTACTATGATCTATGAAATCTGATGAAAATAAAATGAATACATCTTTATTTTTCAAAAAGGGAAAGCTTTTGTGGATGATATAATGCTGTAAATTAGACAGCTTTTGAAGAGTACCACCGTTAGCAGGTGTGCTGGTGAGGTAGGGGTAACTAGTTGCCTTTTTGTGATATAGACTCTAGGTTTTTCTCTATTCACAATTAGTTTATTTTAGTTTCGTTTAGTTTATTTTTTTATATAGCGCCCCTCACCCAGGGGTAACTGGGCGCTTAGACTTAGACATAGAAATAGTGTTACAAAACATCAGTACAAATCCTGCCAGACGGGGAAGGGTTACAGTTCACATTTTACAGAAATAGATACTGGAGGTGTGTTACAGATCACCTTCAATTCAGAGTCGAAAAGCAGGAGATCAGAGCAAGGGCGAAGTAATATTGGTTACAATTATACATTATTATTAGTTATGTTTATACGTATACTTACATAGGATTGGTGAGAAAGCACATTCATTAACAACCCATCAGAGGGACCTCACACTCAGAGAGCATGTGGTTATCGGGACGGACATGACAGACTTAGTAGTCATTTGGACTGAGGAGCCAGGCTTTGATTTTGGCTTTAAAAGACCAGAAAGCGGGGATTGCTCTGATGCCAGGGGGCGGTGGTGGGCGTTCCAACATTTGGCTGCTAGCACTGGGAAGCTGGCACCTCCTGCTGTTTTGAGGTTGAATTTGGGGATTGAATTGGTTCCCTAAAACAAAAAATTGGGAAGTACCTATTTTGAACACATTAGACAATTATCAGACTGGACTAGTTATGAGTCATTACAAGAAGGTCCTACTGTTAGATTGCAAAAAATAATACAGTCACAAATACCAGAAGCACAATATAATTGTTGGATTTCAAACAAAGAGGCAGAATTATTGGTACAATCAAATCGTGGAATATCCCATTTTTATAAATTTCCAAAAATCCATAAAAATATCGTCCCTCCTCCAAGTTGACAATTGTCTCATGTGTGTCATTGACACTGGAACTGTCATCCCATTATGCGGATGGACATTTAAAAAGATATGTGTTGAACATGGGATCTTTTCTCCAAGACAGTATAAATGTGATTAAAGAACTGGGAGACCAACCATTCAAAAACAAGGACATTTACTAAAAGGGATAGACATTATCTTCTACAGTAATATTCAACAAAAAGCATCTTTGGAAGTTACAAGAATGCTTTAAGAGACATATACTGAATTACAATATATGCCTAAAGAACGTTTACTTTGGTGTGTAGAGATTGCCCTTACAGAAATGTTCTTTCAATTTCAAGGAAATGCTTCAAACAAATATGCGGAGCTGGTATGGGAACTACTGTAGCCCCCAGTATAGCTAATCAATACATTAACTATTTGAGTCAAAAGTTTAATACAAAGATAATAATCCCTTAGAGCTTAACATCAATACATGGGAAATATATGTAGATCCCATATTAATTATTTGGAAAGGAACTGCAACACCGGCCGAATAATGTGTTGATTAGCTGAATGGGCAAAACAAAACATTTTCAGTTTACATCCACTGTAAGTAATGAACACATATTTTTTTTCAGATCTAACTTTCTTCATTCTTGATGGAGTCCTGAAAGATAAACGTTTTCATGAACAAACAGACAGAAAAGCATGGTTGGAGAGACCTGCCATTTGAACAATTTCTGATATTAAAAATGAACAGTACTCACAAAGAAACATATGAGGAAGAATCTAACACATTAATTGTTAATCTGCAAGAGAAAGGATATTTAAAGAGGTCACTTGAAAGATCTACCAAAAGAGCATGGAACAATAATTGACAAGCTTTGTTGGAATCTAAAGCACCAAAAGAAGCCAATAAAAGAATGTGTGTTAGTACATACACCAATCTATCTTACAAAATCAAAAATTGTAACAAGAAAAACTGGAAGATACTCAACAGTGGCAATTCACATTTTGAAGGACCATAGGAAAATGCCCATGATCAAAAATAGATTAATTCTATAGTATAAAAGGCCCCTATATGAAGTTAAAAACAATGAAAATAAAACATCTGAGATTCAGCTTCAACAGTAACAACAAAACACATCAGTTTTATTAACTATGTTTAGATATGGCTTAACGATTCACTCCTCCCTCTGACCCCACCCACTGCCACCCGCAAAGTGCCAACACCCAAATGGTTTACTCCCCACATAAAAGATTTCAAAACTCATAATCACTCCCTCAAGCACAATTGGTGAGCATCCAAACCCCTCATAACAAGTATGTGTTCGCCCACCATCACCATAACTACAAATCTGAATTCAAAAGGCCAAAAAAGCCTACTACAATAAAAGAAGCCTGAACTGAAACAGCAGCAGCCAAGAGCTCCACAGGATCATCATAGAATGTGTGAAGCCCTCCTGCACCACTGCCCCGACAACGCCCATGCAAACGCTCTGCAGCTCCCTCTCCCAACACTTCCACAGCACAGCACTGGGCAGGACAGCCACGCTTAATGCCAAACTTTCCAAACTCACCCCTTGCCCAACACCTGCTCCTTGAGAATCCACCATTCCCATCCCTGTAACACCATCTTTCAACTCTTCCAACCATATCTAGAGCGAGGAGTTCCTCAAACCATTGTCCAGCAGCAGACCTTCTGGGTCCCCCCTTGACCCTTGTCCCACCTCTCTCCTCAAATAAATCTTCACCTCCGACCTGTGCAGGAGAATGGGCGAGGTCCAAACTCAACTATTCCCTCACCTCTGGCATCTCCCCAGAGCCCTTCAAAGTAGTGCATGTCATAACCCTTCTAAAGAAGGCATGCTTCGACCCCCTGCAGCAAATCAATTACAGGCCCATCTCCAACACCCGATTCTTAGTGAAACTCAATGACTGCTGTACATTCTCTTAGCTCAGCCTTTCCATTGAATCTTCCTAGACCCCGCTCAATCAGGCTTCCGGCTGTGCCATGGAACAGAAACCACACTGATCTCGATCTGGGATGACCACAAGGTCTCGGCAGACTCTGAAGGGTGCACAGCACTGGTTCTCCTTGATCGCTTAGCAGCTTTTGACACCATTAACCACTCTATCCTCCTTGACCGACTCCACTAACTAGGAATCCCAGATTCGGCACTTAGCTGGATTGCCTCTTTCCTCAACAACAGGAAACAAATCACTTTCCTCCCCACTTTCCTTTTCACCACTCACCCTGTGAACACTGGAGTACCCCAAGGCACCTGCCTATCAGTCCTCCTATTTAACCTCTACATGACACCTCTACCAGGGATCATCCACTCGCACAACCTCGCCTGCTACAATTATGCTGACGGCACCCAAATTATATTGATAATCCCCAAAACAAGCTCCGATCCGCGACCCGAACTCTAGCGGATTGCCTCAGAGATATAGACGTATGGATGACAAGAAACCACCTCATTCTGAACACAGGGAAAACAGGCCATGGTGTGTGGCTACATAGTTCTACTCATGCAGCCACTCCTATGGATCCCTTCCCTTTGTATTCCCCCATTCCTACACCACAGTCAAAAACCTTGGCTGCACAATCGACTATGGTCTAACCCTGTCCCACCAGATCAACAATGTATCCAAATCCTGTCACTACCACCTTAAGCTTTCGAGATGCATCTTCCTTTACCCCATCTGCCCCAACAGACTGGCTGCAATTATGTCCATTGTCATGCCCAGACTGGACTATGCAAACTCCATCTACTTGGGTGCACTGGCATACCAACTTAACAAACTCCAAAGAGTCCAGAACATGGCTGCCAGGGTCCTTTTTACACTGGGATGAAGGGATCACAACAAGTCTGCTCTCTGCTCCCTTCTCTGGCTCCTTATAAGAGGAAGGGCCACTTTTTCTAAATCCTATGCATCACCCACCAAGCAGTGTACAAGGCCGTCCTGGCATACCTACAAGAGAAGATTATGCCCTACCTTCCAACACGTACCCTAGGGTCAAGCATGACCCTCTTGCTTGTGATTCCAGCCTCCAATTTAGCCAGGACTGGAGGGTCCACCCAACTAAACCCTGGCGCCAACACTGTGGAACTCACTTGCTCACCACATTTGATACAACGAGGATTACATGGCCTTCCGTAAAGCACTGAAAACCTGGCTCTTTCTCTAAACCATATCAGGGACCATCTATGGGCACTAAACACTCCACCAATGGCCATATTCTGGCTAGAATAGCATTATCTCAAACAGTAGGAACAGTCGGGCCACGGAAGTCAGCTAGAAAGGCATCATCATGGAAATGTAGTAACAGCCGGGGCACGGAAACCGGCTCAAGACATCAGCAGGTGCTGGGCAAGGTAGCTATTCGCCCAACTAAAATGGTTTACCACCCCCCTTGTGCTTACAATTTGGCCATGCCCCCCAGCACTACAAACCAAATGCTCACAACTCCAAACCTATGACTTGACATCACTATTATCATGTGCTATGATGAGGCAAGCTCACTGCCACCCGACCATACATGCACCATGCTCTCAGACCATGAGATGCCGGTCTGTATATATCAACCTGGAAACGAATACCCTGAGTCCAACCTAGAGCCCAACCGCACCCATGTTCTCGCCCATAATTGAGCCTAATCATTATCTTCCCCTATTCAAGCAAAGCACTAACACTCCAGGAGATGTCACACAAACCTATCCGCAAGCTCCTGTGGACAACCACAAGAGTGTAAAAGCTCCTCTGAAACCCAAATATGATTGGACTTGTTCTTGTTAACCTGTGTCAAACTTTACCCAGCTGGGAATTAACACACAGAGCCACCATTGCAGGTTCCCCTGTCAGTCAATTACAATTGCCCTGTTTCCTGTTAACCCGGTGTCAAGCTCTACCTATCTGGGAATTAACACACAGAGCAACTACTGCTGAGCCTCATAGCAGTAATCTTTCAAACATTATGATTGGGCCATATTGTGTCACTTATCAGGTACACAAGATGGCATATGCTCAAGTCTGACTACCCTGGCCTACGTAGGAATAATGCTACCTCAGAACTACCTCACCCGAGGTGCATTAACAACTATGCTTGGCTGGACTCTCCTGAGAATATGCACTACGGCCTCCAGCCAATCAGTTCTCTAGCACTCCTGCTCTCGGAAGGGACAATGTTGTTCCGATATAATTCCACACCTGAAACCACAAATGTGTCAGGAATTACCCAGCCACCAGTTGTAAACTATGACGAGGGACCTGGAAAATGGACCCGCTGGGACCTAAAACAGAGCCTTAGAAACAAGAACCCTCCAACTGGGAAAACACAACATACTCTGCACCAGCCAGAGAATCTCTCTCTGAGATCCATTACCACAAACCACCAGGACAATCACGGTCAGCTCATCAGGCTCTGGAAAGTAACCAGGAACAGGGTCCTCTTACCAGTAAGCACAGACACTCACTCATACCAATATGCTCATTCTCCCCTTTACACCAACAAAGAATAGAATGCAGCTATGCCCTTTGATCAATTTTGGCCTAGCTGCACACATACCTGCTCTACTCCATGAACACCTCAACAGTCCGTTAGAACGCAGTTATACCCCACAAAGAAATTGGCCTACCTGCATACATAATCTCATACACAGGCCCCACGGCCACAAGAAGGTAGACTTGGAGGCCAACTTACTTGCTGCACACATTTCACTGATTTCTCACAGTCACTGCATGAGCATTAGAATGCAGCCAACTCCACGCAACCTGCACTGGCTGCATAAATACTGAGTGCTCCCAAGCACTATATGCTACCCTACTATCTCCACTGACGTACAGTTCCCAAGGGCGTTCAACCCACAGTGCTTTGAGATCATACCAATGGTATATAAGGTGCTATACAAATGCACAATAACATAACATAACAACCAAAGATAGATGCAGCAAGTGCAGATAAAGTGATCATGTACGTAAAAATGCAAACTTGACATGCTATCAAGCTGCAAGTTGAGATCTACTGGGAATTTGTGAACACTACACTATCAATCTATTTTGCAGTTTTTGTTGAGGTCAAACTGCATGAGACTAGGAGTTAACTCCATATAAGGGGAACGCTATAGAACAGCATTTCCCTTAGAGAAGCCCAGGAATAAAGGGGGGAAACAGATAACAACAGGTGGGTGAGATTTTGATATAGCATTTCCAAGCTTTGATTAGAAATTAGGAAATTAAAGTTTATTTTAGTCGCGTATTAGGAGTCTCTACTTTTACGGACATTTCAAATTATAGATTGGCGCAGGTTAACATGAGAGAAGCAAAGAAAAGAGATGAATGCATATGATTAATACGTATATGATATTTTTCCAACATCTGAAGTGGTTATATATAAACTGGATTCTTTTGATACATTACAAATGGAAAGAAAGATTGTATTTCTTCACCAACTAAAAAGGTACAACAATGTAATTCTTATAAAAATAAGGCATTATACTTGAAGTAAAGAAAAGCAATTAGATGATACCATACCACTCATTCTCACTTGCAGAAGAGGAAATACAATGTATACATGACCACAAAATAATAAATCAACTTAAAAATGAGAATGCCAAGACTCCAGGTAGGCAGTAATTTAGACACAGCCTCTGTAATAAATTAAACAAAACAAAAAGACAAATGAACAGATTGTTCTGTTTTTCCTTGCAGTATTTTAAGGCAAAAAAAGAAATGAACTGAAAAAAACCCACATAGCTCCTGCCCTAGCACAAATAAGGAAATAGCACATTAGACTCCTGGTGCATACATAGGATTAAGGCATAAATTAGACAGACACATGGAGTGCTGTCTACAACAGTATTCACCATTGGGGGTGTGGCTTAACACCACAGGAGAAGGCCGCTTGATTCCTGAACTCTTGCTCTGGTGAATGTATACAGATCTTTTTCGCACACTTCTGAGTGCGAATTTATGTAGAAGTTGGTGTCAGCATCCTGCTAATATCCCTGGTGGTCCGTGGTGATGTCTCTCCATGAGACCTGGACCCCAAAGGTCTGTGAATTGTGCGTTGGCAGGGCCTGAAGAACTGAGGTCCTGTGACTGCTTGCAGCCGACGGCACCTGTCAGCCGAGCGGATGCAGTGTGTTCGAAGGTACGCTGCTTGAAGCCAGGAATGCGTTTCTTCTACATCAAGGGACCTGCATGTGAGTAAAGGCCAGAAACCTTGGTTTTTGAGGCAAAAAGTTCATTTAAGAGCTTTTTAAGTACTTATTAAGATGAACTATTCTTGTTTAGTAAATATATAAAGGAGTATTGCTCAAAGCTAACATTTAGCCATATAAAGGATACTTTGTGGAGGAAATACACTAATATTTTATTCCAAATTAATGTTTTACAGCTGGGAAAGTCACACTAAGTGCTTCTTTGATCACCTACCATTCATTTTAACCTGACAAAGATTATTGGAGTTAGGTCAACACTAATACACAGTAAAGATATCACTGTGCAAAAGCTGCGTACTGCTAAATTAAAAGAAAACTATTTCCATTGGAGGTGCATTATTCTGAAAGTCATTTGTGAATACTATGCAATTTAGGAAGCATTGACCTGGATTTGTGCTGCTCCTTTGACCCCTTTTGCCTTGCTTCCTCGCCTGTTTCTGCAACAGTTATTCACAAAACGAAGCTCTAAGGTCCTTCAGTTCACCTTATCAATCTTCCATCTGCATACTATGCACTTTATCATCTCATTGTTAATTGGTTACATCTACCCAATTGCACATTCAAGCTCCTTATAGCATCTAAAAAAGCTCAAATTAAGGATGTTCTTTCATCTCCCTCTGGTACCCTCGAATACAGAATAGTGAGTCACCTACACCTAAAGAAGATACCCTGGACATGCCAATGCAAACTTCCTCACAGAAATTAGAGCTCTGAAAACTTTTATGGAAGCCACCAATGTTAAACTTAAACAGCTTGACGATAAGATGTCTGCTTTCGAGTCTAGAGTTAGTGAGGTTGAGAGACAGGTTAGCAATGCTGAAAATACTACTTGTAGAGTACAAGTTTTGGATAACATGGCCAAATGTCTACAAAAACAATCTGAGAACTTAGAAAATCGCAATAGAAGAAACAACCCACGTATTATAGGCCTTCCCAAGAGTATTTGAGGGAGATGTTCCTATTCTGTTCTTAAATACTTTGCTCCCTAAACTCCTGGACTTACCAACATCTGTACAACTAAACATCCAAAGAGCTCATTGAGTAGGTCCTATGAACTCAGTGCGCTCTCCTAACAATCTCTCTAGAGCTCTTATCTTTGCACTAGTTGACTACACGTATGTCATACTCATAATGAATAAAACAAAGTCAATAAAGCAGCTCTCGTGGAATGGCAAGAAGATTTTCATATCCCAAGATGTATCCCATGCCACTGTTGCTAAAAGAAAAGAACTACTTGCTTCAGACCCGCCCTAAAACATCTAAATGCAAGATATGGCATTGTACATCCAGCCTTTCTTAAAGTCACTCTTTATGGTCACACCTCCAATTTTCAGAATCCTACACATTTGATACATGTTATTCAAAATTATAAAAGAGATGAAATGGATACATCAAGACCACCTACTTAATTCAGGTTGTATTTTCAAAGGACAACCTCAACAGTCAAGCTATATCATATTTGACGCCAGAGGGGGGTGTGAGTCTGGCTGTCTCTCCAAGACTCTCCACCCTCTATTTTTCCTATTGCTCAACATGGATGGGAGTGGCTGTATCCTGTTAGCCACATTTCTCCCCAGACCTCTTCATCTTAGTTGGATTACACAAATATCCATGTTGATTTTGCTTGTCTTCCCCTTTCCCTTGTGTATCTCTCCTTCTTTGTTTTTACCATTTACGCAGATTAATCAATCCTTGTGTACTATATGGTTACCTAACTATGTTTTGGGTTACACTATTATGCCTATCTTTATCACAGCAAATATATGTATAATCTTAGCTACTTTGACTAGTTTGCTACCTTACCCTAAATCATTACTTTTACTATAACCTCATGGAATTTTAAAGGGTTGCACAATCCTGTCAAAAGACAGAAAGTACTTTCTCACCTCAATAGAGCTAAACCATTGTTTGCCCGTATCAAAGAAACTCATCTTTCACAGGCTGAAGCTGCTAATCTCAAGCATCACTGGGTTGGTTAGGTTTATTCTAATGCAGCTAATGGTAAGAAGAATGGTGTTATCACACTTATCAACAAGGCTTTCAAATGTAAGTTATAGTGAATGAACCTGATGATGTTGGTAGATGGATATTAGTTAAGCTACCGGTAGAATCCATTGAATATACAGTTCTGAATATCCACGGTCCAACATCCCCAGACCCCTCCTTTTGGTTATAATTAAGAAACCATCTCCTCCAGTCCGATCCTCATAATCTAATTATTTGTGGAGATTGCAATGAAATTATGTATCCGTTCTTGGATGGGAAATCTAGTGTACATTTTAAAAATAACAAATCTCACACACAATTCACTCATTTTGTATCAGAATTAGGAGTTACTGATACTTGGCACATAATTCACCCATCTGATCTGGATTTTACTTTCTTCTCTAATCCCAAAATTCCCTATCGAGATTGGATTATATATTAATCTCCCAATCCACAGCCAGTTCTCTTCTAGAACCTCAAATTGATTGTATTGCCCTGTCAAACCATGCACCTGTCCATTTTCAACTAACGTCCGCTCAAATTATCAGTAAATACAAAAGATGGACATTCAACTCAGCTCTCCTAAAAGGTTAATCTTTTGCACCCTTTATTACTCAACAGCATAACAATTTCTTCTTGGAAAATAATAGTTTAGACACGTCTGTTGCTAATAATTGGGACTGCTATGAAGCTGTTCTTAGAGGCCCTATTGTATCCTTTGCTGCTAACACAAAGAAAAAACTCAGGCAAGAATCAGATAACGTACTCAAACAACTCAAATGCCTTGAATTTCAGTATATACGTACTAATTCTAAATCTATTCTTAATGAAATTATTAAGGTTAGATTGCAATATAATACAATTATTACACAATATTCATGTGACAATCTCTTAAAATATAAAGCAAACATGTATCTATCAATTCTCTAACAAATCTAGTAAGTCACTTGCCTCATACCTCAAATTTGAAAAAGAAAAAGCCAGAATTGCGGTCATCAAGGACCAAACAGGAAAAGGGACTTTTTCGGATAAAGACATTATTATAGTCTTTTCCAAATTTTACCAGAAATTATACACATCTAAAGCTCCTTCTAATAATACTCATGTTCAACAATTTCTTCAGCAAGTTCCTAATAATACATCCCCATGTGCTAATCTACAATCATTGAAAGCTCCTATCTCTCCTGGAGAAATTCATAGAGCCATAAATGATCTTAAAAAAGGTAAAGCCCCGGGTCCTGATGGTTGTCCCATAGATGTCTTTGAACACTTTAATAATCTATTAACTCCTAAGATCAACAACCTTTTTAACCAATTTTGTTAAAGAAAATAAGTCACAGGGCTTATTTTTAGAAGCTATGCTTGTAGTTTTTCCCAAACCTAATAAAGACCCTGAACTAACACAAAATTATTGACCTATTTCCCTTATTAACATAGATTGTAAGATTTTTGCAAACATTTTAGCGAATAGAGTCCTTCCCTTTCTTGTGACTTGGTGGGACAGATGGGATAAGTCAAGGGGAGATTATCCTCCTCCAACATTAGGCTATTTTACTTTAGACAGCATCCACTGCTTCAGTGAACCCTGTGCAGCTGTAGACCTCGATACAGAAAAAGCGCTCGATAGAGTTGACTGGGACTACATGTTTGAGGCTCTCAAATGGCATGATATTGGCACCCTCTTTCTCTCCATCGTAGAAGTACTGTATTGCAACCCTAAAACAACCATTTGTATTAATGGACAATTGTCCTCATGCTTCCCCTTATTTAGAGGCACTCACCAAGGTTGTCCACTTTCCCCACTCCTTTTTATGTTAGCCTTGGAACCTTTCCTAGAAGCCATTCAACAAAATAGTGATTTATCAGGGATTCATTGTGGATGAATACAGATTAAAATGGTTGTTTAAGGTGATGATGTATTACTATTTATGAAAACCCAGGATTTTACTATACCTTGTCTTATGGGCATATTTCACATTTCTGTTTAGCTTCTGACTACAAGCTAAACACAGACAAATCAGAAATGTTACCCCTTAATATACATGATACCAAACATCACATCCAAAATCTGGGCATGAGATGCTGCCCTAATGGCATCAAACATCTAGGTATTCACATCTCGCCTTCCAGCAAAGACATTATTAAACAAAACACTGCAACTTTATAATCAACAATTAAAGACCTAACCAATTCTTGGCCCCCCTTTACTTGTCTGTGGGGAATAGTGTAGTCTATTAAAATGATAATTTCCTCATTTATTCTGTACTCTCTGTATATGTTGCCAATCTCTTTTCCCTCTTCCTTGTTTAAATCTATTGATTCCTGTTTGCTTCAATTCCTATGGGGATAAAAAGAAATGCAAGATTTCCCTATGCAAACTTAAAACATAACAAGTGTGCAGTGGAGAAGGTTTTCCTGACTTTAGGAAATACCACATGGTCTTTGTACTTAAGCAAATACAGCTATGGTTTACTTGTGAACAATCAAATAATGTACCCCAGTGGTTGCACCTTGAGAGAGCTATGGGCTCCCCTCTAACTCTTGCTGATTGTTCCATCCTCAAGGCGAAAACTGGATTAATAAACTCAACAAGCATTAAATTATCCACTCGCTGTTTTAGAACCTATATATTCCCGTATATTTCAAAAACATCTTAGTTTATTTCACCATATATCTGGTTTAATTCACTAATTAAAATTAATAATAGGTCTATTTGTTGGAAGCGTTGGCTCTCTCGTGGCATTAAACACTGTGTCCAGTTATTTGTACAAAGTGTTCCAATCATCTTTAATGAATTTGCTTTCAAATTTCACTTTTCGGCCTCTTGCTTGCAACAATATATTACTGTTATCGATGCGATTATGGAAACCTATGATACGCTAATATGTAATTCTACTGCTACCAACACGAGAGACTGCATCATATGACAAATTCCAATATAACGGACTCATGGTTTTATGAAACTTTTCAACAAGCCTCTTCCTCGGAAGGTGTGTGGGATTGTTATCACACTTGGCAGCAAGTTTGCACTCTACTGGATACTCAACTACACTGGCCTCAAGTTTGGAATCATATCACCAAAGCTACCACATCTGCCAGTCTACTCCAGACTCTATACTTTTTTCACCATAGAGTTTTCACTACCCCTCTTCTACTTTTCAAATATGGTGCTGGAATGAGTGATATGTGTTGGAGCTGCCTTTGTGCTCAGGGTACCCTTAAACATATGTTTACTGAATGTCATTTTGTGGAATCCTTTTGGGTGAGTGTGTGTAACACCTTCAAGATGATTTTTAACTTGCAACATGATTTCTGTCCTCAGTTTCTTTTCCTAGGTAGTGCAATGTTACAAAAGGACATAGATAAGAACAGTGGATACTTGTTTGATCTTCTTCTCTTAATAGCCATCCAAGCCATAACATCTAGTTGGGAGAACTTTGATCGACTTCAATATAAAGTATGCTGGGATTAGATATGCAACATCCATAGATTAGAAAGTTGTAATGCCTCTGCCCTGCATTTACTCCGTAGACGTGAATTGAAATTGTAACCTTTCCTAGATTGTTTTAGCTAGTACACCCTCCATCTAACGTAGAGCTATTAAATAAATGATCTGCATTTTGCTTTCTTACAACGCCCTACCTTCCCTCCCTTGTGTACGTGTTTTGTTTAGTTTTTGTCTTCAATGAGTGTTATGTTATTTCTCTATTTCTTCTTTTTCTTGTTTATAGGTTCCATATTTTTACATCGCATGTGTAAACTGTAATACCTCACCCTTAATAGTTGACAGTTAAACTATAATTGTACTGTACAAAATTCAGTGTAACTCATCCATGCCTTGTATATTTCTGTCTAAGATAAAACATAAAAAACGGTATTCACTATTTAGATAGGTTAAACACTGTTACACTTTTAATGATGCATGAGGTGATAGAAAACGATATTGATGTGTTATTTATATAGCGTCTTTATCCAAAGCGCTTTGCATGGCACATATGTACATACAATACCACCCAACCGAAATAGATACTCATTTATCGACCTCGGAAAGATGAAAGGTTGAGGTGGCCTTACAGAGGATTCGAACCTGCGACCTGCAAATCACAGCCACGAGCGCTCAACAGGCTGAGCTATCTTACCAGCCTGAATTAAAGCAATATACTAGTGAACTAAACAAATTGCATTACATTGTGGTATACTCAAGTGTGGGTTATTGTGTGTTCACTAAGAACATAAACCTAATGAACAAAATAACTTTAATTGTAACAATTAAAAATACTGATAGAGTGCAACTTGTATATATATATATAGTATGATGTGTAAATACAATGAAAAGTTTGATATTCTAGTTCATGCTATTTTTTGTCAAAATATTGCTCTGTAAGATTTGGATGTCACCTGAAAGTATTGTGTTGGCCAGGAGTGCGATAAGAGAATACATTAATGTGTTTAATAATAAATAAAAACATGTTGATGTAAACAAAGGTACATGGTTATGGATTAAAGATTAAATATATACAAAGTAGATAAAGTAATAGGATTGCTACATGGCATCCAAAATATCTAATGCTTATGATATACTTTTGGGTAATTATTGATGACACTTACACCAGTGGTCACAGTCTGCCTTCTGAGCATTTTCACCCACCCCAGGGGCTGATATGTTTCGCCAAGTGAATTCAGGAAGTTCAGGCATAAGGGGCAAACAATAAAGAGCAATACTTTCAGCTGTAGAAAAACTGAGAGGAGCCATTTGGATGCACTGTATTCTAAAGGCCGCCAGGAGGAGACGCTATTCTCAAAAGACTGCCAGAAAAAGAGCGATTCACAACTGTGCAACACGCTTTCCCCTGGTGGAATGCAAGGTGACAGGCCATCATTTAGGAATGTGAGTCAGGGGAGATGGGGAAACGCATGGTGGGCGAAGGAGGCAGAGCGGGAAAGGTGAGTGAGGAGGAACACCCGGAAAGCTGAGAGTGGGAGGGGGAAAGCAGAGAGTGTCTTGCGGGAGTCAGTCTTCAGCAGTTGGCACTCTGCAGCGTCACTCTTTTGTGGGCTAGAAGCTAGCTCCAGCCCTAGATCCCCCTGGACTGCTTCACGCCACGAAGAAATGCCTAGAAACAAACCCTGAGATGGATGCACTCCATTTTAGCTTGAATTCATTGGTGACATACGAAGAAATTATACTCTGGAGTCAGTGGGTATCCGTTTCTAAGACCCTGATGAGGAATCACCCTGGCTCTGCCCATAGAGGAGACAAGCCCTACTTGGAATACATGGGGCCGCCTCTGCTCTCCAAGGTATCCGCAAAAATACATAATTGTGTTCAATGAAACAAATGAACACTGAAAATCAATGTCTCCTTCTGCATTCATCTAACAGCATTTTTTTCACTTCCCTTAATCTCTAGCAGGCCATTGCCAAAAGAAATGGTTGCCATTGTGCAATGCTCTCTGCATCATGGCAGCAGGGGCGGAGGAAGTGTGCACAGAATGCCTATGTCAGGTTTCACCCTTCGGGGGTTCCTCCTGTCAGTGCTTCTTCAGGGACGTCCTCACCTGCCCTGTGCTTGCTCGCCAAACCTCACGGTATCTGATGACAGAGGACCCGTGTCGAGATAAGGGGTTAGCTTTCATCCCGCTGTTTGCAGAGTATGCATTGTCCAAGTGCAATCAAAAATGACTTAAGTGGGGGAGAAGTGTACGGGATTCTTAGCTAACACATTTGACCTTTCTTGCCTGTACGAGCGAACACCAGCAGCAATGTTGCAGGGCAAGGACGCGAATGTCTAACTGTTGAGCAAGCCGCGAGGGATTCCTATAAACGCATGTCAGTTTATTTTTCCAGTAGCATGAAAGCATATGCAAACACAGCAATACCAGCCCGGATGGAGTGAAAGGTTATTGAAATGATTAATGGTGCTGAGGTTTAGCACCAGGTTTTCTTTCGGGGTGGTCTTGTTGCTTTCAAGTCGAGAAGATTTTTTTTTTTTAAAACAGCTTGTAAAAACTTTTTTTTAAAAACCGCACAAATTAATTAATCAAAGCAACACAAAAATAAGCCTTTCTTATGTGCTAGGAATTTAGAGTCAAATCCCAGCTGGCAGGATCCCAGGGGCTCTCCTGTAAATCACCATCTCTGCCCTGTTCGTGGGTGGAACAATGTCAATAAGGCAACAGAAAAAAAAGTTGACTTTGTTTAGGCTTAGACGTGTTGACACCTTAAAAACTCGAGTTTGCATGCCTATTATGGCGCACACGGAGCCATCAAAGGTCCCACCGCAGCGGCCTGTGTTTGTACACGAGTTTGAGAGAAGGGCGCTGGGGCGGCCTGGAGCACAGACCATACCCTAAGAGCAGATTCCAAGAGCGCACCGTGACTACAGGTGGGTACAGGCTCGGACTGGCCTATAAGGCAATAGGCCCATGGCCGAACCAAAAACATAAAATGCTGGAGTGGGCCAGTTTTTTTTGGCCAAAGTGGCCACTTTTTTGCCCAATCTGGGCCAGTTGGATGAGTTACTTCACTATGCGGCTAATAGTTTGGCCCAGTGCTGCTGAATACATATTCTTTACAGTGCCAAATTTGCATCACATTATATCAAAAAACTCCCCCTTGGGTACTACTCAAACAGTGTCACAAAAGGGATGAACTGTGGGCCACTATTTCATTGGTGCCCAAGAGAATTGTATGTCCCAGTCCGACCCTGGCTCGGTATGCTGCGGACCTTTTATGAGGTTCAGTGGGGAGACGTATAACATGCTTTTTTCTGCTAAAACAGTGACATCACGATACAATTCAGTGACATTGGGGTACACATATGCTTTCCCCCAAACCAGGCGGAGGCATGAATAAACACTTATGAAGGCGGCCAGGCAGTGAAATAACCAGTCAAACTTTCTCTGTAATATGTAATTCGAATACTGTTGCGCCACCTTGTCTACTGTTGGGCAGTGTGGCACAGAGAAGTTTACACAACATTTTGGCTGGTGTTGTAGGAGTTTCCCGCGCACTACGAGAAAGCTGCCGACCGTGAGAATACTGGCAGCATGAGACGTCAACCGTGTTTCCTCTGTGTGCCCAGATGTCCAGGCGCTGGAATTCTAAGCACACCTCGCCCATCGCCCAACATATCATTCGGGTTCTCACCAATTGTCTGCACTAAATGAGACTGCCTGCAATGGTGATTACGTGCATAAGTCAAGTATTTGCTACCAGTGTTTTTGCTGTTTCATAATACTGGCGACTATAACTCAATTAACTGTCGCGCTTTCAACGTATGAAAACAAGGCTGTTTATTTAGAACTCGATTCTGTGACCTTGGTGTGACAACATTGCTAAGCAGCCAGAGAGCAGCTCACTCGCTGCCCTGCAGGAGGGACGTGCCCCAGAGCTGTATTGTTACAGTGGGAATTTTGGTTTTGGTCTATGCTATCATGGCCCTGTTGAGGGAGCGCCTGGCTTGATAAAGAACGGGGGCTTTGGGAAGTGATAGTCACATACAGTGATGCTGGACTTGAGGCTGCAGGCTGAGTGAGTATTAGCCCACTGACCTTAAAGGCCAATCCACCCCTTGGTGAGAGAGGCACATTTCACTAATATTCGCATTGCTCGGTGCATTATACAATTATGAAAGGCTACTTATTTTTTTATTTTTTATTTTTATTAAAAAGAGTTTATTTATTTTATTTCTTATAAGGCGCTACATGCCCATATAAATATATATATTTTTATTTATTTATTTATTTATTTTTTATCTTACAGCTGGACTGGGACTCACAACTCCCCGAGGGGTCTGTTTAGTTGCTATGCTTTGCTGGTTAATAGTTCTTGGCGTGAGCCTTTTCTTTTAAGAGAATCTCATGGAGGTTTTCATCCACTGGAAATGTCTAGAAACATTTGAACTCCCTTAACGTATTTACTTTTCCAATTCCTTATCTCGCTGATAAAACTGTGAAGGACAGGTTAACCTTCCTCCCGAACCCGCTCTCTTTAAGCACACACTTAAAGGTAAAGCAAGGAGAAGGGGAATGAAGGGTTAGAGAGAGACGTTTGTGATGAAAGATATGAGGTCGCAGTCGTGCCTGCTTGACTTCATTTATTGTTTCCTTATGCTGGTCACAAAATCAATACAGAGTGTATATTGTCCACGTGCTGCTGCGGACTACCGAGTAACAACACAATATGTTGTGCTTTTGTGAATCCATAAAGTAGCTGAAGAAATTTTTTTCTTGAAAAGCGCATTGCATTTTGTTTGGGATACGGAGATCAGTGAATTGTTATTACTAAGTATTAAGGTCAACTCAGGACCTTTAAGAATGTTGGACCCAGGTCACTTCCAGGGCATTTACCATTTAACAACGCAGTTTTGACCTCCCTGTGGTATAGCATGGATGCTTGATTTATATCATATACACGTTAGCCACACGTTACATGATGGCTGAAGCACAGACAGCCTGTGCATCTGAAAGGAAGGAGCTGAATTGGTGAGATCTAGACTCCTTGAAGAGCACACCGCCATTGAAGCTCTGGACTAGATACAGCAGGAATCCACGTGATCCGACTGCGGTTGAATTTCCCGCTGTTAGGGAGAATTCTCTGCTTAGGCAGAATTTCCTAACCTAGTGTGTCCCCCAGCAGCTTTGCTGGATTTCTGGAGTTTTTTTTTCCATCCTGCCAAGAGTGAGACTCTTTTTCTCCCACTCTTGGACATGAAGGTGTGTAATTCCTTTGAATGTCAATGTGTTCTATGGGCTATGGGGTCTTTTACTCCATAGGGTCTCATATATTTTTCTATGTGTGTTACACCGCACCCTACGTGCCGTAACACTGGGGCGTCCTAGCGGACCTCCATCATACACTCCATACCCGGGACTGACTACTGTCTCCCCGGGCATGTAAAGTCACCATTGGCTTTACTAGACCTAAATTTACTAACAGAACTAGTACAAACCATCCTATTGTGGACCTACTAGTAGGGGTAATTCGATTACTCCTGGGTCTGTTATTCGAGGGGGCACTGTCCTGTCCCCCCTCGTCCAGTTTTGGCTGGTGGCAGTGGAAACTACTTGTTATATTCGACCCCGAATATAACCCTATGGGATCTTCCCATTGTTAGAGATTGATACTCTTTCTCGTTAATCTCTAACGTACCACCGGTCTACTTATCTTAAATAAGTCTATCGGATGGTATTTTCTGCCAGAACTCGGTTTTTAAAATGGCATCTGTGTTTGTCTCTGTGACTCCTAAACCAAAGGTCGAGCCCTTTGTTCCACTTTTGGCGGGCTTCTGTACAGAGACCCTCCAAAGTGGTGCCATTCTGTCTGGATTACCACAGGGGTGTGGGAGGGGGTTTAGGCACCCTGGACCGAGTTGCCTTGCCAACTCCGGTCGCACTCTGGTGTGATTGGCCCAAGTGGTGAGCATCCCCGCTCACCACTTAGCATGTGTTGATTGACAGCTAGGCTGAATGAATGGGGGTTTTCTGCGTAAAAGCAGGGCTTTTGCGACTGGCTCTTGAGAAGTCGCCACAGGACCTAAGAATCCGACGAGGGTAAAGCTGAGCCGACCTGCAACAACGACACCTCCGGTGGAGCCCTGCTGAACCGACTCACCACTTCCCGACGACAGAGGAGCTCTCCCTGCCGGAGAGTCTCTTCCCCTGACTGGTGGGACCAACCAGTCCCTTTTGCTTTTTCGTCGCCTCAGGACGCAGTGGTCGAATTGCCCGTGCAGAGCACCTCGGCAACCGGATAGCTACTACCCCTGTACCGCGACCAAAAGGTGGTGCCTTGTGACGGAGCACTCCGCGGCTGGTCTCTTCCCTGTTGGTGCAACGATCTTCAACTTTCCTTCGACGACGAGATCCTCTCTTCTCTTGGCAAAGACCGGACGTGCATCCACCACCAGGAACAACTGCCCCCGCCGGAGCTGTCTCTCCACAATCAAGGTACTGTGTCCGCCTGGCTTCCCTTGTTGCCGGATAGAGTGAGGTGTCTTAATCCTCGCCTCTCCATAGGGTCGCCTCCAAGCTTTCTCTAGCGTGTTGTTCTGAACTGGTCCAATCTGCCGATAACAATTTGCTTCAAAGACTCGAACGCATGTCCACTAAGATACTTTTGGACATATCGCCTCGCCTCTCTCCGAGTGGGCCTGGCCTCTGAACTTTATAATCCATCGTGGTTCTTGTCTTCTTGCCTTGCATTTGCCGTCCAGTATTGGGACCGTGTTGATTTCATAACCTGCTTATTTTCTCTCCCATCCTAACAAATACTAGTGTGCCATCTAGGTTGAGGCATACACCTCTGTCTGCAAATAAGTGATGCTGGTAGAACCTAGACTTGTCGAACTATTGTTAGGGGGATTGATCTGTTCTCTTCGTAGAGTAATTGTAATTGAAGTATTTGCCGTGATAGTGCCAAAGTGTTTTCTATAGATGTGCCGTTATAAATAAATACCTTTATATCTTTACACTGAAGCCTTGTTGCGTGTTTGCTTGTCTTACTGTGAAGAAATGCCCTATTTTGTATACTCCACATACTGCTTAACTCTTCTTGAGGGAGGTCTGACTGCTCAGCCACAGCTACCAAGTGAATCTGTGTTGTACAGACTGCTACCAAGTGGGTTTACTGCCAAACACCTGTAGTCCTAAATCTTTTGCAGTGGTCCCAGAGGGAACTGCACAGGTTTCCGCCTAACACCCGCTGCCGGAATGTTCGCATGAGAAAGGTGCGAACTATTAAACGTTTGCATCTTTCTCATGCGAACATACGTACGAACATACGTACATACCCACACCCCCACCCACAACACACCCATGACACACTCCCCACCCACACCCTCCACACATCCCCAACATAAACAAACCCTGCTTACCTTGTCTTCACACTGGGTCCCTGCGGCGCCAGTTCCCTTTCACTTCCGTGATCAGGAACTGGCGCTGCAGGGTCCTTGTCTTTTTTTTCTTTTATGGGGAGCTGCAGGGGTTTCCCCCACAATCCCCGCTCACTATACTGTTAAGTGAGTATAGTGAGCAGGCTGTTGCAGGGGACACCCTGGCAGCCCCCGTTTTTTTTCACGGGTGTGCTGCGGGGGTGTCCCCTGCAAAAACTTGCTCACTATACCACACAGTATAGTGAGCGGGGTGTTGTGGGCGACACCCCCGCATTTTTTTTAAACTTACCTGCAATGCTAGCACCAAAAGTTCAAACTTTTGGTGTACAAACTTTTGGTGCTAGCATTTGTAGAACTTTTTGTACATGCGACCGATTAGATACAGTCTTTTTGTACAAAACCTAAAGCAGCAGCAACCAAGACAGAGCAACAGCGGCAGGTGAGTAACCAGGTCCCACACCCCAAACCGGCCTCCACTGAAGCAGAGTGCCATGTGTTTTTGCACAGCAGGGAAGAGTTAACACACGGCTGTGCTTTAACAAGAGTCTCTGTCCCTCGGAGCAAAGCTGGGGGGGCTCATTGATTTAATCTGCTCTGCATGCTCTAACAAATAAATTCTTTATTCGTAATTGCGTGCAGGACAGACAAATCCTCTAGGAAGCATCCAGGGTTTAATCTATGGACTGCCCCTGTGACCTCTGACCCCAAAACAGCCATCTTTGGAAGGTCTTTCCTGCTCCAAAAGGGGTTTGAACTGGGCTGGGAGCAACAAAGAGCTCACCCCAACACCACCAGAAGCCCTCTTTCCATCTGCCTGAGGATGCTTGCAGAGGTCAATGGACCCAAAAGAGCATCCAGGATTGATCTGGGGACTGCTCCCATAACTTCTGACAATGTCACTTCCAGTTTACTTTGGGTATATAAGCAGTGTCCTTTGGGTGTCCATTTGCCCTGGTGCTCAGGGAAAAGAGAAGACAGAGTTAAGGGATTCTGCTATATCTTCTGTATTTCATTCTGTGTTTCCTGTCAGCCCCTGTTTTCCACAGGTTGCCACACAAGAGCCTTTCATACAGCACACAAGCAGCATTGAAATCAAACTCAAACACAGCACTCCACTAGAACAACAAATTTCAAACACCCGCACCTGTCAGTACGCCTAGCTTCCAAATTACTGCACTGTTCTCCACGTTGTGCAACTCGACTATAATGCATTCACTCATACTCTTTCTGCTGCTCCTCCTACTCACCTCTCCCTACGTTTTCTCCAATCATGCTACAACTTCTCCTTTCCTATCCCTAGTATAAAACTCACGCCTCGTAACCTGCACTTCTCCATTTCTCTTCCAACTCTTTCCAACAAATAAAGCTGACGAGCAGCCATACCTCTGCTAACACCTATCCACCTTGCCTCTCTTCTTCTGAGACTCAACTTCTCTACTCTTCATTACTTCATCAACTGAACATTGCACTCTGGAATGCTCAATCTGCATGCAACAAAACCTCCTCTATCACCGACTACTTTCACTCCAGCTCTTCTCTCCTAGACCTTCTTGCTATCACTAGAACCTCTATTTCTCCATCGGACACTTCCACGCTGGTGGCCCTACATGACTCCAAACTATCCTTCATTCACTCTCTTCGACTGACTGGCAGAGGTGGACACCTACTCTCGTCCCACCTTGTTGCCTTACAAATCTCCACTGCAATGTCTTCTCTAACCTCTTTTAAATTCATCATCTCTACTATTGCTCTGCCTCACTCGGATACATCATCTCAATCTATCAGCCTCCTGGTCCCACTGGGACATTCTTTGATGATCTTGGGTAACTCCTTGATTCTCTTTGCATCACACATCACCTAATTCTCCTAGGTGTCCTTATACTTACCTCTCCAACCACTTATCAGTATTCTGAACTTTAGTTTTATTAGTGGCCATGCTCTCCACTCTATCCATAACCTAACTACCCACACAGGGGGAACTCTTTGGATCTCTTACTACTGCATTATTACTACTGCTACCGCACCCATACCTGAGCACTCAATTGTTTCTGCCACCATCTCCTTTCCAGCCTCTGATCTTTCCTTGTCACTTGATTCACCTATTACTAAAGGGAAATTGAAACCTTTTACCATTCCCCCTTTCTCTCTGAAATACAGTGCTCATTCCTCTGCTTCACATCTGATGCCTCTTCCACCAACACTGCCTTCCTCAGATTCCAATCCCTAGTATATGACTTATTACCCTCTCACTTCCAACTGCTTACTTTCACCCCCAAGTCTCAGCATCCTCAGCCATGGGTCAGCCATGGGCCACATTCACATGCTCTCTCCGCACTGGCATGCGTTGGCTGCTGCACAAGTGGAGGCATACCCACTCGCACAAGGACTTGTAACTCGACCTCTCTGCCCTGAACTCTCTCAAGTCCACCCTTGATAGAGCAAAAAAGGAATTCTACCTAACCCTCATTGACTCTCACTCCAACCATCCTCGCCAGTTACAGAGAATCCTGAATTCACTTCTCTCTCTTCCTAAATCTATGACTTTCAACTCCACTCGCAGAGCTAATGACGTAGCTGAATACTTCACTGCAAACATTTGCAAAAATTAGAGATTCTCTCCTGATCTTCCTCAGACTCCCTCCTCCTACATTTTACACTCCACCTACTCTATCATAATCCTCTGCCTCTATAGGCCACTTTACTTTCACTAATACTGACTAAGTCCTTCCTCTACTGATGAAGGCTAACCCCTCATAAACCCTATCACACCCTCTGGCTCCTCAGCTAGTCAAGCCTACTGCACCCTTAGTGGCCTCTCACCTCGCTGAACTCTTCAACCTATTCTTCGACTCTGCTTGCTTTCACTCCGTTTTCAAAACCGCCACAGTCATCCCTCTCCTAAAAAAGCAAGGGGCTGGCCCAAACTTACCGGCTAACGTTTGCCCTGTGTCTCTCCTTCCGCACTACACTGAAGTGCTTGAACGGGTTGTGTTCAACCATCTTACCAAATTCTTAGACATCCACAGCCTTCGAGACCCCCTACAAGAAAATGTCCACTCCTGTCACTCCACGGAAACTGCTCTCATGAATGTGTCCAACTTCATTGCCTCTGCCAAGCACTCCAACATATCCTCTATCCTAATTCTTCTTGACCTCTCAGCTGCCTTTGACACCGTCGAACCCTCTGATCTCCATAAAATTCTCTTTCTTCTTGGGATTCACGATCAAGCCCTTGCCTGGATTAAATCCCACCTTGCACCTCGCCAATGCTCTCTCTCCTGTAGCAACAACACCCCTCAACTCACTTCACTAACTGTTGGTGTTCCACAAGGCTCTGTCTTGGGTCAGCTCCTCTTTACACTATGCACTCTACACCTCTGCTCTTGGGGCACTAATCTCCTCCTGTGGGTTGTTGTACAAACTTTTTGCAGACAACACCCAAGCCGTCTTCTCTTTTCCTTAACTCTCCTCTGACCTGTCTATCAACATTTCCGACTGTATCTCTCCCGTTAAATAGTGGATGGCTTCACACGCTCTGATGTTAAACCCTACCAAAACAGAGGTGCTCTTCTTCCCTGCCAAAAGCTCTCTCTCATCTCTTCCTCTGCCTCTCTAGTTCCCACCGGACACTCTCCCCTACTCTTCTTCAACTAGAAACCTCAGTGTCATCTTTGATCCGTCTCACACTTTCTCTACTTTGATCTTCAAAACTAGAAGAGCAGCTCACCTCAATCTCCTAAATATTAGGAAAATCAGGACCTCCTTCCTTTCAACACTGTCAAGCATCTCTTAAGCATTTGTATCTTCTCTTATCTGGACTATTGTGCTTGCACCCTCTTTGTACTCCCCAACTATGCTTTCTGTCCTCTCGAAAAGATCATTAACATCACTACCAGGACTCTCTTGGAACTCCCTCACTTCACACCTACTTCTTCGTACTATCACCAGGCTGGATGGCTGATGATGCAAAACAGGGCCAGATTTAAATTTTTTCTCCTGGTTAAAAAATCTATCAATGGTAAGACACCACTGTACCTATCCTCCTCTAACCAACTCTACAAGCCTTATCTGTTCTGCCTCCTCGACTACTCTTGTAGCTCTGCGCCCTCCCCGTGCTTCCTCTCACTTCCACTCCTTCTCTCTTCTTGCTCCACTTGCATGGAATTCAATTCCCCAGAACATCCGAGAAACAGTCCACATGGATTTGTTCAAAATCAAATAAAAAGCCTACCTCCTAACCTCTGAGTTCCCCTCTTTACCTACCTCTCATCAGCCTGCTAGATAACATTTGTCCCCTTCCTCTAACCTATTTTTGTCCCTCACTTTCACTGCCTCCACTCTAGCACTTCACCCATCATTGTCTCATCCCGCGCACAGCTGGTCGTAGTGCCTATTTGTACTTAAAAATGTCCAATGTTCATTGTCCTTAATCTATGTATGTTCACTTAAATATTATCTCCAGTGACTGTTCCATTTATTCCCCTCCACAACCTGGTCAGAATGTCCCCCCTAACTCACCCATTGTAAGAAGCTCACTGCTGCCCAACAAATCTAATTTCTTATCAATTGTACGTTCTTTTGTGATCAAAAGAGCATTGTTCCTCCTGTATGTCAATAAATAAAAACAAAAATTATTTGACTGTGTGTGAAGCACACACTTTAGTTAAGTCGTCCAGCAAGTCTCCAACTCGAGCCTCGTGAACAGAGGAATGTTTTTACAAGTTTATCTAATTAATGCAATCTCACAGTGTAATGCATTTACAAAATGATGACTAGGGTTTTGCTAATGCGTCGATCATTGGGGGAGGGGGCTGCTCTCTTTGCTGCATGTTCATCGGCTCGCGCTTCAGGTTCTCTGCGGGGCGTTGTTGCTCCTAGATGCCAGTGCACTGCATCAGTGGCGGTTTGGTCTCCCGCTTCACGGGACCTGGCTTCCTCTGGCCCTACACCCTGCTGGGATTGGCAGAATTCAATGGGGTCTGGTATTCCACCGCCACACATAGTCGACCTGGTCCTGCATCCAGGATCGACCGGCTCAGAACTACAGCCCGCTCTCTCTGGCTGGATCCTCCTCTCCAGGTATGGGTTTCAGTCATTTTAGATTCCTCTCTGAAGTGAGAGAGGCACCCCATTAATTCTGTGTCTACGGAATCAAGGCCAACAGATTGGGGTCAGCAATCAAACATTATTATTGTGGTCAGTCCCCATGTAACCCGCAAACATCTGAGATTCTTGTTTCAAAGGTGATATTAGAAACTCCTCACCTGGGGATTCCTTGTCCCCTAAGTGGGGTAACCACCAGTGGGATGCTGCTTGCCCTGTCCCCTACGGAAGGTATTGAGTATCAGGCTCACCTTCATAGTGCCAAAGGTGGTGGCTCACCCCTTGGGGAGAAGGGACAAATACCCTGGATTCGTCACCCCCCCTTTTGTTAGTTTAGAGTTCTCCTCTGTTCATGCTAATGGGAAGCAGCCCAGAAAGTCTTTATTCTATTGTTCTATTCCCTTCGGATGTTCTACAGAGAAGCAGGAAAGTTGCAAGTTTAAGAACCATCTCATTACTCCGGCTTTGGAAACCTTTCTTAGACTCATCAAGGTAAGGGGACTATAATCATTAAGCACATGAAATTTCAACCCTGCCAGCTAGTATCATAAACTGGTGATGGGCAATTTGTTGGTGTGGGCCTCTAGCTTGAGTGGCATAAGCTTCATCTTGAGGAAACAGTTTCCTAATGGTATATAGGACTGGATGTTCTTGCCCATCATGTAGCTGTGAAAGTACTGCCCCCAGGCCTATTTGGATGCGTCTGTCTGTAAGATGAACTTCTGGTTAAAATCAGGCATCTTCAGAACAGTTTCATCACAAAGCATCTTTTTTAACCCATGAAAACTCTTTTGATTCTGGCGAGTGTAGATAAGCTTTTTAATGGTGAAGGTTTTTGAGCTTATCTGTGAGGTTGGCAGAGAGAGTTGAGAAGTTAACTATAAACCTGAAATAGTATCCAGCCAGAAAAGCTGGAGCTCCTGTTTGGTGTTAGGCGGAGGTGTCAATGTCACTGCCTTTAATTTCTCAGTCTGAGATTGGATAAGACCATTGCCTACAAATAGCCAAAGTATTCTACTACAGCATTTTGTGCTTAGCCCAAGTCCTACCTTCAACAAGGCTCTGGCGATTTCATAGACATGGTATAGGTGTTCTATCATGCCCAATTTCAACATATTTTACCTTTTTCATCTATGGTTTTCCTACAGGTTTCAGGGATGCAGCAGGATTTTTGGTTTACAATCTGTTCCTGGGGTGTATAGATATAGTGCAGAAAGTTCCTTACCCTCTCTAGTTCTTCTGAAAACACCTCAGTGAATTAATATAACAAGTCTTGTTATTGGATTGCAGTCAGATTCTCTCGGATCAAATCGCAGCATGTTATTTCTCAACCAACAAGGTGGCCACAGTGCTCTATTCAAATTGCTCTGCCTTCCAGGCCTTAAGGAGGTTTCTATGATAAACCTGCTTTTTCTGCCACCTCTCAGGTTGGGAAACAAAGTGATTGAGGGGACTTTTTTCAAGTATTTTGTGTGGTCCATACCATTTTGATACGATGGTCTGGAGGGTTGCCCAGAGCAATGCCAGAGGTTAAGATTCATTCTAAACCTTCCAGCCATCACCTGTTTGTATTTGCTTTGTCATCTGGAGTGGGATGGGTATGCCCAGATGTGGGTCCCTTGCCTGCTGGGCCTAGAGACTGAAGCTACTCCTCACTGATGAGGTCCAACAAGGCTGAAACATGTCTGGGGATACTTGTGGTCTCATGCAGAAGGGATGTAACCTATCAGTTTGGGCTGGACATCCCTTTGGGGTGGGACAAAGCCTGATTTGCATACGGTCTTTCCCCTTCTATAATGGCTTTTCAGGAGAAGAACAATGGCCTTGAGGGTTGCCCAGAGCAATGCCAGAGGTTAAGATTACTTCTAAACCTTCCAGCCATCACCTCTCTGTTTTTGCTTTGTCACTCCGAGCGGGACGGGTATGCCCAGACGTGGGTCCCGTGTCTGCTGGGCCTAGAGACCCAAGCTACTCCTCACTGATGAGGCCCAAACAAGGCTTAACATGTCTGGGGATGCGTGTGGTCTCATGCAGAAGGGATATGACCTAGCAGCTAGGGCTGGACTGCCCCTTTGGGGTGGGACCAAGCCTGATTTGCATACGCTCTTTCCCATTCTGTAATGGCTTGGCAGACGAAGAACGGTGGTCTGGACGGTTGCCCCCAGCAGTGCCAGAGGTTAAGATTAATTCTAAACCTTCCAGCCATCACCTCTTTGTTTTTGCCATACCATTTTGATGCCATTTTATTCTCAGATGGATGTAGGCAGGATGACCAATACTGAATCCCCTACCGAGAATGATCTTTTTACTGCCTGTTGGCCATAACAATGCTTCTGGTGTTCCTGTGCTCTCAAGATGTATTGGTTCACAATTTCTCGTACCGCTTTCATATGTTTTTGTAAATTTATGAGCGCCTTGGGATATTGGTAACGCTGCCGCCTCCCTCTCTTCGCAAGTCTCTTTTAACATATCCAATGCATCGCTGGGTTTTCTTCCATGTAGTAGTTTGAAAGGATAATATCCCAGAGAGGACTGTGGAGTTTCTGCTATGATAAAAAGGGCCAGGGGTATTATCAGGTCCCAATTGTGTCCATCCATTTCCACCATCTTATGTACAATCTGCTTTAGAATCTGATTAAAGTGTTCTACCAGACTGTTAGTCTGGGAGTGGTAAACAGAGGTAGTTAAGGTTTTAAAGTTCAAGATTTCCTGTACCTCCTGCATGAGACAGGACATAAAAGTGCCACCCTGAACAGTGAGGATCTCTTTCGGGAAGCCCATTTGGGATAAGAAGGGAATGAAGTGCCTTATGTATCTTTTGACTTGTGTTATTCCTTAAAGGGAATGTCTCTGGATACCAAGTAATATAATCAAGAACTACCAATATTTCATTGGTACCCAACTTGGAGGGCCTGAGAAGTCCCACTATATCCCTCTCTATGCATAAAAATGGTAGTGCAATGATGGATAATGGCTGCAATGTAGATTTTGGTACCGGGTTAACCAAGGTCTTCTGACATATCTCACAGTTGTCCTCAAAGATCTTAACACTTGCATACACGCCTGGCCAGTGGAATGTATTAAGAAGCTGGTCCTGAGTCTTTGCTACCCCTTGTTGGCCAGCCATTGAGTGTGAATGAGCCAACTCCATAAACACACTCCTGTGGCACCTAGAAATGTATAGCTGGGTTTTCCTGGTGCCATCCCTCTCGTTAACTCCAAAGTATAGCAGTCAATTTTTTGTAAAGAAAAAAGGTGCTTTTTGATCAAGGCCCTGCTCCTCTTGGATAGCCATTCCGAAGGCCTCTGCCAGGTTTTGATTATTCATTTGGGCAAAGGCTAGATCTGTACAGGTGGTGGTATCCTCCAACTCATTCAGCCAGGAGGGGATTAGGTTTCTATCAGCTTCCTCAAACCCTAGGCAGCCTTGAGATATCTGTGAAAGAGTGTCTAACTCCTGTGCTACTGGCGTTAATGTATTTTCTAGGTCCCCTTTGGCCAACTGATTCCCCTAGCTTTACAATGTAGTTTTGACTGCCTGAGTTGAGTAACATCACTTGAATTTCTCCTCATTAGTCTTGGTATACTGCGCCGGCAGCCACGTGCAGAGAATACCGACAAGCTAATCTAGATTTTGCATCTGATATAATATAACTCCATTGGAGAGGAGAAATGCTAATCCTAGTATGGATCAGTGGTGTTTATTGGCTGGCTATCTCGACTTCTTGATGCTGAATAAATCAAACCCGGTAGATTGGGCTTTTTGTTGTAGTTTGGCTGTAGGGTTCAGGTGCTGAACTAAAATGGGTTCCAACCCTATATCTGGTTGCTTGCATCCCACTTCTGACACCACATGACATAGGAGATAGACAAGAGGACATGTTCCTATATGTTTCAGCTTTATTAAAGTAAAATATGCCTCATCTTTCCCTATTTCTTGGACGGTGGTTCCCTGTTCTGAAAAATAACATACCGGTGCACGTCAGGACATCTTACAAAAATAAAAGTTTCCCTCAATCCAAATGTATTCTATCCTACTGACTGGCCCTACCACAAAGAAAGAAAACATAACTTAGTACAGAAAAGTGTTTTTACGCCCACATTTCTTGGCTTGGCCTGGCTGGTGCGTGACCCCCACTCAATTGTCTCTCAGGTCTCTCCCATTGTAGTTCAGACCTCAGACTGCAGGGGCAGTTCAAACAAACTCTGTATGGTTATTGTTTTTCTAGAAACAGGCATTCCTGAGCCCCTCATCAGTGTTGTGCTCAATTAAAAAAGTTCAGCTCTTAATTTCTGTACTTCTATTTGTATATCAGTCAATATTGTGCTATTTCGTGAAGTCTTTTTTCTCTCTCACCCCTCTAAAAGAAGACTGGTACACTACACTGAAGGCAAATGCATACTGATATATCGCCACAATAGTGACCTTATACAAAGTATCCT
The DNA here is from genome assembly GCF_040938575.1 of Ambystoma mexicanum. Classification (NCBI taxonomy): domain Eukaryota; kingdom Metazoa; phylum Chordata; class Amphibia; order Caudata; family Ambystomatidae; genus Ambystoma; species Ambystoma mexicanum. Next base: position 502,936,918 of record NC_090928.1, on the reverse strand, counting down.
GTAAATGATAGAGGAAGACATTAAATTAAACAAGCAATGACAATGCCAACAGTTTGGGCTTTTGTGGAGGCAAGGAAAATCCACTGCCGTAGTGGTGTTAACTGCTATTAACGGGCACAGGTGCAAAATGGCACAAGTACCTGGGCATCTAATAGCAGTGACTGGCAAATGCATATTGTTTTGCCAATACTTGTTTTTAACAGGACTTCAACAAAGGTGCTCATAAATTGAGAAGCTGAAGGCAGGCCTGGTCAAGACATTTTTATTACACCAGTAGCGCGTTCACAACTCCAATTAAGTCATTAACTCTCAGAAGACTGCTTTGAGAAAACCCTGGCAGGTACTTTGAGTGGAAAGTTTAATGGTAAGGCCAGAGTAAAGCAATCTCAAAGAGTTCCCATGAGGAGGTGTTTTGAGTGGGAAGTGGCAAGAACTTGATGGGAATGGCCGTAGGGATTAGCTTGGCCATCGGTGGGCAAATAATCAAACAACGCCTATAAGCTTTGTTTCCCTTATATGCCATTTCTCCCTGTTGTACTCTAATGCATTCGTTCTGGCTTATAGGTGGCACTATAGCTCCACATGCCATGTTGACGGAGATCAAACAGCTTGCTGAAGTATGCAAGTATGCAACAGGCTCAAAGCAAGGAGTCTCTGAAGACACCCTAAGTATAACCCCATCCTCTAGCTAAAAAATAGAATGGGAATTCAAAGAGGTGATTGAGCAAATTGTGACAGGCCCTGTAACCATTCCTCGCCCCACAGAGAATATCATGGCTGCAAAGTAGACACCCATTACATTTCCAAGTACCTAACGGTCTTTGGTACCAATGGCTGCACATAAGCGGAAATTAAAATGCCTTTTATTGGATCATGCACCTGCTTAAACTGGGAAGGGTTCACCAAACTCAACACACAGCTGCTGGACCTTTAGGAATCATTTTCTCCTCCAAACCCCTCACTGGATCATGGCATGATGATGGCATATTGGGGGCCAGTCAGATATATGAAGGTGCATGTGAAAACATAGGTAAAAGAATTGTGTCCTGTTAGGTAAGGCAGCACACCAAGACATGTGTGTTCATGGAGTAAATCATATCCAGGGCTCACCACAACCACATCCTCAATCGTGGTGGCCACTCACCCTGGCTGTGCTTTGAAGTAACCACACCTTCACCTTCCCTTTATATGTGTCAACACCCAAATATACCCACTTACGTCATGGCTCATGACGTTCTCCATAAAACATCCCAATAAAAGAGAACAGAAGCAGTACACCACGGACCACATGCACTTCTTGATCACCAACGAGATGGCTATTGGCCTTATAAATCAATGACTCAAGTGCTTGAATCAAGAAGGAGGTTGGAGCCAAGCCACTCTGCTGTGGACTGCAGATATACAGCAAGTCTGTCTCATGTTGTACAACATGCCCAGAGCGGTCCACCTGTCCATTCTTTGTCAATGTCAGAAATGCTGCTGTACCACCTGTGTCGAGCTCTTCAAAGAGAGCCACCGCGTGTCTATCCGACTTGCAGGGAACAGTCATAGCACAGTGGGCGAGATGACAACACACTATATGCAGCCAGCGCACAGTGTTCTGGAAAGTTCCACACCAGTACCTATAGGTCTAGATGTGGCTGCAGGGAATAGTGGAGGCCCCGTGATTATTTGTACCACAGACAAAATGGAGTTGTAGGGGTAACATCGTCTATGCCTTGAGGACTAGATTCCATTGCCACGGATGGTGGCGGGGTGCACCCACTAAGCAGAAGATGTGAGCAGGCCTTAGGCAACTGTTGTTGTCTTTGCTCATGCATCCATATTGTCTATTGGCATGTAATAAGTCTCTGGCATCCTGAACACATACACGCTTTACCTGTGCTTAGCCATACCAGAGACAAGGCAGTGACACGTGTGTTCGTTTTTGTTCACTCTCAAGTCTGGACAATGTCATCAATAGAATGTTGATGGGGGCTCTCTATTGTTCAAACATATCCCGCATTGCCTGTGCCTCAGTCAGTGTAATGGGTCTCCTGAACCTATAGTGTAGGTCCCATAAGGAGGCTCTCCACCTGACCCCTCATCCGTCCCATGCCCAAGACAATCTGCGGTCCTCTGAGGCTTTCACCATCACCCTCACCGTCTCCCACCCCAACAGCTTTGCTCTCTGCATCTGCACTTTCTTCGTTCCCAAAGGGCATGCTCCCTAAACACATTCTTAAGGGGTTCTAGTGCAAGCAATTAGAATAATTCGGGTTTAAATTCCTCATGTACCCTTTCTTCTCATATGTATTCGTTTTGAGGTTCTTGAAAAACTGACTGTACACGTCCAGCCCTACACCATGCCCTGCACTTGTCTCCTTTAAAAGACACAGCTACTTCTCACCTGATAATAAATACGAATACAGCTTCATCCCAACAACAGAAAGCAAATATTTTCTGAGCTTTTCTTAGTGATATGGTCTTGCGATATCATCATTGCTTAGACCGCTCTCCACTGGAAACTAGATCATGCTGGCCTCGAGCATTGTACAGTAGCCTCTGCATGCACCATATGCATCCTGTATGCGTCGATTAATCATCATCTTTGTTCCGTCCTTGATGAAAGCGTTGCCCAACAATGGAATGAACGTGGGCTGAGCGTGCCTTACTGTACACGCATTCAAAGGCAGAGGGGGTTTTGAGGTAGTTCTCCAAAGCCACTCTAAAGCAAATAGTCCTTGGCAGGTCTCTGTTACCTGTAACCAGAGAGACCTCACGTCAGTGTACCTGCTGAATCATGGGCTTCCGTCGGTCAACAATAGAGCAGCTTGCAGGCTTCTGGCGCGACAGTATTGTGCGCAAGCAAATAAACGCGCCACCATCCTGACAGGAGAAGATACCAGGAAACCTACCATTTTTATCATGGCGGGTGTTGTCCTCAAATCTAGCAGTGTAAACATTCAGAAAATGCTGTGGGCATTCCTATCACAGATCTCCAAAATAAATATTCAAGCGCGTTAAGATGGACGACACACTCCACCCCGCGGCAAGTCGTAAAGTCAGGGCTTAAAGGGAATGATGGAAGAAAACAAAATCGTCTCATTGTAATATCTTTTCTCTCCTCACAGCCAATCACATACACTGGGATTGTAACCATCTGAAGGGCAGCTTGAAGAAAAATTAGGGTCATCACTATTTCGCTCAATAAAATGCAGAACACTGGAGATGACAACACAGCCTGTTATTGTTGCTTGTGTTTAAATCATGAGCATCTGTTTGAAAGCCTTTCGTCACCCACATAAAGCACACCCCGTGAACTGGGGGGAAAATACTCCAGAGTAGCACACACGTCGACCCCCTGCACAGAAACACAGGAGGGGTAGGAGTCAAACATTGTCGAAATTAGAGGAAAAAAACTCATATGTGCACGTCATCAAACGCTAATGTCATTATAAAAGAAAAAACAATCTTCGATGTGTCGTTTTAAAATGGATATAAAAAACCATAATGATGATTCCATCTGAGAGTTCGTGAATTCGTTAAATTTCTTTAACCACTAGGACATGAAGCTAGTGTAACAAAGAGCCTTCCTTTTCTTTAAAATCCACCTTTATTGTGCACTTTCATGTGCTTCAACGTTAGTCCTTTTCATGTTTTAAGTAAATCTAAAACACGCTGCATTGCGATTTGGAAACTTTACATGAAAGAAACATTTCACTTTAAGTATTGGCACGTTCTGCTTTTTTTTCATAATGCTACATTATAAAGAACAGTTTCATACAATGTTACTGTGTAATGCTTAAAATGTCAATTGTATTGTGTACATGTTTTCCAAAACAGTATGTTAACACTATTGAAGTGTGTGTTTGTGTGTGTAGATTAATTCACTTTTCACACTTGACTGCATTAAGTGTGAGAAATACAGTACAACTACATGTTGCTGATAACATTTATAACTTGTATTGCAGATTATATACAGATCTATGAAAAAGTTTTCATTTACAAATGTTGCTAAATCTTCAGATTTAGATTAAACAGCACTTACATATAATACATTCACGCTCACCCTATGAAAGTTTTCAGAAGCTCTGCACGGTAACGTAATGTAATTTTTCATTTGTACAGTTCCTTTTCCCATTGCTATGGTCTCAAATTGCTGTAGTTGAATGCCTGGTCATATCGTCATTGTCCAGCCAACTAAGGAAAAGCCAGAGCACATTGTTTACATCCCACAGGCTTGAATATTTGTGCATCAGCGGCCTCAACAATCTCACACCCTTGAGCAGTCTGATAACCAGGCTGTGTTGGCAATCACAGCTCTTTCAACTTGCTCGTGACCTGACGAGATTGCAGACCTGAACCCTGGGCAGGTAGGCTTACAAGGAAGTTTACTATGTGGATCACATCCGCTGTAGCAGGATGCATGTCTCTAGCAATATAACAGCTGAGCCATCTATTCACAGCCATCCTGTAGGATTTGGCCATCCTGAATACCCAGGATTCTCTAATGAAGGGCTCGGCCTCTCCTGGTAGTCCTTGGTTTCTCCAGACACTTCTGAAATCACCCAAGCTACCAGCTGTAGATTTCCGAGCATGCCCACAGAGTGATGGAGACATGGCAGGTCTGCCAGAATGCCTGGCTCATCTGGTAGAAGTATCTGGGTGTCGCAGGTGAGCTCCAGCAGATCTGGGATCCAAGCCTGACTCTTCCAAACTGGCGTCACCAGAAGTAATCTCATTTGCTGTTGACTTACATACACTAGCATCCCTGCAATCATTGCGAAGGGGATACAGGCATAGTTCCTGCACAGACCCAATTGCTGTAAGAATGCATTTGTAGTGGCCGCCTCCAGATCCAGCCTTCAGCTGAAGAACCGTTCTAGTTGGTGATTCAACTTGGACACGAAGAGTGCCATCTTGCAAGGACCTGTCCACTGGATCAGCTCACGAGAAACAGAGTTGTTCAACTTCCAGCCACTGGAATCCCTGAGGTGTATGGTGTTCCAGACCACAACTTGTTAGCTGATTCCTGGAAGGTACCCCGCCATGACAGTCATGCCTTTCTTTAGGCAGAAGGGACATAAATCCTTGCCTAACTATGCTAACAACTTGGAGTTCATCCCACTTAGACGGTTGATGTATTGTACCGCTGAGACATTGTCCATTTTCAGTAATATGCATCATTGCACTCTGTTCGAGGTTCAACATTTGATTGTGAAGGAGCCCGCTAACAGCTCCAGGCAGTTGATGCAAAGACTGGATTCCTCTAAGGACCATCGCACTCTCGTCGTCAGCTCTCTGCAGCGGACACCCCAACCCTTGCGACTGGCATCCAACTTTATCACCAGGTCCGAAGCAGAGCCAAAAATTGACCTTCCTTTCCACGCTTCCATGTGTCAAAGCCAACAGCTCAGCTGCATTCTTGCCTCATACAACATCGACACAGTGGGCCTCATTACGAGGTTGGAGGTAGCCTTGCCGGTTTCACCGGCAAGGCTACCTCCAAACTTGCATCCGGGTCCGGTACCCACAAATGGGCAATTACCGGGCTATTCCGCCCCAATCGGACCCAGTAATTGCCCTTTCACAGGTGCCGGGCCCAGTACATCCCCATTCCCTTTGAGCCCCATAGGGCTCAATGGGAATGTGGAGGGTTGTAGCATCAGTACCATTAATAACGGTATCGATGCTATCATCATGTTCTGCTCACGGGTGCCGGTACGGCCTCCAGGTCAGACCTGGTGGCTGCAAAGGCACCCGCAAGCAGATCTCCTAGTATGGCGGTATGGTAGCAACGGTCCGGCACCGTCGTTGCCTTACCACCATACTTGTAGTGTCCTCATAAGACATTCCCTGTCAGAGATATTGAATCCTGAGGCACTGGAGGGCACAGTAATGGAGAGACCCGGGAAAGATCGCTTGGCTGGAGGAGGCCAAGTGCACCACTATCCTCGCTGACTCTCTGAGGGAGATCTGATATTTGGACAAGACTGATCTGATCTGCTTCTTTATATCATTCACTTTCTCCAGGGGCAGACTCACTGTTCCCAGCTATGAGTCTATGATAACCCCAGGAACATTCTCTGCTGTGGGTGGGTCTCAGATTTCTTCCAATTGATGAGAAAACCCAGCTTCTCTTGGAGACCTGTCGTTTGGACCACTTGCTTTCACAGCCGCCTCGGGTCCTCTTCAATGAAACATAGATCATTGAGGTATACAATCTATCTTACTCCTTGCTTGTGCAGACTCACCACTATCGGTCTGAGTAGCTTGGTGAAACACTGTAGTGCTGAAGCCGGGCTGAAAGGGTGACATGTAAACTCCCACCTCTGTCCTCTCCAGAGGAATTCTAAGAATCACTGGTGCATCTCGTGAATGGATATTGGTAGATAGGCAACCCTCAAATCTATGCGAGCTAGGCAGTGCCCTTCCTGCAGAATGTCCCTAAAGAGATGGATTCCATCTTAAAGTATCGCCACATGCGAAAGGCATTCAATTGTCTGAAATTGATCACCGGCCTGACCGTTTGCTTCTGTCTCACCAGGAAGACATTGCTTAGGTAGCTTTGTGCCACCTGATGTGCTAGCTTATCACCCTTTTCATTTGAAACTCTCTTACTTCCTTGTCCATGAGGCTTTGTTCCTCCTCTGACATTGCGAAAGGTTGTGGCGGTCTTGCTTAACTCGGCTCTTGAAAAATACCAGATAAAACTCCTGCACAGTAAGCTCCCACCATGCGCTTAAGTGCACCGCTAGACTGCCACAAATCACAGGAATTGTGCATCCTGCCACTGCACTGTGTGCATGCAACTGTACTCTCACATGTGTTGGTGGATTGCGTCCTGTTTCCGCCACACCAGCTCTGGTCAATGCCTCATCCACATGAGGCGAAGAAAGGATTCAGCCATCTGCCTTCCTGCTGTTGCCAGTTGCTTCCTTTATAGGGCCTCTGGCCTCCTCAGTGGATGGCAGAGTGACCCCTGCTTCTGCAAGCCCTGGCAAAAACCCAGGGCAAGAAACACTCTTTTAAATGATGTCTGGCCTTTGTCCAGAGCAGGGAAGGTGCTAACAAATCTGGACATTTCTTTGAAGAAAAGCTTCTCTAAACAAAGTCCCTTTATCTGCTGCAGCGGCCTCAAAGGAAGCCAACTCCCAAAGTTTCAGGTTGATCTTTACTAAAATCGATCATCTGCACTCTGCTGCTATCACTCAGTTGGCGCTACCATTAAGACAAGCTGCACTTTGTGCCCAAGCAGCTAGAATATGCACATCAATAAGCATGCCCTCTTTGGCCTCTTTCTCCGTTTGTAAGATCTTGGCCAATGGGCCTACAGAATCCAGGAACATCTCCTTGCGCGCTATCCATGAGCGATCAATGCCCTTTTACTGGTCTCTGGTGTACTTTGCCATGAATGTTAACATATGGGGGTCCACCTCTGGAGTGTCTGCTACTTTATACAGCAGAGAAGGTCTGGGACATTCTCTCTTCAATTTGCTCCTCACCTCCTTATTTAGAGGCATGAGCAGTCACTTGATCAAGTCCCTTGTGACCTTTGCTGTCGGCTCCCACTTCGAGGCTCTGGGTTGAAGTAGCAGGTCTGGAAGAAAGGGGTCATATGGGGAACTCTCTCGGAATTTCTTAATACTCTACTTGTGCCTTTTGGGTGGTCCTCCTTCATGAGGAGTGGTCATGGTCACAGAAAGGTGAAAATTCCCATTGCCGCTTGAATCCCATTCAGTGTGGGAGTCCAAGCCCTCTTGGTTTTTGCATTACTCCTAAATTGATATCTCTTGAGGGCGGCAGGCATATTTGAATGATTACCCAAATGAAGTTTCCTATTAATTAACTGCTGTTTTCAAGAAATAAAGAGGTATATTGGTTACTAGGACAGAATAGAGAAAAGACTCACTATATGATGCTTATACAAAAGGGAAAAGTACGTAACCAGCATATGTTCACCAATCCAACGTTTGCTGTAGCCATCACAAAAAAATATTTTGTGAAGTGCATTTTGGTTAGGGACAAATCAGTTCATACCTTCAAAGATATACCCATGAATGATCTTATGTATGGGCAACACTGTAGACAATACAATCGTGAACGTACATGCAAAAACCTTGCAAGTGTTTTAACAACACTGTTTAGCAGGACACAACGAAATCCCAATACCAGAAAAGATTATAATGCGGTAGCCACAGCGGGCAACCGCCCAACAGCGGGATGGAGTGTGGTCAAGTAGCGAGGTATAGTATTGGCAAACGGAACGCCAAATATAGGAAATATCTAAATGTGGAGAAAGAAGAGACAAGTATAAATGTCCAGTAAAGAAGTCTTTCCAGTTAATAGCACAAGATGACCCGGACGTTCTTCTCAGGTCTACCTTATGTCACGGAGGAAAAGGCTTGATAAGGAAAACCATAAGTCGCTCCCAGCCTAACAGCAATCTGAGGTTCACTCCTTGGTGTCATTGTAACACTGGTATAGAGGGGAACTTGGGTAATGTTTTACTGTTTTGTTATTTAGATTTACGTATGGTATTTTTAAACTATAATTTTAAAGCTGACAATATTAGGTTTTATCGAGGTGCACTGTGCCTGGTAAGGATTAGTAATGATACTGCTTTTTTGTATAACTTGTATAACTATGTTTCAAGAACTATTTTAAGGTGGGCTATTGCCTTGCACGGTGTGTCACTTTAGCTATTTGTAAATTCTAGGGTATTTCTGTGTGAATCATTGTATTTATTGTCATTTATCTGTTAATGGAGAAATCGATAATTGCACTGAAACTATTGTAAGACAGAGCCACAGAATGTCAGAGCAGAAAGATAGGAAAGAAGGGTGGGGGGACTGACAGTATCAAAAGCAGCAGAAAGATTGAGAAGCATAAGGATAGAAGATTATTTAGACGGACATTCAGAAAGTAAAGAATTAACAACAAAAGGAAGGTAGTATCGGGGAATGAATTTGCTGAATGCTAGACCTTTTTAAATAAGTACCTCTCAAGGCACTTTGTTTTACTTTTTGCTACACTCTGGTATCTGCCTTTTGTGGGCACCCTTGATAGTCATCTGCCCTTGCCTATCCCTAAAGGAGACCTTGCACTGTGGTCAATGATGTTTTAGAAGCAAACATCATTTTATATCTGCATGAGCTTTTGGGGCACATGAGCTGTGGACAGAGCAATCACATAGCCATGATACGAGATGCTGTAGCATCCAGCGCCATGTTTAGCGAGGTGGTGCTGCGAGGAAGCCAATTGGCTCGCATGCACACAGCTGCCTATAAGGCCCTGCAAATGTAATGCTCTGTCTCAGGCACCGGTATGCCTTGTTCCCAGCTCAAGTGTTTTCACTGAAGGTGGTCCACGCTGCCTGGGAACCGTATTGGCATTGGGTGTTGGAAAAGGCTTCATTACGTATAACAGAAGGACCAACTAGTGGTGGCACTTATATAACCTGGATCGGCCGACCAGATTTCCACAGGGCTCAAATGGTGATGCAAAGCCATGCCCTCCCTGGCCCTGGCCTGAGGGTGTACCATTAGCAAGTACATTAATAATGCAATGGACGAAATCTATCATACTGACTTTTCTGTATAATGCTCATTGTGTAAACATCTACAAAAAAAGCTTGAGGTTTCTGTGCTAGGGGGGCACATTTTTGGGATGGGGATATTATGGCCGTTTCTCTCTCCATTTCTGCACAGCTGTATGGAAGAAAAAAAATGTCTCTCTCCCTTTGCAGCTTTGATCCCTGTTTGATTATTTGTTGATGAACTGTCAGATTTTACAATTGAAATAGGAGCAAGCAACGCAACCCTGAACCTTCAAGCGACTGCAACCCCAGAATGTAGCAAGTGTTATTAGGCAACCCTAAACTGAAGCCCAGGCCAGGCAAGCAGTGAGTGTAATCAGCATAACCAATCCCATACCTGTGGAAGTGTGATTTACAATACAGGGACTGGACAATTACAAGCACCACTGAGACATTTACCAAGAGTGCTGATGGTGCTGGTAGCCAGTCATGTTTCATGCCCTATGGACACCTGGGCATTTGAGAAATTTGTGTAAGGAATTTCCTAGTGTGTGTGATGAACCAGAAAGGTATTCTGAGGTATTGAGTGCTGTGATTCAGTGCTATAATCTATCTTGGGCTGATATGAATTATCTCACACGAGTGATTATACCTGCAGAGGTACACCAGCATTTGACTCAGGAAAATGGCTGGCCCACTTAGGATAGGGGGTATGATGCTGCATTGGTTAGAGATGCATTGACATAGAAGATTGTAGGCAAAGAAGACAAAACCCTGCAGTGTTTATGGATCACTGAGAAGTGTGTTCACACATTATTCTGGTATAAACAAGCCTGGAGGGGAGGCACAGAAAACCGTATCAGCTGCATTTGCCTAAAGGCTGTTGCTCAAGATACAAACGCAACTGAAAAGCCTAGCTGGGTGGTTGCAAAAGACGATCACGTGAAGGACATTTGGTAGTCCCCAAGGCCCTTTCACATTATGTTGCATGAATGCTATAAGGCATAGCACATGTTGAAAGAGGGGATATGACAGCACAGTGAAATAACGAATGATGCTTCAGGTTGATTGAGAGTAGCAGAACAATAAGTCCATCAGTGTTTGATTAGCCAACAACAAAATGAAGAAAAATCAGTGAATGTGGAGCAGGGAGCACATCTGGCTCCCTGGCACTGTTTGCACAGATATAGTGTGATTTTATTCAGATGGTGAAAGTGGCATGTTTCAATTTTCTGTTGCTTTTTGTAGGTATGTTCTCCAAATGGATAGAATCCTATCCGACCCATAAACAAGACACTCAGGCTGTGGTAATGGTTCTGATATGTAACTTTATCCCTAGGTTCGGCAAACTGTTTATGGGTAAACTAGTAGAGGAGCAATGTAAAGTATTAAATATACAGCAGTCAGTGCATTATTCTTATCACACACAATCAGTGGGGTTGGTAGAGAGATACAATTTCGAGAAGTCCATTCGGAAGTCTGAGAGCGTGGTTTGGCTAACTTGGCTAACTGCAATTGACTTGACTACGTGATTACGTGATACATGTGAATTGGATACATTCTAGTGCGGAACTGCTCCTTGTTCCACCCTTAACCTCACTTCCTATAATTTCCTTGCATGCGCGCATTCATAAGCGCATTCGAGAAATCCATTCGGAAGTCTGAGGTAGGCTGCTTTGCTGCTTCGCTGTGACGCGAGCAGCGAGCAGCAATATTATTTAACCTTTATTCGATTGACTGTGGGTCTTAGGAATTACCTGTTCCTACTGCCTTGATTGGTTGTGTAGTCTTCATTATGGATGTGCATTCCTTACAATCGAACATGTCACTACACTATGCCCATGATTCAACCAGCAAAGAAAACCAAAAAAAGCTGTTGAAATTTTGAAAACCATGCCAGCGAATGTAGATATTCACGAGTACTGTACAGTACGAGCTGAAATTGCTTCAACCTTGTCTGATGCTGACTGGTTTTGTACTCCTAGTGTCTCTGATCAGCCTGTTTTTCTTTTTCAACACAACTAAACAAGTCACAGAGTTCCATGGCTTGCCCCGAGCATATTACCGATTCGGTGCTTCTAGCGAATGTACAAGATGGTATAACTATGGTTGCTGAAGAGCTTCAATGTGTGTCTAGGCAATCCTGTCCTGACTTAGTTGTGATTGGTGATGCTCTGACACAAGATGTTTTCTTAGCAAATGAGGCGGATATTATTGATATACCCGATTACACTGCCAATTGTGTGGCCACCTTGGATAATGTTCAATCTCTATTTGTGAACAATGTAACACTTTTACAAAAATCCTTGCATTCACCACCTGCTTCTCATAACATTGGTATTGGCCATTCGAATTTGGTATCTCAATCCTCAGATATTTGTGAGATATCTAAACAAGACTCGTTAGTATCGTCCTTTATTCAGCCTACACCGCATAAAAGCAGGATTATGCATAGTCCATTACAAGCTTCTCACATTAATCACAATGCCATTAACTCACAGTCCTCACTTATTGCGATCAATTTAATGGCAATGCACACCACGATACAATCTCTAGTTAAATTATTTGATACATTGGACTGTAAAATTACAAAAAATCTCTTCAAATTGAACAGATTGTTATATGGATGGAGGCAATGCAAAAAAGTGCCTTGAAGGAGCGGAGTAGTTCACCTCTAAAAAATAATTACCTAATGACAGTGGCCACATTACAGGCTCTCCTTCCCACTATCCCCCACATTTTACGTCCGAAGGTTGTTTACATTGATGCAGAACCAATTACGATAGATGAATCTATCCAACTTAGTGACGGCCATATGGACAAGTTTCACATTAGAAATGCGCCAACACAAGTTCTTACCACACATGCGATTTTTAACAGACAAAATAAAAATAATAAAAGTGGTTGTATACAAGCCCAGGTTGAAGTAATTCAAAAAATAACAATTCTAAAAATGAGAAATCTACGAAAGTGTCAACAACATCACAAGTTCAACAATTTGTCCAAAAAATCCACATTCCAAAAACACGAAATAGGATAGCGAGTGCAGCGGTTCTTACTAAATATAAAAATATGGCATGTGGCATGAATGAAAATAACAGTTCCAAAACAAAATTACCAATTCTCCATCTTCCGCTAGACAACTTAGTTAACATGATTGAAGATGACCAGACTAACAGCAAGGTCAGTTTACAGGCGAATGAGAAGATTTCTCATGATATTACTCTGAAGCAAGGTCCTAATGTCAAACAAGACATGGATTTAGCGGTAAACAAAACATGGTTTCCCCAAATAGGAGCTGAAATACAGAAATATATTGAAGACTATTTACAGACAAAAACAAATTGATTAAATCCAGCATTAGATTCTCGAAATATGCAGGCTGATTTAAGTGACAAAAGTATAGCATATGAAGAACAACAAGCCTATATACACTCCTCTAATTTTGTTAAGAGTGTTGGGGGGTTGTTATTTGGTTGAAGCATCGCAAACTAAAACCGACAAAGAATTGCATGTTACTAGTTCATCTAAAATAAAAAACATAAATCATTGCCATCGTTTGATTATGAAGTGTCTCCCTTCTCCCTTCATTACTTATGATCTGTGCCGTTCTAGTTTTAAATATCTTTGCTGAAATTCATCAATTAGAAGATATTTCCGCAACAGATTTTGACAAAGTGCAGTTCCTAAATGACAAAGACTTATCAAGAGTGAGGCTCTTAATTTGCTCTGGCTTGGTGAGGAAAACTATTTATCAACCAAAAATTGACTTATTCCAATTAGGTTTTGTTGTAGCACAAGATCCTATGCTATTTAACCCACCAATTTAACCCTGCTAGTAAAGGTAACCAGAATGAGTTGGCGGATTGGCCGCAATAACGAAGATTCAACAAAGAGTCTCAGCACACAACCACAAATTACACAAATAAATATAGTGCTCCAATAGAACATGGAGTTTAATTGCAAAATGATAGCTAGTGGAAAATAATATGGATAAGATAATACATGTTGCATGCTGGAACATATATGGGCATGTCCACTTGTCTAATGAAAGTGCTGGTTTAATTGATTCGTTTTATATACTGATATTTCAGGAGACCTGGTTAGTTGATCAGCCAATATGGGATAATCATGACATCTATTTAATTCCAGCATTAATTTTAAAAAAAGACAGGGCAACATCAGGTTTAATGATAGCCACCAAAAATGATATAGGGTTGAACCTACAAGCTTGGGCCTCACCAAATCAACATTTACAACTGGCAAAGATCTCCTATTCTGGAGGAGTGCTCGCCTTAATTAATGTATATAGAAATCCCATAGCCTCGGTTGATAATACATTCTTCAAAGATCTTGAGGAATTGCTAAATGTAATCTATACAACCCCAGATATATGAAATATTATCATTGCATGTGACTTGAACCTACAATGTTTGAATAGTGCTAAAATAAGAAATGTGCAGCACTTGATAGGTGGATTTCCCTCATGGGAGTTCACCAGCTGCATATGCTTAATGGTTCAGTCAGCAGTGACGTGCCTGCAGCCTTTACAAGGCGTTGAGGCACAAGGAGATCCATTATAGACTATGTTTATGCTGATTCAGGCACCTTCACTAGGATTGATAAGTTCGAGGTGGTTAAACAGACTAAAAGTGATCATGATTTACTTACTTTTCAATGTCTGTTACTAATGAATCATGCCCAAAGTAAGTGCAAGCAGTATGATGCGAGTCTCCAAGTAAATAATGCAAGAACTCGCTTCAAATGGAATAAAGAAACATTGTATCATCTTAATGAAAATATTATCGAAGGCCAAAATGAAAGTTCTAGGAATATTATGGCATCAGGTAATAAGTATATAAATGCCCTTCAGATATTTAAAATTCACTCTACATCTAAGGCGGGCAATAACTACAAGAAAAAACATACTTTTGACATGGAGGTCTGAGATCAAAAAAGAGAATTGAGAAAACAGAAAATGAGCTCTTTTAAGACCTGCTCATGAAAGACCTGGCATCTTAAGATCTTTGAAGTGCCAATATAATAATTGCCGCCTGTCTAAAAAAATACAACTTTACCAATCAGATTGTGAAGCGATGCTAAGAGCTATTCATGCTAAATATTTGGCACAGATATGGGGGCTGCTAAATTTAGCTACAAATAACACCCAGCTCCCTGTTCAAATCAATGGAGTTAGTAATGATCAGTGGATTCAACATTTCATTAAACTTTATGCGTGCCCTTTTGCTAGTACGAACAAACAAGCAATGGTCCTTGGCTCTCGCTATCACCTGAAGATTGATGAGGAAGATATTCTTGGCTTCATAACTAAATCAAGTAATTCTCTAGCCCCTGGCCCAGATGGCCTCCATCATAGAATGTTCAAAGGAAACCCTCAGTCCTGGCCAAGAATTCTTTACAGCATATTTTTGTTTATAGAACTATTCCAGATTCATGGTGACGATCAATAATCGTACATATATTTAAGAAGAGTGATTGGTCATGTCCTACCAACTATCGACCAATCTCCCTTCTAGATGCCCCAGGCAAGATCTTCACTACATTTATTCTAAGAGAGTTTAATTAATGGACAGTAAAATATCATCAACATAATAGTTTTCAAACGGGATGTGTCCCTGGGTTAGGTGCGTCCATTAATTTATTTAACATTGCTGCCATTCAGCACCATCATTTTAATTCTGGGCTTCCCCTTTATATGGCCTTCATGGATGGTCAGGCTGCTTTCGACTCAAGCGAGATTTTATTTCAAAAATTGAGAAGAGCGAACTGTCCATCTAATCTTATTGAGTTGATTGATGCTTTACATACGAAAACTGAGATTGGAATAAGAAGGGTGATTTGACCACAGAGATTCTGACATTTCGTGGGCTGAGGCAAGGATGTATCCTAGCCTCAGCCCTCTTTAACCTTTTTATATCGGACATGACTGAGGGCTTTGAAGGTATCAACAATGGTGCACCAAAAATAAATGGTCAACAAATTCCGGCTCTTTTCTATGCGGTCTTGATATCAAAGACACTGCAAGGTCTGCAACGCTTATTGGATGCCTTGTCAAGATATGTAAATCAAAACTTGCTGACAATTAATCTGAGCAAAACAAAAGTGATGGTATGCAATAGTAACAAACGAAAGAACCATACAATGAAATGGTTCTTGCAGGGAGTACCCTTGGAGATAGTGCAGCAATATACACATCTGGGCATGGTGTTTAGTAATACTATAGTTAACAAAGAATATTTTGTGAATTTAAATGCAAAATTAGGTACGGAGATAGCCCAGTCAGTTATCATCCAAGCGAAATACAGACATTTTTTTCTTAGTCCTGTCACACAGAAAGTCACTCCGATATTGCTGTATGGGGCTGAAACAAAAGCCATTCTTAGTGAATCAATGCTGGAGAAATTTGAGGGGCGTTTTTGGAGGCGCATATGGAGCCTACCCAACTGCGTACCAGTTGTGTGGGTACGATATGAATGTGGTTTGATTTCCTTATACATTAGATACTTATGGCAATTAATATCACTATTTAGGAAGTGTCTGATAACACCAGAATCAAACATGCTGCTTAGTATTTTATCAAAGTATATTTTTACAACAACTCATAAGTTTGTGGAGAATTGTAATGATACAATTAGCCGGGCGTTGTCTGAAGTGGAAATATCTGTTCAAAATCTCTTGGAAAGCCCTTGTAGAGCTAAAACTTGGCTATTTGAACATGATTGGATTCTCACTGGAGATAAATGTCTGAAATATAAAGATTTAATGTATAATCCTTTCCATGAGAAAAAAACATGGCACTGTTGAATGATATATGCTTAAATCACCTTCCACCTCTCATATATGTGATTTCTCACGACTTAGATTTAATCTATGGCCTACAAGAGACATCCAAAATATACTTGGAATCATCCAGGATTGTGCGAATGTGTGCACGTTTTGCCTGAATGCACAAACCAGAGAGACGCTAAGGCACTTATTGATTAACTGTCCGATGCTAGATGATTTTCACACTTTGCACTTTAAAAAGATGTTTGAAAAACATTGTGCACTCACGCTAGATCAATTGCGGGAAAATGTGTTCTCAGGTCGACAGTTTACATCTCAAATTTCTGCTTTCAATTTTTTATATGCAATGAAGTTGAATTAACACTGCCATGTAAGCAATGAATAATGAAATAGAAATGTGAAGAAGTATGGTTACAACATCACTTTAATCTTTTACCCAAGGACAGTGTCATTTTTTTGTTTTTTGTTTTTAAAACTTTCATTAACACATTTGTAAGAACGATTTTAATAGTTGTAACATGTTGTGTTTGTGCAATATCTTAAAATGTGTATTTTAAAATGTATAATTGTAAAGTTGATTTATCTGCTAATCCAAAAAATAAAAATAAAATTAAAAAAAGATAAAATTCCATTCCCAAAAAATAAAATATGCACAGACAGTGGCTTAAACAAGATCCCAGGATTGAGTGCACATGAGATACTCTCTGGCATTTTGCATCTGCCAGAGGTCCCACGAGTGCCTCTGAGCCAGGGCACCATGAGGTTGATGGAAGATGAGGTGCTTAATGTGACACATTAACTTCCAAGGCACCAGTGGTCCAGGGATGAATATCGGTTTCTAAACCATCAGTCAACCCCGCACCTCTAGTACACCAGAAGGCATCCGAACAGATGGGAATACAAGTGATTTATAAGACCTCCTTGTCTAATTTTGGTAATATGGACGGAATGTCAGGCTTATCTCCGCAAGGTCGCGAAAATACAATTATTACCCAATGATAAAAGTGACCGTCCGGTCATGGTTGAATAAAAATATCTACTTTATTATTACTACAACAGACAGTTTTAGCACACTAAAATTACATCCCACACTGTAAAGGAACACAGAGGACAGACAGTTTCACAAAGGAAAGGGATGCACTCTGGATACTGATATGAGGGTAGTTGGTAAAGCAATCAGTCTTACTGTTTATGGTTATTTGGATTCAACACCAAAGGGGCAAATGGTCGTAAGGGCCTTCAGAGAAGGACCGGGGGGGCAGAACCATAATTTACCTGGTGCTGAAAATATTCTTGGTGCTCAACAGCATTGAGGCTGTTCCAGGGCACTTCGCAGCCCGTGAGACAGAGTTAGTGGTGGGAGACAGCTGCGGGTACCAGGCGCAGCCAGTTCAGAAAGCAAAACTGGACAGACATCTGCAGGCTGTCCGGCATGGTGGCTCCGGGCCGAGAATAGTTGTCTATCTGCTGGTTGGTGGATCTGGAATTCTGGTTGTGGTGTCTGGGACGGCTCTGGCAACGGTGGCATGACAACAGTCAGTGGTGCAGCTGGATGCAGTTTGAGGACTCGGCTGTCTCGAAATTGTCCTTAAAAAGATGGATGTTGGATGAAGCTTGTGTGGCACTCCTATTAGCTTCTTCGCAGGGCTCGTGTCATTTCAAGACGGATTGCTCTAAGCTCAGGGGGTATTAGCAGGCAACAGCCTTGTCCTTTGTCGAGAGACTCTCTGGCACTTCCCACCTAGGAAGCTTGCTTTCAGAACCTAGCAGGGCATGCTGTGTGATGGCTCAGTACTGGTTCTGGAGCTGCTGGACGGGTCCTCTGAGTCCAGTATCTCCCTCTGTTCCTTGGGAGATGTTTAGGGGAGGGATCTTGCTTCCCTCTTTGTAACTTCAGCTCCGGGCCAAATAAGTCCTTCTTCTTACTCCTTGCAAAGTCTTCAGATGATCTGCTAGGTGAGGGGTTCAGCCCTCTTTTAAAGCCAAATGGGCCCCAGTGATTGGTGTAGGCTACGCCAACCAGAGTGCTCTGCAACAGGACAGACAAGGGGTTGACAACATATACCTAAGTCCCACCCATCTTCTTGTTTGTTGTAGATCAAATTGTCTCTCTGGATAACTGAGCCCTCTGTGACTCTTGATTAAAGTGCAGGCTTTCCCTTGAATTATGTGCTGGGAGCAGTCTTCCTGTCTCCCCCAAACCACATACTTCTCCCTTCTGAAATGGGTCAGCTCTGCAGGGATTTCCCTACGGTAAATAGTGGACCCAGACATGCATGTCACTGCCTTTAATACAGAGGGGCAGGAACTAGCTTCAAGTGGACACAATGGCTCTATATCTACCCACCAACACCCTCAGGACACAAGTCTTAGAATGGGGCAATGATTCACCTCTAGCAGGGCACCCAGAGATCAGCAAGACTGAGGAACTGATCCTTCGACACTACTGGTGGCCTGCTGTGATAAAAGAAATCCAACAGTATGTGCAACAGTGCAAGGTGTGCACCCGCAACAAGACAGACCATCAAAGGGCCGTAGTCATTTTATGTCCACTACCGACTCCTGAAAGACCATGGCACAACATGTCAATGGATTTCATAGTAGAGCTATCACCTGATCAGGGACACACAACCATCCTCATGGTGGTTGATTCACATACCAAACTCGCTCACTTCATCCCCTGCAAAGGAGTTCCCTTGGCAGGCAAATTAGTCAAATTGTTCTTACAACATGTGGCGCTCCTGCATGATAGACCCCAGCATATCATCGCTGATCGCGGCACGCAGTTCACATCAAGGTTTTGGTGCATTTTCTGAAAGCGAGTGGAAATCACCATGTAACTGCCAACAAGCTATCACCCAGAAACTGACAGCCAAACGGAGAGAGTGAACCAGACCTTAGAACAGTAAACACGCGGTTTCCCACACAGTACTGAAGGTGCCTGGTGTACATGTTATCTCACTTTGACCAAAGTATGACCTGGCCCATTTCCTAGTGACCATGTGTTATAGCCCATATAACTGACTAAACCCTAAGATCCCCGAATTCCATGACACCAGGTGCCTTTTGACCACCAACCCCAAAGTAAAAAATCCTGAAATGTTCAAAGAGGATGGACAGGTTGTATCATTGAAGCAACAATTGTGTGATTTGTATTGTAAGGTGCTAGGAGGGATAAATTATAGTTTAAAATGAGGGTAGCAACCTTGGAGCCGGATGGCACGGAGGGCGTCAGTGAAATGTGTGTGTAAAGGTTAGAGTGCCCTTGAACCACCTGTGTGTCTGTCTTAAGTACTACCAACTGCACAGTGTGAGTGATAAACAAGCTGTATAGTAGGAACATAATTAACTTGTTTTCTGAGATTTGAAGTGAGAAGAAGATGAGTCCCGCAGCACCCACCTGATGGAAGATGGACAGACTGGGCTGGGACCAATTAACTGATTTTCTGAGATTTGAAGTGAGAAGAAGATGAGTCCCGCAGCACCCACCTGATGGAAGATGGACAGACTGGGCTGGGACCAATTAACTGTCATCCCATATGGATAAAGGCATCACTTGTATAGGGCCATCCAATCGGCCGCACAGGTTTTTTACTGTATGTATTGCGTCACTTATGACACTGTTTCGCTTTATAAGATTCTGCTTGTACTACTTTCTGGCAGAACGTTCTTAGCAGCAGAGTTCTTTGCTGTTGCTCTCCTCTGCTTGTGAGATTAAAATTGTTGTCCTTACAAGATCGACTTGGTCCTTTCTTCCCTAGCGGGTTGTATTCTCTCTGGTGTGAGCGTTCAGCTGGAAGCCTTCAAGGCCTTTCATAATAACTTTCTGAGTAAGCCTGGCCGTTCCTCGGGAAGGGTTTGTACTGCCAGGAAGCAGTACAAAACACACAAGGTATTAGCTAGTACACTGGGTATGTTGGGGGTTTCACAAACTTATGGGCACAGTCTCATGGCAGTTGCCAAATATGCCCCTCTTGTAAGTGTCATTTGCTCAAACATTATGGAACCAGGAGAAACCTTGGGAATAGTGCCAGCAATCCCAGCAGAAAAAACATCAACCAAACTTCCATCAGCCTCTGCAGCAAAGGCACTCAGCAGGGGAAACCAGGGAAAGGACTTTAATCCCCAGCACCCCAGCGCTCAGCTCAGAGTCTGGAGACTCCGAGACTACACTCGGAGCAATGCGCATGTGCACACACCGAATGCTTGTTCGTGCTTGAGCTGTCAGCCTAGATGGATGCACTGGAGGCTCTATCCAGGCAAAACTCACAGAGGGGCCGTGCCCTGTCTGCAACCTGATCAGATAACAGAGTTTCAAGAGCCGTAAAAACTAAATTTGGAAAGTTATGATTACTATTCACGTGGTATCCAGAACAGGATATCCTGATTATTCTAACTTAGAACAACCCAAGGTAGCCATGAGAAGCATAGAGCAATATAATGTCACACTGAAAACATCTTTTCTTCATGAGTTTTACTCATTTATTTCACAAAAGGTGAGTGTGTTTAACAAGTACATAAAATTAATTCCTTTAAAAGTGATGCGGCAATGCCGCTCCTTACATTAGCTCCTTAGCACTAACCTCATGCAAAATATTAACCCGAGGGATCGAGTCCCGAAGGCATTGTGGCCCATTAGCACACTAACCGGCAGGTGAAGATCATGTTGAGGATGCCATTCCGAGAACGAACGCATCAACCTATATGATCCTTAGGATCAGAGTGCTTATTTTGGGCAATACCTAATTTGTGTTATTTTGACAGACTACAGACATCACTGCTATGGCATACAGCAGCAGCTGTGAACCAGGGACAAGGCAGATCCACACCACGCTCAACAGGGATTACAAAGCACTGAAGCTAAGTGTTTAGGGTTTTATGATATGTACTAATGTATCCAAAAGTAATAATGTGCGATGTTATGCAATGCAGCACCACAGATACATAGATACGGTTGGGCTCACAGTCTAAGGGGCCAAAGCAGCTAATGTGCCAACTCTGTGTCTTAACTACATAGTGGCTGAGTCAACAAAACCTAGCGGCACTAAGATTGAGTAGTACTCACTTTTGGGAAATTAACTCAGTGAACCAACTGAGTGAGGATGTAGGCAATCAGGGGTGAAACAACAATGAGTGTCTACTTATGGTGTGAGTGAGTGTGGATGCATGCGGGTGTGTGTATATGTCAAAACAAACTGAACCTAGCAGCAAGAGCCAAGGAGCATATTTTCCCTAAGTCCCCTCACCCATCAACAACTACGCCCTAAACCTCTACCCGTTTACCCTACTTTCCCGTTCCTATCCAACCTGTGGACCCTAACCCTCTTTCCCCGTGGGGGTCACAGATCACCTGGGATGTTACTAAGTGCAGGCGCCAAGACTCTCAAGGGTAGGAAGGAGTTTGTGCTGCCTCTGCGTGACAAACTGCGACCTGACACTTCATTTCCTGGTGGGCACAAAGAAGTAAGGTAAGGTTGCACTCTGATAGTTTGAGACACCAAAACGTATCTGCTGTCATGGACCCCGGTCAGATACAAAAATGACTACAAGCCATACAGACCCTGACGGTAGAGGTGCAAAGACTGACATCAGAGAATACAGCTCTACAACAAATGGTGTCTACCAGGGATGCCTTATCTATGGACCACACTTTCACTTCTCTGCTTGAAAAATATGATGGGAACCCTAGACGGTTACATTAGGTTTTGGACGCATGCACCGTGTACTTCATATTCACCCCCCATCTATGTACTACAGATCGAGCAAAAGTGGGTTTTATCATCTCGAATATCACAAGGAACGCCCTTGAATGGGTTAACCGGCTGGTTGCACCCATTACTGGATTAATATGCTAACTTTTTTGTTTGCCCTTTAAGGGATGTTTGACCGGCCTGAACTGTTGTATTCAGCCCAGGAGAACTATTAGATATCAACCAAGTGTCCCAGAACATCCTCTCTTAAGTAACTAAATTCAAACAAGTAGTGACTGAATCTAGGTGGCCATAAAGCGCCATATTTGCTATTTTCAGATGGGGACTGAGCGAGGAATTGAAGGATGAATTGGCCAGGTTTCCTCATCCCCTGGTAATGCAATTGGAATTTGGAGCTTCATGAACACAGACAAGAACGTAAAAGGAATAGGGGGATTTCGTCAAGAACACCTATGGCTCCGTAAACCAGTCCATCACTCCAGGCCTTACTTAACCCTGAAGCTATACAACTCAGTTCTGTAAGAAGGCCATTCACTGAGGAAGAATGTTATTGCAGACGCACCATGGGTTTATGTACGTACTGCAGATCAAGGAATCACCTGGTTCCAGAATGTCCAATAGTATCTCCTATGCATTCAGGAAACACACTTAATGGGGGCGCCTGACCGGGAGACACCCATTGTCCCTACTTGTGATGTTCTGGCCAGCACTATATGCCAAGACTCTGGGTTACTGATTCTCAATGTACAGATTTGAATGGATCTGACAAAGTCATGCATGAATCAGCTATGGTTGATTGTGGCACTGCTGTTCTGTTCATGGAGATTGAATGGGCCATTTCCATGGGAATACCCTGTGAAATGAAAATTGTTTCTAAGCCAGTAGAAGGGATTGATAGACGTCCCCTCTCCTCTGGACCCATTTTGGAACATTCCTTTGCAGTGTCCATACTGATACACCCCCATTCTGAGTTTCTGGTGTTTGACTTCATCAAAGCAGTTCATGTGCCCGTGGTACTGGGCATGCTATGGCTCAAAAAGTGTGACCACCATATCGACTGGTCAGCGAGGATGCTATACTTAGGATATAGATTCTGTGTTGACAACTGTTTGAGAACCAGAGAAGCACAGCAAAGTTAATGTTCTGTTCCTGGATTGCCATTAGTGGCCAACAGGACCTCCACCCTGTGTAACATATCCTATGCTCCATAGAAATACAAGGAATACCTGTCAATATTCTGAAAAGGCAACAGAAAACTACCACTGCACCATCCTGATGATTGTGCCATAAATCTGGTACCAGGATCCTCGGTTACTTTTGGTAAAATGTATTTTTAACAGTTCCAGAAAAAGAGCCTTTCATGAATAGTTACAAGTTAACCCCCAGAACGGCGTGATAACCGAATCCAAGTCTCCTGCTTGTGCTGCTTTGTTTTTTGGGCCCAAAAAAGGACACAGTATAACCGCGTCCTTGCTTGGATTATTGAGGTCTTAACCAGGTTCTCGTAAAGGATAGGTACCTTCTACCACTCATCAGGGACGTACTGGATGCTGTACAGAAAGCCTACATTTACGCCAAGCTGGACCTTCGTGGTGCATATCATCTTATACAGATCCAACCGGCGGATGAGCGGAAAATGGCATTCCGTACACCATTCAGGCATTTCGGTATCAAGTGATGCCATTTGGGCTCTCCAAAGAACCATAATATTTCAGAGATTCATTGACCACATTTTTTCTGATCTACTTTATCATTCGGTGGTTTTTTACCTTGATGATATTCTGATCTATTCCACTGATATGAACTGAGACGTTTGACATGTTTATGAGGTTCTTCAATGCCTACAGTAGGACAATGACCTCCTGGTTAACCCAGAGAAGTGCGTCTTTGACACAACCCGAGTCATTTTTCTTGGGTTTGCATTGTCCGAAGTGGGCATTTCCATGGACCCTTGCAAGATAGACACTCTTTTGCATTGGGCTCTACATGCATCAAAAAAGTCCAACAATATATTGGATTGGCAAACTCTTTTCCCGTCTAATCCTTTACTCTCCTATTGAAAAAAGGGCATACCTTTTCATTGACTTCTCAGAGAGACAGCATTCAGGTCCCTGAAGGCAGCCTTTACTTCCACCCCTGTACTTGTACAACCCAATACCACCGGACAATTCATAGTGGACGAAGATGCCTTGGAATGGGCTTTGGGAGCTCTTCTAAAACAAGCCGGTTCAGACATTATAGCGTATCTTTCAAAAACCTTGAAAGATATTGAGAGGAACTATTCCATCTTGGAGAAGGAGCTCCTCTCTATCAAGACCTCATGTACTAAATGGAGCCATCTCCTATTAGGTACTGCATTTCTGGTAGAGCTATGAGCATATCATAAAAATGTGCAACATCTTCAGCGTTTTGAGTGCAGGAAGAGTCAACAGGCATGGTGGGCCTATTTCTTTGTGCCTTATAGCTTCTACAGCACCCATATACCTGAATCAGAAAACATAGTGTCAGATTATATGTCCCAAAAGTTTGTCAAGCCATCTGCAGATCTGTTCTCGCTTGATTTAATGATAAAGGGTAAAGGGTTTGTCTTTTCAGCCTCCCAATGCCTTCAACAAACACATCAAGCCACGGCCAACATCGACATACGAATCTCTAGCACTGATGATAGTGAGTTGCTTAAGGACTCCTGTTTGATGGTGCCCACCCAAAAACTACAATACCAGGTCCTTTCCCTTGGACTAAATAGTCTTCTGGCAGGCAATTGAGGCTTATCCTGTTCCCTGGACCTTCTCAAAAGATACTTCAGCAAGCCTTTGTTGAGAACAGATGTTCAGAAACATGTAACTACATGTGCTATCTGCGCACAATCTAAGCTTGCTACTCAGAATCTTCTTGTTAAACATTTGCTCTTGCCTGTATCCAATGCCCCCCTTCAGGCAATTTTTACAGATATTGTGGTGCATCTACCTCTGTCCCATAGTTTCATTGTTATAATGGTTACAGTGGACTTGCTCACTAAAATGGCACATTCTTCTCCTCTGCAGCAAACACCCACCACTCTGAAAACTGCACAAGTGTTTTATGAGACATATATCGTCTACATTGACTCTGTTTTACTATAATTTTGGATCAGGGTTTACAGTACACTTTCCGATTCTGGGCTGCCATGTGCAGATTCCTTGGAATGCACCAATCCATGTCTTCAGGTTACCACCCCAAATCCATGGAACAATACATCTGATGTTTCACCTTGGCAACAGATTACTCCTGGTTGGACCTTCTTCCCTCTGCAGAATTTGCTTATAACAACTCCTTCCATTCGTCAATCGAGATATCACCTTTTCTATGTACCTACGGATACCATCAACATGCCTTTCCCTTGGTGTTTTCGTGTTCCAGGCCTAATCATACAGCAGAAGCCCTGGTGCATAGCATCTGACAGGAAAAACAAAACAACCAGAGATAATCTTACTGTTACCAAGCTTGCTATGAAAAGAATATGCAGATCCTACACGTTATGACACCATGTATTTTTCAAACAGGTGATAAGACTGTTTTCTGCCTCACCGCCTTGTTCCCAGTAAGCTGGAACTCAAATACATGGGTCCATTCAGGATTATTTCTAGAGTCAACCCAGCGGCTTACAAATTGCATCTTCCATCCTCTTTGCACTGTATCTATCATGTGTTTCATGTTTCTGTTTCTTAGCTAAAGGTTAATCAAGGGGACCCATAGGGTTTTGATGCCGCCCACCCCGACTTTGGTCGATTCTGAACCTGAGTACAAGGTTGAAAGGATTTGTGATTCCTGTTATCATCATGGCCACCTACAATACCTGATGCATTGGAAAGGCTGTGCAGTCTGTGATCATACATGGCAGTCCTTGTCACACATCCGTGCACCCTTGCATTTCACAACATTACCATTGTTTGCATCCTTGGAAGCCTGGTCTTCGGGTCCCCCAGGAGGGGGCATGCTGTCAGAACTCTGATGATCTGGGATCGATGGCATCACAGGCCAACGTTGGATCCCACATGTTTGCCCGTCACGTTGTTTCCAATGTAATGTAGTGGTCTAGTATTCCGCATTCACCACTTCCTGATTGCTTTTAGATGACCAGCGCCAGATAAGCTCTGTGTAGCAATGTAGATTGCTTCTGCTACGGGCACTTTCCGTGTTCCTTCCTCCCTCCCGGTTCCCTCCTTCTTCCTGAGCCCCCCCTCCTCCTTCTTACGGCTCTCCTGCTTGTCCTTCCTGAGTTCTGCTGTCACCTTGGTATTCTGCATCACCTGCCTTCCTCATCCCTCCTGAAGTACCAACATATTCCTATGGATTTCTGTGTCATGTAGAAGTTGTTCCCCTGCTTGGGATTTTTACCCTCTTCAGGAATGTCTCTAATGTCAGCTTACGCAGCATCAATATGCATGGATATGGGAAGAAAACAAAATAGCTGAGGTGCATCTCTCCCCCTACCATCAGACAAGCAACATATCGTCACTAGTCTACACAACTATCCCCGAAAATACTTCATCTGTTTCAGTGCCTGGGAGTAGGACATGTAGCTTCCTTTGTAAACGCAGTGGCAAATCACAGTGAAAGAATTATCGAAGCATTTGCGCGTGGCCAGAAATATCACAAGTTCCCTGAAAGACAGCAAATGCTCAATGCTAACTTGGCAATCATGTTGGCAACAGATCTTTTGCATACTCATTTGCAGAAAACCCTAGGTTCACAGGAAAAGGTGGTCAACACTAGGAGGTTCCTGGATGATGCTTTTTCTCACAAAAATATACCAACATTGTATATTGAGGTTATGTATTGTGGGATGGGTACTACTGCACTCAGTGTGGCTAAATATCCATTTCACCATAGACATGTGGACTGGTGTTCAGAGCATTGACTACGTGAATGTACTGGATTCTGGGTGGCCTTTCCTTCCTCCAATAGCCAAGAGGGATCCTGGAGTAATTCAAGGGTGACCATGCATGTCTAATTGGGCACAAGTCAGCTTTGTGAATGGAAGAGCTTCGAGGTAGAAGCCACAGGTGATATCTGGAATCAGGTGATTGAGATGCACTCGCATTTAGGAAGACTTCATAGTTTGCATTTGAACTTTGTCGAGGAAGACAATGGATCAAATGTCCATGCTACCTTATAAAATCACATCCCCTGCTTTGCACATGTCCTTTACCTCATGGTCTGAGACTTTATCAGCAGTTGAGATCATGTTAAAGAAATGGTTGCTGCTCCAAATTCAGCTGGGCGTATTTATCATGCCAGAAATGTACTGTACCAACTTCAACTGCCACAAGTTACCACTACAAAACGCGAAGATTTCAGTGGTCACTTGTTATAACTATACTTTCCATATGGTGGACAGACTATGCGACCCTTGTACTGCTATTACAGATTACTGCAACAAGTACAGCAGAGCAGATGGGGGACAGTGGATGAAGAACCTACTTCCCACCTTTTGTAGTGCTGCATGAGCAGTTGTATTTAAAGGTAACATTGTAAACCTTATGGTTGTCTTTGTGGACCCACATTTCAAAGTAAAAGTGGATTCATGTCATTCACATGTCTCTGAGGAGAACGCACACCAAGCATCACAAGCTGAGACACTGTTAAAATGTGCAAGGATTCTCTATTGCAACACTTGCAAGCCACACAGATTCCTGATGTCTATCTAGTGAACATTTCAACGATGGGCAGGGATGATTCCCCGATTATAGTACTGGACAAAGCATGTGATGTGTAGAGCTTTATGAGTTAATCTTAACCACTGGCATAGCTCTGGACAACCTTGCACACCATTATTTATAGCCATATGTGCCATTGCAGATAGGCGACCAACAGTATGCAAATCAGAACTGGTTCAGCCAGACGTCCAGCCTGAAATGCTAGGCCATGTCCCTTCTGCATGGAAGCACAACTCCAGAGATGTTTTGGCTTTTTGGGCCTCATAGTTAATGTTCTGCTTATGTTTCAAAAAAGATAGCAGGTGTTCCTCTCCAGAAAGAACATGGCATGATAACCTGTTTTGAGATGAGAGTTTGCAGCACACACCTTTTGCTCACTGTACCTTTCACAGATAGGAAATATCCATTTGCATATCAGTCTTTGTCCACATGGGCACTCCAACACCGAAATGCTATGGGAATTCCTCTCTGAACAAGAGTACCAACAGCAACCCCATACACGTGTTTCAGCCTTGTTGGGCCTCATCAGTGAGGTGAAGGTGTGCCTCTCTGAGCACAGTGAGCAGGGATCCACGACTGATTGCCCCCAGGTAACTCAGAGTGACCAACCCCAAGTTCCTTACAAATATTTTAAAAAAAGGTAGCAGGTGCTCCTCTCCAGAAAGAACATGGCATGATAACCTGTTCTGAGATGAGAGATTGCAGCACATGCTTTTTGCTCACTGTACCTTTCACAGATGGGAAATATGCATTTGCATATCAGTCTTTGTCCCTGCCACATGGGCAGTCCAGCACCGAAATGCTATGGCAATTCCACTCTGAACAAGAGTACCAACAGCAACCCCATACACGTGTTTCAGCCTTGTTGAGAATCATCAGGTTCTGCTTACATTTCAAAAAAGGTACCAGGTGTTCCTCCCCAGAAAGAGCCCAGTGATCAGGGAGTCCACGTCTGGTTGCCCCCAGGTAACTCAGGGTGACCAAGGTTCTGCTTAGTTTCCTATGGCAAAGAGAGAAAGGGAACTATGTTTAGGCATACCCTCTTTCACTTAGGGAGTCAAACTCTAGCCATAAATTGTGATGGGTAGCATGTCATTAATTAATCTTAAGCATTTCCATAGCTCTCTGCAAACTTGCACACCATTGTTTTAACCCATCTGTGCCACTGCAGAAGGAGACCAGTCACATGCAAATGAGTCTTGGTCCAGCCACCAAACAAGCAGTTCAGCCCAAACTGGTTAATTTTAGCACATGCTAGTGGAGTGGTTATGTGTCATTCAGAACCTTCCAGCTATCACATACTTTGATTATCATGGCAATATTGGTACAGCAAGTGCTCCATCTAGCAAGTGGCACTTCTTCAGACTTAGCCTTGTTGCACAAGAGAAAATAGGTAGTAATTTTGTATGTCTCCTTAATAATTTTGGGGAGCATCAGCGTACGTTGGGGGAAAACCCGCTTTGTGCAGCGGGTATTCTTTTCTGGATAGTCCGAGCATTTCAGGTTCGCTGGGCCCATCATGTGTTAGCATCAGGCGAGACCTCTAAAGAGACCTCAGAACCCCCTCCCCCGGTAGGTGATCCATCAATGGTAACAGCCATAGAGTTCATCCTTTATATTGTGTAGCGGGATGAGGAGTGGTACCAGAATAAAGAGTAGAGAGTAAAGATCATAAGAAAGAGGCAGTCAAAGGTGGGGGGGGGGGCAGCAAGAGTGAGACAAACTGTGATCTCACTTTCTCTCTCACTTCCCCACTTGAGTGCGCATTCGTGCTGCCAGCAAGGTTTTGGCAGGAAGCAGGTAGAGCTGGAGCCAAAGCCAGCTGAGCGCTGAGCTTCCAGGCAGGCAAAATCAAGGGAGTGCAGAACAAAGCAGGAGCTACAAGGTACCGCAGTCCACAGCAAAAGTAAGAGCAAGGTGAAGTGAACTGTGCAAACTGTGATCTCGCTTTAACCTTCACTTCCCCACTCGCACAAGTATTCACGCTGCCAGCAAGGATTTGACAGGAAGCAGGGGGAGCAGGAGCCAAAGCCAGCCGAGGGCTGAGGTCTCAAGCAGGCAAATGTAAGTGAGTGCAGAACAAAGCAGGAGCAGCAAGGTACCGGATTCCACAGGAAACGGAAGAGCAAGGTGAAGTGGACTGTGCAAACCGTGATCTCACTTCCTCCCTCTCTTTCCCACTCGCCAATGGCACTTGTATGAGTTGCTGTAGAATTGTTAAACTGCTCCAATGCTAGTTTGCAGTCAAAGAGTGGGTGGGGCTATTTCCTCTAAGAGCATTAGAAGTATTGCAATGTCATGGGTTGGACAATTGGCATTTGTAAAAACAAACATGCACTTCATTGCAGAAGATTATGTAACAACATCAATCCATAGCCAACACACCAGCTTAGATTATGATGGCAATCATTTGCTACCAGGAACATGTCACACATAGATGAGTGGACTAGGATTATTTTGTGATGCATGTAATTTGGAAAACAGATATATGTAGCAGTGAGTGTGACATATAGACCCTGTCTGGTATCAGTCTTACACAGGCCATTGTGCTGGCGATATGGGGAGTAATGTTTTTGTATCCCGATTACACACTTGTGAAATGTGTTCATGTTCACCCACACGGCCAAGCTACCCACTAAGGTGATTGGGCTCTTTCACAGGGCACAGCCCCCACTAAGGTTCTTGGGTTCTTTCATAGCATCCCAGCATTCAATAGAGATCTAGGGTTTTTTCACGGGATTTAGCCACTTAGTTCCTTGTGTTATCCAACAGTGTGCAGCCACTCTGTACCATCCTTTAGTTTTACAGAGGGCACAGCCACTCAGTAATGTTTGCAGGTTCTCCGAAAGGATGTAGCCAACCTTTAAAGCTCTCAGGTTACCCTGAAGGACATGGCCCATCCCCCATAATGTTGTCAGGCTCTTTCAGACGGGGCTGCCACTCTCTAAGGTTCGGGCCGCTTTCACAGGACACAGCTGCCCAATAATTTTCGAAAGCACTCCCACAGAGCATTTTGGAAAGTTACCCAGCTCTCCCATAGAACAATGACACACCTGCATTTAGTGGAATTTCACTGTGAGGCCAGACATTCTCCTATGACTGCCCTATTATTTCCCCTCTACACAATTTCCTAGTAAAGGGTGGTTGAGCATAAAATGTCTAAATATTTTCATCACGTCTAGATGGTCTAGATCCCACAGGAAAATCAAGTCACTGCAACAAAGTCAGTAGATCCTTCTATTTCCCATGATGTAGTTAAGAGGGCGCAGCCCAAAGACGCATTCTGCTGGTGGCACGCCACCACAAACCACTTGTCAGGTTGGTGCTGGCAAAATTACCCTGCCACTTGTAACAAGTGGGCAGGGTGGACCAATGCAGGTGTTTGGGCACAGCATGCCAATTGTCACTACTGTGATGCATCCTGAACTTGAGATTTGCTGGGACCCTCTCTCTTCTCCTTCACACTGCATCCGTGTTTATGTACACAACCTGAAAGCTGAACAGCCAAAATATGCAAAAGGAGGTCTGGGAGTCCTTCTACCAGCACAAACACAGCCACTGACCTGTTCGTGGATGGATGGCCCCTGGGAGTTTCTCAACCACGCTTTCGCTCACTGTGCTTTTCAAAGAGGAGAAATGTCCATGGTCATATCAGTCTTTGTCCCATCCAAAGGCAGTCCAGCACCAAAATGCTAGGCACTTTTCCTCTGAACAAGAGTACCAACAGCAACCCCAGCACGTGTTTCAGGCTAGTCGGGCCTCATCAGTGAGGTGGAGCTGTGCCTCTCTCAGCACCTTCTGTGAAAGGTACAGTGAGCTAACGTGTGGCTGTGGACTCTGGAGTGGGTACCTTTCCAAAGAACAGGTTCTTTAGCCGTGTTCCTTCTTGCAGAGGGTGCCTATGACTATTTTTTGATTGTTTAAGTCACCCTAAGTTTCCTGGGGTCATCCAGATGTGGACTCATTTCGGTGTTGGACTGCCCTTGTGGGCGGGACAAAGGCCGATATGCAAATTGATATTTCCCTTCTGTGAAGGGTACAGTGAGATAAAGAGTGGCTGCAGACTCTAGAGTGGGTACCTTCCCAAACAACAGGTAATTTAGCCATGTTTGTTCTTGCAGAGTGACACATATGACTATTTATTGATTGTTTAAGGGGCTTAGCTTTAGTCACCTTAAGTTTCCAAGGGTCATATCAACGTGGACCCCTTGCACACGGTGCTCAGAGGCACAGCTCTACCTCACTGATGAGGCCCAAAAAGGCTGAAACACGTGTCTGGGATTACTGTTGGTACTCTTGTTCAGACGAGAATTGCCAAAGCATTTCAGTGCTGGACTGCCCTTGTGAGCGGGACAAAGACTGATATGCAAATGGGTATTTCCCTTCTGTGAAAGGTATAGTGAGCTAAAGTGTGGCTGCGGACTCTCAAGTGGGTACCTTCCCAAAGAACAGGTCATTTAACTGTGTTCGTTCTCACAGAGGGGAGACTATTGCTATTTTTTTTATTGAAAAGCCCAGAGTGTGTATCCCTGAGAGAAGCAGGGGGAACCAGAATACAACCCCAAGTGAACCAACAAGTCAACAAACAATGTAAAAAGCAACCCCACTCCTAAAAGCTACAACTAATGCCAAAATACTGACCAGTACTAATATTATAGGACTAAAACAATACATAGAGGGCAATGTGTAAACTTTTTAATGATTTAATGTTTTCTGAGGATACAAATAGTTGCAGAACACATTTTGGACTTGTTAGAAGGGGCAAAAAAGGAGAAAGGAACATAGTTAAAGTTGTTTTTTCTTTTTGTATATTGGAAATCTAACACAATTTTGCAGACTGAACTGTAAAATGTATGTGAATGGAATGTTTTTCATTACACAAGGTTTATATGATAAGGTTTTGCATTGAAATATCATGTAACCTAATTTTAAATATAACGAGACTAAAATGAAAAACAACATTACCTAAACCAATGGAGCTATTATATTTAACAAGGAAACCTGCACACCTATGTCTCTTTTTTGTATTCTGCAAGGAAATGATAATCAGAACATCGCACATGACATGAAAGGCATAGTATATTTATTAACATAACCATTTATTTAATAAACTTTATAAATAAAGATAAGGTGAATAGCACATCTATTACATAGCCCATAACATCTTAAGCAACATGTATACACTGTAAACCTACAGCTGTGAACTCTGGTTAACCTTAGTTGTATTTTATACAGATCTCAGCTATTGAGACAAGAACTAGGGAGGCCCAATTATCCGTCACTGTAATTAAGTGATTAAAGAAGCTAATGGTGCAGCTATGTGTACCTAGAACAGATGCATGTATGTGTAAATTACAAAACAAATCCAAAATGTAATTCCAAATCAAAGGTTTTCACAGACCTATTAAGTGAATCTATAAGTCCAACTTTATTGATGAATTCAGTGTCATTCAGTAATGGCAACTTCAAATATCTGATGCTGTAAACAGACCCTGCCATCTGCCCTGGCAGAGCAACACTGCCTCATCCATAATGTGTCTGTTTCATTTAAAT
Source organism: Ambystoma mexicanum (assembly GCF_040938575.1). NCBI lineage: Eukaryota > Metazoa > Chordata > Amphibia > Caudata > Ambystomatidae > Ambystoma > Ambystoma mexicanum. Next base: position 502,903,628 of record NC_090928.1, on the reverse strand, counting down.
CAGTCTAATAAATGAGCCATTTGTGCATGGCAGAACATGATGTCTGTTGATGTCAATACTCTAGCAAAACATGTAATTCTTGCAGAATTAGAAACAATGTGGTTTAATGTGACAAATAATAAAATATAATGTTGGCTCTCATTTTTGCAATCTTGGTCTGATTTGCAAACGGTATATACATTTGTATTCAGCAGAGTGGTTCAAGTCACATGCACATACAAATATATTAAAATATATTAATTATGAATAAATGTGCATGATTTAATAATTCTGGTATGTATGCAGCTAGGGAAGAATGAAGAATATCACTGAATTCAGAATTGTCTTGCAAATCTGTATATATAATTCTTAATAATGGCCCAGGCCCAGATCAGGAGTCATAAGGGAAAGTGACACTTCAGTCCAACTTGATCATAATTCCTGAGGGGAGGATTACCTTAAATACATCCCTATGCAAATGTACAATACATTGGGACAATGGAAATAAAAAGGAAGATCCTAGTGGGTGTGGGTAAGTGAAAGGATCCCAACAGAAGCTCTGTCCATTCCTAATTACCACATCAAATAAAGCTACATGGGTTGAGTTTGCTGGGTTTGTAAAGTCAAAAACATAGGAAGAAGATAATTGTTGAGAAAGCAGCAAAGGAAGATAGGCTGCCCGACAGAAGAACAGCAAATTGGGGTTCAACATCGAAGTAGCTGAGCTAAAATCTACTTAAGAAGGCCTTTTCCCGACAGAGATCGATGGAGATGATTCACAAAAAAACAGATTATCTTAGAGCAATATTTGGAACAGGTAAACAGAATAAAAAAAGAAGGGCCTGTTGGGTGGTTAAGCTGTGAGCCATTTGATGTCCCCATTGGCCTGGGCCTTTTTGAAAGACTAACCAGAAGGGAATACCAAAATCCGAGAACATTTAGATAAATGTCCGGGGAATTAATTAATTCTCAGTGTAGGAGAATATGTAATTATGTACTCACCTATTCAGCGCAACAAGCCTAAATGAACATATCACTTGAGAACGCTGCTCTAAAAAATAGATGCAGAAGAGAAGAGAGAAGCCCATGAACAAACCCATTTTTGTGAAAACACACACGGTGTACATTGTATATTGTATATAGAAGCAATCATGTGTTCTTAAGCCCGATTAGATCATACTATTTTAAGTGAAACAGCTAATAGGCCTACTTTTCACGTTAACTAAATGCACACACAAATAGGTTGATAAGAAGCTGAAAACACACGTTTATTTCCCAGAGCACGATTCACTTCCATGGTTGCAACAATATAGAAAGAACATTGGCAGATTAACAAGGATGACTAACACAAGTCTTTTCTCACAAGGAGCAGCAGTCATGGCCTTCATTGAAAGTTGCATTTTTAAGTTCGCAACATAGCACGTAGAAGGTTAGCTTCCAACAGTGAGCGATATCAATGTAACTTAAAAGAGAGTGACAGAAAACAAGAAAAGAAAAGTGTGAACTGTCTAAGCCAAAATGACACTGGTTCTGCCAAGTTCTCACAAGCTGCATCTGCACAGATTATATCATTTTAAGAAGCAAATGACACAATGCAGAGCAAAATGTTTGCACAGTCAGGCCAGATATAATGCCACGGTGCCGTATACCATATGAATGCCATTTATGAAATACTCTGTTTCAGAATTGAAATTCACTAAGCAATTTTGAATTGAACTAACAGAAGAACAATAGGGAATCTGTTAAAACTCACACGAGAACCTCAGCTTCATGTTATAATTACTTGAGAGGCCTTACCAACAGATGATATTGAATGCAGTCTCTATTAAAATAATGTACAATATTTCTGTATATGCCTAGCAGCACCATGGCTGAAAAGTAAATGATTGTGATCAAAAGAGACTAAGGTCATGCACACAGGGCCAATGAGCTCATGCAGAATAAAGTAATATTTGCACCAATTGAATTTACGAGATAGATACAGTTAATCGAAACAGAGTGTTGGTGCCAAACTGTGCAAGGTTCCCTGAGAAACTGATGTCGATTTATTTTTTTATATGCAGCCAAGCTGTACAATCTAAGTTATACATTTCACCTTCACTCACCTTGGAACAGCCAATGGGAAGGAAGGGCTGTATTGTTACATGTGTCTACTGCTTCTGTTCATTTTGAGTTCATGTGAAAACCAATGACATCACAATGCATTGAGATAACTAGCCTGCCACATGTTCAGAATACATCAATGATGCTTGCAATCTCATTTGTTACATATGTCTAATATGTCTTGTCCAAACCCCACTTATGTGAACTAAAATGATCTCAGGGATTAGCTAGCATGTACCTTTGATGATGTATCCCATGTTTAGAATATGCCAATTGAGATGTACAATCAATATACTTGTGGAGTGCAAATAGAGCTGTAGAATGATGGAAACTGAGAGGCCATGCAAGGCCCCTATTGTGAAGTGAAGCTGGCTGATGTTGAGATCCATTGGAATATGCAGGCCAGTTCTAAACATTGTTTTCCGACATAAAACCTAGTGAATTAACAAAAATGTGTCTCTTTCAACTTTATCAAAGTGGTCAGGTGCTCAAGTGAAGGAAAGTGTACCTGAAAACTTAAAACTGCTGAATGTGCCCAATCTATTCCAAAAGACATGTGTTGCGCCAAATGCTGTTTTCATACACTGTGAAAAGCCACCATTTGGCTGGAAAAGACTGATAGCAGCATGTTACATTAACTTCTAAGCAACATAAAACTGCGATCCAGAAATCTAAGTGAAGCTAAGCATATTGCATTTGACATAAATGAAAACACTTACTTTCCAAGATCCAAATTGGCATAATTCAAAAGGAAAGGCATACTTGATTTAAAAGTGAACACTGGTTTCCCATGGTAAACTGTGGCCTAGGTGTGAACATTGCAGAAAGGGACACTCATGTCTTTTCAACTATTTTAAAGAAAGACTTCACTCATCGACAGCCATGCCAGATGCAATACAAAATGCCATGTGTAAAGCACATCTCTTCAATTTAATAAAAGCTATTCTTTCAGAATGATGTATGTAGCTTGTTTTCCCCATTGAACTAGAGCCTTTGTCCTGAAAATCGGACCTCAAAGTCCGGGGCCCACCAGGAAAAAAGGTCTATTACAGCTAAATCCAAAAAATACAAAGATTTGATATCAGAATTGTGAAAGGGTCAGGTAAAGCATCCAACAGAACTGAACTTTCAGGACTGTCTTGACCCCAGTAAACTGCCTCTCAGATAAACTAATGGATCTGCAAAGACTGTGTAGAGCCAGAAATGACTGATAAGCAGATGCCCAAGTCATGTGACTTTGGAGAAATGGAAAGTCATCGGGGGTGAGCTAGATGTGAACCTGCAGGCTTCTATATTATTGATTGCCATTTAAAACAATTTGGACAGCTTTTCATTAATAATAGGAGAACCCTAAATTGTGATGGGCTCATTCAGGGCTCATTTAGAAGATCACCAAAGGCCCATCGGTTCTATGTAAATATAAACCATTTGCCACATGAGTAATTTGGGTTAGAGATGAAAATGGGTTTGTGGCACTCCTATAAATCAGAAAAATTAGAAACTTGGTGAGCTGATAGAAAGAGAAATTAATGTGTGTTCTGTGAAGTTTGATATTTATAACTATTTCAAATCATATATAAACTACAAAAATTGACAGCTGTTGCCAAGAAGGTCATGCCATGATAAAATGAGTGTCCCCTGATCTGTCATAAATTGTAGAATTCAAAAATATATATGTTGATGCAGTTATCTGAAAGCAGAAGATAATTGTCAGGTAGTGACATTTTGGGAAAACCAAATTTGTAAAACAAAGTCACTTGAAGTGATGCATTGTTCTCTTCCCCTCATTATCCATATTCCAGACCTCCTAAACTCCTTGTCCTATCACCTGGCAGTGGGTGGATTGGTGGGAGAGGGAGGAAGAGAGATGTCCAATCGAAGCATGATAATATTGATAATGTGTATGTGTCATCAGCACTATAAAATATCAATTTGCAATCTGAAAGGGGGAACAACTAGCAAGAGAGACACATGGAGACCAGAGGAAGGAGAGAAAGAACAACCAGAGAAGGTATATAAAAGCCTAACCAAGACAGACAGAAGACCCTGGGACTTTTGCTGGGGACTTTGGTTTGGAAAGCTGGGAACCCTATTCGAGAGAGGCCTGTGGCTGGTGGGACCTTGCTGTGGACAGACGCCTGAGGTGTGAGCTGCCTGCCTATCTGTTTCCAAATGAGAGTCTGAGATCTGGCTAGCCTTCTGAGCTGAGAATAGAGACCCCCTATGTAAATAGATATATCCCGAAGCTATCCATTGTGTTAGGAACTACCTGCTTTAATCCTTTTCCATTTAATTGTGAGTGGGAGGGGTGAAATTCTATAGTCCCTTAGTATATTTAACCCAAGTTAATTCAATGAATTCCCATAATATCAGAGGGTGAGTTTTGTTAATATTCGAAATCAACAAATCTCATTCCTAGTGTGTTACAGCCACCATAGTCGATAAAGTAATTGGGTGACCATATTTTCCCATTTATTCCCTAACCAGAATCCCAAAAAGCCCTGCATGTCATTTTGAATGTAGTGTGTTCCAAAATGAATGTTCCCATTTATTCCCAAACCACAATCCCAAAAATCCCTGCATTTCATTTGGAATGTAGGGTGTTCCCAAACAAATTTTCCCATGTATTCCCAAACCAGAATCTCAAAAAAACCCAGCATTTTATTTGAATGTGTGTTCCCAAAGTGAATTTCCCATTGAGTTTATTTCCCAAACCCTGCCTTTCCAAATAAAAAGCTCAAACACAATTTCCAATCGATTCCCACTCCCTAAACCTTGTACTTGAGCCCAGGGATGTCAGAGATGACTGATGCTTAAAGGGGGAGCTGGGAGAAAAGAGCATGTTGATCAATGAAGTGAACATTGTGCATTATTATATTGTTTTATGTGTGAATGTGGAGAGAGATCCCATTGTGCTGATTTGAAATTCAATCTGTGTTGTTGTTGTAATTAAAAGTTGATTAAACAAATACATGTTGGTCTTATTGATGCAAATAAATGTCATAAGTGATTACTGTGTTGTGTCACAGAGTTCGTGGTGTGTGTTATTGAAGGGAAATTACTATAAATTGTGTAAATGCAAATAAATATATACTATTATTTCTATACACCGGCCTTGTTCCTGGCTTCTTGATGATACAGGGGGTATCAGTTGAGTGGCACTAAACAGGTTGGAGATGTAACCAAATTAGAATCTGCTAAGCGCTTTGTTGTGCGACATCTTGATTGGGGAGGTCTCTTTGAGTTGGGAGTGACCGTCCAATAAACCGTGACAAATCAGGGGCTCGAGTCAGGATTGGATGAGAGTCTTCACTTGTGACATTTGCAGTAGCAGCAGACTATTCATTTGGGTGTAATTGCATTACAATGGATAGGAAGTTGTATTTGCATTTTTAAGGTGCTACTCATACTTGAACCCTGGTTCCAGGGAGGTGTATAGGGGAAACGTAAGATGGAATAGACTTGTTTTGATTTTACATTGCGAGTAGAAACTAATCATCCTCTTAAAAAGTATGGCCATCAGACAAAAAATGCCTCTCCCACACTCCCCCCCACCTATCAGAGAAGATCTTTCCGATCACCTCAGTGAGACCCATTCGCTCACACCATGCCAACATAATGCACGTCCTGCCCTTCAAAAGAACCAGGCTCCAGCTTCCAGCATTTAGCCCTTAAACACTGGAATGCCCTGCCTACATCACTCAAGAATGAAGCTTCATACACTGTATTACGTAAAGCCCTTAAAACCAAACTGTTTAACTAACGTGTTGCTCAATACCTGTCACACTGTTCCATTGTAACCAAGGAACACACTGCCAATCCATTTGTCTAACATATATCTTGGATGTCTGATTGTTTTCATGAATGTCTATTACTATCTGCAATGTCATTTTCTGTACAACTCTAGTAACTAAGTAAGCCTACAGCAACAACGCCACGATGCGCAAGGGCCGTTTGTGCGCTTTACAAAAGTAAATTAATAAATAAGCAGGAAAGGGGTGAGATTTTGCCCTTGCATAGAGAGTGTATAGGGTTGGATAACACATTTCAAAATGAGCAACATAGAAATCAATGCTGCCAGTAAGCACCTCATATCCAAATTATGTATTAAAGGCGAATGGTTGAAGTAACAACATGAAATGTGGAAAGCCATAATGATGCAGGAGGTTACCTCTGCAAATGCTGACTTGTGGCAGGATAATGGTATGTTACATCAAGCTCTAACAGAGGTTTATGTGGCACAAACTACTAGAGATGAGCAGACTAAAATGGCTCAGCTCACAACATATATGTACTTCCATTTGCTGATAGTGGAAGAATGACATCACAATAGTGTGGCCTCTGTACAGAACCAGGCTGAGCTTTTGAATGAAGCCCAGCAAGAGCTCAAACAATTAGAAACTAAAATGCAACAGAGCCACATTTTGGAGTTAAAACAAGAACGTCTCATTGAATAGCTCAAAAATGAGTTAAAAGCACAGTAACAGGAACATGCAGAGCGTGAAATGCAGTTTTCTGCACTGCCTGAGGAACATAAAGAGTGTGTGGGAAATCTGGGCGCAATGCAATACAAACTCAATGACCAGATTATTCATAATAGAGTCGTACTGGAGGACATTATCACATTCCGATCACAACTAAAACAATTGAAAACTGAAAACAGACAATTAATTATCAAAGGCATTGATTCCCAAGTTGATTTTGATCAGATGCACCAAGATCTAATGTGCAAGAGGAAGAGATTAGTCTCTTGAAAATGAAACACTCTGAATATGCACGCACAATGCAAGCCTCTTAAAATGAAAATGACTCCAATTGTGAAGAAATAAAGGGAGTAAAACATCGATTAATGGCCCAAAGTAAAGTGCAAGAAGCCAGTCAAGCACTTGTCTCAGAATTAAAAACTCAAGTCTCTGCATCCCACCAAGAGGTAAGGATTAAGAAAAACAGGTGTGAGAGGTTGGCAGATGAAATAGCCAAATACAAACAGGCTTTGTGTTAACGTGGCCAGTCAGGGTATGGGAAAAAAGCACCGTCTGATCATGGAGTGGTGACGTCTCTACCAGGGACCTCAAGCCAATTAACCACTTCATTTGTGCAGAGTACAGTTGACCTCATGCCACTTATCAAGAACAGGGAAACAGGATGCTGCTGGACTCATCCAGGCCTAGTCAAACAGATCCAGAAGGCCAGTCCTTACATGACATTGATGAGGATTCAGGGTTACCATGTGAGAAACCTGAGGGTATTCTCCCCAGCAATAATCGAGAGTCCCTTATTGAGGTATCCCTACCCGGAAGGCAGATGAGCGGAAAAAAAGACCACCTGGTTTGGGGAGCCCGATGTTATACTCAGGACAATGCCCAAAAGGAGACGCGATATCTGAAACCCCATCACATTCAAAAAACATTTTTTTCCAAAAACCCTGTTTTCTTGTTCCATATCCAGATACTCCCAATCATTCTTCTTCATGTCCCTCTGGTTATTATGCTACGCACTCCCAACCTACTCGGATAAATTACTATAGTTCCTACAATCCCTTACATTCTATTCTGCATCCCAGTCATTTCGGACCATTTCACAAACCTTCTTCCCGTCCCGTAGGATACTCTAATACTTCAACCCCTCCCTTTTCCAATACAAAGACTATAATTTCTGATACCCACACTTTTCCCGTTTCTGAAATTAATACTGGTGTATGACGGAATTGTAATGAAACTGTCTACCTGACATGTCCTGATACAAGGGTCAGGCAAAGTCAGGCAATAAATCATAATCACACACACCTGACGGCCCTTTCCTTTCCCCACAGTGATAAAAGGTGGAGCAAAAGAGCACAAGGAGAGCAAGGCGAGCATGGTAGACAGCACAACGTCACAGCTACGCTTGCATGGTAGTTCAAGAGAAGAAGAAAGTCATCAGGAATCGAGAGGTTTGCGAGGAGAGTAGTGACCTTGTCCTTTTCATCCCAGGACTACGGAACATTCGTGGAAGAGAGCCTAGTATCAGCACAAGTTTCCTGCAGCAGATGTCAACAGTACACGTGGCAGGCTAAAGTCGATAAGCAGGAGTGAGGGAAGCTCCCTTGCTTGTGGTACAGGACTTGACTCCAGGAAAGCCAAAAGCCAAGCGGTTCATCACAGCCGGTGAGTCGAGGGGAGAATCAATAAGAACCGGGATGTGTTGAGTGAGAGAATCACAAAGTGGAAAGTTGGAACCAAGTTCAAGGAACTGTGTGTAGAGGAGGTCCCAAATAAAGCCTGCACGCCCATTGCCATTTTGAAGTACCAGGAACATTCACACCAAAATATGTGACGTATGATGAGCAAATAAACCAGCAGAGAGCCGCAGTAGGGCTCTGCCCAGTACCCATCAGAAGTGCAACACCTAGTGAAGTACCAATAACCAGACAACCATGGACAATTAGGTATCCATTGAGAAAACCCTACCAACAAATGAGACGAAATGATGATTGCCTAAGTACCGTCCCGGAAGAAACCACAAGGTCTTAATGGAAGATGAATGGTGACGTCACGAGAGCCCGGACGGATTCACAGATAGAACAAATGACGAACCAAGAATGACACAAGGAGACGAAACGCCATGAGAAAAGAGATTGTGAGCTTATAGTGGTAGGAAGCTATTAAAATATAAGAGAGTTAAGCTGTAAGCAAAATGACTACACTCAATCAGTTTATGCCTGTACATATGCTTGAAACGCAAGAAAGCTAAGAAAACAGTACGGTTTTAGAAGAATAGCGCGGCAAGCGCCATTTTTACATAATTTACCTCAAAACGAAGCACAGTATTATAAGTGCGAGTCCACTTTACATGCAAAACAGAATCATCTTAGGTTACTTTAGGCCAAACAAGACAAGATTCTTATTCTAGCAAAATAAGAAGAGATGACTGAATCGAAACTCAGCAAATGCAACTCATGCCAAAGGAGCCAAGGTCATACCAATAGAAGGAACGAACAGTAGCTACGTCTAATTGAAACTTAAGAACAGAATATCCTGCCTCTGAAAGGTCAAGATAAGGAAGCATAGGCAGGTGGCAAGCCGAATAAGAATTAAATGCACAAATCGAGAGAAACTAGGCAAATTCATGGTGTCTGCATCATGTGACCAGCCGAGCGAGGAGAAGCACAAGTTCACACCTACGTGTGGCATCCACCCAAGCAAGAGATATCAGAACTTTTCCAGACAGAAGATGCAGTTTTGAGGCCAATCACAGTAACATAATTGACATATTGTTGCTGAAGTGATGATTTATTGTAACCTTAATTGGAGTATGGCCGGGTAGCTGAGGGGGCACCCTGCACCTGGCTGTCCATTCTGCGTGCTGCTAAGCAAAGAGGAAATTTATGCATGGGGTTAGTGCCAACCCAATCACAATGGACCAAATAATCTAGGGTCGTATAGTTAGTAGAGCTGATGGGATGTCGTACTTTTGGTGACGTCCACAATAGTCATTTTGAAGGAAGGGCTTAGACGCCCACCTGACAGTGTTTTACCCAATCCCTCACTCTGTTACCATATAAAGATATAGCACCTATATTAAAGTTACCTTTTCCTAATCAATAGAAATGCTTATTAACTTTTGAGTAGCAATACAATAGATGGGTACCCCCTACATCGCTGGCAAGAGGGGAAACAACCAGAAACAAGGCACAGAAATCAAGCCAGCGGATATAAACAAGTCCACTATAAACAACACAATCCCACCAGTATTCGGGGCGGTCCCTCAATCAACCCCTCAGATCACTACACGTAATACATAGACAGGTTTTTTTGAAAAATGTATTTATTTTTCTTTATTTAATTAGAAACATTAAAATGATTATTAAATAGATCAGAGCTCATATAAGAGTAAGTATAAATATAGGACATACAGTTATACAACATGAATAAAGTGCAAAATGTGAAGGAAAATGCTAACATCACAATAGAGCTGCTGGGAACTTGCTGCCCAATTACAAGCTGGGTATTAATCACCATCGTCCAAAATAAGTCCAAGTCAATGTCGAAGGATAAAATCCACTCGAGAGAAGGGAATCCCTCGGGTGGAAAAAATCCTAGTCAACCGAATATAGTCAGGATGGTTTCAAAATGAATTTGAAGATGGATTAAATCCTGATAGTGGCAGCAAAAAAAGTCGTCAGTTCCGAATCTAGCAGTTTGAACATTGCAATAAACAAGAAACTGAAAGGTCTTCACAAAAATGATATTCATAAACCCATACTCTAAAAAGTCTAACATGGGATGCTATACGTCAACTACTAAGGTGACATGCGAAATAAACCACAAATACGTAAAACAGTATCGTGAGCATGGCGCCTTAAACCAGGTAGTTTCGATGGAAAACACATCTAGCTGGATTACAGATGATGTCCATCTTCGTCAGGACGTTACATTCCCGTATAAACATTCATGAAGATTCATCTGTGTCTTGAAATTACCTACACAAATGTTATAGATTAAAAAGAGACACTAAAAATGTATGTTCTCCAAACAGTGAAATAAAGAAAAAGAAACGAGAAAATAGTAATGCTAACATCAAAGCAGCCTTTCATATAGGCCGCACAATCATTCATACATAATGACCATAAAAACAAGTGATCTGAGGATCCCGATGAAGGACCCGGTCCCCAACACTGGGTTGGGACGTGTATAGTGGCTAGTAGGGGAGAAAATCTAATTACCATGATCTCAGACCCTTTGGGGGTGGGCCCAGAAGCCTGACAAAAAAGTCCAGGAAATAGCGATCCGGCCACACCAAAACAAATCACAATTGAATTAGATCTGTAAAAAATGAGAGAAAAGAAGGCCACAAATTGGTCATGAATTTCTCTGGTTAACAGATTCGAGCAAGATACAAGCAGCCAAAGAGAAAACCAGAAGTAGAAAAATAGATAAATATAACTCTAATGAAATAAACATACAAAAAAAATACATATGTATAGAAAAGAGGAGCACAAAAATGGGACTGCCCATATGTTAAAGATAAATTAAAAGAAATTGAGAATTAAAGTGAAAGAAACGAATGAGTGATGCAGTGGTATCCATAAAAATAAATAAAGGAAAATCCTGCACCCAAAGAAGAAGGATAGAACCAACATCATAGTTGTCATTATGCTCACCATTGATCAAGCCCAGATCTGTCAATCAAGAACCATCAACAGATGATTCCTTAATGTGTAGAACGACCTCAACTACATGTACAGAATCGGATGTCGAAAGGTTCCCGAGAAGGATGAATCTCCAAATGTCATTAAAGGATAGGCGAAGTCTGTGGGGCAATAGAAAGTACAACAAACTAGTAAGACATCTGTAATGTCCCAAAGTACCACATACATAGAATGCAACACTGCGCTGTATGGAATCAAGTCATGAAGCGTAATCTGAAAGTTCATGAAAAAACTGAACTTACATCAGTCCAAACAGGATCTGTGTGTCTATTGTATAGTCTAAGTAGCAGTACTACAAGGTCCCAACATATAGGTAAATCTATATAGATGTTTGACCTAATCTTGAAAATGAGAAATAAAACAAAGCCAAAAGCGTGAAAGATTCCGCCTAGCTACCCGTTCAAAGTTACTTACCTCAGCGGCAAAGGCCATAGACACTAAACCAGGAAGTCGGTAACCAAACTTCCTGTGTTGGCATTTGTCCGGGGTTAAATACGTCAATGGGCGTATCAGGACTGCCGGCTACAACGTCTCTAGTGGACGTGACTATTGACACAAAAAGGCACGTATAATCTCGGGCCGCGTACCGTGCAATGGAAGGGAGCCGAATGGATGTAACCACGCCCCTGAAGGTATACAGGCGGCCCAGCGTTACCCGTTCCACCATGGGGTCAAGACAACAAAGGAAAAATAAAAATAAAGGAAACAATAAGTTATAATGCACCCCATGCAGTGGTAGATCTTACTAGTATAGAGGTAGACATAACACCTAGAATGATTAACAATGGAATGGAACAGGCTAATAACGCCTGAAAGCCGTATCGAAAGCACCAGGAATAACCAAAGTCTATAAAGGTGAGTCCAAAAGACGTCACGACATAGAGGATCTATTGAAATAGCGCATGCCATTCTTCATGGGCATTCAGGCCCAGTATATGGCTTTGGGTGTTAAATATCCACCACTGTTCCCTTCGGGACAAATTCGTGGCTATGGCATAATGGTCTGGTCCCGTAACTCTTTCAAGACACCACCAACGTAAGTTTTCACAGTCATGTTGGTGTTCAACAAAATGAGCAACTAAGGTAGAAGAAAGAGTGCGAGTCCTGATTCTAGACTTGTGCTCAGAGATTCTCAGTTTAATAAGTCTAGAGGTTTTTCCTATATACGATTTATCACATGAACACATAATCACGTAAATCACGTTTTTAGAATTACACGTAGTGTGATCCCTCAGTTTCCAGGCTCTGTGGTTAATGGGGACAGTGTTGGTCACTGTAGTAGATCCGCACTGACAACAATTGCCACAGGGATAGTTGCCAGTAACCCTTTCCAGAAACCACATTTCACTGATGGTTTTGGGTGCCTGGCTGGTCTGCAGTCTATCTGCCTGAGATAGCCAGCTCTTCAAATTCCTGCCCTTTTTGAATGCATACATGGGATGTTCCAAATCGGGCATGTTCATTTGAAGTAAATGCCAATGCTTAGCAGTAGTCTTCTTCATTTTGGCGTGGTGGGTGTTGTAGGTCATGGCACAGACTATACGTGACTGGTTCTGGGTGGTGCAGATATTTTTAGTCAACAGGACTTCGAGATGTTGATATCTCGCCCTTTTACGGGACTGTCGCAATATGTGAGCTGGATAACCTCGCTGGGAAAGTCTGTTTTCTATGATGTTAGATTGGGACATAAAATCTTTATTGGTGCAGTTCCGCCTAGCCCTCAAAAATTGACCGTACGGAATACTTTCCCTTAAAGACTGCGGGTGAAATCTATCAAAGTGGAGGATAGTTTTTCGATCCGTAGTCTTACGGAAAAGGTCCACAATGATAACACCATTCTGGTGTTTGAGTATTAGATCCAGGAAAGAGATAGACGCACTGTCCACCGACATGGTAAACTTGAGATGGTCATTCAATGAGTTAATCCAAGTCAGGAATTCTTCATGATCTCCCGTCGTTTTGTCCCACACAATTATGATATCATCTATATATCTTTTATAAAAAAGAATAGATGACAAAAAGGGATTGGAGGTATCAAAGATAGAGACCTTCTCAAAAGCCCACATAAAAAGGGTCGCGTAATTGGGTGCAAATGCTGCACCCATTGCGGTACCTTTAACTTGTAGGTAGAAACTTTCTTTAAACCTAAAGTAATTCTTGGTCAGGGCAATTTGGAGGAGATCCACAATGAATTCGCTTGGGACCAACTGTGGGTCATCTCTGAGATCCAAGAAACATTTAATAATGGGCAATGATTCTGACTGTGGGATATTCGAATAAAGGGATTTGACATCAAGAGTGATAAACAAGTTTTTGTCTGGATCAAACGGAACATTTTCCAAATGGACAATAGCATCAGTGGTATCGGCCAGATAGGTTGGTGTACTGGCTGCCAATGGTTTAAGAAAATAATCAATGTATTTTCCCAAAGGTTCTAAGATAGAGCCACAAAGAGACACTATCGGTTTACCTGGAGGATTTAATATATTCTTGTGGATTTTTAACAAGATATAGAACAGAGGTATGCGTGTTCCTTTACCAGTATGAAATGAAAATTCTTTGGTACTAAGAATATCCGCATCTTTAGCCCGTGTAACCAGGGCTAAGATTTCACCTTGTATAGTCTCTGTAGGGTCCCCCTTGAGTTTAAGATAGAAGATCCCATTGTCCAATTGTCTAAGTACTTCTGAATCATAGAAAGTTGCGTCACAGACTACCACTCCTCCACCTTTGTCTGCCTGTTTAATGATGATAGAAGTGTCTCTTTTAAGGTCTTGCAAGCAGGACCATTCTTTTTTAGAAAAGTTATAACATCGATTAGAAGTGGGATTAGCCTGTGCTGAGAAAATGGAATGGAAATCACGAAGAACGGCACGTTCAAAAGTGATCGTTTCGCGAGATACCATCTGTGATGTGGGCATAAAAGTCGATTTGGGCCTGAACGGAGTATGGTTGTTTTCTAAATCACAGCCGTTTGTGCCAAAATGGTCTCTAAGCCGAATTTTTCTAAAAAAGCTCCGAAGTTCTAATTCAAGGTCCATCTGGCTTGGATTGCGCATAGGAATGAAAGAAAAACCTTTCTCAAGTACTGCAGTTTCATTGGTGGTAATTATCCGTTTCGAGATGTTGTAAACTGCCGATGTGTTAGTTAACGTTGGTAAGACCTCCTCCTTGTCTGAAACATGTTCTCTATAGGCGGAGGTCCTACTTCGGCGGGAGGAAAAGGGAGGTTCGGGGGAGGAAAGGCCTGAAAAGGGCCTTGGGGTACAAACATGGGCATCTGCATGTATTGTTGGTAAGGCCAATTTTGGCGTCCTCTTCTCCCTCTACGTGAGCCTCTATTTCATTGGCGACCTCTTGGGCCACGTGTATTTTGGTTAGGAAAAGAACCACTCCCGTCTGAGGAACTATCTGAAAAGGTAACTCTTTTTCTATAATGCTGCGGACCCTGATTAGGATGAGACGGATCATACCAAAGGCCTGGACCCGCATAATCGGGACTCAGATACGGGTAGGCAGATTCCTTAGAAAAAGTAGAAATGTCTTTCTTGAGTTTATCCATTTTTTTAGCAGTAGTAAGTTTGATAAACTCTTTAGTATGCTTGTCTATTAGGTCAAGCTTTTCTTTGATATTAAGGATTGTCGTATCAAGGGCAAATACGGCTTCAGCTTCATCAATTTCATTGCCGACGAGTAAGCTTTTCTTGAGGGCCGTGTTGATGGTTAATAGCATCCAGTCTCGGCTGCATTTAGTACCTACCCCAGAGAAAGCTGTTTTATATTCTAAATCGTCGACAAAAAGACAGGGTTCGTTCCTCACTAGGAGTCCCTGTGGTATAATGTTTTTCTTGAGATATTCAGTCAGTAAGTGCCAGTGCATCTCGGTCCTAAGTTTCTTCTTTTTCAGTTTAAGGATGCCTTCGCTGGTAACGCCCGTATTAGATTCTTCCCCTGTAGATTTGTTTAATGACTCAAAGAAACTTTTGTTACACGTCACTTATGATGAATTTTCTGTATAAATGTTGTGTTTTGTATGAAGTTCAGTGGAGTTGAAGTGAGACGGACTATCGCATCACTGCTGATTGCCATGACTCCCCGTTTTTTGTACTTGTCATTAAACGGACTCCCTTTGCCAAACCATTGAGGTGTCCTTATTGATTGGTGTTGGAGTAATACATCTGTACCCCCATCCATCTCAAGGTGCAGCTATCCCGTCTTAAAGTACCTTTGGAGCAAACCCCGACTCTATGGGCCGGCCGGGGTCTCCTCAATACATGTGAATGAACTGTAAAAGCGTTAAGGGGAGACCAGTGGCACAGGGAAACCGGCACCACATGGGTGCTAACTCAAGAGACTCTGGTCGATCCCCATCTGAGAAAAACTACAGATACTAGCAGGTCATAGGAAGGCCAGCGGAATAGTTCAAAGTGGTCATACTGAGTGTCACGCAAAATCCCTGTACAATCGAAAGACTTTGATCTACAAACTGTTCATAGGCAAGGGAAGTGAATCCAACAAACATTGAACTGTGTAAAAGTAGAAGTGTGAAAGTAAAGAGGGGTCAGCGCCCAGAAGAGGGAGAGACAGGCTTGACCCACTATCACCTTGCTCGAGAGCAACAGTAAACCCAGTGAAGGGAGGCCAAGAATCAAGAGGGGTGAGAGCCCGGCAGAAGGGGATACAAGGGTGAAAACTTGTTTCTTCAAGACTGAGAAAAGTGAAAGCAAAAGCTAAGAAATGGCAAGAGTGAACCCGAAGGAGGGATGCCAGAGAAGAAGGGTCCAAGCATGGCAGAGGGAGATCCAGAGGTGACACTATCACCCAAGTACTAGCAGTCAAGACGGTGTCTGAGCCCGACGGAGGAAGATCCAGGGGTGAAGCTATCATCCAAACCTCAAGTAAGAAAAGTACTGACAGATGCATTTAGGAA
Source organism: Ambystoma mexicanum (assembly GCF_040938575.1). NCBI lineage: Eukaryota > Metazoa > Chordata > Amphibia > Caudata > Ambystomatidae > Ambystoma > Ambystoma mexicanum. Next base: position 502,887,426 of record NC_090928.1, on the reverse strand, counting down.
TACCATTGAGAAGGGTCAGTGCCCAGAAGAGGGAGATCCAGGGTGAACCATTTGCGCAGCGAACATTGGGAACAAACTTTCCTTTTTTAAAGGAACTTTTGTTTTTGTTATAAGAACACGTCAGGCCCTGAAGGCAAGAGACTTTCAAAGGAAACAAGACTTGGCCATCAACGGTCCTGAGAACTGCCATTTGAACTGTTGACTCATGCTGGAGAAACCTGAGACTACTGTGCTCCAAATTCCGATCTTACCCCGTGCACAAAACATGGGCAAGGGAGACCTAGGGTACTGCATCCTGACATATTATTTGAGAACACTTCCATCTTTTCTTTTAATTTTTGTATGTAATTGTTTTTTATAATGCGTCGAATACCATAACAGAGTTTGGTTTCTAAGCGCAGATCCGGGATTTGAACCTCTGTTGCTCTGCATGGTCTTGCATCCAAGACCAGCCTGTTGCCTCTGTGCTATACTGCATTCACCCCGTGCTATCCTCCGTTTCAGAAGTATCCAACATCCTCTCTTTTGTATTAGTTGTAATGTTTCGCAATAGGTTTTATTAGTAAAGGGCACTTTTATTTACATGAAGCCACAAGGACAGCCTTCATTTTTATTTGATGGTTGACACTTGCTCCCATCCTAGATTTGGGTTTAAAATAGGCATTTTTCCGACCCGCATACAGAATGAATTGTTCAATTAACACCCTTTTAACTGTGATCACTTAAGTCTGTCTTGCTTGTTGTCACTATGAGTTCTTCACACCATCAGAAGGGAAGGTGGCCAGACCAGTGGGCTCTGGGAAATCAAAAATACTCTACTGAGTACTTCTAACCAGGAGGACTCCTATGATGAAAAGATCAGGGAGTAGGACTGGCAGAAAATGAAACTACAAAGGGACACCTTAGTCCACTTTGCAGAAAGAGAAATGTCAGAGTTCCATCCTTGAAAGTGCATCTTAAACACCTCCAAAGACTCAGGGAGATGGTGGAATTCCACAGCATACCTGGAAGGAGGGATGAGCAGGATGAGCACGCTTCAGTGTGAAAAGGGGATTGCAAGCGAAATGATCCTGAGAGTTCATGGCACTACAGGAGAGAAGAGTCTAGACCCTGTGATTCTGGGAGCTTTTCCCAGTCTCATAGAGGTAGGGAGCACCTAGAGGACAGGGAATGGACCACCGAGAGTAGCAGCTCTGAGTCAGAGTGGACTCAGGATCAGTGGAAAAGAAAGGCTGCCAAACAGAAGAAAGGTCTTGTGAATGACCCAATTTGGCAGATAAAGGCCATAAAGAGCTTCATGGCTCCCTACCATAAGAATGCCAAATATTTGGTATTTGAGCATCTAGAGCTTTATGAACAAATGATGACATCATTTGGGATAATCAATGTTGGAAAGTGCATGGAGTTTGTGAAGTGGACATTCTCCCCTGAATACTCCAGCTTCTTTGCCGGTCTGGAGCATCAAGATCATGATAAATGGTCCACCTACAAGGCGGCCATTTTGAAACACTTTTCTACTCCTAGAAACCTCCAGGAGACAAGGCGGCATACAACCTGGAGTGTGGGAATACCAGGTGCCTAGAGAGTTTGTGCAGGATTTGAAACGAGCATGTGCCCAGACTTCTAGGCGGGTGAATACCAATAGAGGAGTTCATCAATACATACTTACATGTGCTCCCGAAATATATTATGACCCAATTAGTGAGAAATGGTCATGAGTGTAGACCTTGGATTGGGTGATTGAACAGGCCACCAGTATCTATGAGGTCCAAAAGCCCCCTGAAAATAACAATAACCCTAAAGTCACCAAAGCATCCAACACACCTGCTGCTGTGAAGGTGGCAGAGGTAAAAAATACCCCTCCATTGGGCTTGGAGATGGGGGGCTAAAAATAGTCCTTCTGTCAACAAGAATGGCAGGCAAAGGAGACCTCTGGGTTCAGACCAATTGAGTGGAAGTCAGCAGATGCCAGACAAATTACCCTTCTGAATCTGCCACCTATGGAAATGCAAGATACAAAGGTACAAGACCTATACCCGGATATATATATATATATATATATATATATATATATATATATATATATACTCCCCTGCACAAGGAGGGGTCCAATCAGGTAATTAACGTCCCAGGAATCCTCATTCCAAACTCGAGGGGGAATTAATACTCCACTTCCCAACTTGAACTTCTTTCTCAGGTACGCCCTGAAACTTAATTTCCAGAATAATCCTCTTCTCTCTCCCCACTTTCAGAACAATAGATTCCTGAACCCGGGACAAGGGAGACCTAGGATTGAAAGTTATCAGGGAAACTTCCAATACCTGAGCTACTCCGGGAGAAGACACAGTTACCCTTTCCCTACCAACCAGAAAATGTTTCATAACTGGAACAACAGGTCCAACAACGAACCCAAGACCTGAGTCACATGCTGGGGGCTCAGTCAAACCCTCAACTGGAACCTGCTGGCCACAATAAACCAAAACCCGGGTCTGATGCCCGGGGGGGGGGTGACAGGAAGAAAATTCTGACAACCAACAGGTTCCTGAGGAGGAGACCCAGGTGCAGGGGAGATGCACAGCCCTAGAGGAGGCTTCATTTCCCACTGGAACAAAACCCCTGGAAACCTCTGAGCCTGAATATGAATCTGCTACCCCCAAAAATCTGGAACCTAAAGAACAGGGGATAAGTAGGAGAAAGCAAAAGAAAACCCACTTTGTGTAGGAAGTCTGCATTATCCCTTTTGAAGGAGAAGAATCCCTGGAGGATTCAGGTAAGAAAATCTTCTCTTTTAGGCATTGGGGGATCCCTCCTAAGAACACATGGGTCCCAAAAGACACTGATTTTGACTGGGTAAGTATAGAGACCGACCCAAAGCAACAACTTCTTAAACCCCAACAAAGTCACCTAGATAACCCTGGAATCATTGAGGTATCCTCCCCCCAAACAGGTTCTGGGAACTGTCTCCAGGAAAAAGGGATCAGCAAAGAATCAGGGGACAAAGAGGATTCCCCAACTCTATTTGTTTCTTGGTGCAAAACTGTTCTTACAGATGCCCGGACTCCGGCACAGAAAACTGTCCATGATGGCAAAGTGTTGGAGTTCAAAATAAAAAGGTAAACTGCCAATTTGGCACATAATACAAATATTATTTGCCCCCTTGAGAAGAGAGAAGGACTATTTTATGCTCCCGTCAAGGTACAGGGTCAGTTTGCATTATCAGCATTGGTGGATACTGGTTCCCAAGCCACCCTTCTGTCCAAAAAAGGCCTTCGACCAACTGAACTCAGGAAGGGGGAGACTCACCAAATTCCCTTCAAACCTCTTCCCAGAATATTCCAAAACTTTGATGGGAATGGTATTTCTGTCAAAGGGACTGCGGATCTGGAAATGAAAATTCGGCAACATGGGTTGACACACCTGGTGATAGTCGTAACTCCAGAAGGCACACATTGTCTGCTGGGGAATGACCTCCTTCAGAGGTTATCAACCCTGATTGACTGTGTGAAGAAGGTCCTCTGGGCCCAGACTAACCGGCTGATCAAACTAAAACAAAGCACAAATTATGTGAGTTTGAATGGCACATGTCATGTGATTGAACAACGTTTCGAAAAAGTGGAATTTCATTTCCAGAACCATCAGGTCTCAGACATCAATGTCATCCCTATAGGAGAACAAACTGGTGATGGGGACTCTTGTCAATTCTTGATAATCAACCTTCCTCTCAGTTTCAAGTGGCATTCCACACTCGAAGGGAATACTCTGAAATGTTATACTAGTCCCAAACCAGATAAAAACCTGTATCCCATAAGAAGGGATGACGAAAAACTGGCTCAATGTCTGACCGTCGTTCAGAAAAAGGGTGAGCAGTTGTTTTTCCCCATTCAGATAAATGAGGGGGAGGAGCCTGTCCTCGCCAAAGTATGCCTGAATAACGAAAGAAGCTTCATCAGCGAAGCATTATTTGGGAAACTCCCAAACGATCAGACCATTGCGACATTTAAGTTGATTAATAAATGCAAAGTAGGTCTGGAAACCCCAAATTCCAAATATCTCCTGCCTTGTAGGTGCATGCTATAAATGTCCATTGGTGACAAAAGGATAAAAACGTTATTGGTGGGTCATGAGAGATGTCCATTCTTCCTTTTATTTAGATAATGACATTCAAAACAGTTTCACAATCAATTTGGTCCTGATTAATTATAAAGCCTGGTCATGACTTGGGGGGCGTAAACCCATGGGCTTTGACAACACTGAGAAAGCATTGCGGTCAGCTCAGTTGCTGCCTTTTGTGGTTGAAGTTCAAGTGAGAGGAGAGGTACCATCCCAGAACAAGTGCAACTATTTATGATTCCCCTCAAAATTAAGCAAGGACAGAACCTCAAAAATCAGGAAGCCTATATACATTTGAATTATCATCTCCAACAACAAGGTTTGCATTTACATCCAACACCCCCAGTCGATATAGAACACAACACTATTTGAATATTGGTGGATAACAGTGACCCTCACAGTATCACTTTGGGTGCAGACACCTTTATTGGAATGGTGGTTGATGCCCAACATTATTCTATTGATTTAGGTAATGAAATCATTGGACCAATTCCAAATAACTGCTTCAATATCAGCAACGGTATTTCTCCTGAAAAGATTTTCATCAGACAAGGGGGACATTTCTTGCTGTACTCTTCCTGGCCTTATAGGGTGGAAGAGGTGACATGTGACATCAGGAAGGATGAGGTGGTATTCCAAGTCAACAATAACTACCTCACATCCTTTGAACCGTACATCCAGGCCAACACCATAACAAGAGATCTCTCTGCCAACTGGAGGATACCACTGAAATTGCCAAGCCCAAAGTCTTTCCAGGCTTCAAACAGATGGTCGAAGAACTGATGAATCTTGCTGGTGCCTGTGAGACCGAGGAACAAAGACAGAAGCTAAACAGGTGTTCCTGGATTTCCAGGATATCTTTTCAGTGGACTCATATGACTGTGGATGCACAGATATACATTCCACCACCACGGACACCGAGATGGCACCAGTATTTGTGAAATGCCGGTTGTCTCTCGCATCCATGGAGTCACACATAAAATGTATTAAAAACCTAGAATCCCATGGGATAATTCGTCCAATCCACAGTACCTTTACCAACCCGGTACTCAAACCCAACGGCCAAAGGAGACTATGTGTATACCTGGGGGAGTTAAACAAATGGTTCCACATGTCAAGATGGCCACTTCCCTTTATCGATCAAGGGCTGGCGCAAAGGGTCAAAAGTATACAAAAGCCATTGATTTGACTAATGACCACTGGATTGTAACTGTGAGTAGGGAAGATCAATACAAGCTTGCCTCTACCTTTGGGGGCATCAATACACGTGGACCCAAACCCCCTTTGGATACATAAACTATGACAACAAATGTAACATCTTCCTACTTAAGGCCATGCCTGATTAAGGTGAAAGGAGAAACCTGGCCTATGTAGATGGTGTCTTATTCAAGAGCTTAATACTGGAGGAACATATAGCAGAAATATGCTATGTTCTGACCCAGTTGCAAAAAGCCAGAGCAAAACTGTCCTTACAGAAGGCACAGTACTGTAAGACCTGTGTGAACCTCTTAGGGCATGATATCACCCTTGATGGTCTCAGTCCCCAGGTGAAAAAGGTGGAAGCCTTATTGAAATTAAAAGACTCTACTACTCTGCGAGAATTACAAAGCCTTCTTGGACTCACTAATTATAGTAGAAAGTTTATTGAAGACTACGCAGAGGTCACACGACCTTTGGTCTATTTATTAAAGGCTGCAGTCAAGTGGGAGTGGGTCCCGGAACAAACCGAGGCAGTTATACAACTGAAAAGAAGCCTTTCCCAAGCTCCTTGTTTGGCTTACCCAATCAAGAATAAGGAATTCTTCTTGGAGACAGGGTTTTCAGATACCTGCCTATCATTGGTATTGTATCAAAAGCATGACAAGATCAACAAAGGAATCTCATATGCAAGCAAAACTTTGTCCTCTGTGGAGGAAAAATTCAATGATTGTGAAAAGGCACTCCTGGCAAAGGTGTGGGCATATGATATGATATTATATGATATGTTATTTATAACGCGTATAAAACCCAGAGGTTTCCAAGCGTGAACCCAGGAATTGAACCTGTGTTTCTCTGTGTTGTCTTGCTTCCAAAGTGAGCACAATGCCCCTAAACTATCCTCCCGAGACATTGAGAGCACATCATTGAGGAGACACCTCACCAACCTTTGCAATACTTGCAAAGTAACGGAATCCGAGCAGTAAATTACAGTAATTACAGAATTACTTCCTGGATTCTGTCCATGCAAGGCTTTCCTGTGGAAGTCAGATATGGCCAAAACAAGAAGTGCCCTCTAGCGCAAAGATTGGCTGACTTGCAAGACTGTGCTAAATAAATCTCTCTCGAGGATGAACGTCTTAGGACCAACGACAATATAGAGGTGTACCTTACCTCCCCGCACAAAGTCTATGAAGAAGACAGATGTCATGGATACCCACAGTTTATGTGGACGGATGCTCCTATGATGTTGATAATAATGGGGAAAAGGGACTAGTGGCTGGTATTCAGAATGCCTGGTTGAATGATACCTCGTAACAAAAAAACAAAATTGGTCCATGAAGTAGACAGGTGGCAGAGTTGATGGTGGTACATCAAGCCATTCACACTGCAGCACACCACTAACTCAAAGAACTGGTCATAATCACTGACTCTGGTTATGTCAGGAAGGTGTCCGGTAAATACCTGATTAACTGGGAAAATCGAGGCATGCTGTGTGCGAACAATAAACCATTATAGCATGAAAATGAATACCCTCAATTGATGATCTGGCAACCTCTAATGAGATGACTATCTATTGGAAAAAGATCAGAGGTCACTCCAAAATAGAAGGACAAGACAAGACTGGGAATGACTTGGCTGACCAGTTGGCAAAAACCAGAGCCATTCACAAGGATTTTAGAGAAACTGAATCCATTTTGGGGGAAATCCAAGTCACTGCTGTCACCAGGTCCCAAACCTATGCCAACAATAAACTCTCAACTGCCCAGTGGAGTAAAGAAACCCCAGATGCAGATTGATTACTGCACGAAACGAAGACCTGATCATTGGGACATGTTATCAACATATTGAAGACCCTGTCAATTTTCCTCTGACAGAATAAGATTATATCGGAAAAGAGGATCTCCATGTGTTGATGAAGTTTTCCAAAACGTTCAAAATTCAAGACAGGTTGTTGGTATGGAGATCCCTATCTGTTTGTGACCAGTGGGTGGTAACTATCTCATTCCAAAGCCTGATGTTGAGTCACGCCCATGACGTGGCGACTGCCGGTCATAGGGGGTTTCATACGACATTGGAAATCTTGTGCTTGGTTGAATACTGGCCAGACATGGGTCAGGTCTTCGACATCTACTTAACAGGGTGTCTTGTGTGTGCTCAGTTCCAGCCAAGTTTTCTCACACACAGAGCTCCCTCACAGAAAAGGGTAATGACAATGCATTGGTCGGATTTCAAGTCGATTTCATTGGGCAAGTGATTCACTGCTCTAGAGGAAACAAATACATGTTGACTGTAACATGTTTGTTTACGAAGTGGGAAGAATGTCTTCCAGCCCTGAATTGTAAGGCGGTGACAGCTGCTGCACTGATAATCAACCATATCATCTCTCGTTTTGGCCTCCCACAAAGGATTGAGTCAGACCGAGGAAGTCATTTTCCCACGAGGTGATGACCAAGATGTGGGAAATTCTAGCGGTAAAAACAAAACTCTGAATTGCCTACCCCCCATGGGGAGGTGAGAGGTACAATAACACAATTGTGGGGATCTTGAAGAAGTTTGTAGCGGACTCTGGACCTAGTTGGGATGTACAATTACTGCTTGTCCTGATGGCTATTAGGTCCACACCATCTTCTGCAACAAATGTTTTTCCATTTAAGCTCATGACTGGATGAATGATGGTGCTGCCTCAGCATCTGCTCTACTGGACTCAAGAGCAGACACTGATATATGCATCCATTACCCATATGTACATAGAAAATGTAAGGAAACACCTTCAGCATGCTTTTGCTTATGCTCAGCACAATTTAGAAAAGTCAGTGAATGGAATGAAAACCTTCTTTGACTTAAGACTACCAAGAAGGACTACAAAGTAGGTGACTGGGACTACCTGTACAATTTTCAAAGGAACCAGACCAGGGAGCAGAAGTTCCTTCCCACTTGGTGGGGTGCCTTTGAAATTGTTGATAAAGTCTCACCTGTTTCCTATAAGATATACATCCTAAAGGAGAACATACGGAAGGGAAAAGGGTCCATAACAAATTTTTTTTTATTCTTTTGGTTTTTATAAACCTTTACAAAACTTCAATTACAGGATGATTTGATAAAACATGAGAAAATTAAGCATTATACAATAGCATGAATTAAATATAATAAAACTTAACAAAGCAAAGACCTACAACAATAGAACATAGTTTAAGAAGTCACATATTGTGCAATAATAGTGAACAGGCGTTCAAGATTTTATTTAAGTTACTGAACATATCTTTTGCAGGCAATCAATCAATCAAAGTTTTAGAGAGACACAGGTCCCATGCAGCATTTCACCCCACAATTTGTCTCTATCTACAAACGATATATCTCTAACAAAGTTTGCAAAACAATCAATTCTGTGTTGCAAAAGTTTGGGGCACACCAAAAGCAAATGTATTAGAGATTCTTCCGTATCAGCTTGCTTGCAGAATCTGCAAAACTTTTCGGCAACAGCCACCATACCCTGTATGTACAAGACCTGGTTTGTATTTAAAACATTGAACCTGATGCGCATGGTTTTATTCCTGAAAGATCTCGAAGGATATTTCACAAGATACTCTTCTGGTCTGGGGTACCATTTCCAGAACGATATTGCTTGACTATATAGATCTGAATTTAGTATAACAGCATTGTTCTCAAGCCAATCAAATGCTTTTAATATATCTTTCACCTTCCTCGGATTACAGATTAGGGTTTGAAGAGAAAGACCCAGAATGGTAAGGTTTTCACACAGGTATGTTTCAAAGAGTACATGAAAGTGTATTTCAGCTCCACATTTAGGTGATAGTAAAGGGAATCCTCCTTTGCAATTAAACATTTTTGCAACAGAGCACATTTTTTTGCATACATTATGCTGGTGATTGATTGAAGACCGAGTTCGTACCAGATCAATTCGAGCGGTATACATTTTGGAAGGAAGTATAGGAGTTTTCGCCATATCATCGATTCTAGTTGTCTAAAGTAAACACCCACCTCTTTGGATAGGAATTCTAAACCATATGTAGGTCTGGGGATGCCTTTTAAACAGTAAAATTGAATGCATGGGGAGTAGGTAAATTTCCTGTATTTCCTTTCAATAGCCCTGATTTGATTTATAGATTCTTTAGCTTTCATGAGGAGATTATTTTTCTGTACCATTTGCGATTGCAGACTGGGGAAGGAATAACCCAAGAATCCCAATATTGTTTGGTTCTTGATTCGCACCCCACTGCAACCCCATGATAGCACAGCAGATCTCGCTCTTTTGCTACCCGTGTGAAAGATTGTGGTTTTTCCTGGATTAATTACCCGTTTCCTTTCTACCATAACTGCCTCAAAGGCTTTAATCAGTCCCTGCAAACCGATCTTTGTGCCATCTATTAAAAGAAAGTCATCGGCATATGCAACCCAATGAATAGATTGGTCGCCGATCTTAGGTGCAATTAGACTGCCATTATTCAGAGCCTTACCCGCCTGACAGACATGTAAATTAAACAGGGTCACTGTTAATCTACAGCCTTGTTTCAGGACATTTTGAGTTGTTATGAGATTCGACAGTAGACCCCTACTATTCAGCCTCACTTTCATGACTGTATCAGTGTATAGATGGATGATCCTGTCCAGTAAGCCACTCTCTATCCCTAATAATGCTAAGGTTTTTGACAAGGTCGGCCTGTCAACCAGGTCAAATGCCATTGTGAGATCAATAGAGGTGATATACAGGTCCTCCAACAATTTTAGTTTGGTAAGACTCAAAAGTTGGGATACTAGAAGACCACCGGCATCAGTCCCCACCCCGCTTCTAAAACCAATCTGTCTACAATCTAAAATGGAATTTGTATCTATCCACGCTGTTAGTTTCTCCAGAATCAAAGCTGCGAAGGTTTTGGATTCAATATTTAAGAGAGTAATTGGTCTATAATTGCAAGGACTAAGGTGATTGCCTTTTTGTAAATAAGCAGTACATATGACATTTTCCATGAGTCTGGTATCAACTTTTGGTCACAAATATCCATAAACAGTAAGTGTAGAATGTTGGACCACAGCACAATGTTACTTTTTAGGTTGGCAAAAGACAGATGGTTTGGGTCTGGGGTGGAGGTAGATTTTGCTTTCCTTATTAATCTGTTTTGGGTTGATATATCTAGTAACCAGATTACTTCTTTTCCATAATGAGCTACCCACTTCACAGTGGATTTCCTGTACATCTTTTCAAAATAGTCTGCCTATATAGTGGCACTATTGGATTAGATTGTATGTTTGGCTGGGGCGAATAAGTTCAATTTATAATAGACCAATATAGACTGAGTTGCCCCCGGTCATACCAGTAATCATAGTTTCCCCATCTTTTTGGGACAGTAAAGCTCTATGAGCAATGATCCAGTTCTTGTATGTTTGTATGTTTGTCTCCTATGTTTTACCTTGGACTTGATTACCTCTATCCGCTCATGCCCCCTTCGAATCAAGCGAATATCCTTTCTAAGTTTTGCCTTTGATTCTTTTAATTCATGATCGTATGAATGTATATGGCCCAAACATTCATCATTATATGAAGAGAAAGACTTACTACGAAGCACTGCTTTCTCTACATAATCTTTGAAAGATGAAACTGAATACACAGAAGATTTCATTTCGAAGGTCAAAGAGGTAAAATCATGTACCAAAACTGTATTAAATTGATTGAGTTTATGTGGGGTCCATTTCACAGGAGAGCAGTTATTACTAACTTCAATTTGTATAGGAATATATACCACATTTTTACTTCATTTGACCCACGGCAGCTCTCTCAGCATTGTGTGATCACTAAAGGCATGATTTATAAACACCATATTTTCACAGAGGTCAATAACGTGCTGATTCTCAAAGATATAGTCAATGATGGAACTGACCCCTCTGGCTTTCCATGTGGCAGTTAAATTGAACAAAGGTTTCAGTCCCCAGCTTGACCCAAAGTCAATCCACAGTCCAGCTCTGTTTTTTTTTATCAGATTCCACTTTTGACCCAGTCCTAAATTTAGCCAAAACCTTTTGCATTTCATTTTTAGATATGTTACAATCTGCGTTTAGGTCACCTGCAAGTAAAACAACTCCCTGTGGGTTGACATCTAACCACTTTCCAATCTGTTCATTTAAACACTCAAACAAAACAAGCAATTGTACATCTTTGGCTATGCCACTGTTCCAAAGTATGTTGAATATTAATATGTGAATGATGTTATCTTTATCATGAATTCTAAAGCTGGCAAGTATAGTACAATCCAATAACTTAGTCTGTGATTCATTCGATATTGTAGACCCATTTCTGTATGCCAATGCCAGACCCCCCAAAGGCCGACCTCTGGGACCCTGTATCCAGGGTAAACAGATTGTACTATAGCCATCTAGGGAAAGCCTTCCTGTGGTCCAGGTTTCTTGCAACAGAATAAAATCATACAAAGTAAATATCTTGCAAGCTTTCGGATTTTGTGTAAACTGTTTGTAGCCCCTAATATTCTAGGAGACACATCAAAAGTGATCTTGTGTTCTAAAGGGGTTTAGAGACTTGTTTGAGTTGGTCTATAGATTCTCTCAGGGGTATAGCCAGCCATCACCATTCCTGCATGTCCTTTGGATGGTCCCTAGATGCATCTATTGTTTGTGCCATTTCTGCTGCTTGCTGGGATGGTGGACCACATTTCTTATTGTTAGGGAGAATTCTCTGTTTAGGCTGAATTTCCTAACCTAGTGAGTCCCCCAGCAGCTTTGCTGGATTTCTGGAGTTTGTTTTTTTCATCCTGTCAAGAGTGAGACTCTTTTTCTCCCACTCTTCGACATGAATGTGGTTGATTCCTTTAAATGTCGATGTGTTCTATGGGCTATGGGGTCTTTTACTCCATAGGGCCTCTTATTATTTTGCTATGTGTGTTACACCGCACCCTCCGTGCCATAACACTGGGGTGTCCTAGAGGATCCCCACCATAGACTCCATACCTTGGGACTGTCTACTGTCTCCCAGGGCATGTAAAGTCACCATTGGCTTTACTAGACCTAAATTTACTAACAGAACTAGTACAAACCATCCTATTGTGGACGTACTGGTAGGGGTAATTAGATTACCCCTGGGTCTGTTGTTCGAGGGGGCACTGTCCCGTCTCCCCTCGTCGAGTTTTGGCTGGTGGCAGTGGAAACTACTTTGTATATTCGACCCTGAATATATTCCTATGGGATTCTTCCCATTGTTGGAGACTAATACTTGTTCACGTTAGTCTCTAACATACCACCAGTTTATTTATCGTAAATAAGTTCACCAGGTGGTATTTTCGGCCAGAACTCGGTTTTTAAAATGGCGTCTGTGTTCACCTCTGTAACTCCGAACCAAAGGTTGAGCCCTTTGTTCCACTTTTGGCGGGCTTCTACACAGAAGCCCTCCAAAGTGGTGCCATTCTGTCTGGGTACCACAGGGGGTGTGGGAGGGGGTTTAGGCACCCGGGACTGAGTTGCCTTGCCAACTCAAGTCGCACTCTGGTGTGATTGGCCCAAGTGGTGAGCCACCTCGCTCACCACTTAGCGTGTTTTGATTGACAGCTAGGCTGAATGAATGGGGGTTTTCTGCATAAAAGCAGGGCTTTTGGGACTGGATCTTCAGAAGTCGCCACAGGACCTAAGAATCCGACGAGGGTAAAGCTGAGCCATCCTGCAACGACGACACCTCCAGTGGAGCCCTGCTGAACCGACTCACCACTTCCCAACGACAGAGGAGATCTCCCTGCTGGAGAGTCTTCTTCCCCTGACTAGTGGGAACAACCAGTCCCTTTGCTTTTTCTTCGCTTCCAGGGAGTAGTGGTCTAATTGCCAGTGCTGAGCACCCCAGCAACCGGATAGCCACTAGCCCGTACCGCAACCAAAAGGTGGTGCCTTGTGACGGAGCACTCCGCGGCTGGTCCCTTCCCTGGTGGTGCAACGATCTTCAACTTTCCTTCGACGACGAGACCATCTCATCTCTTGGCAAAGCCCCGACTTGCATCCTCCACCAGGAACAACTGCCCCCGCCGGAGTTGTCCCTTCACTTACAAGGTACTGTGTCCGGCTGGCTTCCCTTGTGACGGTTAGCGTGAGGTGTCTTAAATCCTTACCTTTCCATTGGGTCGCCTCCAGACCTTCTTAACTTTTTGTTCTAAACTGGTCCAACCTTTCTGTGACAATTTGCTACAAAGACTCGAAGTGCATTTCCACTGTGATACTTTTATTTGGGACATATCGCCTTGCCTCTCTCCGAGTGGGCCTGGCCTCTGAACTTTGTGATCTACAGTAGACCCTGCCTTACTTGCCTTGCATTTGCTTCGTAAAAGTGTTGTTACCGAGTTGGTTTCATACCCTGCCTTTTCTCTCCCGTTCTAACGAATATTAGAGTGCCATCTAGGTTAAAGCATTCACCTCTGTCTGCAAATAAGTGGTGCCGTTGAACCTAGACTTGTCGAAATATTGTTAGGGGATTGATATACTTATAGTAATTGTAATTGAAGTTGTTTGCCGTATTAGTGCCAGTGTGTTTTTCATAGATGTGTTTTTAAAATAAATAATTATATATCTTTACACCCAAGCTCTGTTCCGTGTCTGCTTGTTCTACTGTGTAAATTGCCCTATCTTGTATACTCCACATACTGCCTAACTTTTCTTGAGAGAAGTCTGACTGCTCAGCCACAGCTACCAAGTGAATCTGTGTGGTACAGACTGCTACCAAGTGGGTTTACTGCCAAACACCTGTAGTCCTAAATCTTTTGCAGTGGTCCCAGAGGGAACTGCACAGGTTTCTGCCTAACACTTATCCCTAATAGGCACAGATGATTTGGCACACGTGTCTCTCACACATGCATTTGTGGAATCTGTAAATGTCATCAAACCCTTTTTTCTGTAGGGACCCTGCCTCTTTTAATAGTAGAGATCTTGCTAACAGAGATTTAATTATCAGTCTGACATAATCATAACGATGGTTATGTATAAAATCCACCAGTTGTATATCGGAGGATGAGATCAGGCTGAGTTCCTGAATGCTACTGAACATGTTTAGTACATAAGGGCAATTCAGTGAGCTGGGGCCCCTTTCCTCAAAGACATAGTAGAAAAGTAGACTTGGCTCATTAGCATGTACCGGCTCCCTAAGTGCACCATCGGCACAACCATACAAATGAGCCTGACCTACATGATGCCCGGGGATGACATTTCTCCCTGACAGCTCAGTTACAGGAAACCCCATTTCCCTATCAGAATGATAGTCGGCCATCTGGGTATCTAAAACACTGTATTCGCCTGTAATCACAGGTAGAAAATGATCACTTGTTTTCAACTGAACTGGGTTCGACATTTCATCCTCGTGTTTCATGGGAAACTTATTATCCTTAATCTTTTTCTACATGATGGCTTCAATCATAGTGCTTAGTGTTGATTCGGACAGACCATTCAGAGGAACACCTTCACCACCCTGGGGATCCCTCATACCAACATCTATGTTGTCCTCTAGGAGGCACTGTCTGGGGGCACCACATGCGCTCATTTCCATATTCGTGTGGATAGCCGGCTGCTTCGTATCACCCCTTGAGCTTTTTATGTCGTTAACACAGATTATTGATTGCTCATTTTTATTTAGAGGCAGCACAGGTGGCATGGAGCCACTGGAGATGGTGGTATTGGGACGGGACGGGGCATTAGAGTTCTTGAATATATCAAAAATATCTAGCATGCCCCTTTCCAATTTGTTGAGGTTTCTGTCTATGCTCACCACTGTTTCTTTCTGTTTTAATACATCTGACAACTTTTCTGTGCCTTCAGTGTAGACAGGGTTGGCGAGCTTGCCTATAGCATCTCCAGTGGCCTTCGCTACCTTGGGCTGAGATTTACAAACAGCTACATTAATTCCTGCACATGTGTTTTTACTAACTTGGGCCTCCCTTTCATTTTGGAAGTCTGCCAAGTCATCACGCAGGTCCATGCCACGCATGAACTTTTGTGACGATATGGTGGGGCACTTACTAGGGGACACATTTTTTATGCGTCCATAACAAACAGTTGAAAAGCTGTCATGACTGACGTGCATTATGAAAGATTGAGCAGCCCAGTGAGGGTAGAGCCCAGGAAACTTCTGAAGAATGAAAGGAAAGAATGGAAACCCAGATGGACAATATTACATATATACAGGGAGTAAAGTAATTCATATTCATAAAGAATGTATAAAAAGCAGGATGAGAAAAACAATGTTTGTAGAAATGTTCATGTAAATGAAATCAATGTCAATGTGAAGTTGTGGTTTTATAAGTATAAGTATGGTGTTTTGTTTTCAAATTGTATGCCTTTTTACCGTGGAAAGGAATACTGTATGAGATACTTAACCTCTCTTTTACTCCTCTCTGCAGACTCAATAACTCCTTTACCTACACATCCTGGAGGAAAGAGCTTCCAAAAAGGGAGGGGTTCCCGTACCAAACCCCATATTCCAAAGAGAGGGGTGTGGTCCAAAGCACCCACATCTTCAGGACGGGAAAAGGAGTGGATGTGCTCCAAAAGGAAAACAATGAATAAAAAGAAAACCAAAATAAATCACTCTCCCTTGCACTTTTCTATGATTCACCTGAGTCAAAGAGCCAGGGGATGGGGGACTTGTGGGTGTAAATACAGTCCCATAGCAACATAAACTGAGAGGCTCTGCAAGGCCACTATTGTGGGAGTAAGGCCTGTTCAAAACATTGTTTCTGACATAGTTCCTAGTGAATGAGCAAACATGTGTCCATATCAACTTTACCAAAGTGGTCAGGTGCTCAAGTGAAGGAACGCGTGCCTGAAAACTTGAAAACTACTCAATGTGCCCAATGCATTCCAAAAGACATGTGTTGCTGCAAATGCTGTTTTATAAACTGTGAAAAGCCACCATTTGACTGGAAAATACTGATAGCAGCATGTTACATTAACTTCTATGCAACATAAAACTGTGCTCCAGAAAACTAAGTGAAGCCAAACATATTGCATTTGACACTAAGAAAAACACTTACTTTCTAACATCCCAAAAGGCATAATTCAAAAGAAAAGGTCTACTTGATTTAAAAGTGAACACTGGTTTCCCATGGTAAACTGTGGCCTAGGTGTGAACATTGCAGAAAGGGACACTCATGTCTTTTCAACTATATTAAAGAAAGACTTGACTCATGGACAGCCATGCCAGATGCAATGCAAAATGTAATGTGCAAAACACATCTCTTCATTTTAAAATTCTATTCTTTCAAGTTTATGTGTGTAGCTCGTTTACCCCATAGAACTAAAGCCTTTGTCCTGAAAATCTGACTTCAAAGACCTTCGGCTGGGGCCCACCAGGAAAACATGTCTGTTTCAGCTAAATACAAAAAAATACAAAGATGTTATATCAAAATTGTGGGAGGGTCAGATAAAGCAGCCAACAGAACTGACCTTCCAGGACTGTCTTGACATGAATAAACTGCCTCGCAGATAAACTAATGGATCTTAAAAGACTGTATAGAAACAGACATTACTGATAAACAGATGTCCAAGTCATGAGAATTTGGAGATATGGAAACTCATTGGGGATGAGCTAGATGCAAAACTGCAGGCTTCTATATTAATGATTGGCATTTAAAACACATTGGACACCTTTTAATTAATAATAGGAGAGCCCTACATTGTGATGGGCACATTTAGGGCTGATTACGAAGATCATGAAAAGTCTGTCAGTTCTATGTAAATATTAACCATATGCCATGTGTGTAATTTGTGTTAGAGATTAACATGGGGTGGTGACACTCCTATAAATCAGAAAGATCTGAAACTTGGTGAGCTGAAAGAAAATGAATGTGTGTTTTGTGAAGTTTGATATTCATAATTATTTCAGCTCATGAATAAACCATGAAAAATGACAGCTACTCCCAGGAAGGATGTGCCGTGATACAATTAGTGTCCCCCGATTCGTCATAAATTGTAGAATTCAAAAATATATATGTTTAGGCAGCTATCTGATTGGAGAAGACAGTTGTCATGTAGTGACATTCTGAGCAGAACAAATATGTTAAAAAAATGACATTTGAATTGATGCATTTCCCTCCTGCCCTCATTATTCATGATCCAGACCTCCTAAAATACTTATTCTATTGGTTGGCAGTGGGCAGGATTTGTTGGAGGGGGGGAAGAGATCTCCAATCCAAAGCATGAGAATATTGATAATGTGTATGTGTCATCAGCACAATATAATATCAATCATTCTGGAAGGGAAGAACAACTAGCAAGATAGACAGATTGAGGCCAAAGGAAGGAGAGAAAGAACAAACAGAGAAGGGATATAAAAGCCTAACAAATACAGACCGGAGACCCTGGGACTTTTGCTGGGGACTTTTGTTTGGATAGATGAGAGCCCTATCTGAGAGAGGCCTGTGGCTGGTGGGACCTTGCTGTGGACAGAGGCCTGAGGTGTGAGCTGCATGCCTACCTGTTTCCAAATGAGGGTCTGAGATCTGGCTGGCCTCCTGAGCTGAGAATAGAGACCTTGTATGTAAGTAGATATATCCCCAAAGGTATTTGTTGTGTTGGGAACTACCTGCCTTAATCCTTTCCATTTAATTATGGGTGGGGTGGGGCAAATTGTGTAGACCCTTAAAACATTTAACTAATACTAATTCTATTAATTCCCATATAGAAAAGGTCACAGGGTGACTTTTTTAAAAATTCAAAATCAGCTAATCTAATTCCCAGTGTGTTACAGTCACTACAGTTGATAATGTCAATGGGTGACCCTATTTTCCCGTTTATTCCCAAACCAGAATCCCCAAACGCCCTGCATGTCATTTTGAATGATGCGCGTTCCAAAATGAATGTTCCCATTTATTCCCAAACCAGAATCCCAAAAAACCCTGCATGTCATTTGGAATGTAGTGTGTTCCAAAACTAATGTTCCCCTTTATTTCCAAACCAGAATCTCAAAAAATCTCTGCATTTCATTTGAATGTGTGTTCACAAAGCAAAGTTCCCATGGTGTTTATTTCCCAAACACTGCCTTTCCAAATAACATTTCAAATCAAAATTCCCAATCTATTCCCACTTCCTAAACCTTGCCCTTGAACCCAGGGGTGTCACAGATGACTGATGCCTGACTGATGCCTGAGGGGAAGATGGGAGAAAAGAGCATGTTGATCAATGAAATGAAGATTGTGCTTTGCTAAGGGGTCTTATGTGTGAAAGTGCAGAGAAATCCCATTGTGCTGATTTGAAATTGGTGAAGCCCGTGTGCGAGTAAAGGGCGGTGCTTTTCGGTTTTTTTCAACGCTGTTTGAGCTGCTGTGGCTCTGGGAGAATCTCCTTTGATACTGTGAAACTGCAATTGCATCTCGAGGCGCTGCTGCTACCTTGTGGAACAACGTTTTCTGGCTTTTGCCTACTGTTGGGCATTACAGTATAGACATTTACCAGCAAAGCCAGTGCCTTTGGCTTTAAGGTGAACTGAGTGTTCAGCCACGCCCCCTGGACCTCGGACCTCGAACTCGGATATAAAAAACAGAGCCCAGGACCCTTGTGGCGTGAAGCCCGTGTGCGAGTAAAGGGCGGTGCTTTTTGTTTTTTTACAACGCTGTTTGAGCTGCTGTTTGGCTCTGGTTGGCGAAGGGGCGTACGGATCTATTCCGTGGAAAGGAGTGTAATAAATCTGTGTTGCACGTGGGGCTGGCGCACTTCAGTAATTATAAACAGAGTAACGTGTGCCCCGCTTATACACCCCCCGCCGCCTCTCCAAAAAGGCTCCGCTAAAGTCTGGAATACAAAAGCCCTTTTCAGCTGTCGTGTCGTGCAGTGCTGAGACGCTGAACTGTGATTGCTGGATAAAAATAAGCACGGCCCGAGAAGGTAGGATTTAAACATATTTTTTTTGTCAACAGATATCTATATCAACAACTATATCAACAGATTAGACTGTCACAGAAACTGTTAAAAGCTTGTATTGGCACAGTGACTGCTCCTGTGAATGATAAACGTCTATTCCCTCCCTCCCCCTTCATTTTCTCTCCTTTCGTTACACTGCAAGGGAGTAATAACACAAGAGGTGTTTATTTGAAATAGAAACCCAGATCAGAGCAAGTGCTCCAAAACATAAAACCCAGCTGGTCGGGCACGGACGATAAACCCCCTCTTACACCAGCTGAACACAGTCTCAGAACCCAATAACAGTTAATGAGATTGTGAGGAGAAATAACCATTGCACTTGGTTTTTGCTTCGTGAGCGCTGTCTAGACCTCGTCTATTTAAAGAGGTAATCCCTTTGGATGACAGAAATGAGACTGCGAAGCACAAAAGGAATAGAGGGAGGGAAAGATGGGTCATACTTGGGGGAGGACCAAGTTGACAACGTAACCATCAATCAGCCAATTCAAAACATTGTATACCTAAACACTCCAGAGCGCATTCAGGTTCAAATACATGCTGAAGAAGCAAATGAAAATATGACACCCATGAGCACAGAGAAAAATCCATGCATCATATTGACAAACAAATGGAAACGGGGACTAGAATATACTATAACTACAAAAAAGATTCAGCAAAAAATTAAGAACCATTTTGGCAAAAAAAGACACAAGAGCCATAACGATGTGGAAGGAGACTCAATTATATGCTGGGAAAATCCACAATCCCCCCAAGTACCATTATGAAGCACAGAAATCCCCCTCTTGCTTGAAAAGACAGGGATTGGTCTCAACCTGTCAGACGCAGAGGAAGAAATATCATTTCCAAACCCAAACGAGAACGCAAGAGAACTAAAAAACTCAGTAGCGAGTGAAGACTCCATGGGAAAGATAGATCCGAAGACAGATACACTAAAAGCACTGAATTTCGTTCTGAACTCATTAGTATCAGTCTTCGAAATGCTTAAGATGGAGGTACAGACACAAACCGGTACACTGTTAGAGGTCACAAAAGAAGTATCCTTGTGTGAATCAACACTGGTGGGATTAGTGTCTGCCATTAATACCAATATGACTCTGCCTCTTCGGGACCTACGATTGGAAATAACAAAACAAGGTCTCGACATTTCCTCTATACAGTGTATCCTCAACAAAAGAAGTCAAGTGGAAGAACAGAACAGCAAGCTTTTAGAAGAGACTTTAAACATTCTGAGAGGAAATCCAATGACAGATCCACCAAATCGAGGAAATGAAAATACCCAGGAGTCTTTATTTGATGATACGCCACTGTCAGACTCTATATTGGAGGAATTTAGGAGACTGGCCAATGTAGTGGATGAAGAAGTGGAAATCCCTGAGGTGATAGCCAAAAGCAATCGTGAAACCTCTATAGAAAAGCAAAAAGATTCACCCCTTGGTTGGCTACCCCTACACAGTCAAACCTCTAGAGGAAGGAGAAAATTGAGAAAGCGCCAGGCGGAGAAAGAAAGGACAAAAAAAGCGCACTCCAGAACAAGAAACATCTTGAAAAAAAAAGGGGAACAAAGAAACGCTAATAATAAAAACACGATGGAAAAATTAAAAGATCAACCGATTCCCAAAACTACTAAAAAAAATGAGGATATGGGAAACACAACCAATGAATCCCGAGAAGTAACAAATACCTCAAAGAGAAATGTGATAAGTGGAAACAAGAAAAATAAAAAAAAACACAAAGATTAGTGGAAAAAGCAACACAGATATTATTAAGGAATCAGGAGAAACCATCACACCACAGAAAATTAGCATTGGATTAAAAACTGATGGTAAACCAAGGTGCAGAAGTGAATCAGGAAGCAACATAAAACAGAGCATCTTAGAGGACCCAAATAACCTTAACAGCTTGGAGAGCCCAAAAAGAGTCACAAAAGCTCTCCCCAAAAACTCTGCACTAACTGCAATTAAATGGGCCCTGATTTTTCTACAAAAAGGCCCAAAATCAAAGGATAAAAACAACAAATCTTTAATTCCCCTATCGACACATGATGACCTAAAGGTAAAAACAGCCCTGATTTTTTTAGCAGCAAAGAGCAAGGGGGGGCTAAAAGATCCGGCTATTGATAAGATACGCATGTTGGATACAATCATGGATCCCAAGAAAATAAGCCAATTGGAAACAGATATGATACAAAATGGACAAGGAAAATTTGTATCCTTAAATGATCAGGACAAACAAGAGATTATGAATTTGACAGTAAAAGCTCCGTTAAAAAATATGGAGAGTTCAAACATAAATAACACCAAGGACTACGCAATTCCCAGAATATGGCTCAGACTCTGCTCAAACACCAAACAGTACAAATCGTTAAGTCGCTCTGTTATACTAAGTATAACAAAGAAAATAAGAAATCTATATTCTTTCTCATCAGAAGATATAGACAGTGTAATATTCCCAATGTCACAGGATCCCTTTTTTGTAGAACTAGTTTTCAGTTCATCTAATGCAATGAAAGCTGTGCTCAAAGAATCAATAGAACTAGAAACCCATGGACTTGAAATTTCAGTTAGTGACTCTGGAAATACCACTATTAAGAACGTCATTTCTATGGAAACTTCTGCTTCAAACCAGGAGAAAGAGAAGATCTCAAATGTTCTGAAATCTAGCAAGGGGGGAACCATAGAACAAGAAGTGAAGATACAGGAAAGTGTACTCTCCAGTCTCCCAGAGATCCTCTCCCAAGTATTTCAGAAACTAGGTCTAGGCTCGCAGCAACTTTAGAAAAGAGCACCTAAATGTGATCAGTTGGAACTCACGGGGTCCCAGTAATATTAAAGCCAAAAATATGCGAGCACATCTATTTACCCATGGAGATATTATCTTATTACAAGAAACGTGGTTAGTTAATCCACTCAACATTGAAGGGTATACAGTACTCTGCCTTTCAGCATCTCAAAAGGCACAGGGAGGACCCTCAGGTGGCCTTCTCATGGCTCTAAAAAATCATATATTCAAAAATATAGTCCCAACATGGGAAAACCATTTAGGTATTCAAGCATGCAAAGCACATATTGCTCTAGAGGGTAAGTCCTCAACATGGAATTTTATTACTATTTACTGGAACCCTGCTAGCTCAAAACTGATCAACTTATTATAAAATCTAGGTCTCCTTCTCGAAAGAATAAAAATAGAATCGACCTGTAGTCACATAATTCTAGCTGGAGACTTCAATGCAAATTGCACTCAGCAAAAAGAAAATACTCTGAACTCTCCCACAACTGAGAAATCAAGAAGGGGAAGATTGTGGCTAGAATTTATGAAACACTGGGACCTGAAAATGGTTAATGGATCCACAGGTGTAGACCAAGAACCAGTTGCGACATGGCATAGAGGAAACTCTGCTTCCACCTTGGACTACATCTTTGTTTCTCAGAAACTATTTACATCTTCTCTAGTCCTTGGAATAAAACAAGATGGGGGCAGTGATCATAGTAGATTGGAGCTTACCTTTCCCAATATTCTCAGTGGTGTACCAAATGTAAATAACCAGAACCTCCAGAATATGAAAGGTAAGGTGTGGGTTGTGAAATATAAAAGTGGAGGGACAAAGCTTAATAAACAACTAAAATAAATTCCAAACTACATTTGGGAAGCAGAATGCAACCCACAGAGATTCACTAATTTTCTTTGGGAAACCCTACCCCCAAGCGAATTATTGGGTACAGAGAAGCAAAAACATCTACACGCATTTGATGAAATAACTCAAAAGAAAAAAAGAGAACATAGGAAAGCCATAAGAAAAATTAGAGCCTCTGGACTTTCGGATGAGTCATATAAAATAGAACTAAAAAAAGAGAAAACCAACTATAAATCTTGGTCATACCTGTAGAAAGAAGCCTGAATGCAAAAAGATGGGGAGTATGTCCTACAAACCCTAACACAATACAGTACAAAAAACTTTTGGGCAACGATTAGTCATCTAGAAGGGGGAACAGGCAACTCTTTATGTAATCTGGTTCCGGAAGAGTGTTGGGTGAAACACCTGACAGAAATGTTTAGAAGCCAAAACACCCAACAATTTCTGCTAAACCAAGAAATACCCTGGAAACTAGATTTTGAGACAAAAGAAATTCAGGAGATCATAACCAATGCTTCAACCTCTAAAGCAGCAGGCCTGAATGGCCTAACTTATCAAACACTCAAGAATGAACCAGAACTATGGTCACAATTATTGTCACGTCTTTTCACAGAAATTCTGAGGAAGCGAACAGTTCCAATCTCTTGGAAAACAGCGCTGATAATACCACTCTTCAAAAAAGGAGATCGTCGAGCAGCGGCCAATTATAGACCAATAGCCCTGCTCGACATAGAGAGCAAAATTTTCATGAAGCACCTCTTAAACCATATCCTACATTGGGTAGAAGAACATGAAATACTCTCACGCTATCAAACAGGTTTTAGAAAAGGAATGTCGACTACAATAAATGGTCTGACCCTAAACCTGTTAAATGAACAGACAAAAAAAGACAACTCTCCCCCTTTATATGGAGCATGGATTGACCTGTCAAAAGCGTTTGACCAAGTTGAAAGAGTTTTTTTATGGCAAAAACTGCGAAGTTGGGGCATACCAGAAACGCTGTTATCCGTATTGGTGGAACTGCACAAAAACAACAATCTCAGAGTTTGCTTAGATGAAATAGGCCATTTGTCTGAACTCATAGAGGTAAATAGAGGAGTAAGACAGGGCTGTCTGGGAGCACCGCTCTTTTTCAATCTCTTCTTATCAGATATAGGACCCTTTATTGAATCATCAGCATTGGCCAGCCCCGTTTTGACGGGAGGAAAATCTGTTGGTTGGCCTATGCTGATGACATTCTACTTTAAGACAGAACACCAATAGGACTTCAGCGATTGCTAACAAGAATGAATGCGTATGCTAAGATCAATGGACTCTCAATCAACTCAGCTAAAACAAACATTCTCATCTTTAAACACCCGCAGAAAAAAGTGAAATCCATCAGCTGGAAACTAGGTGGAGAGCAAGTTAAAGTAGTAGAAAGAGTAAAATATCTAGGCTACAATATACATGCCAATCCTGCTATGTACAAGGTAGAGGGTGAGGTAATGGCCAAGGTAACACAAGTAGCATCACAGATGATCAAATGAAACTACAAGCTTTGCAAATTTTCCATCATACCACTAGTGAGGTACTATTTAGCCAAAGTAGTTCCAGTAATATTATACGGTTTGGAAGCAAAACCAAATTTATGGTCTGCAAATTGGGAGCACTTTGAGGGGCGATTATGGAAAAAAACTCTAGGTCTGCCGAACTGTACATCCACCAGCAGCCTGAGATTTGAACTAGGACTTAAGTCCTTAGGATGTATGGCAAACTGGAAACTAATGACCCTTTACAGAGAGATAATCATAGGAAAAGAAACCAGCTTGTACAGTGATATGAGAAAACATATGGTAAGCTGCAAATCAGACATCCTCTCAACCCTAAGGGGAATTGTAATTAAAGCATTTGCTAAAACCGAACTTGATATAGAAACATTGGTCTCAAATCCACTCAAAGTCAAAAAAGAACTTGAAATTCTAGACTGGATAGAGACAATAGAAAAAGTAAGAAAGGTTCCAGTTGCAAACCCATTTCTAAGGGGAGAAAAAAATCTTGGATGTCTCTCAAAATATCTGATGAAATCTCCAGACAGGAAACTTCGCAAAAATATTCTCAGAATGAGAATAAATCTAGTCTGCTGTGGGAAGTGCTGGAGAAACGAAATCAGGGTCATAGAGCCAAAAGGTTATGTTCGATCTGTATAAATCCGGCCAAACAGACACTAAGGCACCTGCTAATGGACTGCGAAGGTTCATGCAAATACCGCCTTAGACTTTTTAGAAATTTTGTTCGAAAAGAAAATGACATCATTTCAGTATTTCTATGGGACAGAATCATCTCAGGCTCAAACATTATGCTTGCTGCAGATGCAATTCAGGTGCTAATACATTGTAAAATTGACATTTAGATGGAGTGTGTGTGGAATGGGAAATCTGGATCAATCTGACTAGAGAACATCTGGTACCAATAAAAGGACTGGGGAGCAAAGTGGAATTAGAAAGACAGCCACTTCTGTTGAGCAACCTCACTTGCTGGAATATTTTAATGGTCAATTTTGGCTGGATTTATTATTTAATTTTATTTTTATTTTTTTATTTTTATTTTTATTTGTATTTTATTTTTTATTTATTTTGCTATTATTATTATTTATTTATTTATTTTTTTCATACTTATTTTATATTCAAATGTATATAAATCTGTTTTGTTGGTCTGTTTGCTTATGTTTTGTAAAGACTCATTGAGTCATAAACAAATAAAAAAAAAAAGAAATTCAATCTGTGGTGTTGTTGCAATTGAGAGTTTATTCAAAATTACATGTTGGTCATATTGATGCAAACAAATTTCATATGTGATTACTGTGTTTTGCCACGGAGTTGGTGGTTTGTGTTATTGTAGAGAAATTACTATCAAGTGAGTAAATGCACATACATATATACTATTATTTATATATAGCGGCCTGGTTCCTGGCGTATTGGTGATACAGGGGGTATCAGTTGAGTGGTATTATACAGGTTGGAGAATTAGAACCTGCTAAGCACTTTGTTGTGCGACAACCTTGATTGGAGGGGAACTCCCCGAGCTGAGAGTGACCATCTAATAAACCGCCACAGTACCGATTTATGTTACTTTTACAATCAGTCAGATGCAGTATTGAAAAATGTTGCTTAATGCTTTCTGTAAAACTAAATATAAGCTTGTACTGACATCATTAGAATTTGAATGTCTGTGGATGATTCCCTGCTTAAGCAGATTTTGTAATAAATAATGTTTTGATTTATCTTTTATCCTGTGCATTGCGTTTTTAGATTTGAACACTTGTATTGGCAAGAAAAAGTGTTTTAACCTACACCAAAGTGTAATTAAAAGTATTTTGGGGAAAGCTGTTTATGAGCTAAGCCACTGAAAGGGGGCCCGGGCCTATAAATTAAACCTTGATGAAATAATAGTATATTTAAAATAGATTATCCTAGAATCCCAAATTGTGCTGGGCCAATTTGTCTATCACAGTAACAAATTAATATTTCATTCCCTGGGTTTTCTCAGGGGCAATTGTTGTCTGTGGCGTACAGCGTTTCTCACAGATTTGTAGGTCTTGATACAATTCTTGACTTGTGAATACCATCATTTAAATGCAAGAAATATCTAATTTTAAATCCTGAATATGGTTTTCTACTCCTCAAAGTGGAATCAGAATGGGGTAGGTTTCTCCCCTCCATTCCCAAGAAAATAATGTTTATTTAAAGAACCAACGTCATGTGTCTAAGTAAAATTGTGCAGCAATTAAAATGAAGTTTTCTTCCGTTTCAGTTTTATATTATCATGCGTGTGTGACACTTGAATGCTTAAACATGTATTGCTCTCTCAAATAAAAGCTTTTATCTGTTAGTGATTTCCAGATAATTCAATAGAGAAACCTGAGTCACTTTCAAAACCCTGTCTATGGTGCTGATCTAAATCTAAAGACACTCCTGTCCCCAAAGGAAACGGCATTCCAAGAGAATTAAAGTAAAATGAAATAAACAAAACGAATCCCAAGTGAAAACTGCCACCAAGAATAAGCTCCCAAGGGTAAAAGGCACAGAAAAGACGTGCAATCCATTAAATCGTAAACCTGATAAACCAAATATCTAATGACCGGCATTCAAAAAGAGAGAAAGTGAAGTCAATTACCAAGGACGAGCCACAAGCAAAAATGTACAACTGAAGTTAAACTCACCACGGAAAAAGAAAACAAAACCAATCTGTATGTAACACTCACCACAAAGTGCAAAGAAAATTCCAACGCATGTCACAGCTCGGATAGCTATGCGCAATGTGACCCAAAGAGTTCTATTGCGTCCCCACCCCTTCCCCATCTGTACTTTTTCTGGTGGGACAAACGCGTAGAGCATCTGAGTTCATCACAAGAATATTACTTGACTTTGATCATTGTGCTTTATATTACTAAGCATTGTTTCATTTGTCATTTTTTCAACACTTCTTTTGTTTCTTTAATGGCCTCGTTTAATTAATTGTATGTTTATACATTTCCTTGTTTACCAGAAGTGTCTTGATAATGACATTGTTAATATTGTTTGCTTTGACAACATTTCATTTTCACCTGTAAAAATTAAAACTACATTTGACTGATTTTGCATCAGCTTTAATGGTGTGCAGGGGACGAGAGTGTCTTTAGATTTAGACGCTATTTTCTGTTTAATGTTCTTCACAAACCCCGGGTCAGGGCTTGTATTCCTCCCCAGCACCCATACTGATTTAAGTTAAGATTCAATAATCTACTTTCATTCCGCAATTTGGAGTGCACCTATTGATTCCTTTCTTTTATGGTGCTGATCTAAACATTGTTTGCTGGGATCAACATACACTATTTGGCTCTTTTGGGGGGTTTTACCTCCCAAACTCCCTTCCCTGACCGGCCCCTGTCCCCTCCTTCACCTGCGCTAGTGACATTTTCTTTTATTTGAGGGTTTCACCCCCAAACCATCCTTTCACTTCCCCCTGACTTCCCCACCACAAACCCCTCACCCCCTAACACCTCTCATACTCATTCATACATACACACACACACACACACACACACTTACCCTCTCTACATGCCAGTGTTTTCCTTCTTCTGGGCCGCTCTGAGGTGCGCCTGGCAGCCCCTGTGTGTACTTGCGTGGGGCGGGGCACAGCCTGGCTGTGGACTTCTGCTTTGGTCTTCGGTATGCAGTCATCTATGTACGTGATCCATAGATTGTAGGTAAAAGACTGGATACAGGCTTAAATATCAGTGTTACTGAGACAATGTTATCCATTCTTGAAATGCACAACCATGACTGTCAGTATGATCCAATGTAATGGTACTGACTGCACTGACTTTAGAACAATGATGAATTGTGTCAGCCTGTGATTTGATTTGATTTGATTTGAGCCTGTGGCAGGAGGTCACACATGGATATCTGAGAGGAGTACTTAACATGTTGAGCTGTATTAGCAGTTATTTGCTGCTCCCCAACATTTGCTGTGACGTACCTTTATTCTCTTCTGTCTTCAGAATAAGACCACCACATTTCTGATCATCATCTTCAATTGGCATTTTCATGGATGTATTTTGCTCCTTTGTGTCCTTCTATTCTTTCTATTGTATTTGGTTATGAGAGCTGTCGCTTTGCCCCAATACGAATATCAAATATAATTGGTAACATTGCTTTTTGTTGGATCTCATAGAACATTCAGGCCATCTATTGTTTGGCATAGAATGACCTCATCCCTATGCTCTATGTCTTAACCCTCAGTATATGCTTCAGAATAGATTCTACTTTTGAATGTTTGCATGGTAGACTTATGTGACGCGTTAGCTAGCGTGCATATGGTACAGGGTATTTATAAGTTACAGCATCCATGCCTCCCTGTTTTTGATTGGGCCGCCCTGTCCAGTTTTTGCTTAAGTAAATACATCTGACTGTTTCTGTGAACGTAAAGGGAAATTACCTTGGACATCTTGCTGTTCTATATTCGAATAAGCATAATCAGGCACTCAAGTGCACAAGTACACACGAGCATCTGGTCTTCTTGTCACTCCTCTCCATTTCAGGAGTGACACTTTATTTATGCCGACCGAAACTTCCATGCACATTGCATGAAAAGGTTTTCCCCATTCCTCATTGAGTGAAATGTTTACAGCCATTCGTCGATAAAATAAATTAAAAAATGCGACTGTGCAAATGTGGGAACAGCATCAACGTGTCCTTCTGGGATAAGGTTATTCATCTAGCCAGAATTCCTTCGTTGTTCTTACGCCAACAATAGTTGTTTACACTTTTGTCATGTGCTATTTAACCTCATTCTTTTTTAAGGCAGCTAATCCCTTCGATGTTGAACTCATTTCAGCATTGTCTTTTTATGTATTTCATTATTGATTTGGTTTTGCGTTTTTGTAGAGTACTTACATAATTCCAGCGAATTGGCTAGTGTGTCCTGTTTGCAGAGTTGCAGGAGGTTTGCTCGCAAGTTCTACTCGACCAAATTGTGTTTAGCCAACAATATATTTCACGTGGGTCTTCCCGGTGACTAGGCCAAGGTCACTTTTATATTCTACTGAAATCATACAGTGACACTTGAGATAAACAGAATGTTTACTCTCTCCGCGTGAGCTGAAGCTGATATGTTAATGCCCCCTTATTCCTTCGTCAAATTTGCATTCCCCCCTCTTCCTCAAACACTGCATGGCTCCAAGGCAAACAGCTTAAATGATGGTCAAGCCTGTAGGACCGATTGCCATATCAGAGCACAAGGAACGGCAATTTAGATTAAAACGAAAGGAGTCCGAGCGCCCTGGCTATCATCGGGCGGGGAGCAATAATTGGATAAACTTTTCACACAAGTGAATGCGTTTCGCTGCTTGACTGGCCGCAAAGCAATTGCTTCGCTCTTGTGCTTTTATTACGCTCTCTTTATCTCCTGCCAGCAGGCCGTGCTCACCTGCCATTATGCCTTTCTGAACAAACAGACCTGTGCGCTACAACACTGCTTGTCGAACGAAAATCTACATGGAAACAAAAGAACTTTATGTGTGTCAGCCGCGATCTATCCTGGGCGGTGGCGTTATTTAGCCACGTGCATGTACACCTATTACGCCTAATGGGAATTATTTACATTTTGGTAATCAAGAAAAAGAATATATCCATGAGTATGATATTGTTTTCGTGATAAATGGAGTTCTGCGGAAGTCACTGGTGTTCACAACACAAAAACGCGCACGCGCGCGACTGTGTGCGTTTTGTATCCGTCTGCATGAAAGAACCATTACGGTTAACCTGCACTTATACAATAACCTTTGAAATCCACCGAAAACACGTCACAGTGCAAAAGCAAACAACCACTGCTGACATTCATCACATGTCATTGGCAACACAATCCTAAATCGCCTCTTGCCTGCTCACATCCCATTGTGTCCCGCATGGCATCGCAAATCGCATAACAAACCACACATTCCTTGCCACAATGATCACACCACACATAACACCACCAACGTAGGATCACCCCGAGGGAAGGAGGAAAGTGGTGTGTTGGATGTCACATCCTCGTGGAACATGTCCATTCACCAGGCTTAACAGGGCCTATGAATACTGTTTCTGGGGAACAGAAATAGAGCGTGTCCCCAATACTGTTGTATAGTCACATCCTGTGCTCTTTGACCGCTGTGCAGCAGTCAATGCTGCAGGCCAAGTCCGAAAACTACCACAATGTGTTATTCTGAGGGGTTTTCTGGGCAGGATAGATTCAAGCAGCGATCATTAGTTTAGGGCAGGTGTTCTCTTGTTACCTTGTGCACATCTAAAACCAGCTGCAACGTGCTCTGCGTAAACGGTTTGTAATGGTGATGATGGGGCCTCTCACCCTAAGCGCACGACATAAAAACATCTTTTCATGGCATGTTAACACATATGTGTAGCAGGCAGGAGGGACAGCCAGGGCTTTAGAAGATTACCATGTGGACTGGCTGATTGAGTACATTGTGGGGGGGGGGGTTAACATTATATTTACAATGTTAGTTATATATTAAGGCACACAACTATTGTAGCATTATTTATTGTATTATTTAATTAAAGCTTTTTTTTTAATGGTGTTGGGATTGTCTTCCCAGTCTGAAACAGTGATATTTTGCGGAATGAAAAAGAACATGTTCACATGCCCCGAAGCCCCCAATCAAGCGAAGACTCTCGCCTCATGTCCTCCCCAATGGTGCTCAACAACAGAGGAGAGGACGACGTGAAAGTGAGGGGATACATACTGCCCGTATTTGGTCGTGGCTATTGCTAGTCTTTTTACGAGATGCATGGCCTGATTTACAAAAGCCTTTTTCCTACAGGAAAACCCCACTGCAAAACGGTTTGTAAATCAGGCCCTATAGTCCTTCATAACACATTTAAGAAGTCCACTTGAGGGATTAAAGAGAGACCATACAAACGATTTCACTCATGGCATGGATACACATTGGAGTCCCGTTCTTCAAAGAATCGGTGTATAATTCATGAATTATTCCCCACAATCCCATTATTATGTCCCCCTTCTGAAGTTACCGCTGCCGCCTCAGCCTCCCACCACACGTACGGTGTTGCCTGCACACCCTAATCGCTGAAAAGTTAAAATCAACTCGAGTGACGAAGCGAGATGAACAATGGCGGGAAAGTGGAATTCTTTAGAGGCTCGCGCAACGTGCTTCCTGTAAGGAATAAAGTGCTACAAAAAAAGTAAAATAAATATACCTCGAAAGAGTGCTGCCCCCGCCCCCATCCTCCCTCACTAGGTAACTGCTGGTGTGTGACTTGGAATGCCAGACGCCTTAGTAAACATGGTGCAGCGAAGCTGCCCACATAATTCAGCCCATTCATTCTGAAAGACAAGTGTCTATTGGCGACTTTAGTGCTAGTCTTATACGTGTGTGTGTGTGTGTATGTATATATATTTATATATCTAAAAAAAGAAAGAGCAGAGAGAAAATGAAAGGGGAAAAGCGGGCCACGAATCTCCCTTTTCAGCCTGGCTGTCAAATGCCTATCTAATTGTGGCAGGGCTGAGGGAGGCCGGCTATCTGCCTTTCTCTGGAGCAGGCGAGCGTTTTCTGCCATTCAGCCGGCTAGAGGATGCCACACACATTCTGTTTGCTCAGCATAAGCAAACAGATTGTAAACTGGCTGATAATTTTTGTACTGACAATGTCATTTACAGCTGTCAGCCTTTTGTCTGCCCTGTTTGCTTTATTCAAATATGAACCAGGAGGACCTCCCTTCCACCGCTTTCTTCTGCATTAAAATCACATCAATTCCCTTCCTTTCGGTCTTATCTAAAATTCATTGGAGGCCAATCACTTGGATGAATGCTTTGGTGTTTCCATGGAGCCAAGAAGTCTAGTGTGGCCTTCGGGGATTAGGAACTCTCCGATTTAATGCCTTGAAGTGCACATTTCTCTCGCCCCCTTTCTTTTGATGGCGAGAGTGTAACGGAATTTCCATATCATTTTATTTCTCCTTAAGCATAATAACGCCGGGTCAATCACGCGCGCCCACATTATTGCATTGTGCGCTTTTTGTCGGGGATCAGACCGCAATGTGCGACAATGCCGGCTGTTTCCAAAAGCCTGCCGGTTGGTGTTCCTCCTTCCCGAGCCTCTCTGGGCCTTCGACTTTCCACGGCCCCTGCGTATTATGCATTCAGCCTCTTCCTCTGGGTGTTTGGTTGGGGTCCAGCTCCTTCCCATGGTGCTGCACCCAGGTCTGGAAGCATCTCCCTTTTGTTGGGAGAGGTCATGCCACTCCTCTCGCTAAGTCATTTGCATTGAGCTATCCTTCTGCCTGTCTGTCTAGCAACAGCTGCAGATGTTGCTTCTTTGCCGAGAGACTGCAGCTTCAATGAACGGAAGAAGCTTCTAGAAGGGGCCCCATGCCCGCGTATCAGCTTGGCAAAAGTCTACCTAAACAAAGTAGAGCGTCTGCTTAATTCATTATGATGCAAGTCAGCAGAGATAACGAGGACATACATGTAGGGATAGAGGCGAATGGAAACATAAATGCAGACAGCTTTGACCCATCCCACATTTCCTTGCAAGTAGTTGGGTAAGCTTAGAAAAATGCTGTACAAAGTGTGAGGGAACATACCGTTGTTTCAATTAAACGTCCCCCATTTTGTGACTGCAAAATTACTATTAGTGCTACAAAATAAGGGGCGCAGTACTTTTCACAAGGGAGCTGCAAAGCCATGCACGTACACGTGAGAGTTAGTAAGCATGCATGCACGCACACAGCAAGCACAAACACATTGCCCCAAGCACAGACAGACGATATTTCAGAGATGGATATTGTGACAAAATGACTACTGCCCTCAGGAGTACAAGCATGTGTGGTGGTTTCTGAACTCCTAGTCAGCCCAACAGCACTAATACTAGAGAACCAGTGATCTCAACCATAAAGACCAAACAGCTGCAACATGATTTGGTATGCCCCCATCGTCTCATGACGGTAGTGTAGTAACGGGTCCGCTAATTAGTGCATAATAAAAAAACACATACTCAAAAATACAGCACAAACCGGGCAAGAAGCAACACTGTTTATTACAGCTGGGTGAGCACAACTCGAACAGAACAGTGGTTTCGCTCTGATCGAGAGGCTGACATCTGAATGGACTATCAACAGTAGTTTTATAAGAAGAAATACAATAGTCGGAAGTCAGGAGAAACACTTGCAAGGTGGATAATTCCTTTTTTCAGTGCTTCCCAGGGATTTGATTGGTTTACAGTTTGGTTTGATAGTTACATTAATTTGTGAAAACATCATTAGAGCAAACATTTCAATAGTTTCCCATCACCTCACCTCCCCATGTGGTACCATATTTTATTCATTACCCACCCAGGAACATCTTGTTATTAATGAAGCAACATGTGTGCTGACAGCCAGAACTTTAATACACTGCCATTGGTCAACACCATTGAAAACTGGACACAAGACACCCTGTAGCTAGTGGGAAAGGGGACATTCACACAATACCTGGTAGATAATGACCTTCGCAGAGTCTATAGTAGATACCATGAGGGCTGTCCACCTCGTCAGTGCTCAGACACTTACCGACTGATTGGTCCTCCCAGGAATGCCACTCCGTCCAGTGTTCCCTTCCCACTGCCGCCTGCCGATGGGTGTCAGCGGTCATGTGACCGGCACACTGGAACAGAGCCTTCCTCCCGCTACCGTGCAGGGTGCTTGTTTGGCTGACCGCCCTGAAGTTACATATCCCAGTTCTGGGTGTGTTAATTCCCACATGATGAGCAAATTGAGCCTCCTCCCCCCTTTTCACATCCCTGTCGTTGTGGTCACATGTTTTAAATTTAAAGTTCCCATATCCAGCACGCCCATAGGAATTTCCCACTACACATATTTGTGATTGTGCTATTTTTGTCCCTCCCCTCCTTTAGCTAATCATAGAGCAGTGTTTTGGATCAAATTTACATCTAATGTATCATTAGCTCCTTACCATTCCCGGTGAAGTCCTTTATACAGTGTGTCTGTTGCACAGAGTATCTGTGTTATTCCCAATGTGGCCACCCCAACAGTGCATCTTCTTTACTCCTTCAGTTGGTAGGTGTGAACACCTATCTGGTGCTAAATTAGCACCTTTAACACAGTAGCATGAGCCAAGGATAGACCATACTCTTCAAGAGGGAGGGAGCCAGTATGGAAGCATCCAAACCAATAGTACTTTGATACCAAAAAAAAATAAAAAAAATGTCCAATTAAAGTTTTATAAAAAATCTTTAATTAGACTAAACAAAAAGAGAAACTTAAAAACCCCAACAACCCACTCCTGAGATGCATAGAGTATACAGACTTTGGGAGGTCACTCTATATAATGAAGGGACAGGGTTTGCAGGTAGATTCTCTTGTAGAAAGGTCAAAGAAGCTCACAAATACTTTATTAAGGTACAGCATTTGAGTATTTGAATAATAATGGCAACTAGGGACCATGTAACAAGGCCAGGAGTACAGAACATCTTGTATACCTTAGGCTCTCTCAGAGGGAATTACAAGAACCATCCATGTTGGAATTATGGACTGATTATGTAACCCCTTACACGAAAACAGCCATCTTTGAATGGTCTTTCCATCTTCAGAAGGGGCTTGAACTGGGCTGAGAGGAACATTAAGCTCAACACAACTTCACCAGAGGCACTTATTCTAGCTGCCTGAGGCAGCCTGCAACCGTCATGGGACCTACAAGAACAATCCAGGATCGATCTACAGGCTGATCACCTGACCCCTGACAAACGTCATAGAGAAACTCACTTAGAGGACTCCTGCCTTGGGGAATCCATTTAAGGGTGGAAGGTAGGGTAGATCCCTGCTTATTTTTATTTTTTTTAATTTTATTTATTTGTATAGCGACAAAAGCCCGAAGGCATCAGGGTGCTCACAAAAACAAAATGGACTTAAAAAGAACAGGACAACAAAGAAAGTAAACACATGGCTCAGGTTAACCAGAAGACAGCCGCTTGATCAACGGGGAGTACAACAACAACAGGGGGGGCATTATTTGAACAGGACAGTTTCCATACATTTCCCAAACGCCAGGTGACGTGGTTCCAAACACAGATCCATTGGCAACTTGTTCCATGCATGAGCTGCAAGGACAGGAAAAGATTGTCCCGTGCCTCTAGCTCTTTTACATCTGGGCATGGACAAGTATCCACAGTTCCTTGTGTGGAGTGGTCTAGGGAAAGTGTGAGAGGCAACCCAACCGATCTTTGAGGTAGACAGGTGTTGCGCCAATGAGGCATTTATGGATCAAAGACAGAGGGCCTCATTACGACTATGGAGGTAGCCATGCCACTTTTAGCGGCATGGCTACGCCCATACTGGGTACCGGGTCTGGGGTCCCAGAATGGAGGAAATACCGGGCCATTCCGAGCTTGGAGGGCCTGGTATTTTCCCATACAAGGAACCCAGACCTGGTACATCCCCATTCCCATTTGAGCCCGTTAATGACGGGCCCATTGTTAGCATCCTGGTCTTCTTGCGGGACCCGCAAGCATACCTCGTAATGAGGCAGTAGTGCCGTTAACTTTGCCATCTTTCTGAGTTGGTTCCGTTATTTGGTCTCAGAATTACTCTGGTTAATCCCATCCATTCTATATGCACGTTCCTAAGGGCCATATGCTCACATGGCTACAGTGAGGAAGGTTTCAAGATCCAAACCAGTTTGTCTCCAGGATTTCAGACAAAAGGGCATCCTCCGCTATTAGTTGGAAGATCGCAGAGTTTCCTGTTGAGAACGGCCGATAGAAATAAACTTGTAAGAAGAATCTAGGCAGTAGACAGGTCCCTCTTTGAAGAAATTCCTGATCTGAGGACGGAGGGCAAAGTGGTCGGATTGAAGGAGGAGTCAAAACCGAAGGCTTTGAGTCAATTAACAAATGTAAGTTGATTAAGGGAAATGGCAATATAAAGGGGCAGGATTGTGATATTTTGAGTAACGGGACATTTTGTGGAGATTAGGATAGCGCCTAAAAGAAATCCTAGATCAAGGGAATTGGAAGAAAACGTCTCAAACTCCAACAGGAGTTGTGATAAAAGGGAAAACACATGGTCAGGAACGTTAAAGGTGACGTTCTAAACCCTGAACAGGGTAAAATAAGTAGAGGCGAGAGAGGTATACACCTTATTATGAATTATTAATAATCAAAGGAAGGTGATCACAGGGTTTATTAATGTGTAGTATGTGGTTAGTTTAAGTATTATTTGTTGTGAAAAATATCAAGAAGTAATAGAACTATGCAAAGTTGGAAGTAATAGTGTTTGAAGTTAAGGTGTAGTAAACCATTGGCGCCAATCAAAAGATTGATAGGGTATTGCTCACATTTGTTGTTTTGCAAAATCTAAAGGTGGTGATTTGAGTTGAAATAAAAAGTTTATTTAATAATCTCGTAAGTATTGACAGTCAATTGAGACTTGTCATTATGAAGGACACTCCTCTCATGCATCTTTGTAAGACACTGCCATAACATGTGCCCAAGTTCAAACAGTACAGTGCAGAATGGGTAAAGGGCACAGCGGATAAAATGTTCATGCCATGGCCACACGGAGGATCATTGTCAATAGTGGTATTGTAACACATAACAACATACATACATGCTTCATACACAGGAAAGAAATTAGAGAAAAGACTGGCCATTTTAGAACTTTGGAAGATGTACAAAGAGGAAAAGGAGGACCCGCCACCAGAAGAGTGGATGCTTAATCAGCATAAGGGGGAGGGCGTTGAGCCCTAAGCTCCTCTTATCATGTCTGAAACTAAGAGTGAAAAAACAGAAGAGATAGGAGTTTATCCTTTTAAGGAATTAAAAGCAGTGGCAGGGTATAGTAACCCGACATTTGAACCCCCCTCTTACAGTAGTGACGACAGCCCAGAAGAGATTAAAAGAAAGGAAGACACTTGTACATTTATATGTAATAAGGAAGAGGCGAGAAATCAAATATATCGACAGATATAGACAGAGAAATTAAGCGATGGAAGATAGAAATGGACAGGCCTGACGAGGTAACGCTCGTACAGAATGAGTGGGACAGATACTACTTAAGTTGGATGGGAAAAGCATCGAGGAGCTTATGCAAAGAGAAGATAAGGACGAGTAAGAAAAGGAGGACAGAGAATGAGAAAAAGGCTGAGGGTGGATAAGCAATGAAAGAAAAGCAGGGAGCAACGGAACATATATACAGGGAAGAACAACAAAAAAAGGATGAAAAATGGGCAGAACAGCAAATAAAGTATGACAACAAACAAAGAGTGATAGAAGAAAGGGACAGAAAGGAAAGAAAGAGAGAGGAGGAGGATGCACAGAGAATAAAGGACAGGAGCTTACGGTAAAGGAGAGAAGAAGAAGAACAAAGACAGGCAGTAAGGAGGGGAAAACAAAGGCAGGAGGTAGAAAAAGCTAGAAGGGATACACGAAAGCAAAGGGAAGTAGCTGAAGAAATAAACCAGAATAGGAGGCAGCAAGGGTTGGATGCCAGTCTCATCCTTAAGGAACAAATGAGGCTGAGCAAAGAGATATGATGGGATAGAGTGAGAGAGATTCTCCCGATAAAGGAGATAACTCCTGGAGTAGCGCTAGAGGAAGAAAGATATGAGGCGGAAGGCATTAGAGAAAGAATCGATAAAATATATCAGCAAGACGAGATAGCGAGTATGGAAATCAAGGGAGCAGTGATCGATCCCCGGTATCTCAATCACAAACTGAGGCGGAACACATGTTTAGTGATGAACATTGAGCACTGTCTATGAGTAGATTAAATCTAGACGGAGGCAAGGGGGATGATAGTCACACTAGTTGGGGTCTAGAATGTCAGATGAGGAAGGAGAGTCAGGTCGTGGGGCAGAAAGAAAGGGTGCATGCACCCCCTGGGAACCGAACAGATGGATAAAGAAGCCAGATGGTCAGATCTGGAGCACCATAAAGAAATAAAGCCAGATCCCATGTCATATTCTGAGCTTCCCTGAAGACGATCATGTAGTGAGAAGGGAGAATCTCCACCGTATTTCAGCAGGTTAAGGCTGCTACCAGCAAGAGAGCAGGCATGGTCAATTACCCCTGTCATAGAAAGACTAATAGTGGGATCCGACTATGGGAATGGGTTCACGCATTTCCCCTTACTGGAGAAGGGGAGAGCAAGACCCCAAAATACATTCCATGGCCAGAGATGGATAAGGATACCTTAAAATGCAAGCTCCCTAGCTTGACTTTGGGGGCTGGGAAATGGATATATGAATTAGAGAAAATGGCAGGAGAAAATGCGCTGGCCACAGGAGACATAAAATCAGTACAAAGACAGATGAAGAAACAAGTGGGAATGGAAGCAGAGCCATGGTCTGAGTTACAGTTGGCTATAGTACATCATTGTCAGTTACTGCAAAATAAATACAAAAAGAAGGATGAAAATAAAAAAATAGAGGAAGCCAAATTGGTCCAGATAGAATTGTCAACATTTCCCATAGAAGGGGCCGTATTGACAAGCGGAAAAGGAATTAGAATACAGGAAGCAATAGATACATCATTGTCGAATAATTCATGCCTGATGGATCAAGGTGGGCATGGGTTTGCACAACGAGGCAGAGGTACAGGTTTTAGGGGAAAAGGAGGTGGATTTCAGAACAACCAAGGTGCATTTCAAAACACTCCGAATGAGCGTCAGAGTGTGCAGGGAGGATATAACCAAGGGGGGTTTCTCAGAGGGCCACCCTCATTGTGCTGGAATTGTGGAATAGCAGGGCATATTGCACATGTATGCAGGAGCCAAGGGAGTGTACAAAATGGCCAGTTTTGAAGAGGGGGTACAGTTTATCCACCACCATGCAGCACACAAACAAGAAAGGGCTTTGCTCAGGATCACACATCCTATCTGGCACAGACACCACAGGTACAGCAGGTACAACAGCAAGGACAAGTGCAATTGCACCTACTGCAAGGGCAGTCACAACACATACCTATGCAGACACAACAATATGCGAGCACAGGGCAATTGTTGATGCCCAGAATAGGATGTGTCACTGTGGTAGGTGGAAACACTTTCACAGGGATGGGGATGAGCTTATATGCTCTATAGAACAGCTCACAGAGTGACTTGATGTGTTCAATACTATCTGTGACACCAGAGCCCCAAAAGGAACCAAGGGTCAATGCGACGATAGGGGGCAAATCCTTTTCTTTTATTGTAGACACTGGGGCAACTTGTTTGTGCATACAGGAGGGAAACTACCCAATGTCCAAGGGTTCTCTGGAGCTACAAAAGTAGTTCCTTCTACTGATAAATTACCGGTCTCCATATGAGAATGTGACATGTCCATTCCATTATTATACTCATGACAGACACCAGTTCACATTTTGGGAAGAAATTTAATGACAAAACCTAACATGACGATTTCATTCACTGATCAAGGAATAGTGTGCTCCACTCTAGGAATACACTATTTAAACGTGGGAGAGTTCATACTGGCATTCACAGGGCAAGTGGCTCTGTGAGGCGCCCCGGTAGATACGGAACTCATCCTATATGGAATAAGCATTTTGTTGACATGGCTACATTGGCTGGAAGATTGTGAGGATACCTGATGAATTGTTATTTAGACTACAAATACCTATTGATGAGGAAGATGGGCAGACTATTCTTAGAGAGTTGGAAACAGCTATACTACGAGGTGAGATAGGGATGCTTGATGGGGAAGATTACAGAGGAAGATCAGGTAGGACAGTGATAGCTCTGGAGCAGGGGTACAGATTGACTGACATAACAGATGAAGATATGTTCAGAGAAGAACATATAGATGATGAAGTGGTATTCCTTATGAACCTTACCTACTGGATAAGGGTTGAGAAGAGAGAGATCCCACAGAAAAATTGAGATAATGCAGCAACAACCAGCATTTGTCCAGGAAGATCTCGAAAAAGTGCCACGTGTCCTGTGGAAAACGGGCCTTTATGATGTAGGTTTATTGAAGGCAATAGGGGGAGGTTAAAATAAAGCTTAAACCAGGAGCAATTTCACCCCAAGTGAAACAGCACCCCATGTCCCAAGAAGCTGATGAAGGTATATTCCAGATTACTTCAACTCTGATGAATCAGGGGATACTACTACCAATTGAGTCATCATGCAATACTGCAGTGTATCCGATTACAAAATCTAAAGGGGGGTCGTGGAGATTCATTCAGGACCTTAGGCCTCTCAATCAGATTGTAGAGGCAGAGTTTCCTTTAGTTCCTAATCCTGTGACAATGTTGTGTAGCATCCCAGTCGAAGCACAGTATTTAACGGTGATCAATTAGAAAAATGCATTTTTCTCGATCCTCTTGCATAAGGATTCGCAAGACCTAACTTCTTTTACGTTTAGACAAAAAAAGACTAAAACATACTCATCTTCCTCAAGGGTACTGTGAGTTGCCATCGATCTTTAACAGGTTCCGACAGATGGATCAAAGCAATATCAATTTGAAGAGTGTGGTGACACAGTACGTAGATGACATATTGATTTGCAGTACGACAGAGGATGAGTGTAGGCAAGACTCTGTTCAACTAATTACTATTTTAGCAGACACTGCATATAAGGTGGACAACGAGAAATTACAGTATTGCCAGGAAGAGGTGTTGTGCATAGGTCAGTTAATTATGAATGAGCGGAAGAAAGTGGCACCAGAAAGGGCTGAGGCAATTATGAAGACACTGAAACCAAACACAGTGAGACAGATGCAGCAGAGTCTGGGAGTTTGATAACAACACATATACTAAACCACTTTTGCAAGCATTGCAGAAAGCACAGGTTGGTAAGGAAAAGATAGAAGGGACTGAAGAAATGGAGGAAGGATTTGAGAAGTTGAAAAGAGCAATTTGTACAGCTCCAGTTTTCGGGATTCCCAACTATGGCGAGGAATTTTATTTATTCTTGCACACAAATGGGGCAGTAATTACAGCAGTACTCACACAAAGGACTACATTGGGGTACAAACCTTTGGCATATTAGATCCAGTTATGAGAGGACATTTTACTTGTGAACAATCTTTGCTGCTGCCGCATTTGCAATTGAGAAGTCCACAATTATTGTCATGTACTGTTCTATGACTCTTTACGTGGAGCACACCTTATTTGCCATTTTAGAAAAACCCAAGTGCACGTTAACATCCCAAAGAGCTTCAGCTTAGGAAGTAATGATTTCCAATCCAGCGATTACAATTGTAAGATGTTAAATAGTGGACCCAGACATGTTCGTAGCTGAACCAGTAGAAGAAGGTGATCATGTGCATGACTGTGCAAATTATGTCAAATTCTATGATGACATACCTTGTGTGAAGGAGAATGCTTTGGCGGCTCATTGGGGGATTCTCTTTATTGACGGTTCTTTGAAAATTGACCAGACTAGTGGGAAAAGGCATTTAGGCTTTGCAGTGGTAAGACACTGACTAAATGGTGAATTTGAAGTAGTGGCAAGTGCAAGACCTCCGTCTCTTATTGTAGAACTCGCGAATCATGAAGGACGGGAAGTGACATTCTACAGTGACTCTGCCTAT
Source organism: Ambystoma mexicanum (assembly GCF_040938575.1). Classification (NCBI taxonomy): domain Eukaryota; kingdom Metazoa; phylum Chordata; class Amphibia; order Caudata; family Ambystomatidae; genus Ambystoma; species Ambystoma mexicanum. The sequence continues at coordinate 502,845,511 of NC_090928.1, read as the reverse complement.
GTGACGTCAACCGTACATGCAGGGCTGTCACATTAAAAAAGGAGGGGCTATCTCCACACAGACGGCTCTCCAGTACAACATGTGTCCTTATTGGGTAGGCTCATCAAGGCACTACAATGTCCAGTGGCCATAGCAGTTGTAAAATGCACAGCCCATACTAAACAAACAACAATTTATTTCTCGAGGAAACAAAGCCACAGACATAGAAGCCAAAAAGGTTGCATATTCGTCAGATATTTCAAGTTTTGATACTGAAGATATTAAAGAAAATGTAACTAGAAACGTGTTAGTACAAGAAGGGTTTAATATGCTGTCAATTACCCAATTAATGGAGTTTCAGGCAAGAGTGCCACAGGAAGAGCAAGAGCTGTGGAAATGAAGGGGGTGTTCTTTATCCCCCATGGAAGCTTAATGATGACAGGAAAGCACTGGAAAGCCAGTAATGCCAACAGCATTATTGAAAGTCGCACATGAACAACTGCATTACTCTACGCTTATAACCAGAGAAAGTCTTGCTGCCACTATTGCAAAATACTGGTTTGTTCCTAATTTGCTGGAACATGTTGCACAGTTCATAGTGAATTGCATCGTGTGTCAAAGGTTTACTGCTGGGCACACAGTGAGAACAATTAGAGGAGTAATACCTGGCCCGAATGGTTAATTTGAGCATTTACATATCGACTATGTCGATATGTTGCAGACATTTAATGCATACAGGTATCTATTAGTGGTGGTGTGTCCCTTCTCTAGATGGATCGAAGCTGGTCCCTGTGCACACCCTGATGCTACTTGCGCAGCGAAGTTTTTAGTGTGTGAAGTCTTCCCAAGATGGGGTGTGTGCGAAGTACTAAGATTCGATAATGGTTCACATTTTGTCAATGAACTATTCAAACAAATAGGGCTTCTATTGAGTATAAAGCACAAGGTTTCATCTGCGCAACACCCACAAGTAAACGGGATATGTGAGAGATGCATTGGCCTCCTCAAAGAGAGGATCACCAAGATTAAATTTACTTTAAAAAAGGGATGGCTTAATGCCTACCCCTAGCCTTATATGCCCTTTGGAATGAACCAGGTTCTGACCACCACCTCACCCCTCATGAATTAGTGACAAGGCGTTGCAGGAGGATACCTCTTACGCCTCCATCTAGAGTAAGGAGTGATGCCCAGAGTGTAGCGAAGACTCTAGGTGATGAAATGCACGATTATTTGACATGTATCACTACCAGTATTTCTTTCATTTCAGATCAAGTCAAGCATAGGGGTCAGGGGGAGAGGTCTAGGAATATGGAAGAGGACAATCCAGCGACCAATCCAAGTGAACTATTGCCATCATCGAAGTGATATGTTGGGGACCTGAACCTTGTGAAGAATTTCACTAGAAGGTGGCACACATCTAGGTTCAGTGGCCCCTTTGTTGTTATGGAAGTCTCCCCTTTTGCAGTTAAGTTATTGGGAAGACGGTCTTGGGTGCATCTTGGTGACATGAAGGTTTATAAAGACGATATCCTCCCACCAACGGTCGCTGACCCAGAAGCAAGACAAGAAGAAGAATTTCCATGTGTGCAGACTCGACCGATGACAAAGAAGAAAGATGATAAAGCAGTGAGTGATTAGCAGGTGTTTGTTTTGGATTGGACTTCAATGGACACTCCTTATATATTTTAGCAGGAAGTGCAAAGACTTGCAGAGGAATTCCAGAGGCTGAAACAAACTTTTAGAAATTTGTTGAAGAAATGAATGATACATCAGTATTATTCTTAAACGTCAGTTCTTGATTAGAAATTGGAAGAAAGATCAATATCCAGATTCATTTTGTGGAGAACATCTGTTTTAATTGATAAAAATACTTGGTACCTGTTGACAACAACACAAACAATCTTGTGGTTGCTATTTTTGTGTTCATACTCCAATTCTACTCTGCCCTTGTTAGGAGAGATGTTAACATTCACACATTTTTGCATGCCCCCAAGAACGTCCCAGTCATAAGGAGACTCTTAGCAGCGATCATTGAGCAAATTGTGCAATTACAGATGCGAAATTGAACACATATAGTAAAAATGATTCGAGAATAAGATAACGTAATTATAGAAAGAGCATGCGTCCAACAAGTATTGGAATGACACACTAAAGTTTTTTTTCAGACTCCTATGTCTGATATATGCATGTCTATGTATCCTTTTTATCTTTCTGTATCTTACATTTTTTTGAAAATCTATGTTCCTACTGATCGAATTGAAAAAAGATCATCTATAATTCTTCCAAGTTCAGGTACAAATGATGATAGTTTAGTTTAGTTTATTCATTTGTATTGCGCACCATATCCGAGGGAATGAGAGCGCAGGAGCAACAAGGTTATTCACAGCTTGGTTACACATTACAATGCATTACAATAATTACAATGGGACAATAGATGGTTGGAGCTGACGGGGGCGTGGCTTGGCGCCGATGGCGAGCGGTAGCTGATCTGCCGAGCTCCGGCCGAGACGCCGTTTCCTGATCCGTTTCTCCGGCTCATGTGAAGCACCGGCCTCGGAGAGGAACGTGCTGGTGTGGGAAGCGGACCTGCACCCGAACCACCGTTGGGCCCACTGAATCGGACCTCCTAGACACTGCTGTAGCTCTAAGACGGCTCTCCCCCCCTCCGCTCCGACTGAATCCAAGATGGCGCCTCGCACCGCACAGCGGAGCCTCCGAGGGGAACCCCTCCCCCAACTGACTCCCAGGCCTGGAGGGGCGAAGCGGAGGCACGACAAGTAGAGCAACCCCCCGGGGGCAGCCCAACTGGCACCAACGCAAGGCCCGCAGCCCGGACGCTCCCCCATCGCATAGTGCGGGGTCACCCGGGCCTGACCTCATGCGCTTGGAAGCGCATGACGCGGGCCACTGAGGTGAACCAAGCCCCGGGACGGCGAACACCTCCGCGACTGGGCGATCGTGGACAAGGACACTTTGACAAACCCAATCCCGGGTTCCCCCCTGGTCTCAAACGACTGCACAGCGGCCCATCTCATAGGGACGGCGCCAGATCTGATTCCGGCAAAGATCGCCCAGCACCCGATACACAGGAGGAGAAGACAGACGAGCCGAGGTCCGGTCCCACAAGACAAGGTGCGTGAGAACCCGCAACACCTGAGAAAGGGGCCCCCAGCATATCCCTATTCTTCTGATATCCACCCCGTGGGGCCTGCACGCCCAGGTCCGAGGGCAGGCAAAACACCGTTTGTGCCCCCTGCCCAAGCCCAGCACTGGAAGAGGGCCTCGATAGCAACCCTGCATGCTACCTAGCTCCTGAGGCCCAGGGCATCCACAACCACCACCTCAAGATGGCCGCCAAGAACAAAACCAGAGCTGCCACCATGGACTCCTTTGTTTCCACCAAGGTAAAGACCCCCACTCAAGCCAGGGCCAGTCCCTCTGAAATCGCCCAGACGAGCGAAGGGGTAGCCACCGATAACCACTCTCAAATACTGGAAGCCATAGTTTCACTAAAACGCACATAGACTCCAAGATCGACGAATTTAAAATAGACATCCAACTAATTCGCTAAAACGCACGCAACTTAGCCGAGAGGGTAACGACCGGTGAACAATCAACAGAGGAAACATCTGCGGCCACCACAGCTATACAGTCTGAAGTCGCCCACCTGAAGAGGAAGGTCGCCTTCCTGGAGGAGAGGGCGGAGGAGGCCGAAGGCCGGGCCAGACGGGGCAACATTAGGATCCTAGGTGTCCTGGAGGGAAGCGAAGGTGCAAACACCACATCCTTCGTCGAAACCCTTCTGCTACAAGAAAATGGGGCCGGCAAATTGACACAGGGATTCTCGGTCGAAAGGGCCCACAGGTCCCTCCAGAAGCACCCCCCCCCCGGGCTCGTACCCTAGACCAATAATTGCTAAGATACTGAACTTTCAGGACAGAGAAACTATCTTAAGGCAATCCAGGGAGGGTGGCCCCATCGAAAGAGGGGACTCTAAAATCTCCATTTACCCGGACTATACGCAGAAGGTGCAAAGAGAGAGAAATTCATTTGTCCCGATAAAAGCTAGGCTCCGCCAAATGAACCTAAAATACAGGCTACTATACCCGTCGCGCCTTAGGGTCATCTATAAGGAGAGAGTGGTATTCCTCGACAATCCAGACGCAGCCAACATGTGGCTAGAGGACAATAATCTGGCTGACGGCAAGGACAATCCACAAACTGAGGCCTAACCCCCTCAGATTTCACAAGTAACTCTCAAGTAACCATAAAGAACCAGCAAATAAGAAGCCGGAAACCAGAAGGTAATCCAATCTCAGTTTATCACACGGAAACGGCCTCGCTCGGCTCCACCGCCAGGCCCTAGCCCTATCCCCAGCGTAGAATCTAGCCGGTCCAGGCACCCGCCTGACCCAGCTCGCGCCCGACTCCCGGATGGGCTTCGGCGGCTCGAGAGCGCCTGAGCACCGCGACAATGTTGTAGTCGCTGGGCGCACCAGTTTGAGTTTTGTTATTAGTTTCACTAGTTACACAGTCTTCAAATTTCTCTCGCTAGCAAAGATCAGGATGGGCCCAGGACTTGACCCGGGAGCTCGGGAACCAGTGGTGTCTCCCTTGCAATCCGCTCACTGTGGATTAAAGCAGAGCCAAACCACAGGGACGGAGTCCCGTGCCAGACCCGAAACTCAGACCCGATGGCAGCTCAATTTACTGTGATGACATGGAATGTGCGTGGCATGGGCTCATTCCTCAGCCAGAATCGCATACAATCCTATCTCAAAAGGAAGAAAGTCTCGATTGCACTGCTTCAAGAAACCCACCTTGCGACGGAGGCCATGTCCAAGATTGTAGACCGATGGGCCGGGACTGTGAGAGGGTCCCCCTATTCCAATTCGCGAGAGGGGTGCTAACATGGATAAGCCCGGACGTGCCCTTCCAAATGGAGGGGTGTGAACTAGACAAAGAAGGGAGATATGTAGTGATTTGGGGCACAGTGGAACAGACCCCAGTTTGCCTGGTAAACTCATACTTCCCACATCACGGGATACCGGCGTACCTCACCACAATGATCGCAAAGCTGACACAACACCGGGATCGCACCTTTATATGGGGAGGCGACTTCAACTGCGTCGCTGACGCAATCATGGACAGATCACTGCCTCCCCCCCACCCGAGCAACCTCGCAGCCCAGGCCCTGAAGGAAACTCTGGAGCAGCTCAACCTGGTGGACATCTGGAGGGAACACCACCCAGCCGAGAGGACCTACTCCCACTACTCAGCTCCGCACGGAGTCCACACAAGAATTGACTACCTGTTCATCAACAAGGAGCTCACCCCACGAGCCGCAGCCACAGAATATCTGGGGAGAACGATCTCCGACCATTCCCCACTAACCATGCTTTGGAAACAGAAGGGACCCAGACCCCCGATCCCTATGTGGAGGATGCCGACTGCGGCACTTGAAGACCCTGAGTTCAGGGAAGACCTTGCCGAAAAACTGGAAGATTATCTGGAAATCAACAAGGGGTCGGTATCCTCCTGGAGCACATTATGGGAAGCTATGAAGGTGGTGACCAGAGGAGAAATTATATCGAAAGCCGGAGGAATTCGTAGGCAACTAAAGACAACACTCGAAGCACAAGAAGCAGAGATCTCCCGACTAGAGTCCACCCACGACAACTCCACAGAGGCCGAGAGCAAATTGAAGGAAGCTCGAGTAGAATGTCAACAGGCATGGGAAAGACTGGAGAAATTCGATTTCACCACATACACCACCAGATCCCACAGGGAATCGGACAAACCGGGGAGATTACAGGCCTGGCTCTGCAAGCGAGAACACCCCAAGCACCTCCCAACGGAGATACGGAACACCGATGGGACATCCCACACGACACAACTGGGGATCAACGACAGATTCTATTCCAAATTATATGCCCACGAGGCACAAATTCCCACAGAAGACATTATAGAAACACTTGAAGAGATAGAACTCCCCCGAATATCAGCCGAGCAGAGAGAGGAACTGGAGATGGAGATCACTCTTGAGGACGTGCAAGGGGCAATCAGGTCCCTCTCTAACAGCAAAGCCCCCGGCAGCGACGGCCTCCCACCTGAGTTCTACAAAACGTACGAGCCCATCCTCACCCCAGTTCTTCACGAAGTCTACCAGGAGGCATACACGAACGGGGTCCTCCCCGACACCATGAAAGAGACCATAATCATTCCCATGCTCAAGCCACACAAATCACCCACCGACTGTGAGTCCTATCGCCCCCTGGCTATGCTAAATTATGATGCCAAGATTCTCACATCTATATTAGCTGGCAAATTGGCCAGAGTGGTGGGATCCATCGTCCATGAGGACCAGAACGGATTTGTGCCTGGGCGCAACACCACAGCTAACCTTAGGAGGCTACAACATATAATGGCTGAAACATACGAAAGAGACGAGGACCTGGCGGTGTTGTCACTTGACGCTATCAAGGCCTTCGACTCCATATATTGGGAATGGATTGGGAGGCCTTGAGGAGATTCGGCTTTGGAGGGGGCTTCATCAGGTGGATCGAGGTCCTCTACAATTCCCCTATGGCAAGAGTGAAAACGGGAAGAATGGTATCAGCAGCCTGGGCAATACAAAGGGGAACGAGACAGGGGTGCCCGCTATCGCCTATGCTGTACATACTGGGCCTGGAGCCGATCGCACTATACTTTAGGCAACAGCTCTTCGACGCTGGCATCAAGGTGGGCAATGTACACCACATAATATCTCTATACGCGGACGACGTTCTTCTATACCTAAGAAACCCCGAGGTCAACGCACCAACAGCACTAGAGGTGCTAGACAATTATGCAAAATACTCCGGGATCAGATTCAGCAGAAGTAAGTCCTCCGCATTCCCCCTGGCGGGCCTGCGCGACATACCAGGAAGCGATCTCCCGGCAGTAGGAATAGGGTGGCAACTGGTCAAGTTCCGGTACTTAGGGATCAACGTGAGCCACACCCCGCTACTCACGCATGAACACAACATGGAAGTCGCCACCAGAAGTCTTAGACGCTCTATAAAAGTCTGGTCCAAGCTCCCGCTGGCAATGGTAGGCAGAGCAGCGATAGTCAAGATGATCATACTCCCCCGATTCCTATACTTTTTCGTGAATATTTGTCACTATATCCGACCGCCCTTCTTCAAGAAACTGGAGACAATCATCAAGGACTTCCTGTGGGGACCTCATAGACACAAACTATCACTATCCATCCTTTCCCTGCCACAGAAAGAGGGAGGAATAAAGCTACCAGATCTCCAGTTATACTACTTGGCTCCCAGCTAAGCCACATAACGAAATGGCTCACGGACGAACCTTCGGCTGAAACGGAATTACTGAGGCAATCCTCGAACAGCGTGATCCCCAAGGAAACCCTATGGCACCCCACATGGCAATCCCCGGTCACCTTACAAGTGATTGACCTAGGTAGGAAGATATGGGCCAGGTCCTGTTATATCAGGCGAGCGAAACACCCGTACTCTCCGGATAACCCTATCTTGGCAGACACCTGCCGATCGGAGGCGGACCTTTCCACAGCAAGGAGGTGGGAAGAAGCCGGCATATACACATGGGGTGACATGTTTGAGGACGGGGTATTCAGGGACTTTGAATCACTAAAGGCCATTGAAGGGATTCCCCCAGGCCAGTTTCTCTGGTACCACCGCCTCAAGCAGACCGCCAAGAAACAATGGAACAGCTGACCGGAGGAGCCCTCCCCTGACCCTCTACTACAAGAAATGCACAACCTCACAGATGGCTGGAGACCAGTCTCCAGGCTCTACAATAGACTATGTGATAAACCCAACCCTAAAGGCGAAGCTCTGAGGGCGAGATGGGAAGCAGGCCTCGAGACCCCGATCACGGATAAAGAATGGGAAAGAGTTTTAATATTTCCCAAAAAGTGTCTAGGAACGCTAGATTCGGCCAGATTCAGTTGAATGTCCTGTATAGGACATACATGACCCCACACAGGGTCGCCTCCTTCAACAAGTCATCCTCCCCATCATGCCCATGGTGTGGGAACGATAAAGCAGACATTATCCACATGTTTTGGACCTGCACTAGGGCGATGACACTATGGTCCAAAGCTAAACAGACTTGCATGGACGCCGGAATGCGGAGGTACGAATGGACTCCCGGCGAGTGTCTACTGGGGAAGTACCCCAGACCCAGCAAATTCAAACACGCTGTTAGGTTAATGGACATTTCATGAATCCTGGCTAACAGAACCATCGCGATGGCTTGGAAGACGCCATCGGGCCCCAGTCATGAACGCTGGCTCAAAGAGATGGAGAGATGGACGGCAGCCGAAACCAGAGCCTGGCAAGAAGGAACCACATCAAGCGGCGAAACAGAGAGCAGCACCTTGGAATCCTGGAAGGCCCTCCTGATAGACATACGCTTCAGCGCCGACTACAAACCCCCCTGAAATCCCATAGCATCATACCGGCACTAACTCCCTGCACCTAGCCCGAACCGACTGACCCTGTATGTGACATCCCCTGCTTCCTGGAACACTGGGACATCGGCCTCGACCCATCCATCCACCGAAAAGTTCGCTACCACATGAAGACTGTTGTTGTTTTGTTTGTTCCTTCCCTCTTTTCTGTTCTCCCCCTTCACTATCTCCTCCTTTGTTTGCATCACTGCTTAATTTCATGTTGCATTGCACGTATTTTTTCACCAAAAACCAATAAAATACGTTTAAAAAAAAGATGGTTGGAGCAAACACGATAAAGGCAAGAGTTTACAGATTTACAAATATACACATTTAAATAGTTTATAGCGGTGAGGTGGGTTGGATGGTATTAGGGGTCATTGTTCTTTAAACATTGTATGTAGTTGCACTAAAGTGTGTGTAGGTTTGGGGTGTCCTTAGAGAGGGTGGTAGGGAGTTCCAATTTTGGGCTGCTTTTACCCGGAAGTTGTTGCCACCCATTTTGCTGCGTTTGAACCTGGGAATTGTGAGTTACTTAGCGTTGGAGGTTCTAGTAGGTCTATTGGAGGTGTGTTTACTTATTCTATCGACTAAGTAGCGGGGGGCAGTGTTGTTAAGGCATTTGTGTGTTAGTGAGGCTACTTTGAGTAGGATTTTATCCGTAGTGTTGAGCCAGTTATGGGCTCTCCTGATGTTAGAGATGTGTTCTCTCTTGCTGATGCTAAGCACTGCTCTGAGAGCGTTGTTTTGTAGCTTCTGCATTTTGTTAGTAACCTGTTTGCTAGCTCCTATGTAGAGGGCATTACAATAGTCCAGTTTTGATAATACAAGGGCTCTGGGTAACGTAATGCAGCTCTGGGTGGATAAGAAGGGTTTGGCTGCTCTTATAAGCTTACATGTGTAGGCCGTGGAGGATGCCATAGAGCTAACCTGTTTATGGAAGGAGAGGGAGGAGTCAATGTATATTCCTAAGGTTTTCACTTCCTATGCTACTTTGATCGGGTTCCCGTCTATAATGAAGCTGGTGTAGTTGTGTTCCAATTTAGTTAGGTTTGCGGTGGAACCAAGTATGATGAGTTCAGTCTTGTCATCATTCAGGCATAGACTGTGAGTTGCCATCCATGCCTGGATGATGAGGTACACATTGTTTACCAAGGCCAAATCATGGTTGTAATCTCCCGTCAATGGGATGAGGATCTGGGTATCATCGGCATAATTAGTGTAGGTGATACCCAGACCATCTAGATCATCAAACAGGGGCTTCATGAACACGTTGTACAGTGTAGGGGAAACGCATGAACCCTGGGGACTCCGCATGTGATGGGAATGGGGTCAGCGGCAGCTGTGGTGGAGAAGACACGCGTGGATCTGTTGCTGAGGAATGACTCGATCCAGCCGATGGCTTCTTGGGATAATTTTGTTAATCTCTGTGAGCATGTTAAAGAACATAAGAGAGATGCAGAAGAATATAATCAGGGGATAGCTACCTACCTAGATAATACTGCTCACCTGGGGAATAATATGTGGTATCAATACATGAAAAAAAGTGGGGGAGAAAGCATATGATGAGAATTGCTATTTCTGCTCTCTCATTCCCTATGCAATGAATACCTTCATTTCAAAAGAGATACTAGCGCAGGATGCAAAGTGCCTCAGTCATCTAGCAGCATGTACTACTAGAGGACAGTTCCAAGGGAGCTCGGCAACGTTGAGATGGAGACCACACAATTGTTTCCATACTAGGATGACTGTATCAAAACATTGACTGTAAACAAAATTCATTGAAGAAATGAAGAGAATGAGCTGTTCTGACATGATGGAGAAGACTGAAATGCCTGGATGCTGGGAATGGTCACAGGTGCTGACCTAAGGCCTAGTGCAAACTAGTAAATGATGGGAAGATGGAATGTTGTCATGTGCAGCTCATCTACTAAGAAAAGAAGCAGTACAAGGAGTGCAGAAAGGAGTGCAGAAAGTGAACAATGAGTGGTCTAAAAGTCGTGGTATAAATACTCAAAACTACTGACATGGGTGGAGGATGAAGCTTGGCCAGTATCTATAGTCCCATTAATAAATGCAACCATGTGCTTTCAAAGCAAGGGAAAGAAGTATGTCGGACATAATAAAGGATGTAAAAAAAACATGGATGTTCCAGGAATGAGGAGAGGGGCGGCTGTCCTAATGATCGGTATTGGACCTGCAGATCTGGAGTATATATGAAATTACCTAGGAATAGGGGTGGAGTTTGCTCTCTGGTGTACATCCGTGTTCCAGCATTGGTGATCCCACAAAGTGACCTGAAGATTGAAGAGTTCCGAAAGGTAGATGATCACCTGAGAAGAAGAAGGTCAATAGAACCACAGCAAAAAAAAGACCAAATTACTTCTCAGCAAAATCAAAAGCAGCTTTTGATGATATTCCCGATGAGCGCAAATTGTTCAGTAAAACCGCAGTGTTGTTCACATATATGTTCATGCCTGGGGTTCAGACTGCTGTAAATGGCAAGTGGTTACAAATCACCAGATGGGAACTGCACCAAAAAATCAATGCCACCATAAAGGGATTTAACGCGATAAAAGAAGAATTGAGGACCATAAGGCTGATGACCCTCCAGAACAGGTATTTCCTTGATATGATCGCAGCTTTGAAAGGAGGTGCTTGCGCCAAGATCAGGCCATCATGTTGCACATTCATACCATCTCATGATGGAGAGAACAGGACATTGACAGGCCATATCAATGTTGACAGATTTACACATAAACATGGTGGATGAGACCTCATCTAGTGAAGATGATAGTTGGTTTGACTTCCTGTTCTCATGGATGCCTTATTGGATGGCAAACGTATTCAAGTTTGTTGCAGCGATATTGGTGATCATCATATTTGGATTTTGTATAATAAGTACATTAATTGTATAATGTAAGAAAACTGCCAAGAAAGCAGTAAGAATGAAGCTCATGATTGATGCCAAGGATGAAACAGAAACAGTGTAGCTGACTGATGACGCCATCAGAGATTACATAAAGGCCAGGATTGTAGCACCTGAGGGAACAAAGATCTGGTATAGGAAATATGTGAGTCGATGGGTCTACTGCACCCCAAATGGACAACGTAATTACATGACCTGGAGTATGGATGAACACTTCAAAACAGTGGGCACCCTAAGGGGGGGACTAAGATATGGACACCGAAGAGAAATTTCTTCAAAAGAAAATACAAGGACAACAGAGGAGCAACTGGGTACATCTGCAGGTGATCCCGCCCCCCTACCTCCAGTGTATTGAAGACATGAGATTCTGCCATGCTTAACACCAGCCATTATAACCATACCGCAGCGAGTGTTTGAAAGAAGATACCAATTCAGATAAACCTAACAAGTGTACCCTCAATGTGGTGATAACCTACATGAAGAAAACCCTTAAGGAGTATGAAAAGAAGTTAAACAGGTGAATTAATGACGTCATAAAGAAGTGTGCATGATGTCTCGAAACACTGGCTGAAGATGATGTATGGATTCTAGAGGGCTAATGGTGAAGTAAGGATCAAGTGAATTCTCAAGTTAAAAAAAGTTACACATGCACAAAGTGCAACAGAAATCAACTGTTCAATAAATGACAGATGCTAAACCTCAAGATAGATTAAGTCATAACAGAGGCTAGCTATAAGTAGTGAATAGAATGCGGGTGAAGCCACCATTGTAAAGAAACTGGACATTGGTATTATTAATTTAGTAAGCCAGAACCCATGAAGTGGGAATGGAAAACTGTGTCTCAGCAAGAATAATGGGCACATGGAGCTGCATGGCGAGGCTGCCTGGCCTGGAGCCAAGATTGAAGCAACCAAGGTCAGTAATCTATTCTGGAAAGGAGCAAGCGTGCAGAGGATGAATCTTCTCTTTTTAAGGTGCAAGAAGGAACACGAAGGATGCCAAATTATAATTCATTTAGAGCATTTAAAACTTGCAAAATTGACCAAATCGTGGTCTCCTGTCACGTGAGCCAAGGATGGAAATAGAGTTTGAACTTGAAGTTCCAGACACGATAGCGAGAGCCCTCCCTCCCGTGCATTCTCATACACAAGGATACTCTGCAAGGCCAAGTACAAAGACAATTTCATGACAGAAGGCATGGGTGATGAGAGATGCTGGGCTAACTGGGTTGTGGGATAGTTTCATGCCCTATCTCCTTGCACCTGGGTCTGGGCTTACGTGCTGCTAAATTAACCGAATGTTCCAGACATGTCATAAGCATGCCAACCAATTCTATTAGTTCATATAACGAAATAGTTTGAAGGCCAATGAGAACCTGTGTATCTAATGTTTCTGACATGACATGTTTTTAGAGGTAGTGTTGGGGGAGGGGCAGCATTCACCGCCCCCCTGCACCATTCCCTCCTGCAGGTAAATGAGGTGTGAACCAAGGGGGGAGGCATCTCCACTACCTCTGTATATATTCGCATCATCTATAATATATATATGTGTGTAGAAATGCAAATAATGCTGGTAGATTGGATTCCATGTTGTGCCCTTCCAAACACCATCTTTTCTAGGCCTGTGCCTCTCTGCCTAATTGTCAGATCTCCCTCTCCCAGCGCTGCGCACAGCTAGCCCCCACCACCTCCACCCCTAACACGTTCTGCGCAAGTCGTGTTCTCACAGAAACTCAGCCCATCATCAGAACGTGAGATCAAGGTCTATTCTAGCCCCAGTGCCCCATCCATCTCTGTTGACCAACTCATGCCCTGTCTCCCCCCTCCCTGCCAGGCCATGGTCCACTGGCCCCATGCCCCCTATTCCCTTTGAATGCATCTGCTCACCAGACCCATTCCTGGACCACCCTAAATTGCCCACCATATACCAAATTCTGAGTGGTCATACATTCTCTTTTAAAACAAACACCTATCTCCAGTGTGTTCGTAAATGTGAGGCCCCAGCGATAACAAATGGTATATCAAACTTCCTGATAGGATACCTGAAAGAAAGACCCTTGCCCCATGCCCCCATAAAAGCATGGGTTAGAATGTCTATATATTTGCCTTCAATTAGCAAACAATCCCTCTTTTTATGTAATGGTTTATGCAAGTCAATATTCTTTGCCTGCCAATCTTTGGTGCATAGTATAGTCATTTGTGTGAACATCAATCGATCTTCACCCTGCGACGATGAACCTAGCTGACCATGTGCACTGTGACTGATGGAGGGACAGGAGCCAATGGAACCCAGGCATCCCTTATGTAGCTGAACTTAGTATACGTGCATAGCCAATCAAATTTGTTAGTTTGTCACCTATTCATGATGTAATCTATGACGCCTAATGCCTTCTTAATGTGCTGGCCGTTTATATTTTGGCAGAGCACCCTCGGGCAGCAGATTTCTTTGCTTGTATTTATTTACTTATAGAAATTTTTGTTCCTTTGCAATTACTCTCCTTATTTCATTCCTTAGTGGGCTGTGTACTTTATTCTGTCTATTGGGACAGGTGCATTACAAGATGCCAGCCTTCATTAGGCATACGTTGTCCGTCTGATAACGGGCAGCCAATAACAATCCTAGCTCCTACAGAAATGTATACTTCGATGTCTCCCTTAACCAATTCCAACCCTTGATAGGTTTTTCACTTTTGCCACGTAGTATGACGACTTATTTTTCATATAAAAACGATTTTTTTGTATATATCATTGAGCGACTGAGCGTACGTCCGTTGATGTTCATTGTAAACTTCCTATTTTAGATAATTGATAATAAAACAGTACTTTGCCATCTTTCTGAGTTGGTTCCGTTATTTGGACTCAGAATTACTCTGGTGTAATCCCATTCATTCTATATACACGGGCCATATTCTCATTAGAAAAATGCTCCCTCCTTGAGATGTCACAGATGATTCGAGCATCTTCATTTTGAAGTATTTGAAGCATATTTATAGAATTTCTTTTCACCCAAAGCAGGAGGGCATTGTAGTAGTCCAAGCATGGCATGACGATATCTCTAACCAGAGTATGATAATTCTTGAAAAACAGGAAACGTTTGACATTTCTTAGCACCTTAAAATGGTACTGTGTGCCGTCAGTCACTCTGTAAACGTGTGCATCAGAACCAAGAGACGCTTCAGCATAAACACCCAACGTCTTAACCTTCTCTGAGATGTTTTTATCGTTTCCCTCAAAGTACATATGGGAATACTCTGAGCCCAACTTGGTTCTGGCTTGCGTGGACCAAAAATCATTGGTTCTGTCTTAGCAATGTTCAGGCACATCCAATTACTGGACATCCAGCGTTTTACTGAGCTGTAAATGTGATCTAGATTAGCTGAGTCAGTTGGGTAGTCTCCACTCGAACTCTGGGTAATTAGGAGGTCCCAGAGGGGTTTTATGTATATGTTAAATAAAGTTGGGGACACACAAGCCCCCTGCGGGACACCACAAGATATTGACTGAACACCAGAAAATGCGTCACCCCAGTATACCTGTGATTTGCTGTTACTCAGGAATGAGCCAATCCAGTTTCTAGCTTTTCCAGAACACTCACCAATGGAAGCCACGGTGTCCAGTAGATGGTGATGGCCAAGCAGGTCAAAGGCAGCTGACAGATTTAAAAGAATCAGCAGCCCAGACCCGCTTTCAGCAAGGACCTCTAGCATGTGAGTCTGGTGGTTGAGTAAGGCAGTTTCTGTTCCTTGATTTGCTCAAAAACCTGACTGCTTAGGGTGGAGAATAAAAGAGTCCTCTAGATGTTGTTGGAGCTGCGAAGTAGCTACCTTGTCTACAATTTGCAGTAAAAATCATCTGATGTTAGTGATGGAACGCAGGAAGTTAGGGTTTCTTGGCTTCAGACCTGGAGTTTTTAGCTGAGGTGTAACTACAACCTACTTGATTGAATCAGGAACAGAGCCATGGCTTAAAGAGTCATTTACAAAGCGTGACAGGAAAGGGGTGAAAGCTACAGGGTGGCACAGGATGAATTTAGCAGGGAGGATATCACAGGAGGTGGTGCACATGGAACTGAGGAAGGCCACTATCTCTGCTTCGGTTATTGGTTTAAAGGAAAAACCTACTTCTATAGTTATAGAATATCGTGTTCAGTGCTATTGGTCAGGGAATTAGAAATGTTAATACAGACAGTGGTAATTTTATTTGAAAAGGCACATTACACCTGTCTACAGTCTTCATTAGATGGAGTAAAATACTGAGTCCGGAACATAGGTTTCTCAAGATTTCTATATCTCAAAAAGTTTTTTTACATTATTACCTGCTGACTCAATTTCATTGTTGTAAAAGATCCCTTTAGGCTTGTAAATATGTTTTTCATAGGCTGTTTGTATAGTATTCTAAAATGCCTTGTTCTCAGCTGTTTGATTTTTAACCCAGAGTCGTTTGCCTTTCTTTTTGTTTTTTTTATGTTGGCCAGGGCTGGGGTGTCAGTACCTAACTTATTTGCATATGGCTGGGCCTCTTTTGTAATGGCGCAGACAGAATAAAAAACTGTGGTATGGAAGGTTAGCAAGAGCAATGCCAGTGGTTCAGATTCATTCAAAACCTCCCACCCATCACTTTTGTGGTTGTAGTTTGTCTCACTATGTGAGCAAGGGTATACCCAGATGTGGCTCCCTTGCTTGCTGCACCATATGGAACTAAGTTGAAACTCACTGAGAAGGCCCAACAAGGCCGAAACATGTCTGGGGTTGCTTGTGTATGCATGCAAAGGGGCCCTGGCCTAGCAGTTCAGGCTAGGCTGCTACCATTGGTGGAAGTACCTAACTGATTAGCATATGGGTGGACCCCTTTTGCAACGGCGCAGACGGGCTAAAACAGCGTTGTGGAAGGTTACCCAGAGCAATGCCACTGGTCCAGATTCATTCAAAACCTTCTACCTATAACAGTTTTGGTTATAGTGCTGGGGTAAACCAAGAATGTTGACATGTTTTATTACGGATTGTCTTTGATTTCAGAGGCGCTACTGTGTTTAGGAGGCAGTTTAGTTTTATGTTATACACAGACACCAAGGTCTCCAGAGAATCTATGTCTGAGGTGTTGTCCGTAATTTTTTTAAGACGTAGTTCCAAATCCACTGAACTAATTCTTTTCAGATTCCTACTGACTATTGCTTTGGGTGGGTTTTCAACTTTGGATGTTATATTAGGAGGCTGTATAAGACACTCCACGAAGAAATTATCAGACGAGGTACAAACACTGGTGTTAGTAATCTTCATAGAGATGTTTCTGGTGGTAATCCAGTCTAAAATATCTCCACCTGAGTGGGTCAGTTCAGTGTTAAGGATTACAAAGTCCAAACTTTTCAGTGGTCTTTCTAAATCAGAAGCATCCATATCTACAGGGTGTTTTGCTTTTGCTTGGCCACGTGGAGGGACCTCGAACCTACATCCACTTAGACCCTAACAACATGAGGTATTGGACTCAGATAGGCAAGAACTCACACTCAGACCAATAGCTGTAAAAAAGAAAGAATGGCTTGTTATAGGCCTTTTATTCACACCTTATGCATACACACACTATATATATATATATATATATATATATATATATATATATATATATATATATATATAATCAATTATATAAGAACAAAGAAAAAGGGCATCACTGTTTCTTCTTGGCCACCACAACACTGCTTAGTCGCAGAGCAGGTACGCAGAGAGATCACTTGTGCTAACGGGGGTTTGGAGCGGAGTGTTCTCCCTCTCAGCAAGACTGCATCACCCGGGGGTCGAGTTCTATCTGTGTTTCCTAAGAGGAATACCACTTCTCTTTATGGGGGGTGTCCCTGCCCCTTTAGGTTACCAGACTGCCCTCGGCTGAAGAGCAGACAATAAGCATGAGGAGCCAAGAGTGGAAAATTCCAGTTAGAAGTGGAAAAACCCAGCTTCTCTTCATTGTCTTCTTTCCCAATACCCCTTATGACTGCAACTGCAGAATGCTCTGACTCCCTTTCTGGCTTGTCCTTCGGCAGACAATATAACAACTATTCCCCATAGTTAGTTCATCTGACATCATTATGTGACCTTGACTCCGCTGCAGAAATGCATGTTTACTTACTGAGCCCACAAAAATGTATGCTTTCATTGCTATAATGGAAGTGAATGTCCAAAATGGCCGCACATCAGCGCCATGTTGTTTTAGCTCATTTTCAACACACGCACTACACAGGGTTACCCAGCCAATGGTTAAAGTTGCCAAGTGTGGAGCAGTTAGGTTTGTCAAAGGGGGCTAAGAGATGTGCCCGATCTTCATTAAACCAGACTTGTTCTCAGGAGGCCGATAGATCAGGATAACATTTATTCAGCTGTTTTCATTTGGGAGAAACTTTAAGTGAATTATCTCATAGCCTGCACATTAAATAGTTGATTCAAAGAAATGCAGGTTAGTCTTTGCTAAGAGGGCAGCCCCTCCACAATTTTTTCCAAAGAAGCTAAAACCCGGGGAAAGGACACACTTATCATAGGACCACTTGAGTCCTTGAGCCAAGTTTCAGTAATGCACATTATGTCCAAGGGCCTCATTACGACCCAGGCGGTAAGTTACCGCCTGGGTCGTACCCTTACCACCATGGTGTAAACTACATTTACACCATGGTGGATGGCGGATTTACCGCCCCATTCCAAGGTGAGTGGGGCGGTAAATCCCCATTTCCCATTTTACCCTTCTCCATTCCCATTTTTGCCCCATAGGGCATAATGGGAGTGGGGAAGGCACTAATTACGCCACCGTAAATTACGGTGGCGTAATTAGCACCATGGTCCCTTAGCGCCATGGATTTTAACGCCTGCAAAAAGCAGGCGTTAAACTCACCATGGCGCAAAGGGACCTCGGATTCAGGCTTTAAGGGTCGGTGCCGTTTACGGCGCCGTTAACCCCTTAACGCCTGATTCGTAATGAGGCCCCAAGTCTTCGACCTGAATGCAGTCATGTATGCTAGTGGCATGTCTACTCAGGGAACAGTTGTTCAGGAGTAACATCCTCATGTAAGGGGATTTTAAGGAAGAAGTAAAGCTCCCAAAATTTGGGCGGGACAGCGGAAAAAGATCTGCTGATCCGAGGTGTCGGAGTCTCAGGACGCTCAAGGGACTGACCGACTAGGGAACTCGATACATCCTGACAGTTTGTTGCTTGAGTATCTTTGAGCACAGTGGGTAACAGTGCCCTGTCTGCAGTCACTGGAGAATTTGGTGTATCTAGATCAATTAAGTGAATCAGAGCGACTTTAGGGATGGGTAGAGGCGGATTAAGTAAAACACCTTTGTCCGGTCCAGAAATCGTTGTGGTACATGACAGGGCTTGTGAAGCTGGCATGTCAGCGTAGCAAAGGTGACATAGGAATTTTTCTACAGTTCTCTCATGCCACAATCTTTGGGCTGTGAGAAATAGATCAAATTCCGAGTTGCGACCCATACTGAAGAGGGTCTGCACACAGAAACAAGAGATTGGGAATACATCTTACCAAAATACCAAGGTTCCAAAAAGGCTGTGGAGTGGCAAGCTACACATTCGGTGCGGACCGGCTAAGACCGACTTGCCCCAGAAGCGGAGAAGCACCAGAGCAATCAGGAAATACAGCCCAGGGAGTGCTGGTTAATGTAGTTCGCAGGAACTACTGCAGAGGCAAGAAATACAATAAGTTGACAATGACAGTGCTTTTTCTCTCTGTACAAATGGAGCAAAGGAAAAGCATGGTGCAAAAGCGGAAGCAACGCGATGTGCAGTCAACAATTTACACAGATGTACAAGTAAGCACACATGGAATCTTACGACCCCACCATTCTAAACAAACTAATAGAAAAGCTCAGCAGAGCAGACAAAAATTCTACCAAAGACTGGTTTACCACAGAAGTGCCGGCGCCGAAGCGCCAGACCAATGAGGAAATATAGCCCGGGAGTGCTGGGTAATGTAGTTCACAAGAACTACCAAAGCAACAAGGAAAACAATAAGTTAACAACGAGAGTGCTTTCTCTCTCTTCTCTCTACACCAATGGAGCAAAAGGAAAGCAGGGTGCAAAAGCATAAGCAACTCAATGTGCAAATGGCAGTGATAGAGTATATTCAAAGGTGAGTCAACAAAATGCAAAGATGTACACATAAGGACAAATAGTATCTTCTAACCCCACCATTCTAAACAAACTAATAGGAAAGCTCAGCAGAGCAGACTAAATACCAGCTAAAACTAGCTTTCTCCAGAATCACAGGCACAGAAGTGCCAGAACAATCAGGAAATTGAGCCCAGGGAGTGCCGGGTAATGTAGTTCACAAGAACTACCATAGCATCAACAAAAGCAATACGTTGACAATTACGGTGCTTTTTCTCTCTTCACAAAAGGAGCAAAAGGAAGCAGGGTGCAAAAGCACAAGTAACTCAATGTGCAAATGGCGGTTATAGAGTATATTGACAGGTGAGTCAACAAAATGCACAGATGTACACATAAGCACAAATAGTATCTTCTAACCCCACCATTCTAACCAAACTAATAGGAAAGCTCAGCAGAGCAGACTAAATACCAGCTAAGACTGGCTTGCTCCAGAAGCACAGGCGCAGAAGTGCCAGTACAATCAGGAAATAGAGCCCAGGGAGTGCCGGGTAATGTAGTTCACAAGAACTACCATAGCATCAAGAAAAGCAATACGTTGACAATTACGGTGCTTTTTCTCTCTTCACAAAAGGAGTAAAAGGAAAGCAGGGTGTAAAAGCACAAGTAACTCAATGTGAAAATGACAGTGACAGAGTATATTCACAGGTCGTCAGTCAACAATATGCACAGATGTACAAGTAAGCACAATTAGACTCTTCTGACCCCACCAGTCTAAACAAACTAATAAAAAAGTTCAGCAGAGCAGACTACATGTCCAGTGAAGACTGGCTTGCCCCAGAAGTACCGGCACAGAAGCGCCAGAACAATCAGGAAATACAGCACATGGAGTGCTGGGTAATGTAGTTCACAAGAACTATCATAGTGCAATATGTTGACAATGAGAGTGCTCTTTCTCTCCGCACAAATGGAGCAAAAGTAAAGCAGTGTGCAAAAGCATAAGCAACTCGATGTGCAAATGTCAGTGACAGGGTATAGTCACAGGTATCCAGTCAACAATATGCACAGATGTTCTTTTAAACACAAATAGAATCTTCCGACCACATGAGTCTAAACAACTTGGCCTAGGAATGCCATTTTGCAGCACAAAGCACCCCTTGCATTCATCCATCCTGTTCCTTACCAGCGCTCTGTGAGCCTGCAGCTGCTGCTTTCTCTGTCAAAAGAGGAATGGCTTCCTGTTTCCTGTTTATATGCCTTTCCTGGTTAAGTACTTCCGGGTTACTCTGGGTACGTAAGCGACTTCCTTAGGCCGTCCAATCGTCTGGGCATCCAGAGCAAATAGTTGACAGAGCTAAGGGTTCTGGCACTTATATTTGACCTTTTTCATTCTGTGTTCCTTGTTAGCCCCTGTGTGCCACAAAAGATGCCTCATACAAATCATACAAGCATTCAAATTAAACACCAACACAACACCTAACTAAAACAATAATTGCATAAACCTGCATTCTTCTCAACTGTCACTCTGCACCTGCTCACACACAATCAATAAACTCAATAACACACACCCCCCAGATGTACTCTTACTTGCAGATACATGGCTCAAACCCCACCGAACACCTATTATCCCTGACATGCTTTCCCCACTGATTGTAGGGGAGTATGAAAATATGAGAGAATGTATTCAGCGTCCTCAATGTGCACGAAAATGCAAGCTGCGAAAATCACCATGGAAAGACATGCCACACGGAAGCGAGCAGTGCCATTTAGCGAAAGGTTTAATGCATAGGCCCAGCGAGGCACCAGTAGCCATGCTTTAATTATACCATAACACACATATTGTAGACAAACATAACCATGCACCCTTAACTATATTCAGCAGCATCTAACATATATTAGAAACATTTAGAAGTGTTTATATTGACCAATAACTGATCACCATTGTTTTACATTAGCTGAACACAACACATGTAGGCCTCAAGATCTAGTTAGCTTTCCTGAAGCATGAAAAACCCCCATCACCCCACAGCAGAGAATATTAGCCAGACCTTTGCAGAAAGGCACATGCATTTCAAGTTGCAATACTCACACATTCAAAGACTGAATGCTGTGCTATGATTGATTGAAGCAAGGGGAGGTGAATGCTTTCCCAGGATTTATTTTGTGGTTGTGAAGTCACAAAAAAGAGCAACAGTAAAGATATCAGACCCCAGAGTATAAGAACATGGCACTGTACACTGAGTGGTCAAAACGCATCAGGTCTACTGGCCAATATGGTCCCATGGCCATATTCCAGAGAGTTGTAACAATGTATGTCCCTAGGCAGAAAAGTCAAACATAACTTAATGAAGGTCATACATTGGCAGGAGTTGAGTAGCAAGACATGAAGAATCATGGTTGTAGAGCTAGAATTATAAGAGCCCAACACTGCCCCCTGTAGGATAAATAGCACTTGCTGAGCTCTCCGTATCACAGAAACAGTTATGCAAACCATCATTATCCACAAAGTAGCCCTAATTAGGAAAGAGTGAACAATACAGAAGCTTACACATAGCTCATGTTGCATGAGTGCAACAGTGATGGGGACAACTCATGACACCACACTGTACATGTGCACCATTGCCCATACAACAAAACTACTTGAAATCCAGTGACCATTACAACAGCTCACAGCTAATTCACACTTGCATACATATAATAGTAAACAAAAGACAATGTACATTGCACAAACATTTATACATGTATATGTATTTATATACATGCATACACATACACCTTTGTGCCATTGCTAAGAACGATTCCTGCAAGCAGCTAAGCCCCAGTGCATAAGGTCAAAGATAGGACAGATTAACTCATGAGAACAGAAAGCGGATGCAAGTAGTCTTTCCAACAATGGAGTTGCAACATTAACTGATGTTAATCAGTTCACAATGAGAGCAGTACGATGGTGCCAACTGCTGAGGTGAATAGGAATAAGTATAAAAGTTATATTTTATGTGTTACACTGTCACATATCACAATAATGATTGATCAAGATTTCTGTAACTGTTCATTTCACATCTACTTCTCCTGGAGCAACCAATAGCAACTCAATTCCGATGAATACATGTTTTAAAGGGAACTGTCCAATAGAAGTGTGTGAGAATGGAAATGCTTTCACTGTACATGAGCAAACTAGCAAACACATCACTTTTATCACGTGGTTAGATTAGGCCAATAAAGCTTGAAAATGTATAGAAGCATCTATATTGTTGATCACACGAGCCAATGAACAGTGAAGAAGATCAAAACATGTGTTGTTTTTTCCTTTCCGTAATTGCTATATGACCAGCCATTTTCACTAATATAATTTGAATGTCTGTAAATGTTTCCCTGCCCTGGCAGTATAATACATTCTTGTTTTTCTCATATCTCATACATAGTTTGCCTCTTTGGATTATTTTTTATTGAAACATCATCCAACACAGAGACTGCCCACACAAACAAGGTGGTGGCATTGATGCATCATATCTAAACAGTCATTCACATTTAGCAACCCCAGAAGACCTTGTAACTATCATTTGAAGCACTCACTCTCACTTGCTCAACTCAATCAGACCTAAAAATCTCCTTTCTCCACCTCATTTACCGCCCCAATACACAAACCTAACTACCACACCGACTGGACTCACTTCACAAATAATACTTGATCAATATGTAAATTGGTGACTTCAACCCTGGTAGTTCACATCCAGACAGCAATCTCAAACCAAAGAGTATCATCATTCCACTCACCCTTTATGGCATCACACAACTCATGACCTACCCCATACTCATTTTCAACCTTTTGACTGCAAGCTAAAATTATCTCTCAGTGGAAAATAGAATCTGGGTGTCATCGTAAAACCACTTTGCTATCCCCTTCATGCTTACACTTCTGCACAATATCCCCCTCACCTGCCACACATCCTTGTATCCCCAGACAGACAGACCAAACACATTACAGACAAAGCCTTAGCGCCACTTATACAACACCTTTCCTCCCTAAAAGGACACCCCTTCACTCTCCTCAACAATTACAACACCATCATCACACAGGCACTCGACAAAATTGTCCCCCTCAAATCACAAAAACCCAGCAGCCATCAGCATAAACCATGGTTCAGCAACTCCCTCCTTTATATCAAGCAGGAAGCCAAATGCCTAGAAAGGGTCTGGCAAAATAATCCATGCCCCACCACCAGAACACCCCTCATACTTGGCCACAAGTACCCAAAACAGCCATACACAATGCAAAAGCCAACCATTACTCCAATCCTCCACCAATCATACACAGAAAGTAGTCAACATTGTCAAAGCCATCTCCAAATCACCATCCACTGCAGTATGCAGCTCCCCCATGGACTACTTCAACTCCAGAATACACCTCAGGCAGGCCCTCTCCTGTGCTCTACCACACCCATCACCCACTCTCAAACTTTTTAACACACGAGATGCTTTCCACTTCATCGACAAAGACACCCTTATCACCCTTACTACAAAAGCAAAAGCTGAACATTTCCTGGATGATGCATGCCCACCTCAAGTTGCATCCAATTGCATCACCACTCTCACTCTCCAATGGCTCAATATCAACTCCTGTCTCTTACATGGCACTATCCATTCTGTTCTCAAAACTAGGCAATCCAACTCCTTTAAAAAAAGAAATCTCTCGACCCCACACTCTATGAAAATGACTGCCCCATAACTATTCTGCCATACCTCAGCAAAATCATGGCACTCTTTGTAACTACCCAACTGAAACAACACATCATAAACACAGAACTTAGACCATAACAGTTCACATACTCAATGACCTCCACAACAGCACTGACAAAGGGCACACAGCCCTATTCATACTCCAAGATCTCGCGGCAGCCTTCGACACCATTGACCACACCATTCTAGTTAACATCCTGTCCCACAGGATGAAACTCTAGGGCATCAAACTCGACTGGTTCATCTCCTCCCTTACTGACAAGACACAATTTGTCTCCATGCCCCTTTTCAATCTGACCCTACCTCAGTCAAGTACATTGTCCCGCAAGGCTACTCCCTGTCTACATTTCTCTTCAGCCTATATGTTGAATCCCTTGGGAAAGACCCTTAGTACCCACAGCATCAATTTCCACCAATATGCAAATGGCATACACATATACTTCCAAATCTCATCTCCCTCACAACTCCACATCCTCAAAATCTGCCTCTCCACCATCACCACCTGGATTGCCACCCACTTCCTCAAGCTCATAGCTTCCAAAATGGAATACCTCTTCATCTGGCGCCCGACAATAACCCGTTCACACTCCCTTAACCAAAAAACTTACCCACATATATCCCTCTCCACATCTGTCAGATCCTGTGGCTTCACCATTGACTCCCACCTTTGCTTATCTCATTACATAGCTGCTGGCACCAAATCATGCAATCTACAACTACACTTCTTTCAAAGGATCAGACACATCCTTCCTCCTAATGACTTCCTCACTGCAATCCAAGCACTAGTTCTCTCCAAACTGCACTTCAGCAATGTTCTCCTCACTGGGCTCCCCAGAACACGTTTGCCCCCTGCAGGACATACAAAATGCAGCAGCCAGACTCATCCTTCACCTACCAAAACATTCACACATCACCCCATCTTTCGCACAGCTCCACCGGCTTCATGTAACCCAAAGAATTGCCTTCAAAGGACTCTCCATTGTTTTCAAAGCCCTTCACCACAAAACCCACCGTAGCTTGAAGACAAAATCAAATCCACCACCCACACAAACACCAGACAAACAAGCCAGCATCTCCTACACATTTCACTCTGAAAAATAACATGCACACAAAAGCAGGATTCTGCACCCTCCTCTGAAATCATCATATTCACTCCAATGGACGAGGACTTTGAGTAACCTATACCCCAGAAAGGCTCCAGGGATTTGTTCTTCAAATTGGTTACACAGTGACTCTTCAAGATGGTTCTTCCAAATGCATCACCAAAGTGATCTTAAAGTTGATTAAATTCATTAGGGTTCTCATTCCCTCACAGAGTTAGTTTGCCACAGCCGATTGGTGAATTTCCCACTTTTTGTAAGGGGCCAATCCTTGTTGCTCTAACACGGGTTATTCTTTATGATGGCAGCTGCTAGAGTGCTTTGTTTGCCACATTTTCAGTGTAGGGTCTATAGAAGAAACTGGGGTGTGGCAGATACAAAATCACTGGCCCCTTCCAGAGAGTGAAATTCCCTTCAGATGCATTGTCCTATCCCCCCTCCTAATTTCCTGTCTGCATGTCATCATTAGGACTCCAGTAAGTATTTCCTTGGTTTGATCTCCCCATTATTTTGCAAAGAACACTTTGAAGTTTACAGTCCTCATCCCACCTCTAGAAGAGGTATGTCCTCTTCCCCTGGGAAAGTTGTCACACTTCCTAGCATAGGACAAAGCATCCTGCTATATACTGTGCTCAAAACATCCAGGTAAGATGCAATACACAAGTGGCCTTTCCCCAGATGTTGTAAGAGGATTCAATTCAGCACTACAGCTAAGTTAACGCCTAGTCTAGAATACTGAATGAAAACCCTTATTGATATATCTTTATGTCCAGTTCATGCGTTCTGGATGACTACCCCTATATAACACCCCTCTCCTGGAATCCCCCTGACCCCACTGAGCCAAGAAGTAGTTCTGTTTTGCAAGTTTAAAAGGTTTATTTGATAATTTAAAATATATATATATCACACTTTATAATAAATTAATAATTGAATAGCACACTTAATCTGATATGATAAAGATCAACAACGGAGAATCTGGCACTAGCACACTTCTTATAATCACTAATGAGTTGACATGAAATGGATAAGGTAGCACACTGGTAAATAGGAACAAAAGTATAATGTGGTAGAGGATGCTTTATGTAAGCTCAGGTGGATGCAATATTCAATGAA
This sequence comes from Ambystoma mexicanum, assembly GCF_040938575.1. Lineage (NCBI taxonomy): Eukaryota > Metazoa > Chordata > Amphibia > Caudata > Ambystomatidae > Ambystoma > Ambystoma mexicanum. Next base: position 502,819,072 of record NC_090928.1, on the reverse strand, counting down.
TGCAGTACAGAAAATACTCAATATAATTTCAACCAAACAATGTAATCACTTTTCTCTGGCAATCCCCTCCCCCCTTGATGCAAGGCAAGGAAATGGAAGGAAAACACACAGTTCTCAGAAATGCAATCAATGTAAATCAGTTCAATCCCCCCCAAGCTTAGACAACAGAAGTTTAAAACACAGATAGGAGTTTTGAAAACACAGGCCCAAATGCTTTGATATGTGCTAGCAATGGATGAGAAATATGCTGGAAATGCTTTTTAATTCCCTTTCAGAGATTCAGGGTGAGTGGTATCTAGTTAATATTAGTCCAGGCTCACACTAGCAATGAGGCAGGGATAGTTAGCAGGTTAAACGAATTTCTGGCAAATGGAAGGCAAGCAGCAGCAGTTTTTACATGTGAAGAAATTTGCAAATCGCAGTAAAATTCGCGGATGCGCCGAGCGCTATTACAGAGGAACCACAAGGACTATCTCTATCGTTTTGGGGTCCTAGGAAAGCCTAGGATCTCAGCTTCAAAATGAAAGTTACTGCAAGTCTCTAGCACAAACGGTTGCGGAGATATGAACGATTGAATAAAGGTCGTTTTTCAGATTTGAAATTTTAAACGCACACTTTTTCAGCTTTAAAAATGATGGCAGGATAACACAATTGCTAAACTGCAGTTCTACTTAGGTTAAAATGGATTGAATTATATTATTTTAACTAAGAGATTGGTTCTGCACAGTTTCTAGGTACTCACACTATATTCTTGAGTGAAATGGGCCTCATCACGGATCTGGTCAGGGTTTTAGACTGGACTCTGGTCTGGTCTGGTCTGGCCTCTGCACTTCACAGTGATCTGGGTCAGCTCTCTCTGCTGGTCTGTGTCTCTCTGGGTACAGCACTGCTTTCTCTCTGGTCTGGTCTCTTAGTTCTGGATAGATTGAAGTCTCTAGTTTGGCTCTCTGGAGGTTTGATGGAGGTAAGTATGGATTTTTCCGGCAGAGCGTCCCGCTGCAGATGGATTTGGAAGGTCCCTATCTGTCCTGTCTGTCTGCTTTTATGTGTTTAGAATGTGGGTGTGTTCTAGCATCACTGACCCTACCTCTCTCTCAGCTTCTAATTGGTCAAACTTCCATTTATCATTTGATTGGGGAATGAACTGTGAGTCAGAGTGATGTCATTTTACAGCCTGCAGAAAGTCCACTCCTCCTGTCAATTTACACACAAATCTAGATTTGAAACAAATACATATTTGCAGAGGTACATATTGTTTTAAAATCATATGCACCCATCATGCATTACAGGAGGTATCCCCTGTTCAAACTCTGCTCTTCCTGGGAGCTTGCATTCAGAAATGGCACATATTTCACTTTTTAACTGATTTTGCAATTTCTGACATTGACCCAACTTTACATACATGTGCGCAGGGAGTACGGACATTAACTGATGAAGTTTCAGATTTTTAACATGCATACATTTAGAGTTATCCCCACTTTTCCGCTGACACCCCCCTGTACATACCACCGGGTCGAAAAACCTCTTAAAATGTGGGCAGAAAAATCACAAGAATTATGGTATCATTTATAAAATTTTCACATGTCCGCTCTATGAGTTATTCATCTTTTTAGAGTTATGTTCTGGCTCCAAAGGGGTGTGGTTTTCTCTCAGCACAAGGTAGAAATACTGGTTAATCCAGTTCTGCCAAGCCAGCTTGCTCTCACAGGCAGTGCCCCTCCCAGCTCCTGCCAAGAGGAAGCTACATTTTACGACTGCGGTAATAAAAACCTTTGCCTGAGTGAAGAGGGCTTTGTTCACTCTCCTGCAGAGCACAGGTAATTCAATTATCAGATAGATGGCATATCCTTAGTGTGGGCAGCAAAAGGAAGGTTGGCCTGGGAACACAGCTGTGACTCAAGTTTCACTCCTGATGGGGGTAGTTGCCAGGCAGAATTGGAATCTCTTTAAGCCAGTTTCAGATAAAATGTCACTTTTTGTTCCCCAGTCTAAGTCAAGACATTTTTTTTACATATGCAGCTATGATGCTGATTCTAAGTTTAAACTATGACATTTAAACAATTGCAACCTATGTGACACTCAAAGTAGGTCACTCATTTCTTTTAAACATTTAGATTTGTAGTGTCTTTCAGTCCCAATTTACTTAAACTGCTGAAATCCACAGCGAAGCCAGTCTTGTTATAAACCTTCAAGTCACTTCAGAATATCACTTTACGTTGTATCCACCTCTCAGTAAGTCTTTCTTTGGCCTGCTTTGGGTTCATTCATTTTTACACAAAAAAAGTAAAATCTGGTGTTGTTTTAAATTGCCGGCTTTTGGATAGTGGTGAGTACTGGTACTGCACCCATTTTTGGGATTTAAGAAAATGAATTCCCAACAATTCTAGGTTGCATTTGGCAATCAGCATTGCCATTCCCAATGGTTTCAGACTACTGTGCGGGTAGTCCAATGGTGGTTTTAGGCAGTGTCCTTCTGTGCCCATAACATCGGCAAAAATGGGTGGCAGCCTATTCTTCCTGCATTTCCCTGTGCATTTTCTGGGAAGCTCTGGCCATCATGATGTTTTCATGTCAGTACTGCACAGTTTTGAGGTAGGGCTCGGATGCATGGGTAAATACATCCCACAAGCCCCCCTCTTGCGATGGCCATTCGGTTTCACTGATGGGACTCGCAAGATCTGGGATGTTTCCTCATCTTCTTCCAATAGATGGCACAGTTCAGCATCTTTTCCTCCATCCGGTCGGATCGATCGGTTCTCCTCGCCGGTCCTGATGGGAATATTGGGCGGTACCCCGAGCCCGTTGCGTCTCAGCTCCCGGTCTCCGGATCGTCCTCCTTGGCCCGTCTCAAGGTTTTGTTTCTCCTAGGACGACAAAGGAAGAGCGGCAATACCTACTCATAGACTTTTTCCACCACTGTTGAGATAGTGGGGCAGCATATGCATTTCATCATAACAAAACATTACATTCTTATTTTGAAAAAAAAAAAAAAAAAACAATATAACTAAGAGACAGTTTCATGCAAATCACAATATTTTAGAGACTAGATGTGGTATGTTTTATGGTTGGAACTGAATTAGTCTGAGACAGTACCCGCTAGGATTCCAGAGGATTCCTCCAGTTGTTGCAGAGTGTGCCTGGGATGGCAACATTTCAACTGGTTTATGTGGACCCACTTGTCTTCCCCCTCTGCCGAACCGCCTTTGGGGATGTGGATCTTGTAGGCCACAGGGGAGATCTTGTCGATGATCTCAAATGGTCCCTTCCATGTAGGCAAAAATGTGCGCTGCTTGGCCTGGTTCCTTTGGAAGTTGTATAGATAGACCCGGTCTCCCACCTGATATTCCTTCCTGGAAGTTTTCAGGTCATAGTGGGTCTTCATGCTATCAGCTGATCTTTCTAGATTCCGCTGAGCATAAGCAAAAGCATGTTGGAGGTGTTTCCTTAAATTCTCTACATACTCATGAGTAGTGGAGGCATTTATCAGTGTCTGCTCTTGGGTCCTGTAGAGCAAATGCTGAGGAAGCACCATCTTGCGCCCAGTCATCAACTCAAATGGTGACATTTTGGTTGCAGATGAAGGGGTAGATCTGATGGCCATTAGGACCAGAGGTAATCGGATATCCCAACTTGGCCCAGAATCTGCCACAAACTTCTTTAATATGCTCACAATGGTTCGGTTATATCTCTCTACTGCCCCAGAAGAAGCTGGCCTATAAGCAATATGCAGCTTTCTCTTGACCCCCAGTATCTCCCACATCTTTGTCATTACTTCACTGGTGAAGTGGCTACCTCTATCTGACTCAATCCTTTGAGGTAGACCAAAACGGGAAAAGATGTGGTTAATCATCAAAGCAGCTGCAGTTTCTGCCTTGCAATTTGGGGCTGGGAGACATTCCACCCACTTGGTAAACAAGCATGTCACAGTCAACATGTACTTATTCCCCCTAGCCGAGCGAATCACAGGGCCTACAAAGTCGATTTGTAAATCTGACCATGGCAGTGTCATCCCCCGCTTTTGTAAAGGCGCCCGGTGTGTGAGGGATGTCGGCTGAAATTGTGCACACACAAGACAACCCTTCAAGTATTGGTCGAGGTCCTGCCCCATGTGTGGCCAGTATGCAACCTCTCTTAAGATTTCCAATGTTGTGTGAAACCCCCTATGACCGGCAGTGGCCGCATCATGGGTGTGACTTAACATCAGGCTTCGGAATGAGGTAGGAACCACCCACTGATCGTGGCCAGCTTTGGATTTCCTTACCAACAAACCGTCTTGGATCCGGAACATTTTTGGACATTTCATCAACACTCTTAGGTCCTCTTTCCCAATGTAATCGGTATCCGTCAGGGGAAAGTTCTCAGGGTCCTCAAGGTGCTGGTGAAATTTACCAATAATTGGATCCCCCTTCTGAGCAGTAATCAAATCAGCATCAGGGGTCTCCTTACTCCATTGTGCAATTGAGAGGTCGTTGTGAGCATTTGTCTGGGACCTAGTGATAGCAGCGACCTGGATTTCCCCCAACAGGGACTCAATCTCAATTAGATCCCCTTGGATGGCCCCGGTTTTGGCCAGCTGATCAGCTAAGTCATTTCCAGTTTTGTCTGGTCCCTCTACTTTGGAATGACCCTTGATCTTCTTCCAATAGATGGTCATCCCATTCGATGTGACCAGATCATCAATGTTTTGGATCAACTTCCCATGTTTCAAGGGTTTGTTGTTAGCACATAACATGCCTCTGGTTTTCCAATTAACCAGGTGCTCCACGAACCCGTTCCGTACATAATCCGAATCTGTGATTATGACCAGTTCGTGGAGTTGATGCTGGACAGCAGTGAAGATGGCCTGATGCACAGCCATCAATTCTGCCACCTGACTACTTCGGGGACCAATTTTGTATCCAGCGGAGGGTTCTGGGGACTCATTCACCCATGCATTCCCTACGCCGGCCACTAGTTCTTTCTCCCCGTTGTTGTCAACATGGTAAGAGCATCCATCCACATAGACAGTGGGCATTCCCTCACACTTGTCTTCTTCAAAGACTTTGTGTGGGGAATTAAGGTATGCCTCCATGTTGTCCTTTATTTTTAGACTCTCGTCCTCGAGACAGTTTTCTCTGGCACAATCATGCAAGTCAGCCAGACCTTGCGCGAGGGGACTCTTCTTGTTTTGGCCATATCTGACTTCCACAGGAAAGCCTTGCATTGCCAGAATCCAGGAAGTAATTCGGGAATTACTCACATTTCCGGCCCGGATTCTGTCACTTTGGAGATATTGCAGAGGCTGGTGTGGAGTCTCCACTATGATGTGTTCCCCCTGGATAAACGGGCGGTAATTCTTCAATGCCCACACCGTTGCCAGGAGTGCCTTCTCACAATCGTTGAATTTCTCCTCCACAGAGGATAAAGTTTTGCTCGCATAGGAGATTACTTTATTGACCTTGTCATGCTTTTGATATAATACTGCCGTCAAGCACGTATTAGAGAACCCTGTCTCCAGGAAGAACTCCTTGTTTCTGACCGGGTAAGCTAGGCAAGGCGCTTGTGAGAGGCTTCTTTTGAGTTGTTTTACTGCCTCGGCTTGTTCTGGACCCCATTCCCACTTGACCCCCCCCTTCAGGAGATGAATCAGGGGTCTGGTGATCTCTGCGTAGCCCTCAATGAACTTTCTGCTGTAATTAGTCAGTCCAAGGAGGCTCCTTAGTTCCTGCAGAGTTGTGGGGTCTTTCAATTTTTGGAGGGCTTCCACTTTCTTTTCCTGGGGACAGAGACCCTGAGGAGTAATCTCATGCCCCAAGAAATTAACACGGGTTCTACACCACTGTGCTTTCTGAAAGGAAAGTTTTGCTCCGGCGGCCCTCAACTGTGTCAGAACATAACGGATCTCCGCTATGTGTTCCTCCACAGATGAACTTTTGATGAGGACATCATCTACATAAGCCAGGTTACCCCTCGCACCCAGGTCGGGCATGGCCTTATGTAGGAAAATGTTGAATTCATTGCCGGAGTTGAGGTATCCGAAGGGAGTCCGGGTCCATGTGTACTGCTGGCCCCCAAAGGTAAAAGCCAGTTTGTATTGGTCCTCCCTACTGACAGGCACAGTCCAGTATCCATTGGTCAGGTCTATTGCTGTGAAGACCTGTGACCCCTGGATCTGGGCCAGCCCTTGGTCAATGTAGGGCAGAGGCCATCGGGAAGTATGGACCCGTTTGTTGAGCTCCCTAAGGTCGGCGCAGAGTCTCCACTGGCCGTTTGGCTTCAATATTCCCAGCACCGGATTATTGAAGGTGCTGTGGACGGGACGGATTATTCCCCGGGACTCAAGGTTCTTAATTATTTCGGTAAGGGACTCCATTGATGCGAGAGGCAAGCGATATTGCTTCACAAACACAGGAGTCATGCCAGGGTCCGTGGGGATTGTTGTTGTGTGGATGTCAGTGCGACCACAGTCATATGAGTCTACCGCAAAGAGATCTTGGAAATCCAAGAAAACTTGTTTCAACTTTTGCTTTTGTTCCAGAGTCACACAGGCATCAGCTAGGTTGACTCTCTCTTCCACCATCTGCCTGAAGCCTGGAAAGACTTCTGGTTTGGCTATTTCAGCGGCCTCCTCCAGCTGGGTGGAGAAGTCCCTGGTCAGAGTGCTGATTTGGACTGGAGGCTTCAGGTGGGAAAGGCAGCCCTCATGGACCTGGAAAATCACCTCATCCCTCCTGAAATCACAAGTCACATCTTCCTTACCATAGGGGCAGGAAGTGTACACCAGGAAGTTCCCCCCATGCCGGGTAAAAATCCTGTCTGGTGTTGTATTGTCCTCACTGTCACTGTCAAAACAGTCCTTGGGGATTGGTCCTAACAGTTCATTTACTAAGTCGATGGAGAAATGTCGGTCATCAACCGCCATTCCAATAATGGTGCCTGCGGCTAGAGTAATACTCTTTAAGTCGCTGTTATCCACCTCTATTGGAATGGTGTCATGTTCTATGTGGACTAATGGAGTTGGGTTTACCCCCAACCCTTGCTGTTGGAGAGAAGCATTTAGATGTATGTAAGCATCAGGGTTTTTCAATTCTTGTCCCCTTTTAACTTTCACTTCCAGGGAGAATTGTCGGGTCCTTTCTGGGATGGTGACTTCCTCTTTAACCTGAATTTCAACTGCATAAGGTAGCAATTGAGCTGACCTAAATGCTTTTTCTGGATCATCAAAGCCCATGGGATTATCCGCTAATCGGGACCAAGCTTTGAAGTTTATTAGGTCCAAACTAATGGCAAAGCGATTGAGAATGTCACTGCCTAAGTAAAAGGCGGCAGTGATGTCTCGCACGACCCAACAATTGTGGACTATGCTCTTGTTGCCAATGGAGATTTTGAGCATACACCTGCTTGGCAGGAGATGTTTGGAATTAGGTGCTTCCAGGTCCATTTCCCATTTGTCTATCAGTTTGAAGGTGGGAATGGCTGGATCTTTTGGGAGTTGGCGAAACATGGCTTCGCTGATGAAGCTCTTACCGTTGTTCACACACACTCGAGCGAGAACAGAGTCCTTCCCATCATTTAACTGAACAGGGATGAACAACTGCTCTCCAATTTGCTGAATATCAGCCAGGCTTTGAGCTGATTTCACATCTTTCTGGACTATAGGAGTGGGAGTTTCTGATTGTGGACTAGTATAGAATCTCAGAGTGTTTCCTTCCAGCGTGGAGTACCACTTTAGACTGGAAGGAAGGTTGATTTTCAGAAATAGAGAGGACCCCCCATCACCAGTCTGTTGTCCTACTGCTATTACTGTCACGTCTGGAATTTGGCTATTCTGGAAGTGAAATTCTACTTGGTCAGATTTTTGTTCAACCATGTGGCAGGTGCCGTTTAAACTAACATGGTTGACACTCTGTTTTAATTTTATTGGTCGGCTAGTCTGGGTCCAGAGGACCTCGTTTACACAATCTATTAGGGGTGACAACCTTCTCAGGAGGTCATTCCCTAGTAAACAAGGGGTGCCCTCTGGGGTCACAACTATAACCGGGTGTTTCAGCTTGTGTCGCCCAATTTTAATGTCCAAGTCTGCAGTCCCCTCAACGGGAATTTCCTTCCCGTCAAAGTTCTGTAGTTGTCCCGGAAGAGAGGTGAGAGGAATTTGGTAATTCTCTCCCCTTCCTGCATTCAGTTCGTCAAAGGCCCTTCTGGACAGAAGGGTAGCTTGAGATCCAGTGTCCACCAGTGCCGAGATTGTACCCTGCCCCTGTACTTGTACCGGGGCATAATATCTTCCCTCCTTCTCCTCAAAGGGGCACAGATAATGTACATTTTTGGACAACTGGTGGGCTAATTTTCTGGTTTTGGACATCGCGAGAGAAGAAGTTTGGGCAGAATTCTGTGGAGAGCCTTGGGAATCTGAAAGAAAAAGTTGGCAACTGGAGATCAGAGCCATTGTGGGTTCCCCTGGTTCCGGTTCTGGGCCGCCCCCCCCTTTTTGGAGGCAGTCACCAGGATGGGTTTGAACCAGGGGGTTTTCTTGCTGTTTGTTCTGGGATGAGATAGTGGGCGGCGGTAGCTCAGTCTCCACATCTCCCCAGTCTGGATTTGCATCCCTAGGGACCCATTTTTCTTTGGGAGGAGTTCCCCCCTCTCTGAAGGAGAAGATCCTTTTCCCAGGATCCTCTGAGGATCCCTCTCCCTCAAATTGGAAGATCTGTACCTCCTCCTCAAACTGAGTCTGTTTGGGTCTTTTGTTTCTCCTACCCCCCCTCTGCTCCTTAGGAGGCAGACTTTCAGGGGCAAGAGATTTTGTTTCCGGTTCCTGGGTTTCCAGGGGCTGTTTACAAGTGAGGAAGGAAGCTTCCTCCAAGGCTTTACACCCCCCTTCCCTTTGTGCCTCCTCCCTGGGAACCGGTGAGTTATCGGGGTGCTGCCGCCGTCATTGTTCTGGAGCACCAGGTCCAGAGTTGGGTGCGTTCTGCGCCGGCACGCCCATCTGAGGGTTCTGCTGAGCCCTCAGTATGTGACCCAGGTCCCGCGCCATGTTTTGAACCTGGCGCTCTAACTGGGAAACCCGCTCAGGCTGATACGGGGCCCTGTTTTCTCCCCTGGGCTGATCCCGGGAAGGGTAGCTGTCCCTCCTCTGGTAATACCCCGGGTTGGGAAGATTTGGGTACCCCTCCAACCTTGGCCTCCCCTCTCCCGGATTCAGTGGTCTGGGCTCAGGGAATTGGGGAAAGAAGGATGGATGGTTTTGGGGCTGGAAGTCGGGTGGATATCTGGGGAAAAAGTTCTGCCCAGGGTTTGGTAAATTTCTGCCCTCCTGTGGGAAGTTTGGAGGGAAGTTCCCTGGGTTAGGTGCTTGTCTGGATCCCCCCCCTTGGGCTGGAGGAGTCCACACATAACCCAGGATGGGTCGATTTCCCTTGTAACGGGGACTTACATAATCAGGAGAGCGAGGGACCCCATTTGTGGGGCTGCCTCCTTGGCTCCCTGTCTGTGACTGACCCGAGGACCTCCTGGGCCTAGCATTATTAGGTGCAGGTAGGTTTTTAGGCCCCCCCATCTCCAAATCCAAAACGGGGGTGACCTTTACCTCTGCCACCTTGGCAGCAGCAGGGGTGCTGTTGGCTTTGGGGTTTTTCTGGGCATTACTTTTGCTATCTATCGGTTTCTGCACCTCATAGATCCGGGTAGCCTGTTCAATGACCCAGTCTAAAGATCTTTTCTCGTGAAAATCCCTCACGAGCTGGGTCATGATATATTTGGGCAAGGCATGGAAAAACGTGTTAATAAATTCCCTGCTATCCGTGCGCACCCTTCTTGTGGTCTGTGCAAAAGCACGCTTTAACTCCTGCACAAATTCTTGTGGGGCCTGATCCTCCCCACATTGCAAATTGTAGGCTGCCTTGCGAGCCTCTTGAGGATTTCTGTGAACAGAAAAATGTTTCAGGATGGCCGCCTTATATGTGGACCATCTTAAATGATTTTGGTCCTCCAGCCCCGCAAAGAAACTGGAGTATTCCGGGGAGAATGTCCACTTTACATATTGAATACAGCTTTGGCTGTCCTTCAAATGGAAAGTCTCCATCATTTGTTCAAACAACTCTAAGTGCTCCCAAACAGAATACTTAGCGTTCTTATGGTAAGGCGTGATGACGCTCCTGATCGCCTTAATCTGCTTTAAGGGGTCCTTAAGCAAGGCCCTTTTTGCCTTATTGGCCTTTTTGGTTCGGGTAACCCTTGTCCATTCTTCCTCGGACTCAGAGGCACTGCTCCCAGAGGTTCCCGTCTGTTCTTCCAGGTTTTCCCGGATTCTGCGAGCCTGGGAATGGCTGGCAGAATGTGGGGACCTGGTCTCCTGTGTCCTGCGCAGTTCAGAGGAGTCTTCAGATTCCTCCTTGCTGCCAGGATTTGATGGGTACCCCCTCCACTGACCTAACTGGGCAGAGGTTTTCAGGATGCCCTTAATGGGCCTACTCTCCTGGGGTTCCCCATTGAACTGTACTGTACTTGGGTGCCCATACCCGGATGCCCACCCCTCCATTCCTGAGTGGTACTGGCCTATGAGCCCCATACTCTTAGCTGGATAGTAATCTGCCATCCCTGCAGCCCTGTGCTCATGTGCGCCAGGGGACATGGGGGTGGTAGAGTCCAGGGACTGGGGGAGATGAAGGCCCCTGGTGTTAGGGCTCCTGCGGTTATGGTCAGGAGTCTCTCTTTCCCAGCGGACCTCATCTCTATCCGCCCCTGCTCCCTGTTGCAATGCAAGAGCCTGCATTTGTGCTTTCAGTTCCTCTGTTAAGGCCTTACTCGACTCTATCAGTCTCTCCTGGATCGCTACCTGTTGTTGGAGCCTATCATTGTGTTGACAGAGGGCCTCATTTTCCCTCTGTGCTTCCTGGTTGGTCCTGGAGAACTGGGCCAGTCTTTGCTGCAGGAGGGTTACCTCCTGAGCTGTGTCCCTATTGGCCTGCTCCTTTCTTGCTAGAGCATCCTCCACCCTCCTGGTGTGCTCTAGCAAGTTCTGGTGTTCTTTTTGGAGGTCACCCAGTCCCTGGTGGGCCAGGTGATTTTCTTCCATTTTTCTTTTTAAATGGCAGACTTCCTGGCCTAAGGTATCCCTTTCCTGACTAAGAGCCTGCATCTGTGCCGCCAGGTCGTCCCTTTGCCTTTGGAAGGCACCAGCATTCTGGCGCTCCTGATCAAACTCTGCCTGGGTATCCAGGTCTTTCAGAATTAGTTTGTTGCTCTCTGCCTTCACTCTATCTAGGTGGCCTTGCAGGGTGACTACCTGCTCAGCACATACCCTGTTGAAGTCCAGTTGTTGCTCCAGCTTTTTCTGGTTTTGCAGTAGGGAGTCCAAACCTTCTTGGTATTCCTTCTGCAAGGCCAGAAATCTGGTATCCTGTTCTACCTTTTCCTGTTGCAGCACATCCATATCCTTCTTTATTTTAATGATGTGCTGCCTACTATCATCTTCTGACTCCTGGCTCCTCTGCAGCCTCTGCTCAGAAGAGACCAGGTCAGATTGGACCTTCTCTAACGCCATCTGTTGCCTATTTGCCAGATTTTGGCTTTCAGCACATCTATCCTGCATGTCTCCCATATATAGGTACAGGTATGCCGCTATCCTAACAATCTTGTCGTGTTCATCTTTGGCCTTAGGAGCCATATATAGTTCACTCAGGGCCACATGTAATGGACCCTGATCTCTATATATATCTGACCCTGTTTCAGTGACCTGTTGTGTGATGGCCTGCAACCACGCATCCTGGCCCTGTTCGGTCCATTCACCTCTCACAAATAGCTTATGCAAGAGGTGCTCTCTGGCTATTTTCATATCTACCAAGGTCGTCATTCTAGAGATTGGTCTCTGTCCTGACTTACAGAAGTTAGTATTTTATTTTTGCAGAACAGAACTATTCTTGGAGTGTCCCTTTTGAGGAATGCTTCACAGCGTAATGCAGCGTGGTGATCCGACCGGATGTATGTATCCCGTCAGTTAGCACACTGTATTAAGCTGCACAAGTGGTAAATCTAACCCAACGTCCCGGACGAGCCCCCAATTTGTAAGAGGATTCAATTCAGCACTACAGCTAAGTTAACGCCTAGTCTAGAATACTGAATGAAAACCCTTATTGATATATCTTTATGTCCAGTTCATGCGTTCTGGATGACTACCCCTATATAACACCCCGCTCTTGGAATCCCCCTGACCCCACTGAGCCAAGAAGTAGTTCTGTTTTGCAAGTTTAAAAGGTTTATTTGATAATTTAAAATATATATATATCACACTTTATAATAAATTAATAATTGAATAGCACACTTAATCTGATATGATAAAGATCAACAACGGAGAATCTGGCACTAGCACACTTCTTATAATCACTAATGAGTTGACATGAAATGGATAAGGTAGCACACTGGTAAATAGGAACAAAAGTATAATGTGGTAGAGGATGCTTTATGTAAGCTCAGGTGGATGCAATATTCAATGAATGCAGTACAGAAAATACTCAATATAATTTCAACCAAACAATGTAATCACTTTTCTCTGGCAATCCCCTCCCCCCCTTGATGCAAGGCAAGGAAATGGAAGGAAAACACACAGTTCTCAGAAATGCAATCAATGTAAATCAGTTCAATCCCCCCCAAGCTTAGACAACAGAAGTTTAAAACACAGATAGGAGTTTTGAAAACACAGGCCCAAATGCTTTGATATGTGCTAGCAATGGATGAGAAATATGCTGGAAATGCTTTTTAATTCCCTTTCAGAGATTCAGGGTGAGTGGTATCTAGTTAATATTAGTCCAGGCTCACACTAGCAATGAGGCAGGGATAGTTAGCAGGTTAAACGAATTTCTGGCAAATGGAAGGCAAGCAGCAGCAGTTTTTACATGTGAAGAAATTTGCAAATCGCGGTAAAATTCACGGATGCGCCGAGCGCTATTACAGAGGAACCACAAGGACTATCTCTATTGTTTTGGGGTCCTAGGAAAGCCTAGGATCTCAGCTTCAAAATGAAAGTTACTGCAAGTCTCTAGCACAAACGGTTGCGGAGATATGAACGATTGAATAAAGGTCGTTTTTCAGATTTGAAATTTTAAACGCACACTTTTTCAGCTTTAAAAATGATGGCAGGATAACACAATTGCTAAGCTGCAGTTCTACTTAGGTTAAAATGGATTGAATTATATTATTTTAACTAAGAGATTGGTTCTGCACAGTTTCTAGGTACTCACACTATATTCTTGAGTGAAATGGGCCTCATCACGGATCTGGTCAGGGTTTTAGACTGGACTCTGGTCTGGTCTGGCCTCTGCACTTCACAGTGATCTGGGTCAGCTCTCTCTGCTGGTCTGGGTCTCTCTGGGTACAGCACTGCTTTCTCTCTGGTCTGGTCTCTTAGTTCTGGATAGATTGAAGTCTCTAGTTTGGCTCTCTGGAGGTTTGATGGAGGTAAGTATGGATTTTTCCGGCAGAGCGTCCCGCTGCAGATGGATTTGGAAGGTCCCTATCTGTCCTGTCTGTCTGCTTTTATGTGTTTAGAATGTGGGTGTGTTCTAGCATCACTGACCCTACCTCTCTCTCAGCTTCTAATTGGTCAAACTTCCATTTATCATTTGATTGGGGAATGAACTGTGAGTCAGAGTGATGTCATTTTACAGCCTGCAGAAAGTCCACTCCTCCTGTCAATTTACACACAAATCTAGATTTGAAACAAATACATATTTGCAGAGGTACATATTGTTTTAAAATCATATGCACCCATCATGCATTACAGGAGGTATCCCCTGTTCAAACTCTGCTCTTCCTGGGAGCTTGCATTCAGAAATGACACATATTTCACTTTTTAACTGATTTTGCAATTTCTGACATTGACCCAACTTTACATACATGTGCGCAGGGAGTACGGACATTAACTGATGAAGTTTCAGATTTTTAACATGCATACATTTAGAGTTATCCCCACTTTTCCGCTGACACCCCCCTGTACATACCACCGGGTCGAAAAACCTCTTAAAATGTGGGCAGAAAAATCACAAGAATTATGGTATCATTTATAAAATTTTCACATGTCCGCTCTATGAGTTATTCATCTTTTTAGAGTTATGTTCTGGCTCCAAAGGGGTGTGGTTTTCTCTCAGCACAAGGTAGAAATACTGGTTAATCCAGTTCTGCCAAGCCAGCTTGCTCTCACAGGCAGTGCCCCTCCCAGCTCCTGCCAAGAGGAAGCTACATTTTACGACTGCGGTAATAAAAACCTTTGCCTGAGTGAAGAGGGCTTTGTTCACTCTCCTGCAGAGCACAGGTAATTCAATTATCAGATAGATGGCATATCCTTAGTGTGGGCAGCAAAAGGAAGGTTGGCCTGGGAACACAGCTGTGACTCAAGTTTCACTCCTGATGGGGGTAGTTGCCAGGCAGAATTGGAATCTCTTTAAGCCAGTTTCAGATAAAATGTCACTTTTTGTTCCCCAGTCTAAGTCAAGACATTTTTTTTACATATGCAGCTATGATGCTGATTCTAAGTTTAAACTATGACATTTAAACAATTGCAACCTATGTGACACTCAAAGTAGGTCACTCATTTCTTTTAAACATTTAGATTTGTAGTGTCTTTCAGTCCCAATTTACTTAAACTGCTGAAATCCACAGCGAAGCCAGTCTTGTTATAAACCTTCAAGTCACTTCAGAATATCACTTTACGTTGTATCCACCTCTCAGTAAGTCTTTCTTTGGCCTGCTTTGGGTTCATTCATTTTTACACAAAAAAAGTAAAATCTGGTGTTGTTTTAAATTGCCGGCTTTTGGATAGTGGTGAGTACTGGTACTGCACCCATTTTTGGGATTTAAGAAAATGAATTCCCAACAATTCTAGGTTGCATTTGGCAATCAGCATTGCCATTCCCAATGGTTTCAGACTACTGTGCGGGTAGTCCAATGGTGGTTTTAGGCAGTGTCCTTCTGTGCCCATAACATCGGCAAAAATGGGTGGCAGCCTATTCTTCCTGCATTTCCCTGTGCATTTTCTGGGAAGCTCTGGCCATCATGATGTTTTCATGTCAGTACTGCACAGTTTTGAGGTAGGGCTCGGATGCATGGGTAAATACATCCCACAAGCCCCCCTCTTGCGATGGCCATTCGGTTTCACTGATGGGACTCGCAAGATCTGGGATGTTTCCTCATCTTCTTCCAATAGATGGCACAGTTCAGCATCTTTTCCTCCATCCGGTCGGATGTTCAGTGGAAACCAAGTGAGGTTGTCAAATTACATATGATAGTGCTTTATCAATTTTAACTGTACTTCCTCAACGGACACTTAATCAAAGTAAAACTCTATATACAAGTAAGGCCATTGTATATGCTCTCTGTTGGTCTTAGCCGGCAAAGCAATGAGGCACTACCGGATTCCTGTTACCGCCATGCAGCCCAACGCTACCCCGGTGTATGCAACTTGAAAGGTAAGCCTACTACGCCTCACCATGTGTGCGTTCAGGCCTACCCTTCCACCTACTATGTTACTATCAGCCACAGCCTCACCTGCACCTATCTGCCACCACCTACTACATTCCTCCCCCCTCGCTCTTCACTGTACCCATTCTTCCCATCTGGCTCCCTGCAGCTATCACCACTAGGCCTATGCAGCTCGAGCTTCCACCTCTCATCCCACACCCACGTCGTCTATCACGCTCCCACCTGGTCTTTTGAAGTTGTGTGACTCCATTGCACCCCCGATTATGGCCTTTGTGCCTTCTGCTCCTCTTGTATCTCCCCCATCCACCTGGTACCTACCCCTGCTCTGAGTACCACACAGCACTCTTGCGCCTTCACATATGCGCCAAGTGCCTTCTGTGCCTCCTCCAAAACTCCCCCGGCCAACCCGGTTCCCACATGTGCTATTAGAGCTGCGTGGTAAGTCCATGCAACATCAGCTTGGAATGTGTGCACCATCAACTACACTGGGCACCACACCATCCTGTATGGGTAAGTCCTATATCTTGCCCTCCATTGTGCTCACTGCCCATGGCAAGCCACCCTCTCATGAAGTCAAGAAAACACACTCTACCGCCTCTCCCACACTCAATGGACAGCCTCACCTATCGCCACACATCACCAATCACCTCCATAGTGCCTCTCACCATAATACAGATATTAATGTTACAGAAAGGACCGGCCTACTGTGCCCTTCCACGACCCACCTCACAGGCAAACTTAGGAATTGTCCTCAGCTTACTACACGCCACAGCCAACTCCAAGAACGCAATGCCCTTCTGGCATCTCGCTCTACTTCCCCCACCACTGTTGAGCTCCAACAGAAATCCACAATTTTCACTTGCAATATCAATATCACACCTTGCTATGCCTCCCGCCCCTTCCACCAATAACTAGCCTACAAGTAGCTACCCTTGCTACTGTCCTGCAAGCTCCAACAAACACGCCCCACATAAAGCAACAACCTACACCCCTTTTTGCGCTCTCTTCAACACTAAATCGCTGACAGTCCATTCCCATGAAATATTAGACCTCATCATGTTGAACAACCTCGACATCCTTGACCTATCCGAAACATGGCTAGCCTTATCCCTGGCCATTATGTCAGGATATGCCATGTTGCGCTGGGATAGAACACTCAAAAAGGGAGGCAGTGTTGCCCTTATTTACAAGGACTTCCTCACACTGTACCACACTAACACCACCCCTCTCCCCAATTATGAGCTATTATGAGCTAAGCTCAAATGATCAGACAATACTACCACTACCATCCACCTTGTCTTTCGACCTCCAGGCCTTATCTACACCTTTCTAAACTGATCTCATCCACCTACTGTCCACCAACATCAATCCCACTACCCAATTCCTACTCCAGAGTGACCTTAATCTTGGATTGAACGACCCTACCGATTCTGATGCCACAACCTTATCTAATTCTCTGACAACTTTGGGATGTACCCAGCACATCACTTCACCCACACACTCACTCAGTCGCATCATAGATTGGCTTGTGGACCACAACAGCAACATCTTCATCATCTCTAATGCACCATGTCCCTCATCCAATCACCAAACCATCATCCCTAGCCCTTCTTCACCAGCCAAACCAGCAGTCGGCCCGACCGCCACCCTGGCACAAACACTCATAATTTGGCCAGCGACAAGGTCATCCCCCTCCTCAGCACCACTGTCCCCTCAACCCATGACCTCTTGATCGAGCATTACAACACCATGTTCATCAAGACTGTCAATCTCCTGGCCCACCTCAAAATGAGTAAAACCAAGCAGCTATCACATCTTAATTCTCGGTTCACCCCAGACCTGAGCCTCCAAAAGAGCAGCTGAAGCTGCCTGGCACAAAGAACCTTCTTTTGCCAATAAAGCCTGCCTTTCTAAAATCTAACATCACTACAAGCTTGCCATTCAGAACTCCAAAGCAACTGTCCACAACAAGAACATCTCCAAAGTGATCTCTTGCTTACAGGAGCTGTTTGTGATTCTCTGAGAAATGGAGATCCCCACCACTCCACCCTGCACCATCACTAAAGAGAATGTCTGGTGTAACTCTGTCCAAGATACCTTTACAGTGAAAATCATACAGCTTCAATCATAGATAAAAGCCAAGGTAACAGGTATGTCAGACACAATACACAGGGCCACTCCACCTAATCCCGAAAGAGGTGCCCCTCTCTTCCACTTCCCACCTGTGACTAGCACCACCATTGCAAAGACCATTGCTGGTCTCAAACCCTCACATGGCAAAGGGGACATCTGCCCTGCCTCACTGGTGAAGGAGTGTGCAGAACCACTACTCCCCCTCGTTGCTTCTATCATTAATTCATCGTTTGCCACATGCACCATCCCCTCGTCCTTGAAAGAATTCTGGATCTCACCCCTTTTGAAGAAACCTACACTTGACCCGGCTGTCCCGACCAATTACCAAATCCTAACAACTGCCCCTTTTCTCATGAAAATTATGGACAGAGTTGGCTACCTGTAAATCCAGGCATTCATGGAGCTCCACCACATATTAGGCACTCATCAATCTAAGCACAGTGCCGAAAGAGCCCTCCTTGACCTCAAGAATCAGCTCTACGAAGCTAATGACCACCACAATCTTTCATTACTACTACTACTTGAACTCTCTGTTGCATTCAAACTCCTGGACCACGAAATCCTGTGTTAGAACCTTAGTTACTCCCTCAGCCCATCTCTCAGCAGAAGCAGACAAATGGGTTGCCTCCTTCATGGCCGACAGAAGTTCCTGGGTCTTTGCTGCAGACGCTGCTGCTACCCCTACATCCATCACAAATGGTGTACATCAAGGCTCATGTGTCTCCCCTACACTCTACAATGTGTACACCAAGCCGCTTTTTGACCACTTGGACTCCCTTGACATATCATATACAAACTATGCCGATGACACACAAATTCTCATTGCTCTCATCGAAGATCACTCATCTGAGTTTCTCAGAATATCATCTATCTATGTAGCCATTCAGTCTTGAATGGCCACACACAGACTTTGTCTCAATGACGTCAAAACGGATCTCCGCCTTATCGTCTCACCAGCCCGCCTCTCAAAACTGGACCAAGCCTACAAAGTCTTCACCATGGAAGGCCATACCATCCCAGTAACCAACGCTATCAAGACTTAGGGTGTTTACCTGGACTGTGCACTAACCATGACCCGCCAGGACAACCATATTGCAGCTTCTTCAGGTTACGCCACTTAGGTTATCAATGCCAGCAAACCATTCTTCTCACCCAAGAACCCGCTCAAAGCAACACGTGCCCTTATAGGCTCCAAACTTGACTGCTGCAGCTCTCTCCTTTGTGGCACCACTGAAAAGATCCTACACAAACCGCAAGCCAAACAAATCAACGCCCTGCGGGCTGCCCTTGGCATTGGCAGACAGGAACACATCTCGTAAGCCAGAAAATCTGCCCATTGGCTCCCTGTCAAGGAGAGATTCCACTTCAAGATTCCCCCAAGAAAAAAGTGGGGGTGCCAGCTTCCCAGTGCGAGCCTCCACTTTCTGGAAGGCGTGTTGCCCCCACCTGCAAAAAGTTCCTTCCTATAATTGCTTCAGAAAAAACCTCAAAACATTCTTGCTCAATTTATAGTCCTCACCTGTGTAACTCCCCCACTTTTCTGCCCATCCCCTACCAATACCTTTTGAATGTTGCTCTCCCCAACCTGTCCCCCCTATAGCCACCTTTTATTCTCTGCAAAGTGTCTAGATGCTCACTTGTTGTGCTAATTTACAAATGTACAAACAAATAAATAAAATAAATAGATATTTACAGCCCCACAATCTATATTGAACATTTTCTGTAGAAAGTGGTTGGGACTTCCATAGTAAGCCCCCAGCTATGCAGTTAATTGGAGCTAGGGTTATCCTATATGGCGGATGAAATAATATCACACAGAATGTTTTTAATATTAAATATGCTGATCCAAATGTATCTCTAGCATGAGTCTTGTTGAATGAACTTCAGATGAGAGGCAGGGCTTCACAGGTTGTGTGGCTGAATTCTCCCTTTGAATTATCCCTTGGAGTCCGAATTCTTGAAGATTAAAATTATTATTATTCCATGTACCAAAAGAAAACAACAATACAATTTGACAAAAGTAATAAAGTAAAAACATAAATGGCAGAAGAGGTGCTGGCGAGCAATAGAACAATCAGGTTATAACAAGCTGGACAAAAATGACGCATGGTGTAAGGACAAATAAAAATAAATTCAAATAAAGATTAATCATAAAACCAGGCACATAGCATATACAGTAGGACTCCAATATAAGAACAACAGTGCAATCAAACTTACATGGATATGAACCTATCAGGAAACTCATCTCAAAAGCATATCAACCATATACATCCAGGAATAGTACCCATATGTCAGTACAATTATCAGTACTCCAGATTTCTTGAAAATGGCCCTCTCGTACGTGGACATGGTCCATAACTCCTCCACCCAATTATCGATACAGAAGGAATTGGATGATTTCGATGCAGTTAGGACCATCCTTTTTGCAAGCATGCAGCTCTGAAGCAGCCAGATCTTCTTTAAAAAGGGCAGATCCACTAATAAAGACACATCACCAAGTATCAAAAGTGAATCTTTCCTTGGAATGGCACAGTTGAGCACCAGGCCCCTTCCCAAAAGTCTCTAGTCTTATTGAAAAATCAAAGTAAGTGGCTCAATCTACTCCTTGCCTGTGTACATTTCCAGCATTGGTCACTCTCCGAGAGTCGTCTCTTAAACATTTGTTCCGGGTCCAATATGTCCTAAAAAAATGTTTAGTTTGAGAGGCCCTGAGTCCATACTGGCCCAACAGACATTGGGCCTCATTACGAGTTTGGAGGTAGCCATGCCGTTTTCATTGGCATGGCTACCCCCAAACTCGGGTCCGGGTCCTGAAAAATGAGAATTAGCAGGCCATTCTGACCTTTGTGGGCCCAGTAATTCCCATTCACGGGACCCAGACCCAGTACATCCCCATTCCCATTTGAGCCCCAGTGGGGCTCAATGGGAATGGGGAGGATGCTAACAACGCTCCCGTTAATAGGTAGCACTACCGGCGCCGTTGTTGCCTTACCGCCAGGGTCGTAATGTTACAGCATCTCTGCCAGCACCCAGGGTCTATCGTCTCACCCAATTCACCTGGCCAGACATTGGCAAGCTCAGGATCCCCTTTGCAATTAGACACAAGAACACTGTCCATAGTTGTGGCCGAATGGAGTGCACGTCCACAAAGTTCTAGGCCAACCATGCCACAATTGGCATTGTTAATGGTTCAGCAAGATTAACCTTTGCTGCAATGAACCCTCTGAGTTATCTGTAATCTGCATAGTTGAATTCTCTCAAATCAAATTCTCTGCACAGATGGGTAAAGGGAATCCATGTTCCATCCTCAAACAGGTCTTTTATGTACTGAATACCACCCATAAACCAGGATGGCCAGAAGAAGACTTTCCCCTGTATAGTCAAACTGTGTTCAACCAAATGGATGCTTCATGGAAAAGGAACGGTTCGCTACCCAGACGTTGCAATATTCAGCACCAAAACACACACAAAAAAGCTGTAAGAGGACTCAATGACAGGGATGCCCTTGAAATTGTTGACAACAAGGCCCTGAGTTCCAGTTGAGATATACAGGCCGATTCATGGAATTAATGTGCGCTGAAAATTTCCACGCAAGCGTGCGAAAGTGTGCGAATCACAGCGCAAGTGCGAAAATCACAGCAAAACCCGCGCACAGCGATTCATGGAAGTCCGTGCGCGTGTAAATCCATGGATGTGCGCTAAAATCCTGCGTGGCACACGCTGGCGCACACGTCTTCAAACAGCGTGCGCTACGCGCACAGGGAAAGTGAACATAGCGCAGTGCACACAACAAAAGTAGGCGTAACACGGGGCGTAACACACGGAATGGGGAAAAACACGTGAAAATGTGGGCATCACGAGGGAAGTACAGGAGGCAAATGCGCGGAACGCCCACACGCGTGCCTACAACACGTATTCATGGAATCGAACGGGGCTAACGCGTGCGCCAAAAAAGACGCGCTAATCCGCAAACACGTACACCAGCAGGAAGAAGGCGTACGTGGATCCGTGCAGCATAAAGGTGCGCGCAAACAACAAACAAGCTCAGACGCTAAGATGAATATACCATTCCTTGCAGCAGTGGTCGTGGGATACCGCAGGAGGAGGAGGAGGATAGTCAGTGCCCGAATTCTTATACCCAGAACCAGCCTTTTTGGGATGCCTGATGACCAGGTGTATGGGAGGTACAGGTTTCCACCTCACATAATACTCGACCTGGTGAGTGAGTGGGAGTATGACCTCACATCACCCACCCTGTGCTCCCAAGCACTGAGCCCCTTGGAAAAGGTGCTCAATGTACTGCACTTCTTGGCCACTGGTTCATTTCAGCGGACAAGTGCCATAGTGGGGGGGATGGTGTCACAGGCCACGCAGTCACACTGCCTGCACAAGGAGTTGGCCATCATGACTGCAGGCCCATCAGTCCGCAGGCACAAATACCTGTCCAGAACACCTGCAGAAAGGCAGGCTGTTGTCCAGGATTTTTACGGGGTGGCACACTTCCCCAAAGTGCTAGGTCCCATTGACTGCACCTATGTGGCTCTACGTCCTCCCAGGGCAACTGAGCACATCTACAGAAACCACAAGCACTGGCATTCCATCAAAGTGCAGGTAGTATGTGTTGCCAAGGGAATCATCACCTCAGTATATGCCAACTATCCAGGGTCCACCCATGACAGTTTCATTTAGAGAATGTCAACCCTAAACTGGGAAATAGAAGCTGGGCGGCATGGCGATACATGGCTGCTTGGTGAGTATAAATGCCCCTGCACATGCATGCATGTCAGATACTGAGTAATGTCACAACCCCACTATTGATACCCATCATCACCTCCCCATGGGACAGTGCTTCTGGTGGGCAGCTGCTATACGCGCCCCCAGTAGTGTGCAGGATCATAGTGGCAGCATGTGTCCTGCACAATGTTGCAACACGCCGGGGCCTGCCGGTGGACATGGTGGTGTCTGTGGAGTGCACACAGCCCTGGCACATACCAGCTGACAATCAATGATGATGGCATAAGGGACAGTCAACTGTCACAACCATACCAGCCTGAGATTGGTCACCTGGAAGTGTTACATTGTGTGCATCCCTACCTACTGAAAGACAACCAATGCTGTGTCACAAAAAGACACACATTTATGCTGCATGAATGACTACCCCCTTGCAAAATACAACATGAAAATAGCGCCATGTCACCCAACCCCTCCCCATCTCCGCCATCCAACACACCGTGGCATGTCCTGCAATGTGAAAGCAAACAAAGGAATGCACAACACATGACACAAGTGTCACAAAGTGCACTGTCCCAAATGGAAACAGGCCACAGACAATATGCTTCCAGTAATCAATAACAAACAGCACACATGACCAAATACTTACCAGCAACACAATACAGCAACACAGCATGAAACATTGCCAAAATATGACAGTACAAACTCAAAGTAATGTAAGTCATACAACCTCAATAAGCCAGCACATCGACCCCTTCTAACTCCAGAGTGTTGCTGTCAGGCAAATGTGTCAGTGTACTGCATACAACATGAACTGCATCTGCAAAGGAGACGGCCTAGTGAAGACATGAAGAAGGTACCTGCGAATAAGGAGGAAGACATGAATGCACAAGCACATATCAATACACCATGCAGTGTTCAATACAAAAAGAAACCCCACTAGGGATGTCCACACAGTTATGACTACAGACTGCCCACACAGCTCATGGGAGGGAATGTCACTGTGCAAGTCACTGTCACTTGGTCACACCCTTTGCAAGCCCATGGAAACGGGAAGCAGAAGGGGTGTGTGTGTCAGGAACCCAAGCATCTACTAACCCAAACACAGGACAAGCCTGCATGTGCCCAGCTGGAATACACAGTGGATGCCCACGGGAGCCACACAAGGCAGCACACTGGAAAAAAAAAAAAAACACTTCCATGGGCTCATGGCCTGCACGGCTACGCTACTGTGGGAGAAATGCTGCTGTTGCTCTCATCACGCTCTGCTGCTGCATCAGGAGGTGGTGGTGCTATGGGAGGCAGCCCATGCAAAGCCCTGGTATGGTCCTCCATGGCAGCAAGCATGCGGGTGTGGAAGGTCTCATTCTGGAGGATGATAGTACGGAGATCCCCATGCAGCACCTGATGGGTTGCCTGTATTTCTACACGCATGGTCTCCCGTGATGCCCGGATCTCCTCCCGAGTTGCCTGCAGCTCAGCTGAGAGCGAACGTGTGAGCCGCTCCAGATGCTGTTCTGTCCTCAAATTTGTGGAAGCCTCAAGTTCAACAAGAGTCTCCCTAAGGTTATAGAGTTATACCCCCAGGGCTTCCCTGTGGCCCTGTGACTCTATAGAAATGGCTTCCCACAGAGTCTCCAGTGCCGCCCGTCGGTCCCTGTTGGATGCCAACATGTCTTCCCTGTGTGATTGGCAAATGGAGTCTGTTGCCTGCTGTTGTTGCTCCATCTGCCTTTCAGGGGGGATAATGGAAGTGGCCACCCTCTCCATTGCCTGATCCATCATTTCAACTGATGCTGTCTGTTGGGTTGCCATACCGTACATGGAGTTCTCCCATACAGTAATGCCTGGTGGCGTACGGCCACTGCGTCGGCGGGCACCACACGTGTTTGGGGCAAGGCGATCTGGTAGCTGTTGAAATGAAGCAAGGTGTTCCTATCAGTGGCTTTGCGAAACAGTTCTGTGTTGAGATGGTCGCCAGATCTATAGATCTGTAGATTTAGAAAATAGATCCCATGGAAATCCCAATGTATAGTGAATCTGATGTGCTGGTTGCGCTGATTGAGCCATCCATGGAAAGCCATCAGATCTTCAGAGTTGCCTTTCCAGATGAGAAGAACGTCGTCAATATATCTCTTCCATAAGATGATGTTCTGTTGGTAGGGATTGTGCGCTGACAAGATGTGTTCTGTTTCATAATGGGCCATGTATAGGTTCGCTATGTCAGGAGCGAACATAGCGCCCATGCTGACTCCTTTGATCTGTATATACAATTGGTCTCGGAACAGGAAAAAGTTTTTGGTCATGGCCAATCTGACACACTCCAAGATGAACTCAGTGGGGACTGCCGTGATATTGCTTCTGGTGTTGAGAAAAAGTTTCAGTACTTCCAAGCTTTCTAGCTGGGGTATTGATGTATATAGAGCTTCCACATCCAAGGTGGCCAGGATGTATTCAGGTTTCTTATCAATCTCATTCAACATAAGGATGGTATCTGTGCTGTCCTTTAGATAGGAGTCCATTCTGTTGACAAAAGGTTCGAGAAAAAAGTCGGTATGGACCAAAAGGGGTTCAAGTATAGAATCACAAGCGGAGACAATGGGTCTACCGGGTGGGTTGGTGAGGTTTTTGTGAACCTTGGGTAGTATGTAAAATGCTGGGATGCGCGGGTGGTTTTTGTTCAAAAATCGATGTTCCTCGTCGCATATCGAGGATTCTTATAGAGCGTGGTTGGTCAGGCTCAAAATTTCTTCCTGCAGTTCTTTGGTAGGATCTCTGTGTAGAAGTGAGTATGCATTGACGTCGCTCAACAGACGTAAGCATTCCGTGTCGTAGTCTGTGGTATTGGAGATGACAATACCCGCGCCTTTGTCGGCCGGTTTCATTGTGATGGCGTGATTGGCTTTAAGTGAGGAGAGAGCCTTTCTTTCTTCTGTGGAGAGGTTATCCGGATAGAAATTCCTTTTGAAGAGACCTTTCTGGATCGCGTTGGTTACCATTTTCTCGTAAGTATCGAATTCACAGGGGATAGTGTGTGGTGGTGGCATGAATGTGGATTGAATTTTTAATCCTGTGGTGTTTTCTTTATCCCTTTCCAGGGGGTTGGATCGGATGGTGAATGTTCCGGTAAATATACCTCAAAGAAATATTTGAGACGAATGTTGTGAAAAAAGCGTTTGAGTTTGACCTCTGTGTCGAATGCTTGGGCCGTGGCCGCCGGAACAAATGATAGTCCCTTTTCCAGAAGGTTTATTTCTGCGGTCATCATTGTGTGGTTGGATAAGTTGAAGATTGGAATCCTCTCTGCTGTTGTCCTTGGTTGTTGTACCACTCTCGGGTGCGCATTTGTTGTCCCTGTTGGGCCGGTCTCCTCTTCGGCCATCCTCGTTGCATGCCTCTGGGAAAAAAAGGTTGCTGTGGGTGCTGTTAATTACCTTGGCCTCCACTGGCACTTCCGCTGCTGTTGGATGAACTGCCTGAAAAAGTGATGCCATGATTTCTTCTGTTATAGGTGCCTTGTTGTTGAATTTCTATGTAATAGTCCTCTCGGAGGTACGGGTACGTTTTGTCCTCAGCATAGTTTTGTAAGTCCTTCTTGAACTTTTGTGCCTTTCTTTCGACGGTGATGGCTTTGAATTTGTCGATTTCGGTCTCTAGCTTCTCAAGTTTTATTTAGGCGTCTTTGATGGTGGCGTCCTCTTGGAATTTCTTCTACATTTCCATGAGTTCGGTTCCTTGTTTTTTACATTCCTCATCAGCTTTGTTGATGACAAGGATCAGCCAATCGCGGCTGCATTTATTACCAACCCCTCTGAAGTTTTTGTTGAATTTGGGGTTATCGGTAAAAACACGTGGTATATTTTTCACTTGTAAACCCTTTGGTATTATGCCTGCTTTGAGATATTCTAGCATGAATTTACCATGTATTTCGGTACGGATCAGTTTCTTCTTCTTTTGATTAATATTTTCTAATTCATCTTTAGCAAGGCCGATGGTGAGTATGCCTTCTGTGTTACTGAGAGTAGAAGTGGAACCCAGAGGTTTTTTTTAAATAATCATCTGAGTATGACAAGATGTTGACATTCTCCATGTTGTAGGTTGATGGTGGAGATGGTGTCGTATTGTCTGGATTGTTTCTTTTTTTGTTTTAGAAAGTTGCAAGGATTTCCTGGAGAATAGGGAATGGTTGCAAAAGCCCACAGCCACAGCTGTACTCTTGAATGTTTATCAAAAAGGCCCCTGGTTGATGCCTTGCTCTACCCAGGTAGGTAGTCACGTATTAAATAGCAAAAATGAGCAAGGTCATGGGATACCTGGCTGATGAACGAAGGGTGAACACACACCTATGGGGGTTACACCTTGGTAAGTGTGTACAGGTTACTGTGAATGACTTCTGACAAAAATGTATCAGGACAGTTCCGAGTACTGCAGTCAAATTTTTTATAAAACTGCAGTTTACGTGTTTGTAGATACACTTAATCGAGCGTAACACAAGATACAACAGTATTTACACATTTTGAAGGTGTAGTAACCAGTTTGTGAGTGACAAATTTCAAATATTTGTAACGTATTTTCAATGCATACATATCCACTGAGCGGTCCTTGGGATGGAGACCAGTGGATTTAGTGAGGTGATCGCATGTAATAATCAGCACATATACATCAAAACAATGTGGGGTTGAACAAGGACAACGCAATCAATATAACAGTCAACACGACAGTGTTTCGGCCAGAAAATGAGCTTGGATTGGCTCTGATGGTGTGGCCTTCATCAGGACGAGATATTTCAAAGCGGGAAGTATCTTGTGAGGTCTGTTGAGATAAACAGACGAGGTGTTATAGGAGTGGGCACATTCGTGGGTATCTAGCACAGGTAGAGGTATCAATACATTAAGGACCGGCGCTTACCGGAACTTGGGAGTGCAGTGGCTCAGGGAGTAGCAGTGTCAGGAGTAAACTGGAGGATTTTCGAGGTACTAGAGGTGGCCATTCCTGTGGAAGTAGGAAGGACATAGAGGCTGTGTTAAGCCATATGGAGTGGTGGAGCAACTAACGGTAAAAAAGGGGTAAGAGCAAGCTTACCTTGAGGGCCTGTTTCCACGCAAATTATGGGTAGAACAGGCTGGAATGATGAGTACGCAAAGTCAACCGCAAGCGTGAGGATCTCTAGAAAAAAGGACACACGGGGCTAAGATTACAGGCCTCGGAGTATTTCAAGTGTAATGGTGCACGTGAGGGTTGGTGAGGCGTGCCGGTCACAGATGGCCACGGAAACGGTGTGGCGGATAAAATCACGCATGGATAACATAACATGTGTGTTCCATGCTGAAGTCGGTCTGGGCATGACTGATAAATGGACAGAAACGTCCGTGATGTTAAAATTACAACCTTAAAAGCCAGGTGGCGGATTAGCGGGATTGCCCGTGTGGGATATCATGCTGGGCGAGGAAGGTATAAAATGGAGGCTGGGCTCCCGTTCTTAAGTGAGACATGCAGCTGAGAAATAGGTCCAAGAGATCACAGAGCTGCAGTGGTTGCATGTGCGTGTGCTTTCCTATGGTTGAAGGAAGGATGAGCGCTGCAGAGCAAGCTGTCAGCGGTCGCAGTCCCTGGCTGCGCACAGAGTGAGCTGGAGAGGGGACTGTGATTAAATGGGGTGAGCGGCCATGTTGAGGTGCGCGAGGCCGGGGTGCCCGTAGGGATGCCTGACCGAAAATGGCGCTGAGTACCAAAGAAAAGCACACAAGTTCAAGAAGGACTTACAAAACTATGCCAAGGACAAAACGTACCCGTACATCTGAGAGAACTATTACATAGAAATTCAACAACAAGGCACCTATAACAGAAGAAATCACAGCGTCACTTTTTTAGGCAGTTCATCCAACAGCAGCGGAATTGCCAGTGGAGGCCAAGGTAATCAACAGCACCACAGCAACCCTTTTGTCCCAAAGGCATGCAACGAGGATGCCCGAAGAGGAAACCGGCCCAACTTTGACAACAAATGCGCACCCGACAGTGGTTCAAACCAAGGATAACAGCAGAGAGGATACCAATCTTCAACTTATCCAACCACACATTGACAACCACAGAAATAAACCTTCCGGAAAAGGGACTATCATTTGTTCGGGCGGCCAAGGCCCAAGCATTCGACACAGAGGTCGAACTCAAACACTTTTTTCACAACATTTGTCTCAAATATTTCTTTGAGGTATATTTACCCGAACATTCACCATCCGGATCCAACCCCCCAGAAAGGGATAAAGAAAACACCACACAATTAAAAATTAAATCCACATTCATGCCACCACCGCACACTATCCCCTGTGAATTCGATACTTACGAGAAAATGGTAACCAACGCGATCCGGAAAGGTCTCTCCAAAAGGAATTTCTATCCGGATAACCTCTCCACAGAAGAAAGAAAGGCCCTTTCCTCACTTAAAGCCAATCACGCCATCACAATCAAACCGGCCGAAAAAGGCGGGGGTATTGTCATCTCCAATACCACAGACTATGACACGGAATGCTTACGTCTGTTGAGCGACATCAATGCATACTCACTTCTACACAGAGATCCTACCAAAGAACTGCAGGAAGAAATTTTGAGCATGACCAACCACGCTCTACAAGAATCCTGGATATGTGACGAGGAACATCAATTTTTGAACAAAAACCACCCGTGCATCCCAGCATTTTATATACTACCCAAGGTTCACAAAAACCTCACCAACCCACCCGGTAGACCCATTGTCTCCGCTTGTGATTCTATACTTGAACCCCTTTCGGTCTATACTGACTTTTTTCTCAAACCCTTCGTCAACAGAATGGACTCCTATCTAAAGGACAGCACAGATACCATCCTTATGTTCAATGAGATTGATAGGAAACCTGAATACATCCTGGCCACCTTGGATGTGGAAGCTCTATATACATCAATACCCCAGCTAGAAAGCTTGGAAGTACTGAAACTTTTTCTCAACACCAGAAGCAATATCACGGCAGTCCCCACTTAGTTCATCTTGGAGTGTGTCAGATTGGCCATGACCAAAAACTTTTTCCTGTTCCGAGACCAATTGTATATACAGATCAAAGGGGTCAGCATGGGTGCTACGTTCGCTCCTGACATAGCGAACCTATACATGGCCCATTAAGAAACAGAGCACATCTTGTCAGCGCACAATCCCTACCAACAGAACATCATCTTATGGAAGAGATATATCGATGACTTTCTTCTCATCTGGAAAGGCAACTCTGAAGATCTGATGGCTTTCCATGGATGGCTCAACCAGAGCCACCAGCACATCAGGTTCACCATACATTGGGATTTCCATGGGATCGATTTTCTAGATCTACACATCTATAGATCTGGCGACCATCTGAACACAGAACTGTTTCGCAAAGCCACCAATAGGAACACCTTGCTTCATTTCAACATCTACCACCCGAAAAGCATGAAGTACAATTTACCGTACGGACAATTCCTTCGCAACAGAAGAAACAGCACCAAACGCACCTCATTTGACAAACATGCCACTGACCTCCAAACTAGGCTCGCCGACAGGGGGTACCCCAGAAAAGCCATCAAGAACGCCAAGAAGCGGGCCGCTAACTACCACCGCACTATATGTCTCACCAAAACAACCAAAAAGGAACTTGACAGACTGGTATGCGTCACCACGTTCAGCCCACTCAGTGACCTCATTAAAACAAACGTCAAACAACACTGGCCCATCATCAGAAACTCAGGATCACTACAAAAAGTCCCACCGTTTGCCTTCAAGAAAAACTGGAACATTAGAGAATCCTTGTTACACACCTTCATCGAGCCCACCAAGTCTACCAGCACCCTATGGAATCTTCCACCCGTACAAGGCCACTACCGGTGTGGCAAATGTACTGTCTGCCAATTCACAGAGACTACCAAAATATTCAAACATAATTACATCAATAGGACTCTGCAGGACCATACCAATTGCAACACGAAACAGGTCAGATATGCTATAACTCTCCACTGTGGACTAATTTATGTGGGCAAAACCATGAGACCAGTTAAGACCAGGATATGCGAGCACCGCTAGTGTATAAAAAACGAAGTCCCTGATAAACCCCTTGTAGATCATTTTGTCAAGAAAAATCACACCAATATGGACGTCAAATGGGTGGTAATACAGAAAGTTTCTGCCACCATCAGAGGGGGAGACGTTGACAGAATCTTAACCCGTTTAGAACAGAAATGGGTGCACAAATTAAACTCTGTCAGGTCAGGTTTAAACATCTGTGTAGAGTGGATACACTTCCTGTAATTGAGACAATGCTTCCACTCCTAATTGACTTCATGTGGCACCGCCGGACTCTGCAAACGCTACCCCACTGTGTTAATATGTGCCTTTGTCTGTGTCACTGCTAAACACAATCATTATCAATGAGGCATTTCCTGCGAATATGTATCATGATATATGTCACCCAAACATGTTGGTACGCTCACATCATCCATTCCTTTTCTTTACCCCTCTTTAGCAGCTCTGGGCAGCATTACCACCACACCCTTGACAATGACAAATCAGCATCCTAGCCTGACAGTGAGGCGTCCTCCGCCCGCCTGTCTAGACATGGATTACCTAGCTGAGCCACGCATCCTTGCAAGCGGGTGCGTACACACTAGTATGCTCCCCCATGGCTGAGTGTTTGTTGTTGCCCTTTATTTTGCCTTTGGTACTCAGCGCCATTTTTGGTCAGGCATCCCTACGGGCACCCCGGCCTCGCACACCTCAACATGGCCGCTCACCCCATTTAATCACAGTCCGCTCCCCAGCTCACTCTGCGCAGCCAGGGACTGCGACCGCTGACAGCTTGCTCTGCAGCGATCATCTTTCCTTCAACCATAGGTAAGTACACGCGCATGCAACCACTGCAGCTCTGTGATCTCTTGCACCTATTTCTCGGCTGCATGTCTCACTTAAGAACGGGAGCCCAGCCTCCATTTTATACCTTCCTCGCCACCATGCTATCCCGCATGGGCAATCCCGCTACTCCACAACCTGGCTTTTAAGGTTGTAATTTTAGCATCACGTATGTTTCTGTCCATTTATCAGTCATGCTCAGACCGACTTCCACATGCAACACACATGTTATGTTATCCATGCGTGATTTTATCCGCCACACCGTATCCGTGGCCATCTGTGACCGGCACGTCTCACCAACCCTCACGTGCACCATGACACTTGATATACTCCGAGGCCTGTAATCTTAGCCCCGTGTGTCCTTTTTTCTACAGCTCCTCACGCTTGCGGTTGACTTTGCGTACTCATCATGCCAGCCTGTTCTACCCATAATTTGCGCGGCAACAGGCCCTCAAGGTAAGCTTGCTCTTACCCCTTTTTTACCGTTAGTTGCTCCACCACTCCATATGGCTTAACACAGCCTCTATGTCCTTCCTACTTCCACAGGAACGGCCACCTCTAGGACCTCGAAAATCCTCCAGTGTACTCTTGACACTGCTACTCCCTGAGCCACTGTGCTCCCAAGTTCCGGTAAGCACCGGTCCTTCATGTATTGATACCTCTACCTGTGCTAGATACCCACGAATGTGCCCACTCCTATAACACCTCGTCTGTTTATCTCAACAGTCCTCACAAGATACTTCCTGCTTTGGAATATCTCATCCTGATGAAGGCCACACCATCAGAGCCCACCCAAGCTCACTTTCTGGCAGAAACACTGTCGTGTTGACTGTTATATTGTTTGCATTGTCCTTGCTCAACCCCACATTGTTTTGATGTATATGTGCTGATTATTACATTCGATCACCTCACTAAATCCACTGGTCTCCTTCCCAAGGACCGCTCAGTGGATGAGTAAGCATTGAAAATACGTTACAAATATTTGAAATTTGTCACTCACAAACTGGTTACTATACCTTTAAAATGTGTAAATACTGTTGTATCTTGTGTTACTCTCGATTAAGTGTATCTACAAACACGTAAACTGTAGTTTTATTAAAA